>NC_136065.1:523270781-523870781 GCF_964261635.1 Lissotriton helveticus | reverse complement strand
CTTGGGTGAATTGGACACTGTGACACGGCGTTACATAACAGCAGCATTGAAAACCCCTGTAATTATCCGCTATGGCACATTTTGGAATCTGGGGGCATATTTACACCTGTGCTGCAGAAGTCCTACCAAATTGAATGCAGGCTGTAATTGAAGCATTATTGGGGTGCGAAGCCTACTGCCCTTCAGAACATGTGGAAAAATCACAAACCCTAAACCCTTGCTAATGCCAGAGAATCCTATCAAAGTATCTCAAAGAAAGTGTGCATCAGTTTGAAAGGGAGACCCATCAGGAGATACGATTGAGATACTAGGTGTCGGGTCATTAAGATCTGCAATAGGCCCAAGAAAAAATTCCAGTCATGGATGTACCTAACATTCTGTTCAACGGTTTTGCAGGTGACTGGAGGTTGTGAGTCCATGAGGTCTTAATTAGAAATGAGGGTTGAATTGCCTTAACTCTGTATGGCACAAGTAAAATTTGTGTACTGAATTGCGCATCTAAAATAACTAAACTCATGTCAGTAGATGGTATTGGAGCCGAGGAAATAGAGTTGCTTCTTATGGATACTGTTAATTTCGACAGGTTCCTGATGCTCTAAGGTGCAAGCAGCAGGAAAATGGGCCTGTGAAAGTGAGTTATTTTGTGTATGCTGTACCAGTGTTTGAATCCTGTTTGTTACCATTGGATGGCTGCAGACTTTGGCTTCTGAATCAAATTAAAGACAAATGTTACCTCAGGGAGAGCTGTGATGTTAGGCTTTATGGAATTTCTTTTTGTGCTGTATATTGATGGATAATGTTTACAGAATTTGACCTCTTCCTCTAATAAATGTTCATCGGAATATACTGACAAAGATTGGTCAAGACATGCAGAAATGGTTTCACTAAAATATAATTGTGACAGACCAAGTGAGCTTTATTACAGACAATTGTGGTGACAATAACCACACTTTGGCTGCTATCTCTGAATATTATGGGAGGAAGGATGAAAAGGCGATAGATATAAGTATTGATACTGACTAGTAAAAAGTAACAACATTTAAAAATTAAAGAATTTCAAAGAAGTGTCCACCTCCCTCCCCTCCTTTTTTCCTTCTAAATCACTTGAACCAGTAGCTATAGATCCAACAGTGTGGGGTATTTAAAGTCTTCTGTTATTAGACATATTATTCTTCATTGCCACTTATTTTTTCGAAAGGTTTTATAGAGCGTGAACATGACCCGTAAGGGTATCCGAGCGCTGTACAGCAGAAAAAGAAAACGATAGGTCACTAAAAAATCAAGCAAAATAAACATTTGTAGTTAACCAGCACAGTTACAGAAAGAGCAAACCAAACATGTGGAACATGTAGCGAGGACATATGTTGCATCCACAAAATGCCTCAATGAATGAGATAGACCTGTTGTCTGTAAAAAAGTTAGTAATGTTGTCTTCAGATCGATTGTTGCAACTGGTTATTCAGGAGAAGCCCTTTGACTTGTTTTTTGAATGAGGAGGTTGAAGGGTTAGAACGGATATATGGAGGAAGAGAGTTCCAAATTCTTGGGACGAGACCCAAGAAGGCTCGGTTTTAGGTTCTTTTAATTTTGAAATTTGAAGTTTCAGCAGGAGGGTGCTGAAGCTTCTTGGGGTCCGATTCATACCAGAAAGTTTGAGCATTTTTACCAGGTGAGTGGCGGTTTTATAATGAAGAGCTTTGTGCGGCAGGCAATTTTGAACCTAATCTGATCTTTGAGCGAATGCCAGTTTATCTGGATTAGGTCAGGTGTGAGGTTATTATGTCTTCGTGAGTCTGTGATGAGTCTGGCAGCAGAGTTCAGAGTAGCCCTAAAAGGGGGGGCAGTCTTGCTTTGGGCAACCCATCCAAGATCACAATTCCATATTCCACACAGGAGATAACTAGGGACTGGACTGCTAGGCACTAGTCCACAGGAGGCAAGAACTGCTTGATATTCCTAATTGTGTTACGATGGTGTTGGGCTCCCCTAGTTGATGCACTGATATGGTCTTGCGTTTTCAGATATTTGTCCAGTGTTATGCCTAAAGATCTTGTGGAATCAACAACATGTGGATCACAGTTGAGAGCTGTAAGTTGTTTGAGCCAACCTTGAATGGGTGGTGGAGTGGTTGGGCAGGGCAATCGGGGCAATCAGGCGGAATTTGTCTTGAGAGTATTCATCATAAGGTGATTGTGAGATAACCATTGTTGAGTTTTCAGAAGAACGCAGTTCAGAGTTTTGATGTCTTTCAGAGAGGCCATTTTCATATAAAGTTGTGTATCATCAGAGTACATGTGGTATTGTATGTTTGAATGTTTCTGAATTTCTGTGAGGGGTTCAATGAACAAGTTGAAAAGTGTAGGCTTTGAGTTCTATTCTGTGGGAACAAGGCAAACCAATTTAAGGCCGGGCCCGTTATCTCCCTCCCTTTTGCCAGAAGATCAATCAGGTTTTCGTGTTTGACCCTGTCAAACGCCAAGGATAGATTAAGAAGGATAAGTAGGCAAGGATCATTCTGGTCAAGCAGTCTCAAGGTGTCATCAACAATGTGGGTTAGACGCGTTTCGGTATTATGCCCTGATCTAAAACCAGATTGATATTGGTCAAGCAGCTGGCACAGTTGTATGTGTACGCATTTCTCAAGAAGTTTAGGTAGAGTCATGTTATTGGAGAATGGACGAAATTGTTGGGATCAGATAGGTCTACATTAGGCTTTTTTAGAATGGGTGTGACTTTTCCCATCTTTAAGCAGTCAGGAATCCTAACCTGTAAGAGCGATTCATGGATAATCAAGGACCAGAGTGGGAGAATGGCAGATATAAGCTCTTTGAAGAATTTGACAGGCACAGGATCATAGAAATGATTAGAGGGTTTTAAAGACATTATCATTTTTTTGTATCTTGACATAGTCAGGAAGTCTGAAGTTGTTCCATGATGCAATATTTTTTTGGAGTATGATCTATGGCTCTGGAGGACGGAGCAACCTCTGAGGTTTGCCATGTCGATGTAATGGGCTGGGTCAGATGACGCCAATTTTGTGATGCGAGTTGCAGTTCTAGTTCAATCTTTCTGACTTTTTGATCAAATGTGCGGAGAAGATCTCTCCACTGATGAGAAATATCTTGGGAGCAGATTGTTGGTCGGTAAATGGTTGACTTGTTTTTTTATGATTTCAAATAGTTTTTTAGGTCTGTTTTTGGCATCGTCTGGTAGAAATGTAAAGTGTTCGGCTTTCGTGCTGTGGATATGTGTATTGTAAGAAATTCTTGCTCTCCTCAACTGTTTGAGGTTTGTTAGGGAAGGAGAGTTTCTCCATAATCTCTCAGAGAGCCTTAGTTTGCATCGTTACTCATTGGGGGAGCCATTGAGCCAGGGTTTGGACTTTTTGACCGGTATCTTATTGAGTTGCTCTGGAGCAACAGTGCCAAGTATATTTGTCATGGCATTTATATAGTGCTCAGTGAGGTTATCCAGATTGGTCATGTTATAGGTTGGAGTAAGTAAGTTATTGCTAACAGAAGTTAGGTCCATTGTGTTAATGTCAATCAGATTCCTAGACTTCTCTTTGTTCTTAGGAGGTTGACCTTGTCTAGACAATACCTTTTCCAAGATGCGAAAAGAGATTATGCAGTAATCCGACCGGTCACACGGTGATATGCTTTCCAGTTGATCATGTTATCTTTAGCTATGATTAATTCAAGGGTGGAGCCCTTGTTGTGGTTGGGTTCATTGCAAACCTCTGTGAAGATAAGGTCTGAGAGGAAAGCCTTGAAGGTGCTCAGTGACGGATAATTTATGTTCTTCCAGTGAAGGTTGAAATGCCCAAGGAAGATATGATTCCATCATTTGTTCGATGAAAAGAAGATTGTCGCCCGGAGGATGGTAGATCATGTGGAGCAAACAGACTATCTTGTTGTTACAGATTTCAGCGCCTAGATGTTCATAAGAGGACATCAGCACCATTTGTAAGTGTCTCTTGGTAAGACTGGAGGAATAAATGTATGCAATGCCCCCCCACTCAATTTTAACTGATCTATCCAGTTTGGTGATGTCATATTCGGGAGGAACTAAGATGTCCAAAATTGTCGAGGCATCGTTAAGCCAGGTTTCAGTTAGTATCATGATGTCTAGCTCATGCGTAATAATGAGGTCGGCAATATCAGCAGCATGTTTGTCCACTGACCTGCAATTAAGGAACATCGATTCGATGTGCGATTTTGTTCTTACCATTTCAAGGTGTGATGTAGGGACAGGGACTAGGTTGTTCTTATTCATAGTTCTGTGTTTGACAGTGGTTTCTCTAAACTGGTTGGAAGGAATAGATTTAATATTGAGTGCCGAGGGTTGAGAAACACTGGGAGGGCCGTTACATGATAGAAGGAGGGAGTGGATGACATCCTCAGACAGATGGTTGATAGACCTATGGGGTCTGGGTAGTGATTAGGATAAGCTTGTGTTTTCCCAAGAAAACTGAGTGAGTTTTCCCTGGTCGATGAATTTCTCATGCATTGCTTGTCTGTTGCAGGAGTACTGGGAAGATTTGTCTCAGGGATCGAATTGATCTTCAAAAACTTTTCCATCTTCAAAGAGAAGTGTAATAGGTTCTGTAAGATATCTTTAACTAGTTGAAGATCGTGCTTGAGGTCTGCCAACTTATCTTTAATGGAGGACGGGTTGGCAGTGTGTGAGGTCGGACTAGGGGTAGATAGTAAATGAGGCCCCTTGGTGAAGGGGGTAGTGGAGGGAAATTGGGACTCCACATGGTGTGTACATTTTTATACAGGGGTGGCTCCTCCATGTTGTCGGAGAAGCATCACGTCACTGCTTTCTCACAGTGGGAAAAGCAGAAACATAAAATGGTATGAATTCCATTTTATGTTTCGGCTTCTCGTACTGCGAGAAAGCAGAAGAAGGGTTTGGTGCGCCAAAGGAAAGCCCGTCTGCGCCCGTTCGCGACCGACAGGGACCAAGGGCCACCCCCCCCTGGTATCCCCTCTAGGACTCACTATAGCATCAGTGCCCCCCTTAAACTTAAACCTCCCAAGGAAGCCCACTGCCATCACCTCCACCATCCTCTGGCCCTTCCAACCTCCTGTCCTCATTGTAACACTAGTCTCAAGCTGCGCCGGCATACCCCGGAGCAACAAAGCTTCACCATACTACTTTTAAACTGCAGATCTATGCCCAAACATAGTGCAGAAATCTTTCTACTAATTGACAAGAAAAAACCCGATGCTGTCCTATTAACCGAGACCTGGTTAACACCTGACTGCGACCCCTATGTAGTCCAAGCACTTCCCCCTAGCTATCAGATCGCCCGCAGAGACCGCACTCGACGACAAGGAGGAGGGATTGCTGTCATACACAAATCCGCAATTCAGTGTCACTACACGCCGGATCCTATCCCGGATTGCGAAAGTATGTCCTTCTGCTTGAAATTCACTCCGAATGATAGCCTAACAGGAATACTCCTGTACCGCCCCCCAGGACCTCTAAACAACTTTCACCTGGCACATCCCTCGCAAGCGGCGGTTTCCGCCATGTCCTCTTCCAACTTCCCTATACTTGGGGACCTTAACCTGCACTTTGACGACCAGTCTGACAACACTGCCAATGAGCTAGTCTCAAGCCTAGCCGCCATCCAACTGGAGCAACTAATTAAAAACCCCACCCACAACAAAGGCCATCTGCTTGACCCTGTCTTTAGTAACTGTCCCAACCTCTCAGTAGGGTCCATCACTCTGCTCCCGTGGACAGACCACTTCCTCATCCCACTCACGTGGTCCACCCACAAACACACTCCTAATATCCCCTCCTCACGCACAAAGAGGAACTGGTCAAAACTCCCTCTAGAGCAGTGGGACAACCAACTAACGGCCACGAAACCCTCATTTACCCAGGACCCCCTACTGGATAGTGGGATCTTTAATGAGTGGATCGAGGATTCCCTTGACACCGTTCTTCCCATCAGGAAAACAGTACAAAAAAGAGCCCAGGAAACTGCTCCTTGGTACTCAGAAGAACTGAGGGAACTTAAACGTCAGTGTAGAAGGATGGAAAGGAAATGGCGCCTTGAATACACCACCACTGACAAAACCAGATACAAGGAAGCCATACAGGCATACAAACTTGGGATCACTAAAGCCCAATCCACTTACTACTATGGAAAAATCATCTCTGCCAGATCTAAGCCCAAAGAAATCTACCAAATCGTCAAATCCCTCTCCAAAATTTCCCCCCCTTCAGTGCCAGTCGATAACCCTACCGGCCGATGCAATGATCTAGCCGACTTCTTCCACCAAAAAATCAACAAAATATACTCTTCCTTCACCACTTCCCCACCCAACCCAAACATCAATGAGCCTCAGCTCTCAACAGATACTACACCCTTGCGCCTAGTAACCATGATCGACATCCCATCGTTAGTCTTGGAATCGCTTCAAACCCTTGCACTACAAATAAAATCTGGCTCTCCCTCTGATCCAGCGCCTCCCCTTACGATGGCCATGGCTAGCCAAACAATTCTCCCCACCCTCTTAGAGCTACTGAACTACTCCTTGGAAAAGGGAATCGTACCCCCCATATGGAAAAAGGCCATGGTGAAAGCACTTTTAAAAAAGCCCAACCTTAACGTGAACGACTCCAACAACTATCGTCCCATCTTGCTGTTACCCTGGGCAAGTAAAATTCTGGAAAAGCATGTTAATTTCCACCTAACAAAATACCTCGAAGAAAATCTCCTATTGGATGTCACCCAAACAGGATTCCGCCCAAAACATGGCACGGAAACAGCTCTCCTAGCCGTGGTAGAAGAATCGAGAAAGATATTGGATCGAGGGGGGTCAGAGGCAGTGGTCCTCCTCGACCTTAGCGCCGCGTTCGACACGGTATGCCATAAAACTCTACTGCATCGATTACTCGATCTTGGAGTCTCTGGAAATGCTCTTGCATGGTTAAGATCCTTCCTGAGTGGAAGAACCTTCCAGGTCTTCGATGGTGACTCCTGTTCCACCAGCAAACCACTGAGCTGCGGGGTGCCACAGGGCTCTTCCCTGAGCCCCACGCTGTTTAATGTCTACATGAAACCGCTGGCTGGGATCGTTCGTCAATATGGTATCAAGATCATATCATATGCGGACGATACCCAGCTTGTGGTCTCCCTGGCACAAAAGAGCAGCGGGCTCCCGCAAGTCAACTTGGCATCCTGCATGGAAGAGATAAAAAGCTGGATGACGGCATCTTCTCTAAAACTGAATGGGGATAAAACCGAGATCTTGCTTCTCGGCCCCCCCTCCCCAACTACCATTGCCCAGCTATGGCCCCCCAGCTTGGGCCCTCCCCCATCTCCAAAGGAGGACATCAAGAGCCTAGGAGTCTGGCTTGATAAATCCCTGACTCTTAACACCCAGGCAACCAAGACCTCAGCAATCTGCTTCGGATTAATCCGGATGCTGAAAAAAATCCTCCCTATTCTACCCCTCGAAGCCAAACAAATCATCATTCAGGGCCTCATTCAATCTCGGCTTGCTTTCAACAATGCCCTCTACTTAGGAGCACCAGAATGTGTATTAGAAAAACTTCAACTGACCCAGAATTGTGCAGCCAGGACACTACTACAGATACCCCGCAGAGAATCAGTCAAGGCAGGGATTCGATCTCTCCACTGGCTCCCTGTTAGGGAAAGAATAAAATTCAAGGCCCTCTGTATCTCCCACCAAGCCTTCTACAGAGTTGGCCCCCAGATTAACCACCCCCTTCTCTCCCCTTACCGCCCCGGCAAACAACTCCGCTCATCAAACGCCTGCCTGGCCACAGTTCCCCGAATCAAAAGTTCTAGGGCAGGAGGCAGGTCCTTCGAACTCAACGCTTCCAAGCTCTGGAACTCCCTTCCCCCCTCTCTAAGATCTAATCAGATCCTCTCTTCATTCCGCAAAGAACTAAAAACCTTCCTTTTCAGAAACTAAGCACCCCACCCCCCCTCAGAGTACTATGCCCTCTACTCAGCGCTTGGACGCCCTCGGGCAGCAGCCGCGCTATATAAATTATCTTTTCATTTAATTTAATTTAATTTAATTTCATTTAGTTGGGGGCGGGCGGGTCGGAGTAACTAGCCCAATGTTATGGTTGCTGACTGTTTGGTTGGCCCCAGGGCTGACCAAACCAGTCATGCACACTCTCCCATTTTCTCCATGTAGTCTGCATGCAACCTGCAAGGAAATAACGGCCTCCCCTTAGATGCTTGTGCTGTCTGCGTCCCAGCCAATCACAACGGTGCCATTGCAGTGATTGCCTTAGGGGAAGAGTGGGAGGCTGCCTGCTTCTGCTTCCCCTGTGCATTGTGATAAAGTGGATTATTAGTTGGGTGGATGGTAGACTACCACATGTATAGGGCACTATTCTTGTTCAGTCCAGAAAAGGTTTCAGTAACTTGAACCTGAGCTCAACCCCTGGTACCTCTGGAACAGAATTGACGGACTTAACTTAAGATAAAGTGTCAAGCATTTAGAAGTGCCAGAACAGTTAAAATGTGGAAAACAATGAAAGTCTCACTCTAACCTATAAAAGTTTAGAGTATTTTAGTTAACAAAATGACACCAAAACAAAAACAATACAATAAGGGGAACCGAAGATATGAATGTTTTGTTTTACGTTTTAAATTAAAATAACACCTACCATGGGCAAATGGTTACGCCAGGTCTGGAGATGTGTATGGTTTAAAGCCGACCATGATGGAGCATGTGTTGGATACATGGGTTGAATTTGTCTCTGTCAAATAGGTACCTTCACACTTCGAATATCTCAAGAAAGGTTGAGTCTTCGGTGGGGCAAGTCTGTTGGCCTAATCCAGAGATGGGCTTCTCGACGACGTGTTGACGAAGGAAGAGGGCTTAGTGAAGCCTACGAAGAAGGCAGGAAAAGTCCCAATTTGTGCCCCAGCAGTCATCAACACATAGCAGATCCTACTAAGGGTCTGGCAACGTTTTTTTTTACCCTGGAAATTAGACTCTTTTCCAGAAGTCAGATTTCCTCAGTGGGGCATGGTTGCAGGCTGTAGCCGAGGAGGATTGGGCATCTTGCTATGCCGACACCTATACTGGTTGGCTTCCATCCCCTTGAATTGGATTTGCTGCTTCAGAACAACGTAGCAGGAGTTGCAGTGAAGTAGGTCCACCGGTGATGTACCCCTGGTGGATTGGCGGTCTGGTTGGTCCAAATCTCTCAACGGTTCTCTGGGCAGAATCGTAGCAAATATTTTTTAAGTCCCAAGTTTTAGGGTTAGGTTTGAAGAGTATTCTGACACCAGTCAAGGGTTCAGGGACCTCTAGAACAGCACTTGGGGGTCCAAGGCGACCCACTTTTGAAGCAGTTTCTGTGTGCGGTACACAATCCCACTGTACCCCTCTACATTAATCCAACATGGCAGCACCTTTCTTCCCATGTGCAGAGCTCTTGTGCCAGCCCCAGAGGTGTGGCCAGGAAAATGAGCAACCCCACCTCTGTGGTCGCTCAAATGCAGTACTGGGGCAACTCCTCTCTCCCTGGGATTTGTGGCTGGCTGACTAGGGTGACAAATGAAGACACACTCCCAGGTGTTGGCAACATTTGCCTGTGACGGGGTAGGCCTCTTTGAAGTTAATCTAGTTCCTGGGTACTGCCTAGATGGGCATCTTGTTACAGAAAAAAAACACCTCACTATAACCAAGACCTTTGTCTCAGCTGTAGGAGCAAGATCATACCTCATCAAAAGAACTATTCAGCTCCTGGGTGACAGATGAAAGCTCATAGAAATGGGCTTCTAGAGGCTTAATTTATGCCAGTAAAATGTTACGTCTTAAAAGCACCTCTGTTTTAAAAAATATTCCGTGCAAATTTGACTTTAAAGGAATTTGGTTTGTAATATTTTTATAAAGTCCACTAATTAACTTTGTAGCGGGTTCCTAGGCAGAGATAACAATATTTAATAGTAATACTACATCATAATGCTCTCCTATGGATAACCCTGCTTCTGTGAAAATAGCTTTTGGGGCCTTGTAACCATATGGACATAGTTCACATGAAACCTTTACATGCCCTACTTTAAAATACCCTGAGCCCTGCCTTAGTGGGCATTAAGGCCTATTTGGGGGTGTTGCAAAGTCATCCTGTGCCCTGGGCACCCCAACCTTTTTACTGACTGGTACTAGTGGTAACTGATTCTGACTGTTCCTGGGCTCTGTCTACCCTGGCCCCGGCCCAGTGCTATGCTGAAAATAAACTTAAAAGACATTGAAAACACCTACATACACTAGGGTACACTATAGGTTAGGGTACCCCTGTAATTGGCATGACCTCCCCAATAAGGCCCTAGTATATAATAGGGAAGGGGGATTGAAACTACTTTTAAATCCCTAGTATATAATGGAGCATGGCAGTTTAAAGATCAGCAACCATTGTACACTTGCATGTGTGTACCTCTGAAGCCCGAGGTCGATTAAAAGTAGCCCTATGTTGCAGGACTGCTTTTACAATGCAAATGGTGGCCAAACTCTACTTCGGTGTTTGAGGCACTTAAGAATTAATGAACTACAGTGTTTTGGCATATTAGGTTCCCCTAGGTGTTCCAAGGGTGGGGAGTCAGGTATTTATAAGGAGGACCTTTATAAAATGAGTTTTAGATGCCCATGGTTAAATGTGCACCGCACATTTCACTCACAACATTGTGGTAAAGTACTTCCCAAAATTGAGTTTTGTGCTAGGATCACTGTAGCGTGAGTATCAGCAATATTGTAACATATTCAGAACCCCTAAAGTCTCCCCTATGTACTCCAGGTGTGGGGGTCCTTTAGATATAGGGAGGGTCCTTATAAAATATGTTTTTGCAAGCCCTGGTGTTTGAAAAATGGCCCAAGTCATTTTTCCCATTGCAAAATCCCATAGGTTAATATGGCAAGAAATTATTATCTAATAATTCCCTCTAGGAGAATCATAACAATGCCATTCAAGGACTTCCTAGAATGGTATTGATAAATCCAACAATATGGTATTGTTGGATTCCTCCTAAAGTGTACAGACAATACGTTATAAGGCTTTCTTATCTGTAAGTTAAAATTCAGCCTTCCAGTGGTCTGTCCAGATTGGTCAGAGTTAAGTGATAAATAGCCCCTGGGGTTAGAAAGCTCTTCTAGGAGGGCAGGTTTCTGCCAAATAGGAATGCCAGAGCAGGGGCAGGAGTGGTAAACATTCTTCTACAATTAAAGGAAATCGACAGGAGAGGCCAATTTCATTTACACCTCTACTCTTTGAACCCAGTCAGATGGTAGGATTAAGGAAGGAATGACCAGATGCAAGGGAGGGAGACTATGGAGATTAACTATCCTGGAAGTGTGTTTAGCCAGCTCTTCTATGTCTGCTGGAAAATCAGCCATGATGAATTTTGGAGAAATGGTCCTCTGTGGGAGAAAATAGTGCCACACTTTGAGGATGTGGTTATACCCTGGTGTGTTGCCTTGCACCTCATTGGACAGAAGTGCCCTCCTGCTTGAGCCAGAGAACTTGGAATAAGTATCTGAGAGGGGCAGAGCCTCTCAGATCTGCTGCTTGAAACCTATGGAAGAAAAATGGTTCATGCTGGATGTTTGATTTGCATCAATCAGACTCTGACTGACTGCGCCTGCTGCACAATCTGAAAATACAGCCCTGTGGGATAGGGTGGGTGTTGTCGCGCGGGCATGGGGTTGGGTGTTGTCGCGCGGGCATGGGTTGGGTGTTGTTGCGCGGGGATGGGGGTTGTTGCGCGGGGATGGGGGTGGGTGTCGCGCGGGGATGGGGGTGGGTGTCGCACGGGGATGGAGGTGGGTGTCGCACGGGGATGGAGGTGGGTGTCGCACGAGGATGGAGGTGGGTGTGGCACGGAGATGGAGGTGGGTGTTGTCGCAAGGGGATGGGGGTGGGAGTTGTCGCACGGGGATGGGGGTGGGAGTTGTAGCACGGGGATGGGGCTGGGAGTTGTCGCGCGGGGTGGGAGTTGTTTCGCGGCGATGGCGGTGGGTAGTCGCGCGGCGATGGGTTCTCGCGCGGGGATGGGGGGGTGTTGTCGCGCGGGGATGGGGGTGGGTTGATGCGCGGGGATGGGGGTGGGTTGTTGCGCTGGGATGGGGGTGGGAGATGTCGCATGGGGGTGGGGGGGTTGTCACGCAGGAATGGGGGTGGGGGGATTGTCGGATGGGGGGGTGGGTGGGTTGTCGCGCGGAGTTGGGTGGGTGGGTTGTTGCGCGGGGATGGGGGTGGGTTGTTGCACGGGGATGGGGTGGGTGTGGGTTGTCGGGCGGGGATGGGTGTGGGTTGTCGGACGGGGATGTGGGTGGGTTGTCGGGCGGGGATGGGGGTGGGTTGTCACACGGGCATAGGGGTGGGTTGTCGCACGGGGATAGGGGTGGGTTGTCGCACGGGGATAGGGGTGGGTTGTCGCACGGGGATAGGGGTGGGTTGTCACGCGGAGATGGGATGGGTGGGTTGGTTGTCGCGTGGGGATTTGGTGGGGTTGTCACGTGGGGATGTGGGGGGGTTGTCACGCGGGGTTATTGCAGAGATAGGGGGCTGATGCGCGGGGCTAGGGGGGTTAACACGGGGTTTGACGTGTGGGGCTGGGGGAGTTGACACGCGGGGCTGGCGCGTTGACGAGAGGGGTTAGGAGGTTGATGCGCAGGGCTGGGGGAGTTAACGTGCAGGGCTGGGGGGGTTGATGCGCAGGGCTGGGGGGGTTGAAGCGCAGGGCTGGGGGGTTGATCCGCAGGGAGAGGGAGTGGGTGTGTGTCAGTCACATGGGGAGAGAGATGGGGTGTGTGTGTCGCGCAGGGGGGTTGGGTGTGTTTGTCACAAGGGGAGAGAGATGTGTGTGTGTGTCTCGCAGGGAGGGGCGAGAGGGGTGTGTCTCGCAAGGCAAGCCGGTGAACCCTCACTGAAGCCAGACTGGGGCTTGTGTGTCGCGCAGGGAGAGTGGGCGTGTGTGTCGCGCGGGGAGAGTGGGCGTGTGTGTCGCGCAGGGAGAGTGGGCGTGTGTGTCGCGCGGGGAGAGGGGGCGTGTGTGTCGCGCGGGGAGAGGGGGCGTGTGTGTCGCGCGGGGAGAGGGGGCGTGTGTGTCGCACGGGGAGAGGGGCGTGTGTGACGCGCGGGGAGAGGGGCGTGTGTGTCGCGCGGGGAGAGGGGCGGGTGTGTCGCGCGGGGAGAGGGGCGTGTGTGTCGCGCGGGGAGAGGTACGTGTGTGTCGCGCGCAGGGAGAGGGGAGTGTGTGTGTCGCGCGGGGAGAGGAGAGTGTGTGTGTCGAGCGGGGAGAGGGGAGTGTGTGTCGCGCGGGGAGAGGGGAGTGTGTGTCGCGCGGGGAGAGGGGAGTGTGTGTGTGTGTGTCGCGCGGGGAGAGGGGAGTGTGTGTGTCACACGGGGAGAGGGGAGTGTGTGTCGCGTGGGGAGAGGGGAATGTGTGTCGCGCGGGGAGAGGGGAATGTGTGTGTGTGTCGGGCGGGGAGAGGGGAGTGTGTGTGTCACACGGGGAGAGGGGAGAGTGTGTCACACGGGGAGAGGGGAGAGTGTGTCACACGGGGAGAGGGGAGTGTGTGTCGTGCGGGGAGAGGGGGCGTGTGTGTCGCGCGGGGAGAGGGGCGTGTGTGTCGCGCGGGGAGAGGGGCATGTGTGTCTCGCGCGGGGAGAGGGGCATGTGTGTCTCGCGCGGGAAGAGGGGCGTGTGTGTCTCGCGCAGGGAGAGGGGCGTGTGTGTGTCTCGCGGGGAGAGGGGAGTGTGTGTGTCGCGCGGGGAGAGGGGAGTGTGTGTGTCACGCGGGGAGAGGGGAGTGTGTGTGTCGCACGGGGAGAGGGGCGTGTGTGTCGTGCGGTGAGAGGGGCGTGTGTGTCGCACGGGGAGAGGGGCGTGTGTGTCGCACGGGGAGAGGGGAGTGTGTGTGTTGCGCGGGGAGAGGGGCGTGTGTGTGTCGCGCGGGGAGAGGGGAGTGTGTGTGTGTGTCGCGCGGGGAGAGGGGAGTGTGTGTGTCGCGCGGGGAGAGGGGAGTGTGTGTCACGCGGGGAGAGGGGAGTGTGTGTGTCATGCGGGGAGAGGGGAGTGTGTGTCGTGCGGGGAGAGGGGGCGTGTGTGTCGCGCGGGGAGAAGGGGCGTGTGTGTCGCGCGGGGAAAGGGGGCGTGTGTGTTGCACGGGGAGAGGGGGCGTTTGTGTCGCGCAGGGAGAGGTTGGCGTGTGTGTCGCTCAGGGAAAGGGGGCGTGTGTGTCGCGCGGGGAGAGGGGGCGTGTGTCGCGCGGGGAGAGGGGGCGTGTGTGTCGCACGGGGAGAGGGGGCGTGTGTGTCGCGCGGGGAGAGGGGGCATGTGTGTCGCGCGGAGAGAGGGGGCATGTGTGTCGCGCGGAGAGAGGGGGCATGTGTGTCGCGCGGAGAGAGGGGCGTGTGTGTCGCGCGGAGAGAGGGGCGTGTGTGTCGCGCGGGGAGAGGGACGTGTGTGTCGCGCGGGGAGAGGGGCGTGTGTGTCGCGCGGGGAGAGGGGAGTGTGTGCGGGTCGCGTGGGGAGAGGGGAGTGTGTGCGTGTCGTGTGGGGAGAGGGGAGTGTGTGTCACATGGGGAGAGGGGAGTTTGTGTCGCGCGGGGAGAGGGGAGTGTGTGTGTCACACGGGGAGAGGGTAGTGTGTGTCGCGCTGGGAGAGGGGAGTGTGTGTCGGCATGTCACCGGGGAGAGTGGCGCGCGCGTGTGTGTCACCTGGGAGAGTGGCGTGTGTGTGTGTGTGTGTCACCTGGGAGAGAGGCACGTGTGCGCCTGTCTCACCAGGGAGAGTGGCATGTGTGTCACTGGGGAGAGGGGCATGTGTGTCGCGTGGGGAGAGTGGCGTGTGTGTCGCGCAGGGAGAGTGGCGTGTGTGTCGCGCAGGGAGAGTGGCGTGTGTGTCGCACGGGGAGAGGGGAGTGTGTGTGTCACACGGGGAGAGGTAGTGTGTGTCGCGCTGGGAGAGGGGAGTGTGTGTCGCGCGGGTAGAGGGGCATGTGTGTCGAGCATGTCACCGGGGAGAGTGGTGCGCGCGCGTGTGTCACCGGGGAGAGTGGCGTGTGTGTGTGTGTGTCACCGGGGAGAGTGGCATGTGTGCGCCTGTCTCACCAGGGAGAGTGGCGTGTGTGTCACTGGGGAGAGGGGCGTGTGTGTCGCGCAGGGAGAGGGGCGTGTGTGTCGCACGGGAAGAGGGGCGAGTGTGTCGCGCGGGGAGAGGGGCGTGTGTGTCGCACGGGGAGAGGGGCGTGTGTGTCGTGCAGGGGAGGGGCGTGTGTGTCGTGCGGGGCATGTGTGTGTTGCGCGGGGGAGGGGCGTGTGTGTCGCGCAGGGAGAGCGGAGAGTGTGTCGCGCGGAGTGTGTGTCAAGAGGGGAGTGTGTGTCGCGAGGGGAGTGTGTGTCGCACGGGAAGAGGGGCGTGTGTGTCGCGCGGGGAGAGGGGCGTGTGTGACGCACGGGTAGAGGGGCGTGTGTGTCGCGCGGGGAGAGGGGCGTGTGTGTCGCGCGGGGAGAGGGGCGTGTGTGTCGCACGGGGAGAGGGGCGTGTGTGTCGCGCGGGTAGAGGGGCGTGTGTGTCGCGCGGGGAGAGGTGCGTGTGTGTCGCGCGGGGAGAGGGGAGTGTGTGTCGCGTTGGGAGAGGTACGTGTGTGTCGCGCGCAGGGAGAGGGGAGTGTGTGTGTCGCGCGGGGAGAGGAGAGTGTGTGTGTCGAGCGGGGAGAGGGAAGTGTGTGTCGCGCGGGGAGAGGGGAGTGTGTGTGTCACACGGGGAGAGGGGAGTGTGTGTCGCGCGGGGAGAGGGGAGTGTGTGTGTGTGTGTCGGGCGGGGAGAGGGGAGTGTGTGTGTCACACGGGGAGAGGGGAGAGTGTGTCACACGGGGAGAGGGGAGTGTGTGTCGTGTGGGGAGAGGGGGCGTGTGTGTCGCACGGGGAGAGGGGCGTGTGTGTCGCGCGGGGAGAGGGGCGTGTGTGTCTCGCGCGGGGAGAGGGGCGTGTGTGTCTCGCGCGGGGAGAGGGGCGTGTGTGTCTCGCGCGGGGAGAGGGGCGTGTGTGTCTCGCGCGGGAAGAGGGGCGTGTGTGTCTCGCGCGGGAAGAGGGGCGTGTGTGTGTCTCGCGGGGAGAGGGGAGTGTGTGTGTCGCGCGGGGAGAGGGGAGTGTGTGTGTCACGCGGGGAGAGGGGAGTGTGTGTGTCGCGCGGGGAGAGGGGAGTGTGTGTGTCGCGCGGGGAGAGGGGAGTGTGTGTGTCGCGCGGGGAGAGGGGAGTGTGTGTGTCGCGCGGGGAGAGGGGAGTGTGTGTGTCGCGCGGGGAGAGGGGAGTGTGTGTGTCACACGGGGAGAGGGGAGTGTGTGTCGCGCGGGGAGAGGGGAGTGTGTGTGTGTGTCGGGCCGGGAGAGGGGAGTGTGTGTGTCACACGGGGAGAGGGGAGAGTGTGTCACACGGGGAGAGGGGAGTGTGTGTCGTGCGGGGAGAGGGGGCGTGGGTGTCGCGCGGGGAGAGGGGCATGTGTGTCGCGCGGGGAAAGGGGCGTGTGTGTCTCATGCGGGGAGAGGGGCGTGTGTGTCTCGCGCGGGGAGAGGGGCGTGTGTGTCTCGCGCGGGGAGAGAGGCGTGTGTGTGTCTCGCGGGGAGAGGGGAGTGTGTGTGTCGCGCGGGGAGAGGGGAGTGTGTGTGTCATGCGGGGAGAGGGGAGTGTGTGTGTCGCGCGGGGAGAGGGGAGTGTGTGTGTCACACGGGGAGAGGGGAGTGTGTGTCGCGCGGGGAGAGGGGAGTGTGTGTGTGTGTCGGGCGGGGAGAGGGGAGTGTGTGTGTCACACGGGGAGAGGGGAGAGTGTGTCACACGGGGAGAGGGGAGTGTGTCACACGGGGAGAGGGGAGTGTGTGTCGTGCGGGGAGAGGGGGCGTGTGTGTCGCGCGGGGAGAGGGGGCGTGTGTGTCGCGCGGGGAGAGGGGCGTGTGTGTCTCGCGCGGGGAGAGGGGCGTGTGTGTCTCGCGCGGGGAGAGGGGCGTGTGTGTCTCGCGCGGGGAGAGAGGCGTGTGTGTGTCTCGCGGGGAGAGGGGAGTGTGTGTGTCACGCGGGGAGAGGGGAGTGTGTGTGTCACGCGGGGAGAGGGGAGTGTGTGTGTCGCGCGGGGAGAGGGGAGTGTGTGTGTCGCGCGGGGAGAGGGGAGTGTGTGTGTCGCACGGGGAGAGGGGCGTGTGTGTGTCGCACGGGGAGAGGGGCGTGTGTGTCGTGCGGGGAAAGGGGCGTGTGTGTCTCGCGCGGGGAGAGGGGCGTGTGTGTCTCGCGTGGGGAGAGGGGCGTGTGTGTCGCGCGGGGAGAGGGGCGTGTGTGTCGCACGAGGAGAGGGGAGTGTGTTTGTCGCGCGGGGAGAGGGGCGTGTGTGTGTCACGCGGGGAGAGGGGAGTGTGTGTGTGTGTGTCGCGTGGGGAGTGTGTGTGTCGCGCGGGGAGAGGGGAGTGTGTGTGTCGCGCGGGGAGAGGGGAGTGTGTGTGTCACGCGGGGAGAGGGGAGTGTGTGTCATGCGGGGAGAGGCGAGTGTGTGCCGCGCGGGGAGAGGGGGCGTGTGTGTCGCACGGGGAGAAGGGGCGTGTGTGTCGCGCGGGGAGAGGGGGCGTGTGTGTCGCGCGGGGAGAGGGGGCGTGTGTGTCGCGCAGGGAGAGGGGGCGTGTGTGTCGAGCGGGGAGAGGGGGCATGTGTCGCGCGGGGAGAGGGGGCGTGTGTGTCGCCCGGGGAGAGGGGGCGTGTGTGTTGCGCGGGGAGAGGGGGCATGTGTGTCGCGCGGAGAGAGGGGGCGTGTGTGTCGCGCGGAGAGAGGGGCGTGTGTGTCGCGCGGGGAGAGGGGCGTGTGTATCGCGCGGGGAGAGGGGCGTGTGTGTCACGTGGGGAGAGGGGAGTGTGTGCGTGTCGCGTGGGGAGAGGGGAGTGTGTGTGTCACACGGGGAGAGAGTAGTGTGTGTCGCGCTGGGAGAGGGGAGTGTGTGTCGGCATGTCACCGGGGAGAGTGGCGCGCGCGTGTGTGTCACCTGGGAGAGTGGGTTGTGTGTGTGTGTGTGTCACCGGGGAGAGTGGCACGTGTGCGCCTGTTTCACCAGGGAGAGTGGCATGTGTGTCACTGGGGAGAGGGGCATGTGTGTCGTGTGGGGAGAGTGGCGTGTGTGTCGCGCAGGGAGAGTGGCGTGTGTGTCGCGCAGGGAGAGTGGCGTGTGTGTCGCGCAGGGAGAGTGGCGGGGGTGTCGCACGGGGAGAGGGGAGTGTGTGTGTCACACGGGGAGAGGGTAGTGTGTGTCGCGCTGGGAGAGGGGAGTGTGTGTCGCGCGGGTAGAGGGGCGTGTGTGTCGAGCATGTCACTGAGGAGAGTGGTGCGCGCGCGTGTGTCACCGGGGAGAGTGGCGTGTGTGTGTCACCGGGGAGAGTGGCATGTGTGCGCCTGTCTCACCAGGGAGAGTGGCGTGTGTGTCACTGGGGAGAGGGGCATGTGTGTCGCGCAGGGAGAGGGGCGTGTGTGTCTCTCGGGAAGTGGGGCGTGTGTGTCGCGCGGGGATAGGGGTGTGTGTGTCGCACGGGGAGAGGGGCGTGTGTGTCGTGCAGGGGAGGGGCGTGTGTGTCGTGCGGGGGAGGGGCATGTGTGTGTCGCGCGGGGGAGGGGCGTGTGTGTTGCGCGGGGAGAGGGGAGTGTGTGTCGCGCGGAGTGTGTGTCGTGAGGGGAGTGTGTGTCGTGCGGGGAGAGGGGAGTGTGTGTCGCGCGGGGAGAGGGGAGTGTGTGTCGCGCGGGGAGAGGGGAGTGTGTGCCGCGCGGGAAGAGGGGAGTGTGTGTCACGCGGGGAGAGGGGGGAGTGTGTGTCGCGTGGGGAGAGGGGAGTGTGTGTCGCGCGGGGAGAGGGGAGTGTGTGTGTGTCGCGCGGGGAGAGGGGAGTGTGTGTCACGCGGGGAGAGGGGAGTGTGTGTCGCGTGGGGAGAGGGGAGTGTGTGTCGCGCGGGGAGTGTGTGTCGCGTGGGGAGAGGGGAGTGTGTGTGTGTCGCGCGGGGAGAGGGGAGTGTTTGTGTCGCGCGGGGAGAGGGGAGTGTGTGTGTCGCACGGGGAGAGGGGAGTGTGTGTGTCGCGCGGGGAGAGGGGAGTGTGTGTGTCGCGCGGGGAGAGGGGAGTGTGTGTGTGTCGCGCGGGGAGAGGGGAGTGTGTGTCGCGCGGGGAGAGGGGAGTGTGTGTGTGTGTCGCGCGGGGAGAGGGGAGCGTGTGTGTGTCACGTGGGGAGAGGGGAGTGTGTGTGTGTGTCGCGAGGGGAGAGGAGAGTGTGTGTGTGTCGCGTGGGGAGAGGGGAGTGTGTGTCGCGCGGGGAGAGGGGAGTGTGTGTGTGTGTGTGTCGCGCGGGGAGAGGGGAGTGTGTGTCGCGTGGGGAGAGGGGAGTGTGTGTGTGTGTGTGTCGCGCGGGGAGAGGGGAGTGTGTGTGTGTTGCGCGGGGAGAGGGGAGTGTGTGTGTGTGTCGCGCGGGCAGAGGGAAGTGTGTGTCGCGTGGGGAGAGGGGAGTGTGTGTCGCGTGGGGAGAGGGGAGTATGTGTCACGTGGGGAGAGGGGAGTGTGTGTCGCACGGGGAGAGGGGAGTGTGTGTGTGTCGCACGGGGAGAGGGGAGTGTGTGTTTGTCGCGTGGGGAGAGGGGAGTGTGTGTGTGTGTGTGTGGCGCACGGAGGAGAGGGGAGTTTGTGTGTGTCGCGTGGGGAGAGGGGAGTGTGTGTGTGTCGCGCGGGGAGAGGGGAGTGTGTGTGTGTCACGCGGGGAGAGAGGAGTGTGTGTGTGTGTGTGTCGCGCGGGGAGAGGGGAGTGTGTGTGTGTCGCGCGGGAAGAGGGGAGTGCGTGTGTGTGTGTGTGGGTGTGTCGCGCGGGGGGAGGGGAGTGTGTGTGTGTCACGCGGGGAGAGGGGAGTGTGTGTCGCGTGGGGAGAGGGAAGTGTGTGTCGCGCGAGGAGAGGGGAGTGTGTGTCGGGCGGGGAGAGGGGAGTGTGTGCGTGTCGCGCGGGGAGAGGGGAATGCGTGTGTGTCGCGCGGGGAGAGGGGAGTGCTTGTGTGTCGCGCGGGGAGAGGGGAGTGCGTGTGTGTCGCGCGGGGAGAGGGGAGTGTGTGTGTGTCGCGCGGGGAGAGGGGAGTGCGTGTGTGTCGCGCGGGGAGAGGGGAGTGTGTGTGTGTCGCGCGGGGAGAGGGAAGTGTGTGTGTGTGTCGCGCGGGGAGAGGGGAGTGTGTGTGTGTCGCGCGGGGAGAGGGGAGTGTGTGTGTGTCGCGCGGGGAGAGGGGAGTGTGTGTGTGTCGCGCGGGGAGAGGGGAGTGTGTGTGTGTCGCGCGGGGAGAGGGGAGTGTGTGTGTGTCGCGCGGGGAGAGGGGAGTGTGTGTGTGTTGCGTGGGGAGAGGGGAGTGTGTGTGTGTCGCGCGGGGAGAGGGGAGTGTGTGTGTGTCGCGCGGGGAGAGGGGAGTGTGTGTGTGTGTCGCGCGGGGAGAGGGGAGTGTGTGTGTGTCGCGCGGGGAGAGGGGAGTGTGTGTGTGTGTGTGTCGCGCGGGGAGAGGGGAGTGTGTGTGTGTCGCGTGGGGAGAGGGGAGTGTGTGTGTGTGTGTCGCGTGGGGAGTGTGTGTGTGTCGCGCGGGGAGAGGGGAGTGTGTGTGTCGCGCGGGGAGAGGGGAGTGTGTGTGTCGCGCGGGGAGAGGGGAGTGTGTGTTTCCCGTGGGGAGAGGGGAGTGTGTGTGTGTCACGTGGGGAGAGGGGAGTGTGTGTGTGTCACGTGGGGAGAGGGGAGTTTGTGTCACGTGGGGAGAGGGGAGTGTGTGTCGCGCGGGGAGACGCGAGTGTGTGTGTGTGACGCGCAAGGAGAGGAGAGTATATGTGTGTCGCGCAGGGAAAGGGGATTGTGTGTATGTCGCGCGGGGAGAGGGGAGTTTTTGTGTGTCATGCGGGGAGAGGGGAGTGTTTGTGTGTCGCACGGGGAGAGGGGAGTGTGTGTGTCGCACGGGGAGAGGGGAGTGTGTGTGTCGCACAGGGAGAGGGTAGTGTGTGTCGCGCTGGGAGAGGGGAGTGTGTGTCATGCGGGTAGAGGGGCGTGTGTGTCGCGCATGTCACCAGGGAGAGTTGCGCGTGCATGTGTGTCACCGGGGAGAGTGGCGTGTGTGTGTCACCGGGGAGAGTGGCATGTGTGCACCTGTCTCACCAGGGAGAGTGGCGTGTGTGTCACTGGGGAGAGGGGCGTGTGTGTCGCGTGGGGAGAGTGGCGTGTGTGCCGCGTGGGGAGAGTGGCGTGTGTGTCGCGCAGGGAGAGTGGCGTGTGTGTCGCGCAGGGAGAGTGGCGTGTGTGTGTAGCGTGGGAAGAGTGGCGTGTTTCTGTAGCTCTGGAAGAGTGGCGTGTGTGTGTCACGCGGGTAGAGGGGCGGGTGTGTGTGTGTGTGTGTCACGCGGGGAGAGGGGTGTGTATGTTGCCTGGGGCGAGGGGGGTGTGTGGGGGTATGTGTGTCTGTGTATGTATGTGTCGCAAGGCAAGCCGGTAAACCCTCACCAAATCGATACTGGCTGTGAGCTTCGAGGGACCCTGGGAAGAAAAGCTCAAGAAAAGTTTCTAAGTCCAAAGGTAAAATCTTTGACCGAAACCTACCGCGAGGGGTAGCCACTCATCGCTCCATCGCGGTCGGCCTGAAACTTTGACTTTGTCTTGGTCTAGCGCGACCAGATGTCCCAATAGGAGCTTTAGGTTTCTATGTGTTATATAGTGCTAAATAGTTTTTTTTTTTAATTATAACTCCCTACATAGGATTGTTTTTAATTTTGTACCATTTTAAAGATACAAGTATTTCCTATTGTTATAAATTGGTGTTGTATTTTTATTGTGTGTTGTGTCATAATTATTTACTGAATTGCTGTTTTTATATGCTTTACATACATGTCTTTGAAGTTAAGCCTGCCTGTTCGCAACCAAGCCACCAAGGGTTGAGCATGGGAATAATTTTCTAAGACCTGTACTGAGCCCTATAGTGTGTTAGTTGCCTTAGTTCCAGTGGTAGATATATATTTAGTATGAATAACAGAGGAGAGAGTTAGGGAAATTACAAAAACTATGTGAGGTGGGAACTCCTAGTCCCCGGGATTATGTGTAACAACAAAGGAGGAGTACCCCCTACGGGATCAAAGTAGAAAGAGTCTCTACTGGTAGAGCGTAAAGCTCAGGTCAGCACATTATGCCCCAACCCTTTATAGGACAGTGCGTGTCCTGGAAGAAGACCCCTCACTCACCAACCTAGTTGGTGACATGCTTCATCATTGGGGTCCCACCCCATAGGCCGAGTGCCCATAGGGTGTGCTGCGACCCCTGGTTACAGTGGAGCGGGTTACTTTTGTTTATATGTGCATAAGATACAGTGATAAGTGTATTAAAAAGGGGCCAAAGCTACTCACTGCAAGAGTTTTATTCTTGAGTGTTTGGACCCTTATAAAAACAAATGTGGCACCTGTGCCTAACTAGGAAGGCTTTGGTGTCTCAAGAAGTGTGATATACTTAAAAATAGCGTAGTGTGCTATGTGATCAAGTGAAAGTAGGTCTACATGTTTCAACCATATAAAAAAATTATTTGGTTTTCGTCAGGACCGTGATGATTGGACGGGGTGGTCCGCACTCGCTAAGGTACGTCCAACCCTCATTCAATTTACAGACCCCAAAATGGGGGTCTGGTGTGAAAAGGGTGTATTTTCCTATTTCAGGAAAAAACCTGTAAAAGAAAAAAAAAAGGGGGTTGGGATTACGTACTGGGGGAAGAAAAAACACACAAGGGTTCACATTTAAACAGTCATGATGCCGGGTAGGTTCACCCCGGTGAGGTGGTAATGTCGGTAAAACCGCATTGTCTGCACTGTTATTTCTATTGTGACCCTGGGATAAGGTGCTGTGCCCAGAGTGCTTCCATTCGGCTGTGTGGTTGACGTACATACACATACTAGCACTATCAGGAAGTGACAATGTGCTCGGATACATAGGATTGCGTGAGGGATAGGGAAAGTGACGGGTGGTCGCCATCAGAATGCTATGCCAATTATGCTCGAAAAACGGTAATTTTGATTGTCATGCTGGCGGCTAGGTAAGTGGGCCACCAAATGGTTGGTTTCTACTGCTGCAGTGAACCTATTGACGTGTAAAGAACACACAACTCTGCTGTGCTTATACTTAGAGCGGAAACTCCCGCTTTGTGGGCATCGGATTCTCCAAGGCGGCGAAGTCCGTGACCTAATGGTTATCGGGAAAACAGGCCAACTCAATTAGCATATTGCCCGGGATTTTGTTAATCCTCGAACGCGGCAATGATGCTGGGCGGTGGAGCCGCCTCGTATGATGATCGGACCCAAACCACTTACTTGCGGCTTCTGCTCATCTAGTAGGGAACCTACTTGGTTCTCGATGCCTCACGACTTGTTGCGCTGTAGTTGTGAGGCCGGGGCAGTGAAGTAAACTACGCTTTACTTCCTGGATGGGCGTATCCTTGTTTGTGACCCCGCACTAGCCAATCGGCGGGTTGCTGGGGGGTGGCGCCCGGTCAGGTAACGGGCATGCGCAGATACACCGGGGTGCGCGTCGGTACTGTTACCGTGGCAACATCGGTAGTTGGTGAAAAACAGGGTAACGATGTGGGGATTAACTGCTTGCTCCCGTTTGGAGACAGAATCAGGAAAGCCGAAGTATGCAAAATAAAGGAAATCCTCTTTTAGGGGTTGAGAGGGAGTTTTCACATACGAACATGAACTGGCAGGAATTATCAGACCGGTATAGAGGGCAAAGTATGTTTTAGTCATAGACGGACAGAGTGTCATGATTTTGGATATCCCGTGGAACACTGTGATGGGATAACTGCATCTGCTAACTGGTTTGAACATAGCCCACTGCATACTATTCCTATTCCAATTTGTTTTTACTCTTTTATTCCATATAACCATTTTTTCTAACCAAAAGAATGTTTAACCTATTTTGGAGACAAAAATCCAAAATCATGACACTCTGTCCGTCTATGACTAAAACATACTTTGCCCTCTATACCGGTCTGATAATTCCTGCCAGTTCATGTTCGTATGTGAAAACTCCCTCTCAACCCCTAAAAGAGAATTTCCTTTATTTTGCATACTTCGGCTTTCCTGATTCTGTCTCCAAACGGGAGCAAGCAATTAATCCCCACATCGTTACTCAGTTTTTCACCAACCACCGATGTTGCCACGGTGACAGTACAGACGCGCACCCCGGTGTATCTGCACATGCCCGTTACATGACCGGGCTCCACCCCCCAGCAACCCGCCGATTGGCAAGTGCGGGGTCACAAACAAGGATACGCCCATCCAGGAAGTAAAGCGTAGTTTACTTCACTGCCCCGGCCTCACAACTACAGCGCAACACGTCGTGAGGCATCGAGAACCAAGTAGGTTCCCTACTAGATGAGCAGAAGCCACAAGTAAGTGGTTTGGGTCGGATCATCATACGAGGCGGCTCCACCGCCCAGCATCATTGCCGCGTTCGAGGATTAACAAAATCCTGGGCAATATGCTAATTCAGTTGGCCTGTTTTCCCGATAACCATTAGGTCACGGACTTCGCCGCCTTGGAGAATCCGATGCCCACAAAGCGGGAGTTTCCGCTCTAAGTGTAAGCACAGCAGAGTTGTGTGTTCTTTACACGTCAATAGGTTCACTGCAGCAGTAGAAACCAACCATTTGGTGGCCCACTTACCTAGCCGCCAGCATGACAATCACAATTACCGTTTTTCGAGCATAATTGGCATAGCATTCTGATGGCGACCACCCGTCACTTTCCCTATCCCTCACGCAATCCTATGTATCCGAGCACATTGTCACTTCCTGATAGTGCTAGTATGTGTATGTACGTCAAACACACAGCCGAATGGAAGCACTCTGGGCACAGCACCTTATCCCAGGGTCACAATAGAAATAACAGTGCAGACAATGCGGTTTTAACGACATTACCACCTCACCGGGGTGAACCTACCCGGCATCATGACTGTTTAAATGTGAACCCTTGTGTGTTTTTTCTTCCCCCAGTACGTAATCCCAACCCCCTTTTTTCTTTCTTTTACAGGTTTTTTCCTGAAATAGGAAAATACACCCTTTTCACACCAGACCCCCATTTTGGGGTCTGTAAATTGAATGAGGGTTGGACGTACCTTAGCGAGTGCGGACCACCCCGTCCAATCATCACGGTCCTGACAAAAAACAAATAATTTTTTTATATGGTTGAAACATGTAGACCTAATTTCACTTGATCACATAGCACACTACGCTATTTTTAAGTATATCACACTTCTTGAGACACCAAAGCCTTCCTAGTTAGGCACAGGTGCCACATTTGTTTTTATAATGGTCCAAACACTCAAGAATAAAACTCTTGCAGTGAGTAGCTTTGGCCCCTTTTTAATACACGTATCACTGTATCTTATGCACATATAAACAAAAGTAACCCGCTCCACTGTAACCAGGTGTCGCAGCACACCCTATGGGCACTCGGCCTATGGGGTGGGACCCCAATGATGAAGCATGTCACCAACTAGGTTGGTGAGTGAGGGGTCTTCTTCGAGGACACGCACTGTCCTATAAAGGGTTGGGGCATAATGTGCTGACCTGAGCTTTACGCTCTACCAGTAGAGACTCTTTCTACTTTGATCCCGTAGGGGGTACTCCTCCTTTGTTGTTACAGATATATATTTAGCCCTACTATTACTCTACTTTCCAACAAGGGGTGATTTATTAATATTTAAAAGGAGGGTTTTAGGCCTGTCAAAAAGGGGTTCTTTTGACCGGTCAAAACTGTAGTTTTAAAACTACACAAACTGACTACAGTGATAGCCTGCAGTCATGTTTTGCAGTATCATTCAAGTGGGTGGCACGAAGTATGCTGCAGTCCACTAGTGACACTTAACTTACAGGACCTAAATACATTTTTTAATATATACTAAGGACTTTTAGGTAAAGTTAAATAAGCCAGTAAGCAGTGCAGCCATTTTCAATGTGTTTTAGGCATCAGAGCACATACATTGGGACCTGGTTAGCAGAGCTTCAGTGCACAGAGTGAAAACAACAGTAGCGTCAGTCCATAAAATGGGGAAGATCATGCAAAAAGAGGCATTTCCTTGCATCTAGTCTTGTAAATATGGTATTTCAACTCATTGTAGGCTTAGACCTATTTCCTTCCCTCCAACTAGTCTAAGCATGAGTGCTGATAGTTAATGACAACCACAAACCACTCTACAGAGCTTCGACATAGACCTTTGTTTAACCAGAACCTTCTTGCTGAAAGCTAAGCAAAAGATGAACATTGTAATTACCTTCTGGGCCACTGTCATGCAGACAGCATCTCCATAAAATGCTAGCTTCTACAGAGAATGTGTTCTGAATAAAGCAAAACATAATCTACTTAAGCCTTAGAGCCCGACGTAGCAGGTTCTACCAGCCACTAAAGGCGAGCTCCAGCATTTGTCCCGGGCCTCTAACAAGAGACCATACCTTTAATGGCCAGTTATCTCGGTACGGAGGGTTCTAAGGCTATTAGAACATTCCGCCCCAGAGGGCACAATGTTCTAATTTGTAAAACAAGGGCCTCACTGAGCCCGAGGGGGTCGAAGTCCCCTGAGGCTCCCTGAGGCATTTGTTAAACATTGGAATGTTGATGCTCCGTGTTTCTACCGGCCATTAGAAGCCCGGAGCACTCCATTGTTTTCAATGGAGCTCCCAACATTCCAATGTTCTAAGACATAAGCTTCTGGATGAAATATCTTTTTCTTTGTCCTGCAAACAGCCCAAAAAAAGTCCAGTATTTCACTTACTGTTTTCAGTAAACATTTTCCTATTCGAAAATCACCCGTTTCATAGTATCTACACCAAAATACACATATGATACAAAAACAATCTGCAACCTGTAATATCCCATATTGCTATTGCAGCGTTTAAGTGAAGTTTACAAACCACTCGGCCTTCACTCAGCTACAAAATAGAACTATATTACTCTGTTGCCAGTTATGTGACCTCTATAACTGTATACAAATTACATGGTATTGTTGGTCACGGATCGTGAAACATCTATATCTTCCATTATGAATATAATTGGTTTATTTGGTAGGGACTGAATCGGGTGGAACAAATCTAGCTCCACCATGACAAATGGGAGAGAACTTCTAATACAAAACAGGTGTCATTTAAGTTGGCAAAGTCACACATTGCCTGTCTAGGGAGCATTTTCATGAAAATATAATCTCGGGCAATGGTCTCGTTTTTCTGTGTTTCTCCTGGATATACATGAGTAGAATATTCTTTAACTCGGCGTACGGGTACATTTAAACCTAATCAAAATGGATTTTTTGTAAATGATGTTTGCTCTAATATTTAACATATGATGTTCTTGAAATATATACTTTAGAATTGAGGATATGCAGGTACAATTAGTTTCTCACCACTTCCTAACACTCCCAAGTGTTATTTCGCCTCCTTTAGGTAAAAACAGTAACAAATCAAATATATCTGCATATGAAACTGTGTGTTTGGAATTACCTGCTGTTTACTTTTTGAGGTTAGTTTCTATTTCAAACATTGATAACATGTTGTATTACAGGTGTTTGACACATGCTGGAATTATATAGTGTTATGTCTTTTCATTCACTTTGAAATCTCACATTTTGAGTATAGCTGAAATCTAGTCTTTTTGAGTCTGAAATCTGGCTTGTACAAATTTCCCTGAATATTGTAGACAGGAAGTGTCTCCAAACCAGCTGTGTTGATGTGATACTAAAAGAAAATACCCTGGGCTCTAGAGAACTCTGTTCTTGCTGATTGTATCTTGAGGGTAGTTCTCTTGCATCTTCTTATTAAAATAATTTATTTTTAGGGTTAGTCCACGCGTCTCGCTTGCGAGACACTTGTATACGTAAAAGGGCTTTGAACCCACCCGTTGCTTATGGTTTGTTGGCTTGCGTGGCACTCTTCTTTACAGCCTCACAATTTGTCAAGGCAGGCCTAACATCATTTCCGTTCCTCGTAAAGATGGTCAGGAGAGCACAATCCTACAATGTGAGTATGTACAAGACTAATACAATGTAGAAGTCTAGACAACAGCAAATCCAAGTAAAGTCAGCAGATTTTCATAAGGCTGTAAAGACATGATAAAAAAATATATTTATACATGAAATTACAAAATATTAAGATTAAGTAATTTACAAAAATTGAGATAATCTAGAAAGGGCCTAAGCGAAAAAACAAATATAAGTCATCACAGAGTGATAAATATAAAGAATGCACCAAATAAATAAACTTGAATTTGTGAGGTGAGAGGACATTTTGAGAAGGAAAATATATTGTGGTCAAATGGTGAAAAAGAATCCATAGAGAGAATGCAATATATGAGTAAATAAAGAAGTGAAAACACCAGTTATAGAAACACCAGAAATGATAAATATAAAAGTCCAAGTAAAACCAAATCATAAAGTTATGTGATAACAACTACCACCAAGGAGAGTAATATGTTCAGATATGAACTGACCTAATGGAAGAGACTACTGCGCACGTGTATTGTCAATTCACATTGAAAAACAGTAAACTTGAAGGTCCTGGCTGCAAAGAGAGGAATTGTGTGTACATGTAAGATTGTTTCAAATGAAAATGGTGGAGCATGCTCGCGTCAAAAAGATATGATATAATATCCTGTAAAGTTTAAATAGAAGACAGTTATCAATAATAATAAGTCATACTAGGGCATGCTCACGTCAACAGATAATATCCTGTGGAGTTTAAATAAAGGACAATTTTAAACTAGATAAACCAAGAGAATGCTGTATAGTAAAAGCTTCTCACCAGAGAAAACCACAGTCCAAGTTGCCCAATTGGGTAGATCGAAAAAATGTACAGCTAGATGAATATCAAGAGGGATTATTCACTATTGGTTCTAAAAAATAAATGAAGGTGAGATAATGTAGATGAATGCCAAAAGTAATAGATATGAGTGTAAAATTCATGGGTCTGACATAGTTACTCAGGAGATCACAGGACAATGGAGTGAGGGAACCCAACACAAAATATGAGGAATCTCACCTAGTATGTAAATAGTATGGACTAATCCTGATGAAACCCCCGTAAATGACACCACAAAGAATGACTGGTAAGAACAATCAAACTGGACTCTGTAATCCAAAGGTAAAGCAATATCAGAAATAAATCCATATTGTCAATATCTAAATGGCGATGAATCAGCTGAAAAAGCAGACACTCACCAGTGATTAATTCAGTTTTTTCCACAATCGGACAAGAAGATAGTGAATAGATAAAAGTAAACTGCCTGTATGAAGAAAAAGATAATAAACAATAATAAGTAACCGTATACAGGGATGAGGAATAATAACAAAGTATCTATATCATACGCTTCCAAAGGAGCGCAAACGTACTAATACAAGATTGCTAATGTATCATAGATGTATCATAAAATTCTCGTGGCAGCAAAGTGCTCAGGTCTAGAAATAAACACAAATTATTGAAATATCATGACGTGGAAATGCATACCGCACACGTCCTGGTCAAATCATTTCCATTAAAGTACCGGTAGTCCAATCCTAGGTTGTAAAATAACTTTAAGGTGTATTATAACACCAACGTACTGAAAACAAGAAAAAATATAACATAGTGTAAGAGTTAAATGAAAACTCTGAAAACAACATACAGAACCTGCTGGCTTGCACCGCTATCTTACCTAGAAGATCACCTCGATATTACATGAGGCTGTAAAGAAACAAAAAAATATAAATAAAACATCGTCTAAAGAACTGTCAAAAGAGTGTACAAGCTGATCAAATCCTTAATACTAGTCGCGTCCCCTGCGAAGCCCCGCTTACCGTACTAAAAGGTCTGGCACCTCTTGATACTGGCACTCCGTAAGCGGTTGTTCCCCGCCAAACAAACAAATAAATACGGAAGTGGGATCGGGCGCCAAATGAGAAAGCCGGAGTTCTCCCGCAAAACAATAGAGGTAGAAAGGAGACTTGGAGATGCTCTGGTGAATAGGTAAGCTCGCAATGGCTATAGAAATTTGCCTGCCATCTTAGAATGGACAGGACTAAGTATAAGAAACCCAGTGTTGAAATAAGCCTAAGTGATGTTTACGAGTATACTAAGCATCCAGTTAAAAAATAATAATGTAATTAAAGCATCCTATCTAATTAAATATATATGATAACGATCCCAGTCACAAATATTTGTGCATTTTGCACGAGAGTCGTAACATTCGATAACTAAACAAACTCTTTTACGAGTCTATGATAAATACTTTTAAGGTCAATATTAACGTAAGATGAAAAAGCCTGGTGTTGAAATATTAAAAACAGAAAAAAAGGTATTGTATAGCCCAGGTGCAAGGGGTTAAAAGTGATTCTGAAAAGCATTAATCCATAATGAGTCCTATCATAAATTCATCATAATGTAACAGTAGAACCTATATCATTAGATACGACATATGAGTGCATTAGATTGTATCTCATCAGTACATGATATCATAACAGATTAAATCATTAAACCATAATGTAGATTGTATTTGGAGCACGAGAACAGTAATTACATAGTTGTTCATATTTGTGAAACAAGTACCACAACAAATATATATATAATATTGAAACGATTTCAGAGCAAGAGGTGTAAAGATATAAATTACTATTGTTTACAATCCAATCCATTCCAGTCCAATCCAATCCACCCCAACCCACTCCAATCCAGACCACCCCATTCCAATCCAAACCACTCAACCCAATCCAATCCACCACATGCCAATTCTCACAACCCACCCCACCCCACCCCACTCCAGTTGCCCCACTTCAATCTGCCCCATTCCAGTTCACCCCACTCCGATCCAAAACAATTTGCCCCACTCTTATTAAAAACAATCTCCTTCACTCCAATCTTTTGTACTCCAATCTGCCCCACTCCAATCCAAAACAATCCACCTCACCCCAAAACCCCCACTCAACCCTATTCACCCCACTCCAATCCACCTCACACCAATCCAGTCCAACCCAATTCAGTCTACCTATTCCAGTCCAATCCACCTCACCCCAATCAAATCCACCCAACTCTCTCACCAATCCACCCCATTTCAATCCAAAACAATCTGCCCCACTCCAATCCAAAACAGTCCTCCCCACTTCAATCTGCCCGACTCCAATCCAAAACAATATGCCCCACCCCAATCTGTCACACTCCAATCCGAACAATCTGCCCTACTCCAATCTGCCTCACTCCAATTCAATCAATCTGTCCCACTTCAATCAGAAACAATCTGCACCACTCCAATCAACTCCAATCCAAACCCATCTGCCCCACTCCAATCTTCACCTATCCAATCCAGACAAATCCAATCCACCCCACCTATATCCAATCCTCCCCACCTCAGTCCAGTTCACCCCACTGTAATCCATTCCACCTCAATCCAGTCCACTCTACTCATTCTAGTCCACCTCAGTCCATTCCACCCTACTGCAATCCAGTCTACTACACTTCAATTCACCCAACCCCATGCCAGTCCCATTCACCCTGCTCCACTCTACCCAATCCATTCCACCACACCCACTCCACTCCAGTCCACCCCACTCCAATCCACCGCACCCCAAGCCACCCCTATTTAGTCCACCCCAATCCAATCTAATCAACCCCAGCCAGGTTCAGTCCACCCCACTCAATACAATCCACCCCATCCCAGTTCAGTCCACCCCACCCATCTCAATCCACTCCATGCAGCCCACCCCACTCCAATCCAATCCACATCACCCCACTCCAATCCACCTCACCTCACCTCACCCCACTCTAATCCAATCCACTCAACCTCACCCCAATCCAACCCACTCCATCTCACCCCAATCCACTCCAATCCACAACACTGCAATCCTCACAACCCACCCCAGACTGCCCCACTCCACTCCAATCCAAAAGTCGGGCCCACTCCAATCCAAAAGTCTGCCCCTCTCCAATCCAAAAGTCTGCCCCACTCCAATCCAAAACAATCTGCCCCACTCCCATCCAAAACAATCCACCGCACAAAACATTCTGCTGCCCCGACTCCAATCTGCCCCACTCCAATTTGATCCACTCTGGTCCATTCCACCTCACCCCAATCCACCCAACTCGAACCCAATCCACCACACTCCAGTCCAAAACAATCTGCGCCACTTAATTCAAAACAACCTACTCCACTTAATTCAAAACAATCCGACTCCAATCCAAAACAATCTGCCTCATTTCAATCTGCCCCAATCCAATCCAAAACAATCTGTTCCACCCCAATCTGTCTCTCTCCAATCTAAAATAATCTGCCCCACTCCAATCTGCATCACTCCATTCTGGCCCACTCTAATCCAAAACAATATGCCCCACTCCTAACCAAAACAATCTGCCCCACTCCAAATCGCCTCATCCAGTTTACCCCACTCCAATCCACCCCTCTCCAAAACAGCCAAATACAATGTATCCCACTCCAATACACCCCAATCCAGTCCACCCCAGTTTAGTCCACCCCACTAAGTACAATCTACCCCACCCCAGTTTAGTCCACCCATCTCAATTCAATGCATCCAGCACACATACTCTAGTACACCCCAGTACAATCCACTCCACCCCACTCCAATCAAAACCACTCACCCCAATCCAATCCACTCAAATCCACAACACTGCAATACTTACAACCCACCCCAGTCTGCCTCATTCCAATCCAAACGTTTGTCCCACTCCAATTTCTCCCCACTCTAGTTCGAACCATCCACCTCACCTCACCCCGCCCCACTCCAATCCACCCTACCCCAATGCAGCCAAATCCAAAGTACCCCAGTCAGTCCACCACAATCCAGTCCACCTCAACCTACCCCAGTTCAGTCCACCCATCTCAATCCAATCCATCCAGCCTACCACACTCCAGGACACCCCACCCACGTCAAATCCAATCCACTGTACTCCAATCCAATCCACCCCTCTCCAATCCAATCCACCCCCTACAGTCTGGTCCAACCCACCCCCCTACAGTCTAGTCCAACCCGCTCCCCCACTCCACCCTAATTCACCACATTCCAAACGACCCTACTCTGATCCAAGCCACCCCAAACCAATCTAATCCCCCAGCCCACTCCAATCCACCCCACCCCACCCCAATCCAGTCCACCCACCCCAATCCAATCCACACTATCCAGTCCATCCACTCCAATCTGCCCTATTCAATCTCTACACACTCATCTACTCCAATTCAACCCACCCTATTACCTAAATTCACTCCACCCTATTCCACCCCACCATATGGCACTCCACTGCACTCTGACACTGCACTCTACAACACTCTCTGCCACTGAATCACTGAACTCTACAACACTACTCACACTACTCCACCCTACTCCAACAGATCCAGTCTATGACATTCTACTCCTCCCACTCCACTCCAGGACACTCTGTGCCACTAATGTTTAGCCTTGCTGAACAGCAGCCACATTGGTGTACAGCATGGCAAAAACACATTGATAAAGCCAATAGCTCTTGTATAAATGAGACCTATTGGCTTTGCCAATGCTTGTTTAAAAAGTCCGTAGTTGAGTAAAGTGCTCTACATATAGAGACACTTGTGTAAGATCACACAACTTGTCAAATGTCTGGCCTAGGTATTGTCAGCTGTGTCTGCTGATCCCAAAATCGTAGTAGCACCTCCCCACTTCCCTTAAGACCAGTCCCTTTCTCCATGATTGTCCTCTGCTCACCACCAAGATTGTTGTTGTTAGCAAGTTGGATTCAACTGATTGGCGTGGGTGGGTACATTGAAGAAGTACTGAACTAGGTGAGGACAGGATAGGTTTAAAGATTACCCAAAGGACCGGTGTTTCATAGAATTTCTCAGAAACGGGGTCCTTGCCAGGACAGCTTATACCACGAGTTTGATCGCCTGCCCTGGCTTTACTTGATAGCTCAAGCTTGGTTTAAAAGGGTGATGAGTTGGGTCTGGTGTCTTATTTCTTTAGCTTTCATTCCAGTGACCTAGTTTACATTCTGTTACAGTCTGTTCATTGCCAAAAAACAAATAAAGATTCAGGACAAAAGCACTTGATTTCTCTGTGACTTCAAAGTGGCTAAAGTAAATGGGTGTAATTATGCAGTTTATGATACCAAATAACTGATGTCTAATTTACATATCCTGTGCTGCTTCATAGTATACCTTAGTGTTTGTAATTTGATTTGAATTAGGAACCTAGGGCCCGATGTAGGTAATCCCAGATTACCGATTCTTAAATACCGAATCATACCGATTTGGTATTTAAGAACTGGCAATCGGGATGTAGGTATATTAACCGAATTAATTTCCGAATCGGTATGATTCGGTAATTAAGGAATCGGTATTTACCGAGTCTGTAATTGTCATTGATTCCTATGGGCCTTGAGGCCCATAGGAATCAATGTCAATTACGGAATCGGTAAATACCGATTCGGTAATTGGGGGAAACATTGAAGGGTGGCAGGGTGTCACTTTGACACCCTGTTGCACCCCTCAATTGTGCATGGGTGCACATGTTGCTGACATACATGCCCTTAGGGCATGTATGTCTGCAACATGGCACCATTTTTAGTGCAAAAAAAAGCTTTTTCAAGGGTTTTCATTATTTACCACCAACTTCTAGTTGGTGGTAAATAACACATTCTTAAACCCTTGTAGCACTGAAAACAGTAGTGCTACCTACATCTAAAATTACAGAATCGGTAAAATTACCGATTCTGTAATTTTACATGCCCCTACATCTCAATATCCACATACCGGTCGGAAACAGCTGAAAATCGGTATTTCCGGCAGTTTCCGACCGGTATTTGCCTACCTACATCGGGTCCCTAGTGTCCAAACTATCCCGCGGTCACCATCTTGTGTGAGATGCTCCATCTGCAATCAAAAAAGTTCAAAGACCATTTCTTCAACTATGGACTTTACCTTCATATGGCTCTAGTGTTCAAGGATCTCGGTTAGAATAGTAAATATGTGCATACTTTAGCTGCTGGTAGAGGTGATGGTGGTGGAAGTGATGACCTAGGTCCCATGACTTGGGTCCCCCACTGTGCTATGCTAAATGCTCCATTAAGTGGTGGCTCTGTTGCTGAGGTACTGAGTTGGTGCTAATCTACCCATAGGTGAACTCCCTTCTAGTCTGTGCAGAATATACTTCAGGGACCCATCACGTCTTATGTAAATGATCATGGTGCCTCCATTCTAGGAGAGGGCACAGCAAACTCCTTCTTCATGTACCTACCCTAAAAGAATCAGTAGGTGGCAGGGTGCTATACTGTAGGAGATGTTGCATTCTCTGATGGAGCAGAGTAACAATGACTGAGGAAAGACCTTGCAAAGCTGAATACAACTCATTTGGGACACAAATATATATTCAATCTGGACATCTCTTTCTTTGCCCTGAGGAATGACTAGCAATGTAACAACCTTCTTTCTAGCATATTATGGTGAGGAGTATCTCCTCACTCCCTGCCATTATAACTCCCAAAGTGTCCTGCACCTACACTGGGGTGGTAGCACAAAAAGCTGTAAAGTGACTACTCCTATGTACGACCAGTGTACAAAAATACTCTCTAAATTTCCTTGAAATATTATTTGCATTGGCTTAGCATGGTCCTCCTCAGCAGCAACGAGCTGCCTCGGCATGGCACTCAGCACGCCTGTACACTCTTCAATCTCTTTAGACACACACTTTCTGAGAGATGTCTGGTGAAAACAGCAGTTCTCAGCTATGGTTTCCATTGGGCAGCCCTGTGTCCCTGTATTGCTATGCCTTTCAGATAATACAGAATCTCCCACACGGTGGCTCAAACACAGCAAGGCAAAACGTAAATCACAATACCTAGAAAAGGGTTTTACTTTACAAAATGCAAAAACTCTCTTTTTAGAATAAGGCTTGGGTTTTTTTATGCAATGATTTCTAACAGAAAGGCTTTCCCAGATGCCAAATGAACCAGATTGAAATGTTTATAGAGATACATATTTATATACAAGCAATAATAACACACTTGGTAAATGCATTGATATGAAATACAAGCAGCAAATAACATGAGACAAAACTCAAGCAAATAATATACTGGACGTCCTCAAAAGAATAATCCGAAAGATATATTTATGTACACTAAATACATCAAATGATTACCTTGGATGTACACTCTAACTCATTCACACATCACAAAGAAAACACCTAAAATGACCACAGCCACTGGAACCACGCATCACAATGGCACTAGTCAGAAACAAATCACCTCACCCGATCATTCAATTGACCTCCTTGCCAACTCAAGATGGGAGGCTTGTTCACAGCTGGGCTTGGACTCTGGACCGGGACTCAGGTTTTGTTCGTCTCACGAGAGTACGTCTACTCCGTAAGTGAGCTCCCACCTTGGCTGTCAACAACCCTCACCTTTATAGTCTCAAAAAACACACTAGAAGGTTCGAGAGTCTTCCCCCCCTGCGCCAAGGATCTTACTGTAACTAGCCAGTTTCCAGGCAAGCATCCCACGGCAGGAAGGAGTTCCCATGTTCCCTCTACATTCTCACATTACCTCCTCGTCCGTCTTCCTCACCACAGTAATTACTAATGAGCATTCTACTTCCACAGAAACTCCAAGCAAAAGTTATCATACTAGTCTCCATATCCCTCCATTATGGCCCCAGTGGCAACCAACAACCACATAAAAGGTTACAAGATCCACACCACAACCTTTTTTTTTGTTTCTGAACTACTCCGAATGCTGTTAATGTTCCTGTTTGTTCAAGTAAGTTGGGGGCGGTGATCCTGCTTTAGCGGACTCTTAAGCCCCGTTCTGAAGGTTGGTTTTCACACTTGTATATGCTTGTTTCACTCCCCCTTGGTTGGCGCTTTGGGCATTGTCGTTTCTTCTGCTCTAGTGGACGCTGGGAAGTGCTGTGCCTGTCTCTTTTGTTTATACTACCGAGTCCTGCTTTAGCAGACTCAGCGTATCTTCATTATTTTCATGCCTCCCAGTGGGGCTGGTGGTTCGCCTGCGGGTTCCCTCCCTCCCGCATGCATGTTTCTTTTACATGTACGGCCGAGTCCCGCTTTAGCGGACTCAGCGTCTCTTCTTTGTTTTCCTGCCTCCCGGTGGTGCTGGTGAGTCGCATGCGGGTTCCCTTCCTTCCACATGCCGGTCTCATTTGCTTGTGCTGCCGAGTCCTGCTTTAGGGGACTCGGCATGCCTTACTTCTTTTCCTATCTCCCGGTGGGGCTTGTGAGTTACAAGCGGGCTCCCTCCTCCCTCGTGGTTGTCCGCTTCCGCGTACCAGCAGCTGAGCTCGGTGGGTGCGTTTGACGGCCGGGGAGGGGGCGTGGCTTCATGCCGTCTTGCTGTGGTTCAGCGCGATGTATGCATCACACCTTAAGGTGGCTCGTGAAGTCACTTTCATGGCTTACTTGGTAGTATATAGGTATCTCACCTCTAACAATTCAGAGGGTTCAAATCCTGAGTCTGGCTTCTGTCAGAATTTTGATGGGCGTGCCGATGGCCGGCCTGGGACGGTTTCTTTATGGTTTCTATGGCTATTCTGTGCTTTTCAGGCATTATTGATTGCCGTATGGGTCTTGCATGTCACTTTTGTGTATGCAATGATAGTGACCAGTGCTGTGTTGGTTTCTGATGCCACTGAGGGATCTTCTGGATCTCTGGGCGCGGCCCTTTCCCTAGCCTTGATCTGGCAGATATTTAATTCTGTGGTGGCTGAGATTTTGCATGTGGGGACTCTGTTCCTCCCTCTAGGACCAGATGTGTCCCTGGTCCTTCCCTTGACTGACAGGGACCTGAATGAGGTGCTTAGGGGTCGTTTTGTGCAGGGGTCCGGTCTTATGGATGTTCTTCTGAACAATCGCTTCAACCTGTTGTTTCCGGAGTCTGCGGTTGCTGTTGTTTCACAGTCTCAGTAGAGGGAGCCGGTGTCTTTTCGCTCCACTCCTCTGTTTTGTATTGTCTTCCTAGGTTTTTCACCACTTTGTTTTCCTTGCAGGTCTTTACTGTTAAGTATGGGGCCTCTGTGAGGGTGGTTCTTTGCTGACTGACGTGTCTTCTCAGGGCACTGATGTTTCTGGGGGTGCTTCCCCGTCGGACCCGGTTGTTAGTGAGGTTGATGCAGCAGTGTATCGCACTTTTGCCACCGCCAATTTTTTTGTTTGCACTACTGCCTATTCCCCCTGTGCCTTCCGGTCATTGTAAGGGTCTTCTGGGCGTTTGGCTGAGTTGTTGGACCAGGCGTGGAAGTTTTTCCCACTCTTGCCCTGATGGAACAACGGGTGTGTTTCTTTCTATCATTTCCTTTGATTCCTTGACGGCAGCTGCTTCTGTGGCGATGCCTTCTGTGGTAGCTCGTCGCCTGTTGTGGTTCCGTTCATAAAAGGCCGTTGCTGCACAGCAGGATTTGCTACTGTTTGCATCTTCGGTCCATGCCACGGTCTGTTGTATCTCCACATTTAGGAAAAGAATGGAGGCAGCACCAAACACGAAGTAATACAGGACCAGAGTTGTATCAAAAAATATATTTTTCTTTTTATTTTCTAATTTTCAAAGTGCACAGGACAGCCAACGTGTTTCGCTCCTCAACCGTGGGAGCTTCGTCAGGTCGATTGAATCCGCCGCGGGCCGTTTTCACAAGACGAAGCTCTGGAGCACGTGTGGTAGCAGCTTACCAAGGACTGCACATACGTCGCCCTAACTTAGTCTACTCAGAATAAGAATATTTTATTGAGAAATTACTTTTTCTCAACTGGCATTATCATTTTGACGGCCCGTGACGTTTGTTTACACTTCTATTCCTGACATTGGAATCTTTGCACTAGCATGCTTATTATAACATTGGCCAGCTTCCTTGTCAACTCCATTGCACTACAGCTAGACTAACCATCCAATATTTTTGCCCTGACGAAGCTCCCACGGTTGAGGAGCGAAACCCGTTGGCTGTCCTGTGCACTTTGAAAATTCGAAAATAAAAATAAAAATATCTTTTTTGATACAACTCTGGTCCTGTGTTACTTCGTGTTTGGTGCTGCCTCCATTCTTTTCCAAAGTTTTTATCTGGGATTCCAGTGGGACCGAACCGCAGCAGGTCCTGGAGGTTACAAATGGGGGTGGGGTCGCACACTACTCACACACCGGCGGTGTCGCCCCTAAGGACTCTGGTCAATGTAGTAAAGTGTTTGCGATGCATCATCTTTCGATCTTCTGCTATCTTCGCTGTCTTCGCCATCCCTGGACACGTGTTTCGGGGTATTACCCCTCATCAGCAGGGATAGGCCGTGTATTGGGGTTGCCGATGGCTGCCAATATCTGCCAGGTATAGTACCACTCAGGCGCGAAGGTGCGGGATCCCAGGCTCGTCAGCCCGCTGCTCAAGGGAGCTTTAAAGTTACAAATGGGGGTGGGGTCGCACACTACTCACACACCGGCGGTGTCGCCCCTAAGGACTCTGGTCAATGTAGTAAAGTGTTTGCGATGCATCATCTTTCGATCTTCTGCTATCTTCGCTGTCTTCGCCATCCCTGGACACGTGTTTCGGGGTATTACCCCTCATCAGCAGGGATAGGCCGTGTACTGGGGTTGCCGATGGCTGCCAATATCTGCCAGGTATAGTACCACTCAGGCGCGAAGGTGCGGGATCCCAGGCTCGTCAGCCCGCTGCTCAAGGGAGCTTTAAAGTTACAAATGGGGGTGGGGTCGCACACTACTCACACACCGGCGGTGTCGCCCCTAAGGACTCTGGTCAATGTAGTAAAGTGTTTGCGATGCATCATCTTTCGATCCTCTGCTATCTTCGCTGTCTTCGCCATCCCTGGACACGTGTTTCGGGGTATTACCCCTCATCAGCAGGGATAGGCCGTGTACTGGGGTTGCCGATGGCTGCCAATATCTGCCAGGTATAGTACCACTCAGGCGCGTAGGTGCGGGATCCCAGGCTCGTCAGCCCGCTGCTCAAGGGAGCTTTAAAGTTACAAATGGGGGTGGGGTCGCACACTACTCACACACCGGCGGTGTCGCCCCTAAGGACTCTGGTCAATGTAGTAAAGTGTTCGCGATGCATCATCTTTCGATCTTCTGCTATCTTCGCTGTCTTCGCCATCCCTGGACACGTGTTTCGGGGTATTACCCCTCATCAGCAGGGATAGGCCGTGTACTGGGGTTGCCGATGGCTGCCAATATCTGCCAGGTATAGTACCACTCAGGCGCGTAGGTGCGGGATCCCAGGCTCGTCAGCCCGCTGCTCAAGGGAGCTTTAAAGTTACAAATGGGGGTGGGGTCGCACACTACTCACACACCGGCGGTGTCGCCCCTAAGGACTCTGGTCAATGTAGTAAAGTGTTCGCGATGCATCATCTTTTGATCTTTTGCTATCTTCGCTGTCTTCGCCATCCCTGGACACGTGTTTCGGGGTATTACCCCTCATCAGCAGGGATAGGCCGTGTACTGGGGTTGCCGATGGCTGCCAATATCTGCCAGGTATAGTACCACTCAGGCGCGTAGGTGCGGGATCCCAGGCTCGTCAGCCCGCTGCTCAAGGGAGCTTTAAAGTTACAAATGGGGGTGGGGTCGCACACTACTCACACACCGGCGGTGTCGCCCCTAAGGACTCTGGTCAATGTAGTAAAGTGTTCGCGATGCATCATCTTTCGATCTTCTGCTATCTTCGCTGTCTTCGCCATCCCTGGACACGTGTTTCGGGGTATTACCCCTCATCAGCAGGGATAGGCCGTGTACTGGGGTTGCCGATGGCTGCCAATATCTGCCAGGTATAGTACCACTCAGGCACGTAGGTGCGGGATCCCAGGCTCGTCAGCCCGCTGCTCAAGGGAGCTTTAAAGTTACAAATGGGGGTGGGGTCGCACACTACTCACACACCGGCGGTGTCACCCCTAAGGACTCTGGTCAATGTAGTAAAGTGTTCGCGATGCATCATCTTTCGATCTTCTGCTTTCTTCGCTGTCTTCGCCATCCCTGGACACGTGTTTCGGGGTATTACCCCTCATCAGCAGGGATAGGCCGTGTACTGGGGTTGCCGATGGCTGCCAATATCTGCCAGGTATAGTACCACTCAGGCGCGTAGGTGCGGGATCCCAGGCTCGTCAGCCCGCTGCTCAAGGTCCTGGAGGTTGTCAGCACAAGACTGAATATTTTAAGGGACGTTGGAAATTAGAGGTGCTGGTTGCTTGATCCGCTGTGGAACATTTTACTTGTATCTCCACATTTATATTGGCTGCATCTCAAAACCAACCGCTTTGCCTACTACAATAGAATATTGACTGGTCCAGTGTGACTTGCTGTAGTATATGTTTATGTTTTGTGTGCCTTTTTTGTATTTATGTAAATTGTTTATCACTTAATTTATTTGCACTCAATCTATTATCAAATTTGAAAATGAATATATTTAATGATATAAGAATGCTCGATACAATTATCTATATCAAATAAAAAGTTTTGTATATCAATATAAAATGTGGTGCTATATTTATAATAATACATTTATGGTCATATGTTTTGCAACTGTTTTAGTTAATCTCTTTGTCTGAGAGAGCTGGCACTTATTAATTGAATGTTTGCTATAAGTGTACTTTTTTCCAAAGTATCTCCACATTTATGCCTTGTCCATGGGCTTGGAGGTTGGTTGCAATGTCCTTCCGGTGGCCCAGGGGCCTGTTGTGTGCCTATCCTCTGGTTACCCTTTTTTCGGCGGTTGTGCTGAGGTTCGGGTGCGAGGGGGCAATGGTGCTTCTGGTGGTTCCGGGTTGGCACCGCCGCCTGTGGTTTCCTCTGTTTTTGGGGTCGGCTTTGCGTCCGGGTTGGACGTTGCTGTTCCTTCCGTTTCCATTTGATGGGCCATCTGGTTCCTCTTCTGGTGTTCCCGTCCGTGTATGTTCTGGAGTGGCTCTTATACAGTGTTCCCTGTTCCTGAATGGTTGTTCATTTGGGGTTGCGGGTCTTATCCCGATGTACGGGTGCCCCTCTGCTTTTTTATGTCTTACACTGCGCATTGGGTCTCCTTTGCTATTTGGTGTTTGCACTATGGTTGGTCTGTTGTTGGTTTGACTCCTGCTTGGGTCCTGGGTTTTTTGGGGGTGTCGGTTTTGATTGGGCTTATCCCTTTCTACCCTCCATGCTCGGTGGGCTGCCATTACTCCTCTTCATGGTCTCCCTTTTGTGTCTGTGGGGCCCTTGGTGACTCGTCTTTTCGAGTCTCTGGCACTTCAGCTCCCTCGTCCTGTGTTATCTCTTCCCGGTTTAACCGTCCGTTGTTGTTGAGGGCATTGCAGGAGGTTCCCTTTGGTCATTTGGAGTAGGGGGACTTGATGTTTTTGACGTTATAAAGATTTGGGTGCTCTTTCTTTTGTGCCTATGTCTGCTCTTTCTTTCATCGGTCGGAGGAGGTAGTGCTTCCTGTTGTCTCCTGTGCACCTTTTTGGTTGTGTAACGTGCCTTGGTGACTTATTTGTCTGCACGGCTTCTTTTTGTGGGGTGGCCTATTGTTTGTCACTTTTGATCTGGCCCGGAAGGGTCTGATGCCGTCTCTTCCGCCCTCAATCAGTAGATTTCGACGGCTCTCCTTTTGGTGTCTGTTGTCCAGTCTGTGGTTCCCTCTCGTCTGATTCTGGGGCGTTCTGCTTGTTTTGTTGCTGTTTCTTGGGCCGTTTTTCAGGGTGTTTCCATGGAGGAATTTGCAGGGCGGCCCTTGGTCTTCCCCTCAGGCCTTCATGTATCATTACCGGCTTGAGGTTGGGGGTGGTGCTTCTGTAACCTTTACCTTTGGTTCTGGACTCGGTGGTTTCTTGAGATGTGTGTCTCTCTCCATTGTTCTCACTGAAGTTTTTGTTGTTCTGCCTTCCGTGTGTAGGCTGTGATTCCTATCCATGAAGCTGATTTTGCTTTGGTATTTGCTCATTAGTAATTACTGTGGCGAGAAAGACGGACGAGGAGGTAATGCCCCGGTTACTTACCGGTAATCTTCATTACTCCGAGTCCTAGTCTTCCTCCCCACAGTATAGTTTCCCTTCCCTCCCGGCCCTCTGTTGTGGCTTCATGTATACAGCATTGGTTTGCAGGTCGTGGTGTGGATCTTGTATCCTTTTATGTGGTTGCCACTGAGAGCCACATTGGAGGGATAGGGAGACTAGTATGATAACTTTTGCTTGGAGTTTCTGTGGGAGCAGAATGCTCATTAGTAATTACTGTGGCGAGGAAGACTAGGACTCGGAGTAATGAAGATTACCAGTAAGTAACCGGGGCATGTTCCAGCCTTTATCTTGACGAAGCTTACGAAAGCCTTCCAGGGTACAGTAAACAATCTCTCACAAAACAATCCTTGACCGTGATTAACCCAAACAACTTGAAAGCCTTCTCTGTGCGCGGAGAAAAGCTCAAGCAAGGCAGAGTCAGAATTCAGGATGACATGAGGCCATGTCAAAGCCAATAGTAAGAACTTAATAATACTTTCTAATGTACAACACAATGCACATTTGTGCACCACTGCTCATAACACTGCACTTCAAGACCAAAAAGTACATTCCACACCTTTCTCTCTCTCTCTCTCTCTCTCTCTCTCTCTCTCATGTTTTCAAATACACATTCCACACGTTCTGTTCTCGGCAAGGCTGTTCTACTGTGACAGCTCCCAGTGTAAGACTGCAAGATTATAAGAACGCAACCTTCAAGAGAAACAAGGCATATGCAGGACATCGTGCATTCATGCTAGGGTAAAGTAAAACACCAAAGTCAATTAAAATGATGGTAGTCAAAGGTCATCATGTGGTGTCAGACCACAAGAGTGCCTCTAGCACTACATTCCCTGATAGCGCGATGTGTAGAGCTCGGATGGAAATCCTACACTGTTACCGATTTGGTGTTGACCAATGAGAGGGAATGCTTTGTACCCCGTGTACAGAATGCATTGCAGGGCAGATTATTATTTATGTCAGGGATCATAATGTCGCAGGTTAGAGAAATTGACAATAGCAAACATACATTAAACTACTTTTTGGGTGCAGGAAAATAGATAGTGCTCAATTCGATATTTTAGAAAAATATATCTTTATTCTATTTTTTGATAGTTTTTTTGATTCATTCTTATTTTCTTTGTCATTTTTCAAGATATCAAATGCATTTTAACATATTATTTACATTTACTATTTGCATTCATGATTCTGATCACAGAGAGCGGATACATATGATGATGGCTAGCGGCAGAATTTTTGATTCATTCTTATTTTCTTTGTCATTTTTCAAGATATCAAATGCATTTTAACATATTATTTACATTTACTATTTGCATTCATGATTCTGAGCACAGAGAGCGGATACATATGATGATGGCTAGCGGCAGAATAAAAACTACGCGCGTTTCGGCACTGCTGCCTTCATCAGGACTCCGTCTTTTAGCATCACTACCAAAGAGGAAACAAAAAATTATTTATTGTATATTAAACTTTAAGAGCACCCAAAAGTTAGAGATATATACAGATAGTTCATACAATATTGTGTATATAATTACATTCAACTGGCACGGACCGATTTGATTTTATCTTTTATGATATATTTCTCAACACAACAATGAATATAAAAATATATATATCAACAGAGTCAGCATCATACGTTTTTTGTCATCATTAGTTTAGATACATATAGAGATTGGGGAAACAGACACAGTGAAATATACAGGAGTGTATATACAACGCTAAATTCCATGATTGTATATTTCATTCTAATGAACATATTTACAATGGTTTGCTGGCACGCGTATTTCATTGAGTCTCCTCCCTCCCCCTTACCCTATAAGCAGCTAGTCCTTTTTTGATATTTACATATAATCCTGGGGATTCGGCTAGTTTACCTAGTCCTCACTCTCTCCTTTGATTCGGCCATATTTACATATATACACTAACTATTTCATTATTATACTTCATTGCACTTTGATTGTATTTTGTTTCATTATTCTATCTTCATTGCATTTTTGTTAACGTTGTAGACAGTAGAATATTTATGGAAAAATTAATTTAGAAAGAAAAGAAAAGAAGATGATAGAGGAAAAAACAAAAAAAAAAGAAGAGAAGATAAAAAAGGTAAAGACTAGGATAAGAGAAGAGTTGGAAAGATTTTTAATCTTATCCTAAATATATAGTATTGTAGGGATAGGGGTGTGTAATCTATCTTCAGTTAATGGAGTAAGGAGAGATCATATATATTTTTTCCTTTTCCTGTGTACGGTTGATCATGTTATACCTTCCCTGATATTGTAGTATTCAGGATGAACTAAAGCAACGAGTACCCTATGTTGTCTAACTCATCTAGTTTGTATGCGACAGCATTTATGTGCCTGTCATTTCATATCTATCTCATTATTGTAAGATTCACACAGGAAAGATGATATAGTCACTTTCTACTTCATAAAACAGTCGTTCATATGTTGATTTCTAATATAGTTGAATGTTCAATACTAAAAAAGATAATGAAGGGTTTCACTATTATCGTTAGTCTATCTTATATATTGGTTGTCTTATTCTGAGTTCAACCTCTGTTTAATACGTACATATTATGTCATTCAGTTATTTTTTTGGAATGAGAGGATTTTTTTCGACAGTACTGTGTTTTTTGGGTAGACTTCAGTATGTCCCATACGGATTGACTTATAGGGTCTGAAGGGACATATATTAACAAGCATTTGCAATGCAATAGGTCTCGCATTAGAAAAGTTTGAGTTATTGGTATTGTAAATGACAAATTTTTTATTTATGTGTTGGTTTTGAAAATAGCAAAATTAATAGCTTTGTCATTTACAATGCCAATAGTTATAACTTTCGCAAATATGACACCTATAGCATTTGTAATGCAATATGTGTTGTATTTACGTGACTTAGATGTATTGATATTACAAATAACAATGGCTTAATTTTTTTAAATAATTAATACTTAAACGTTATTGTTATTTATAATGGGAATAGCTTAAACTTTAGTAAATAACGTTTGTGAATATTATGTTCAGTATACTTTATTGTGACGAAAATCCAAGAACAGAAGTGAAATATTAACATATTTTTGTGACATTTGTAATAAAGCTTGAAACATTGATAGAACATATTTGAACCAGTTGTTGTTGAATCGTTGCACAGATTGATGCTGCGGTGCCCCTGAGTGATGATGTGGTGCCCCTGAGTGATGCTGTGGTGCCCCTGAGTGCTGCTGTGGTGCCCCTGAGTGCTGCTGTGGTGCCCTTGAGTGCTGCTGTGATGCCCCTGAGTGATGCTGTGGTGGTGCGCTAGATAGACTAAGGGCGATAGATAGAGTGAGGGCGATAGAGTTAGGGCGATAGATAGATAGAGTGAGGGCGATAGATAGAGTGAGGGCGATAGATAGATAGAGTGAGGGCGATAGGTAGATAGAGTGAGGGCGATAGGTAGATAGAGTGAGGGCGATAGGTAGATAGAGTGAGGGCGATAGGTAGATAGAGTGAGGGCGATAGGTAGATAGAGTGAGGGCGATAGATAGAGTGAGGGCGATAGATAGATAGAGTGAGGGTGATAGATAGATAGAGTGAGGGCGATAGATAGATAGAGTGAGGGCGATAGATAGATAGAGTGAGGGCAATAGATAGATAGAGTGAGTGCAATAGAGAGATAGAATGAGGGCGATAGAGTGAGGGCGATAGATAGATAGATAGATGGATAGAATAATTATGTGGCGTGTAATAATGTGGCACTGAGTGGTATTTGGAGTGTATGTTGCATTGAGTGCAGTGTAATTATGTGCCATGTAATTATGTAGCATGTAATTATGTGGCACGGAGTGGTATTTGGTGTGTATGTTGCGTTGAGCGCAGTGTAATTATGTAGCATATAATTATGTGGCACTGAGGGGTATTATGAGGAGTGTATGTTGTATTCAGTAGACTGTAATTATGTGGTGTGTAATTATGTGGCACAGAGTGGTATTTGGAGTGTATGTTGCATTGTAATTATGTAGCATATAATTATTTTGCACTGAGTGGTATTGTGTGGAGTGTGTGTAGCATTCCGTAGAGTGTAATTATGTGGTGTGCAATTTTGTGGCACAGAGTAGTATTTGGAGTGTATGCTGCATTGAGTAGAGTGTAATTATGTTGCGTGTAATTATGTGGCACTGAGTGGTATTTGGAGTGTATGTTGCATTGAGTGCAGTGTAATTATGTGGCGTGTAACTATGTGGCACTGAGTGGTATTTGGAGTGTATGTTGCATTGAGTGCAGTGTAACTATGTGGCACTGAGTGTTATTTGGAGTGTATGTTGCATTGAGTGCAGTGTAATTATGTGGCGTGTTATTATCTGGCACTGAGTGTTATTTGGAGTGTATGTTGCATTGAGGTTGCAGAGTGTGAGAGGGTGCAGAGTGTGTGGCCTAAAGTAGTGTGTAGGCACAGTGTGTGTGGCCTAAAGTAGTGTGTGTGCGCAGTGTGCGTGGCCTAAAGTAGTGTGTGTGCGTAGTGTGCGTGGCCTAAAGTAGTGTGTGGGCGCAGTGTGCGTGGCCTAAAGTAGTGTGTGGGCGAAGTGTGCGTGGCCTAAAGTAGTGTGTGGGCACACTGTGCATGGCCTAAAGTAGTGTGTGGGCGCAGTGTGTAGGCACAGTGTGTGTGGCCTAAAGTAGTGTGTGGGCGCAGTGTGTGTGGCCTAAAGCAGTGTGTGGGCGCAGTGTGTGTGGCCTAAAGTAGTGTGTGGGCGCAGTGTACTAAAGTAGTGTGTCACCTCATTTGTCAGCAGCGAGCGCAGATGCTCTTCGAGGGTGGTGGCAGAGACCTAAAATAAAATAGGCAAAACGTCTCCATGGGCATCGACGTTTTACTTACAGATTGTATTCCCAACCTAACATTTTTTTTAAACGTCATTATGTCACTCCCATACATGAGTGCAAAAAGCGAGTCCCAGCGCCTTGACAGCTGTAGGTGGAATGGGCACTACACAAACATCTGATAACATAGCAGCCAGGTCGTAGCCTGAGGTTGATCTACAAACAGCAGAAAAAAGAGGATGATGGAGAGATGAAAGAGAGCTAGAGACTACCCGAACAGAGAGTCTGCGGGGGCGGGCTTGGAGGAGAGAGGGAGAGCAAGAAAGGGGGAAGAAGAGTAAAGAATCATTGAGAAAGCAAGGGGGGTGAGGCACGGAGAATGACTTAGAGGAGGACAGAGATTTAGGAATGACAGGACAATAGACTAGAGAGGCGGGGGGGGGGCATCCCCACTTCCCAGAGAGTTGGCAGGACAAAGTCGGGCGATAACGGGTTGGGCGCGAAACGGAGAGCTAGAGAGAACGGCGAGATAAAGAGAGGAAGAGAAACTGGGACCGATAGAGGGCGTGATACGGGGCTTTTGCAGAGGAATAGCAACGCGTGACTTGAGCAGAGAGTGAAAGACAGACGCGGACAGAGCAATCCAGGGAGGGACAATGCAGAGAGATAACAATGGACTAAGCGGATTTTCAATGAGGCCGGGAGAGCGTGAGTGGAAAAACATCATCAAGAGTGGCGAAAAGGAATGAGAGAGATGGGTCTTGGCAGTGAGAACACAATGCAAGAGTGACAGCTAGAAGGAGAGGAAGAGAGAGGAGGACAGCTGGAGTGATGGGGAGAAAAGAGCGGCAAAGAAGGGCAACAGCGAGAGAGAGGCGGTAAAAGAGACCGGACAAGGCACAAATACATATTTACACTAACGCACCAAATAAATGGCAGACATACATGTGCAGTCTGAAGGTGGAAGGTTCGAACACGAGTGCGCCTCCCAGCCTCTCATCCTTGTGAGGTCGGTAACTTTGCACCATTCAGCTGAGTAATAAAACTCCACGCTTGCTTTGGAATAGCAATAAATACTATTAAGTGAAACAAGCTCTTGGCATTGCTGTGGGGGGGGGTGGGGCGGGAGCGCATTGACAGGGGAGCAGCAGCCTTTGATGTGCGAGCGCATGAATGGGAAGAGCGGCCGTGGGAGGTGGGAGGGGAAGTGTGCAGGCAGGGGGCGGGGAGCGGAGCCTTTGAAGTGTGTGAGGCACTGAGAGACAAATGGTGGTTTGTGACGTAGCTGGTTTGTGAACGCGCACGGAGCACATGCACTCGTCGAAATCCGCCGCCTGGTTTAGCTTTCCTGATCCAACCCTATAATTCTCCCCTATCCATTCCTTGCGGAATGGGATAGGCGAGACCTAAAAAGCATTAGTTGGTTAATTTACTCAGTTATCTAAGTTTTTAAACTGTCTAAATAGCAAGCATTATTTGTTTCCTACCTGTACGTTTTGATAAAGTTTTCAAATATGATCGCTTATGTTGGAATCAGATATGTCTCTGTATCGACGTTTTTAATGCGTATTCTGAAAGTGAATCATGTATTATATAAGAGACATCTTAGGGTAGATAGCAGATCGACTAATTAGACACATTCATATCATAGAAGTGGGTATTTTCTTACTTTATATCGGTAGATAGATTTTTTAAATTAACTTGGGGACGTCTGGCGATATTTTCATATTATGTCGTCGAGTGATCATAATGTCTCCATCCTGGTTGCAGGTTCGGGAATCGCCATTTTGTATCATCCCGATTAAAATGACTGGGACGAAGCGGCCTGAACGTTGCACTCTGTGAAACCTCTTCAAAGGGCAGGGGCACCACTGCCGAACGGCATAATGCTGTGAAGTGGTGAATACTGTTCGGTAGGTTTTCTCAACAAGTGTTAAGGTTGCCACTCTGTGACGTAAATGTCCTCCTCTGCTCCTCTCGGATCTGTCAGTATGCCGGGCTATGGCTGACATTTTTGCAAGTAATTTCAAAGGGATAAGGCAGTGGCTGTGTGCGGCATGTCCTATGTTCCCTCTGGGAGCTATGAACTCGCTCGCCCACTGGGTTTCTTGCTCTGGGGGAAGGCTTGCTGCATGTCCCTTACTTACGCTCTACACCAGAAATTGGTGTGCCTGGTCGCTCCGCATCATCCTCTCCCACTCTCTCCTTGCATTGTGATGGATTGTGGGGTACCTGCAAGCTGATGCCTCGATAGGGACTAGTAAAGGGCATTGGATGCTATCAATTCAGCCTCTCTTCTCGGCAGAGGCCCTTGACAATGTGGTAAGGTGTGAGGTGAAATCCATAGTGACAATATTGGCAACACTCCCCAATTCCCATGCAGTGAAATACATAAATAAACCACACAACACCTTGTTAGTGGAGAAAATTGCTGCAGGTTTATTTGCAGAACAAATATGCCAACGTGGTGGGTTATCTTACGGGTGATCTAGGGGCGGACAAGTCCCTCTACACTGCCTGCCCTTCTGATGAGCCACATTACACTGTGGCTGTCGCGAATCAGTGGTTACCAATTGTGGGAGGGGGCACCCCTCCCAGCGGTGGACTGTCAGTCCACGCCCTTACTTACGCCCCCAAAGGGGGCAGAGCGTTCCAGGCAGCCACGTGTTGCTCAGGCTCACAACCGCCAATAGGACTAATGGGGCGCTGTCGCTCTTCCAGGGGACAACGCCAGGCCATTCCTAGGTACACTTGGCTTTGCACCCTTGTTGTGCTCCTGAATAGAGTGCTCTTCTGTACCTTACAGCCTCCAGATCGCCCTGTAACTCCTCCTGCAACACAAAACAATCAGTTAGAATATTTGCCCCCCTACCATCCCTTGCCCGTCCGCAGGGTAAGCAGTAGGGCAGAAAACAGCGAAACGGGCAGCAGACAATAGGCCGCACCGTGGGCAGGGGAAAGTATATATACTTCCTGCCCTCCCCTACCATTGCCGGAAGTGACGCGGCCCACTGGCTCTTCTGGCCACTAGAAGGGGGAACCACTAGCAGATGACTCGTGTGCCCTCATGTGGCACTAAGGCGGTCGCCCTCTTAGGACGGTTCCATTCGTGGACCACGGGCAGCCCTACATTTCCACTCAAGCCGGACTCTGAACAGTTAAGGGCAGCAGGGCCTCCCGAGGACAGCACGAACGAGCACTCTCCTCTACCCTTGGAGATCTGCTTGCACCTTCCTAAACTGGGAGAATTACACTCGCACTCCCTTGCACACACCGTCAGCCAATCCAACGCCAGTGGCCCTGGTCAGTTCTCCCGAAATCCGTTATTTCCCCCCTGTTTCCGTCGTCCTTCTTTACTGCAGCAGATACCAAACCCACTTCCTTGTGGTTCCAGCCATGTGGCTTGCCTAGTGCTCAGTTGCCCGCGCACCTGCTGAAGCCATATTGCTCCTGTGGCGAACACTCACTCATAGCTAGAGAGGGCGTGGCCCTGCACTTTCCAAACAATCCTGTAAAGAGCTCTACTGCTGCTTCTTAAAACAAATTCTGTATGCTGCATAAATCGGTAAGAATCCGTCATTTTTTTCCTCGTCTCTCCAGCTACTCTTATGCGCTCATGGGTATTACCACAATATCCCCAGACATTGCTGCAGGGGAAAAGATGAACTGAGATTCTAAAAAAAAAAGAAAACACCCACACACGCATGCACACGCCCCCCCCCCCCACGTCCCCCCTCCTCCCCACACACACACACACACACGCACCCCTACACACACACACGCACACACACACACACACACACACACACACACACACACACACACACTCTCACACACACACGCACTGACATTTTCCGGAACTCTTAGGAGTGCAACTGCTCGGATGCATCCTCATTCTCCAAATTTGCTCTGCCTTTGCATGCCAGTGCCACCCATACAAAAAATATGCCTAGTAAGTTGTAGTTGGATAACATCTTACGGACATCTGCACAGTCCCCTGTCCCTTCAAGAAAGTGCTAAACCCCGCAGCTGCAGAAGACATTCCTAAATGAATACCAACAAGTCAAATGAACAGACTGGCGGCACACCTCATTCAACAACCAGAGCGGAAGTGAAGAACGACGGGCATGCCCTGGTCCCGAGGCGCCAACAAACATTGGGTCCTGTAGGCGCCTGTGGAACCAACCTAGGCCCTCTGTTTGTAGTGAGTGCTGCTTTAAAAGACAGTTAGCTAATTCTAGTCATGGGAGTTCACATCTCTTCCCCTACTCCCCCCCACACACTCAGCCTGCTTGGTCATGTGAACATAGCAAATCGGTCCGATCAGTCTTGGCTCTGCAGGCAGAATGCAGCTGATCCTAATGATAAGGAGCAGTAGTTCTTACAAGCCGCCTGCAGCATCGTGAGGCAGATCACACGCTATGGAAGGGCTTGGTATTCTCTGACTCCATTGAAAAGAGTGATTCTTTAACTTTGTTAGTAGTGTTTTGATAGATGATAAAGTGGGGCTGCTGTTTCCAGTTATGTTCTCAGTCTGTGCTTTGGAACAGTATCTGTCTTTACATTTATGCTTAAATGATTTATAGATCTGATTGAAACGCAATAAATGAATGATTGCCACACGGACAAACAGCAGAGTGGCAGAACGACCAGTCCGACCCTGGCAAGACATCGTGGAGAAATAACACATGATGGGAGGACTGATGTGCAGACCGCTGGTGGGTGCTATCGGTTCTGAAGCTTTAGGCTCTGTTGATGTGTTGTGGGAGGATATAAACCTGTCTCCTTGATAAGGAGGGGAACTAAGTAGCAAGTGATTCCAAATCACAGAGCATATGAATAACCAGGGTAGAGGTTTTACTCTGATCCTACACCAAGGTCCAGGCTTTTATTTTTTGATGAAGGGTCAGCTATCAGACCACTACATGGTGCTCCTTGGGGCTCTGCTCACCGATAAGTGCATCAAAAATCAGTATGCCGTCGATACACAACTCTACTTGAAAGTCTCCTGCACTCCGGACATCTAACTTGTGAAACAATTCTTGCACCTCGTATATACCTGAACATCCACCAACTACCTGGAACTTAACCTCACCACAACAGAATTTCTGTTATTTCCCAAGAACATTCAGCAAGAAGTAGTCCCTCCAAACCAGTCTCAGTTTCATGAATTTTGACATTTCGAAATCAGATGTTTATAAAATGGCAGGTCACTTGGATTCATCCTGGACACCGACCTGTCCCTCAAGGAACACATTGCCAAGAAAAAAAGATGGACTGGTAGTAACTGCTACTGAAGAAAGTGAAGCTGTCCCTCACAAAAACAAAGTCAGACCTGCAGTCATGCCCTCATACTCCCGCACCTGGATGGCGACCCCCTAAAGAGCATCCTTCCTGAGGAAATATGTACCTCATCAACCCCATCCTAATGGAACTCCATTGGCGCCCATTTCATTTTCAAAACCAGCTGCATCATTTACATCACGTCCATCACCCCCACCTACCTGGCTGACAAGCTCTTAGTATGCCCACAGTCAGGACAGGATCAGACTGGAGTTGAAAACTGCCAAAAAGGAAAAAAACAAATCAACTTTTCTTTGTCTACTAGGACCGCCCTAAACCCATATCCAATTCGTGAAAGAGTTGAAGGCATACCACTTTAAAGAAAATAGCTTTATTGTTACTGTTGAGCCTTGTACAGCCCTCCGCAGCCTTTGGCTATGTTTATGGTATAAGAACAAATACATAGATACAATCTCCAATCGCAGAGCACTACATTTCATTTCAGGTGCACCCCAATTACTGGCACCAGTTAGTATCAATTTCACTTTCTTTTCTGGAACTGTTTTAGTATCCTGATGTCCTTTGTACTTCATAATTGTTTTCAATGAGTGAGTTGTGGAAAACATTCAATATTTTATGTGATAGGTTGTATTTTCATCCTGTCATCTTTCCTTTTGGAGAAGAAACCACCTCACATATACAATAATTCCACCTATTTAAGGCAAAGCAATAACCATATACTCATTTTTCTCCAGACATGGTCCCAGTGACATTTTGAACAAAAACTCACTCTTCTTTTCAATGCAGATACTTGCTCTCTCTAAAGAAGAAGAGTACACTAGAGCCTATATCATAGGGCATGCTACCCTGGTCTGTGACATGGTGCTCATAACTTGTTGCTCTAGGCGCAGACAGGGTTGCAGCACCCTTTCACAATGTGGTACTCCCAGCACAGCCACCAAATCGCACTAGCCTTGGGGGAATGCATTAGTGAAAGACAGATTGGATGTCTAAGCCCGCTGGTCCATGTTTCACTGTAAAGGAACGACCTGGCCTGCATTTTTAAAGTGGGCAGAGATCCCCCTGCAGGGCATTTTAGGGAGTGACTGCACCTGCCAGTAGAGGAATGTTTAGTGGGGTTCACAGGAACTCTTTTTTTCCATTTTCAAGGGGCGTCATCCTGGGCACATCGACTGTGCACCACCTCTTTGTGGTCCACTGTCAGTGCATTCACTGATGGCATCTTTGCCCCTCCCTCTTATAATATGCTGTGGGCCTGGAGGCAGAACGCGCCCTCATCTGCATGCAACAACTTCACTATGAAAATGAGGGAATGCTATTTTGAAAATATCGAGGTGCTACATGTGGGTCACTTATTGATTCCTAAGACCACGAAAGGATATGGATGCAAGAATCCTTTATTCTCCCTTATGTTGTTGTTTTTAATCAGATGGTTGTAGCATCTTGATCTGTACTCAGTATAGCGCCCTGAAGAAGGTGCTATTATCCACCTAAATGTATGCTTCACACAGAAACGCGCGTCGGCGCAAGTTCCCTTGTTGTTTGGTCTATGACTATTGAAATATATATCCCTCTGTATAGATGGACCAGACTACTGACATATTGCAGTATTAGGAGAAAATAACTATAGAGTTCCTTTTACTCAATATAATATTGACCAATAGATCATGTTTTCCAGTATATGTGGAATATGCAAACAATGTTTTTAATTCCCGGTATGTATGCTGTTTTGGTATGAGTGGGTAGGAGTGATATTTACAACCAATACTTAGTTATTGTGTATTTTGGTCATTTTTGTGTTTGTTGGGGAGTGAACCAATTAGTCTATATATACAAATGGAGAAATTGATATATTAATAGAATAATAAAAATACAAGCTATAGTAGTCTGATTCATGATTAAATATATTTGCGAGCTAAGCCTACTTTGTAATACTTTGGAGAAGCATTGGATGTTTGTGTCCTTGTTTGATTTTCTGATTTCTCCATGTTATCTCTTGTTCAGGGGACCTCTTTTGCGCTTAATTAAGGTTGTTAACATGGGCCTGAACATATTTCTCCCAGGGATGAAACCTTTCTGTCCATGGAGAACCAAAGTGGGGAGGTATGGTAGAACCTTAGTTCAGGGGTTTGGAATTTAATAAAATATCTACTTGGGGCAGGTTGCTTCATAAAGCTACTTGTCCTGTAACAAAATCCACTTGCCACTTTGGTGCCATGTAGTGCAGCAACAATTTATGCCTGCAATCTTATCATATAAGAGCTCTGATATAGTCTCTCTGATTATGCCAGGGCTCATACCATAGTAGAGTTTGAATACCTGCAATCCTCTTCTGTTGCCACTTTTCCGCAGATCTACATACTGGGGCTGAAGGTAGTGATAAGCAATAATTCCAGGGTTAGAATGCCCTTTTGAGTCTGTGGAAACCAACTAACTTGCATGTTTTAATGGTTTTCAACAACTCTTCTCTAATCCTTTCCCATACTTAGAAATGTTAGAAATGTATTCGTGACTATGGCAGATGTAAACCTTCTTCCAGAGTTGGGAAAAAAAGTGGTTGGAGGGAAAGTGAACTTGCGAACACTGAGATTTTTGCATGAACGAATCTACACGTGCATGTTTGCTCATGCTAAAATGCAGTTCACAGATATTTTCTAGGAGTACTATTTCTTGTCCTACTTATGGAAATTCTTGGGAAGTCACGAAAGCCGTATAGGTGCACTTAATGCAAGGACATATACCATGGGTGCACATTTGAGACTTTATTTAATAATTGGACCCCTAATTTGGTCTGGCGTTGACTGTGACCTTTTGTGTTTATTAAAATTATGTCTCTGTATCGCCTGGCTTCACTATGAGTGACAGCATTCTACTGTTTCACAAGGAGCTTATCGGCACATAAAGTAGTTTTGTTCAGTGCCAGTAACTACTGTGGCATTGTGTTCTTTAAGAGGCCAAAAAACAATTTTAGCTTTTGCCAATGTTTGTTGTAACGATGAGGGCCCGGCAGCTCCCACACCAATAAGGTTTTACAAAAACCATGCCAAAACAAGTCACAGATTGACTAAACTAAAAAGCTGACCACCAATGTCGGACATACTGGCTTTGCCAATGCCTGTTTAGTTTTTTTACCATAATCTTATTGAAACTGGTTACACTGATTTTCCATTATACATTTTTGGGGGAAATACTAGCATGCATTAACACGTGTTACTAAATCATGCTGCAAAGAAATGGTACCTGAAATGTTACAGTAGTTTAGCAAAATGTTTTTTTTATTCTGCTTTCATATTTTAACCCATTTACTGCGGCGAACATTCCGCCGCAGTGCTGGCGTTATAAAGGGTGGGCGGGGCTGCGTCAGCCAATGGTCGTGCGCAGCACCAGGTCGCGTCGGCCGTTAGCAGAGTCGAGCACGGAACGGGTTAAGAACATTTTATTTTCAATCTTGTTTTCAAGTTTCTGCAAATATTTTCATCAAATCAGATGGGGCAACTTGTCCCAAGGACAAAATACACATGAACACTTGTTGCCCTTGACCCTAAACAATATGCCCTGGGCTTCAGGCTATTGCAATTACACATCCCTGCTATTTGCGGAGACCTCCCTGAGAATCTTGTTGACCGTATTCAGAAGTACAGGCGTCTGTATGGATGCACCTCCAATGGGTCCCTACCTGGGTTGGCCAGGAATACAATCCTTGCCTCTCGCATAGACAGTGGAAGTATGCCACCGTCCCTGCCCTGTTGGTACATCTTGATGACTTTCGGAGCGAGAAACTCCACAGGGAGTCCGTCCATCTCAGGAGTTTTGTTGTGTGCTATCTGGTCGACACTGTAGGGAATCAAGTTGCGGAATGAGTGGCCTGTGCAGGTTGTCCTGCAGTGGGGGACCCCCTCATCCCAGATTTTCCTAATAGTCAAAAAAGGCCTGGTTGATGTGTGACTGTGTCCCCAGCTAGGGATCTAATGGAGTTTATAGGGCCAGGGGACTGCAGTCTTCAAGAGCCATGTCAATACTCGCCCAGCCCTATCTCCCTCTGCCTGTTGCCTGGTCACTTACTCCACATGATCTAGTTTCCTAGTCCTGAATCTGGCCTCCACCTTCCTGTGTTTCCCCCTGAGGTGAGTGACCTCCTCTTCGTTCCCCGCTTCTGTTCTCGCCTGTGCCACCTCCGCCCGTATGGCACTTTGGCAGTCAAGGAGTTGTATCTGCAACATGTCTTACCATGTAGGAGGTTCTTATGCACAGATCTCATATAATACCATTAAAGGCATCCCACTCCAGCCCCGTGCTTGAGGCTGTCCCATCGTTCTCCTAGAAATAATTAGTAATGTGTCTGCTTATGGTGTCGCAGAATAGTCTGTCTTGTAGTGCCAGTGTGTACAATTTTCAGGTGAGTATTGAGGCTAGTCACCCGCCCCATTGCACCATCAATTTAAAGGGTTTGTGGTCGGACAGTGTGCATCCCAGGTACTCATTGGACAGGACCTGAGACATTATGGGAGAATTACATAAGAGTATATCCATTATAGTATGCAGTTGGTGTACTTAGGAGAAAAAATAGCATTTTCTTGTGGTGGGGTGCATGGACCACCAAAATACATGAATTTGTCAATGCAGGAGTCGTTTCTTGAAGGCACAGGCCATTCTGATTTCAGCTGCCCCCTGCAAGGGAGGGAACGACCTGTCTAGGGATGTGTTTTGCATTATATTGAAGTCCCTTCCCCGTTTGCATGGTGTCTCCAGCTTCTATATCATCGTGGAAGGTAGTTTTGTTAAGAACCGTTGCTGGTTACTATTGGGAGCATAGAGCTCCAATAGGGCAATCTTTACCCCATCAAGCGTCGCCTCCACCACCCTGTATCTTCCATCTGGGTCTTCTACTGTGCAGCTGGTTGTCAGAGAGACCGTTGTAGCCACCAAAATAAAGACCTCCCTTGTGTATGCCAAGTAGGAAATACCAAAGATCTGGCCCCTCTATCTCCACAGCAAGTTAAGGAGTTCTGGGATGTCAGTTTTGTTTTTTGTGAGGTGGCGATATATGTCCGCCTATGTTGCAGGTAAAAATAGATCATATGACGGTGCCTGTGGTGGCCATTCCCCAAATATTCCAGGATATAATATTGTATTTGGGCATTTTCTTAGGTCGGAATGTTGTCATGCTATGTCTGCGTTCCAATGTACATCCACATTGTTAGCCAAAACCCCAATATCCTCCAGCGAAGTCCAACCCATGTGATGTCAGTGCCGTGACGCTGTAGCTCCCTGGTGTGCAAACTCAAAACTGATACCCCAACTCCCTTTTGCTGGTCAGGACAGTAACTTTTCCGCAAGCATATCTAGACTATAATAATTAACCAAACAGTTTGCTCCATCTGAAATTAAGAGTGGTTCCTTGTAATAGTAAGCTGTGCTTTAATTGCATATGTCAACCATGCCCGAATGTAGTTGTGACGTGCCCTCCTCCCTAGGCGGTGGAGAGGGTCCCTGCCCTCCGACCCAGTTCCCTGGTGAAAAATTTACAAGAGTCATGGTGTTGGCCCAAGGTATCCTATCATTGTTCAGAAGTCGTCAGGGCAAGATCAGGGCCAGTTCATAGTTCTGCTGGATGTTCTCTAAGGCAAGTGCCAGCTCTTGTTGAGGCGAAAAGATCACAGAGCTAGAAGATGATTGGGACAGACTGCTTTGAAACTCCAGCTCCGCTATGGCCATGGCGCGTTTTTGCGCTGCATGTTCCCTAGTAAGCTTGCTCCTGAGTGGCCTGTGCAGCCATTGTGCAAAGTGCGATCTGCTCTAGCCTCCATCTTGATGAGTTGTGCGGGTTGACCGGAACACTCCTTTTAACTCTAGTCACACCCAGATGTCCACCGTAGTCATGAAGAATTGTGTGGTTCCAGCATCCACTTTCCCCAGTTTGGTCGGTTACATGAGAAAGTATTCCTGCCCCAGTTGCCCCAGTGACTGTTTAACTGACATGAAGGATCACCTAGGTTTTTATACTTCTGCAGTTCACTAGCCCATTCTCGATCAGTCAGGGGCCTCTGGTTCTTTTGACCTTCAGTATGTGGTCTCAGTCGCTATAGTTGAAGAGGTGAGCTACCACCGGCCTTAGAGGGGCGCCAGGGAAAGGTGTCCCGCCCGGGACCCTATAGGTTCTAACCACCAAAAAGAATTTAGACCTTTTGCCACCCAGTACTGTATTGAGGTACCAGTCTTCTAATAAGAGTTCCATATTGGTGCCTTCCCCCTTCTGGGAAACCCACCAACCAGTTATTTTACCAGTGCGTCCAGCCCTCTGCATCTTCTGCTCTGTCACACAACAGGAAGGCCTTGGTTTGTAGGGCTGGTATTGGATTGCATCTCCAGCAACAGGGGTGTATTTCAGCGAGAGTAGATTTGTGACCCTACACCCTATCCTTAAAGTTAGTCTGGAGGCCCTCAAAAGACCCATGTCAATCACCAATGCATCCAATTTAAGTTCCAGAGGGTTAACACCCCTTATAACGAATCCGTCACCCAGCAAGTAATTACAACACGGTTGTTACAACGACCACGTTGTAACAACGCATACCATTACCCCGCAAGTCGTAACAACGACTTGCGGAGGGGGGAGAAGGTGTTGGATTTAAAATCCAATACCTTCCATACTGCCCGCACAGACTGGAGTTGGAATAGTAAATTATACTATTCCAACATCCAGCACCCCGCTCCGCAAGTTGTTGTTACCACTCGTGGTGTAATGATATGTGTTGTTACAACGCAGTCATTGTAACGACTGTGTTGTAATTGCAGGCGGAGTGAAGGCATGCGGAATAAGGAGGCATATTCATTCCAGAGAGGTCTTCACGTCTTTGATAGCTCGGCGCAGGTCATTATACTGTTCCCCCTGTGCTTGCACGCCCAGTGGAGAGGTGACCTATATCCTCTCCATTTCAGAAGGTGGGTTGGTAGGTGAGGCTTTCTGCCTATCCGCGCTGCATTAGCTGGGTTGTTGTTTCATCATGTTCATGGCAGAAGGGAGAGGAGGTGACATATGGCCTCAGCAGGAGGTCCTAGTTGGGTTCAAGAGCCCAGAAATCTTTAGCACCACAATAGGTTCACTGTTCAGCGAGCTGTAGAACCATGCCAGGACACCCAAGTCATCTGATTTGCACGAGAAAGGTGTCGGTGGGATAGGGGTCTGGTTGGGGCTGGCTCCCACTGCTGGGTTTCCCACTGCTGCCCCATACCAACCTGAAGGAAAAACCTTTGCAGGTGTGTGCCTGGGTTCGCCAGCTCATCAGGAACTCAGCTCTCCTTCCCATATGCAGCACTGGCCTGGGGATTCGCCGGCTTGGAGTAATGGCTTTGGGTTCACTCTGGAGAGTCTTTTACTCCCCATCCAATCAGGTCGCTATCTTAGACACGCCGCTATGTGAATATGTTCTCTTTATTCACATATTTTTACTATATTCTAAGTATTATATGTATCCTCATTCCTTCAGTCAACTCATACTTTGTATAATATTAATGTAAAGTAAGGTAATTATGTTCTCTATATTCTACTTTGACTTAACTCTGCTGATGTAAAGCGCACTGTCATCTATTGGGTCTGCGCTTTATGAAACTAATAATTAATAAATAAGGATTTGCAGAGCCTCAACAAGGAACTTTAAGGGTGCCTCCCCTGAAATGTACCAGGAAGAAACCAGTGCAATACACCACCTGGCAGGTTGGCCCCATTTCCACCAACATTGGGGAAGAGATATAAAATGGATTGTTGCAGGTGCTCACCCCAGTTAGGAGACTATCACACACTGTCATACGCTCATCCCTCCAACCTTTCATAAAGACCACAACCCCTTCACCTCACCCTACTAGACTTTGCACTGTGGGGTACATGCAGATTGTCCTGGTCCCGAGGTGCCAACAAACATTAGGCCCAGTAGGTGCCTGTGAAACCAAGGCCCTCTGTTTTTAATGATTGCTGCTTTGAAGGACATTTTGCTAATAGCAGTCATGGGAGTTCACATAATTTGTTTTTCCATTCCTTCCCCCTCTCCACCCCACACACACAGCCTGTTTGGTCATGTGAACATAGCAAATCGGTCCGATCAGCCTTGGCTCTGCTGGCTGTATGAAGTTGATCCTAATGATAAGGAGCAGTAGTTCTTACAAGGAGCATGCAGCATCGTGATGCAGATCACACGCTATGGGAGGGCTTGGTACGCAGTGTCCTCAAGGCCCAGGTTCACCTCAGCTACATCTCTTTTCTCTGACTCCTTTGAAAATAGTGATTCTGTAACTTTGTTTGTAGTGCTTTAATAGATGAGAAAGTAGAGCTGCTGGTTCCAGCTATTTTATTTATTTATTTATTTATTTAGTGTTTTCTATAGTGCGATCATGAGCCTTCATAGGGTGTCAGAGCGCTTTTCAGGAGCATTTCAACAATCCTAAACTTATATATTACAAGACATTACTTGTTTACAACATTTACACTTCAGGAAAGCATATAAACATATATATTAGTGAACAGATAGATTACCATAATGCCTCTTGAACCATAAAACCACAAGAAAACGTATATACAAGTCCATAAATGGTTAAAGAGCGGCTTGCGTGAACTTTGAAACAAACATGACAGGTTAATAGACAGACGTTCAGCTGTAAGAGTTTAGGGGAGACATTTCCTCATATAAAACGATTTTGCTTCCTTTTTTAAATGTATACAATACTCTCAGTCTGTGCTTTGGAACAGTATCTGTCATTATAGATCTGATTGAAACTCAATAAATGAATTGTTGCCCAAAAAAGCTTTTTAGGGCAAGGTGCCTGACTTTGGCAACACTACCAGGATGGTACATGATTGTCATTAGAAGCACAAGCGATTGACTTTTTGCCATAGCTGGGCGCACTGCATGGAGTCCATTCATCTGGGGTTGGTAGAATTCTTCCTCTGGCACTAACTGCTCTTTGCAGAGCACCACCTAGATGTCAATGGCTTCTTGGTGCTTGCAAGAAATATAACATTCTAGGAAATTGCTGTGCGGAGGACCTCTCCTCCTACCCTCATGGTTGTGAGGCCAGCAAGCTGAGGTGCTTAAACTCCTGCCCATCTAGACGTTTGCCTTTCCTCTGAGACTGGTTAAAAGGTGATAATGGTAATGGTGATTTCCACTCACAGTAGTTTGAGGCCACATCGTAGAGCATTAGAAAAAATACCTTGTCTGTTTCTTAGCCTTCTCAGTGTCAAGTTGGCGGCCTGCTAACAAAAGGTATTTGCAACCCTAGTTCTGCTTTTAAAGGTTGTGGCTTGAAGTCTCTATACAATTTTCAAGCTGTTTATAGATAACCAGTGTGTTGACATTCGATCTTTACTATGTAGTTATTTTAACAAAGCTGGTTGCTATGGTATAGGAGGTCAATAGTCTGTGTAAAGTAGAGTTGTATTTCAACATAGGAATAGAAGACCATGCCCTAGTGAGACAAGACCTGGTTGGGCTGGAAACCAAAATCAGCCTTGGCAGAACTGTTCCAATTAACCTCACCCTATAGAGACCCCAAGAAGTATGGGGCCATGTGAAACATGCTTTGGTCAAGTCAGTCCACCCAGTTCTGAAAGGAGCCACATGGCTTGCAGCCCAACGGACAAACAGCAGAGTGGCAGAATGACTAGTCCTGCCCTGGCAAGACGTCATGGAGAAATAACACATGCTAGGAGGATTGCTGTGCAGACCGCTGGTGGGTGCTACAGGTTCCGAAAGTGAAGGCTCTGTTGAGTCCAAATCACAGAGCATATAAATAACCAGGGTAGAGATTTCACTCTGATCCTACTCCAAAGTCCAGACTTTTCTGTTTTTGATGGAGAATCGACATTCAGAACACTACCTGGAGCCGCTTGAGGCTCTGCTCACCGATAATTGCATAAAAATCCATCTCCGGACATCTAACTTGTAAAAACACCAATTGCACCTCCTAAATACCTGGACATCCTGGAACTTAACGTCATCAAAACAGAATTCCTGTTATTTGCCAAGAACATTCTGAAAGAAGTAGTCCGAACCTGTCTCAATTCCATGAATTTTGATGGTTTCAAATCAGATGTTTATAAAATGCCAGGTCACTTGGATTAATCCTGGACACCAACCTCTCTTTCAAGGAACACATTGCCAAGAAAACAAGGATGTTTTGGTACCATCTGCTACTGAAGAAAGAAAAACTGCTCCTCCCAAAAAGCAAATTGAGAATTGCTGATCATACCCTCGTACTCTTGCACCTGGACGGCGTTAACGGCGTGCCCAGTGCCTCCCTGGCTCCAGATTGGGCCCCCTTAAGAGCATCCTGCTTGCCTGAGGAAATATGTTCGCATCACCCCCATTCTAATGGAACTCCATTAGCTCCCCTTGGTGGCCTATATCATTTTGAAAACCAGCTGCATCATTTACATCATGACCATCACTCCCACCTATCTGGCTGACAAACTCTTGGTATGCCCACAGTCAGGACAAGATCAGCCTAGAGTTGGAAAACTACCAAAATGAAAAATCAAAGCATTCTTTCTTTACCTTCTGTGCATCCAGGATCTGGAAAAGTGTTTCTTTGTCCACTAGGACTCCCAAATGTCATGTATTTGTCTATGCCTGAGCCATTCCTTGAAGGCACAGGGCATTTTGATTACGCCGTCCCTTGCAAGGGAGGGAATAACCAGTCTAGGGGTATTTGTATACTACTGAAGTCCCCTCCCCGTATGTATGGTGTCTCCAGCTTCTATATCATCATGGGAGGTAGTTGTGTTAAGAACTGTGCTGGTTACTGTTGGGCTTGTAAAGCACCAGGAGGGCAATCTGTGCCACTTCAAGCATCCCCTCCACCATCCCATATCTGCTATCTGGATCTACCACTGTGCAGCTGGTTGCCAGAGTGACTGTTAGAGCCACCCAAATGAGTACCCCTTTGCTTATGCCAAGTAGGAAATACCAATGATCTGGCCCCTCTATCTCCACTGCAATTTAAGGAGTTCCAGGGAGGTCATGTGTGCTTTTTTGTAAGAGGGCGATATATGTCTGCCTTAATCGAATGTAGGAATAGATTATATGGCGATGCCTGGGGGTGGCCATTGCCTGAATATTCCAGGATATAATATTGTACGTGGGCACTTGCTCTGGTAGTCATGTTGTCCTTTTATGTCTGTGTTCCAACCCACATCCTCTCCGTTAGCCGAACCCTCATATCCAGCGAAGTGCACCCCATGTGGTGTCGGTGTTATTATGGCGTAGTTCCTCTGTGTGCAAACTCAAAACTGATACCCCAACTCCCATTCCCTGGTAAGCACAGTTACTATTCCTCCACCATATATAGACTATAATCATTTACCAAACAGTTTATTCCATCTGAAACTAAGAGTGGTTCCCTGTGTTAGTAAGCCGTCTGTTAGTTACGTATGTGAACCAAGCCCACATGCAGTGATGACATGTGCCCTTCTCCCTATGCGGCAGGTAGGGACCCTGGCCCCACCCAGTTCCCTGGTGAAAAATGTACAAGAGTCATGGTGTTGGCCCAAGGTATCCTATCATTGTTCAGAATTAATTGGGGTAAGATCAGGGACAGTTCGTAGTTTTGCCAGGATGTTCACCAAAGCAAGTGCCAGCTCAAGTTCAGGCAAAACGGTCACAGAGTTGGAAGATGACTGGGTCAGGCTGCTTCAAGACTCCAGCTCTCCTATGGCCGTGGGGTGTTTTTGCTCTGCATATTTCCTAGCGGGCTTGCCCCCGGGTGACCTGCGCTGCCATCATTTAAAGTGCAATCGGCTCCTGCCTCCATCTTGGCGTGTTGTGCGGTGTGGCCGGAAAACTCCTTTCGACTTTAGTCACTCCCAGATGTCCACTGTAGTCATGAAGAAGAGGGTGGTTCCAGCATCCACTTCCCCCCAGTTTGGCCAGGAACATGAGAAAGTATTTCTTCCCCAGTTGCCACAGTGACTATTTAACTGGCATGAAGGATCCCCTAAGTTTTCGCACGTCTGCAGTTCACCTGCCCATTGTCGATTCGCCAAGGGCCTCTGTTTCTTGCGACCTGCAGGATGTGGTCTTGGTTGCTTTAGTAAAGAGGTGAGCCACCACTGGTCTTGGCCGGGACGCTATGAGTCCTCTCTATCAACACGAATGTAGAATTTTCCCACCCAATGCCATATGGAGGAGACAGTCTGGTAAAAAGAGTTCCATATTGGGGCCTTCTGCCCCTTCTTGGAAACTCACCAACCAGATATTGTTCTGTTGTGACCAGCCCTCTGCATCTTCTGCTCTGTCATGCAAGAGGAAGACCTTGGTTTGTAGGGATTTGATGTGGGATTGCATCTCAAGCACTGGGGGTGTATTTCAGTGAGAGTAGATTTTTGTGCATTCTACCCTGTCCCTAAAGTTGGTCGGAAGGCCCGCAAAAGACCTCAAGCAATCACCATAGAATCCAATTTGAGTTCCAATTTGAGTTCCAGAGAGGTATTCACGACTTTGATGGCTCGGTGCAGTTCCTTAAATTATGCCCTGTGAGGTGGTGGAAGGGGGGCGTTATGTGGGGCTTGCTGCCCCAATCCATGCTGCATTTGATGAGTTGTTGTTTCATCATGATCGTGCCAGAAGGGAGAGGAGTTGACATATGGTGCTCAATGGGAGGTCCTGGTTAGGTTCAATAGTCTAGACAGTATTAGCACCACAACAGGTTCATATGCAACGGGGTGTAGAACCATGCCTGGCCACCCAGGTTGTCTGATTTGCACGAGGGAGGTATCCCCTGCATGAAATTGGGGGATGGGCGGGCTGAGGTCATCTGGTTGGGGAGGGCTCCTACTGCCTTGTTTCTCACAGTTGCCCCCTACCAGCCTGAAGCAAAGACCTTTGCGGATATGTGCCTGGGTGCTTAAGATCATCAGGAACCCAACTCTCCTTACCATGGGTAGTACCGGCCTGGGAATTTGCCAGCTTATAGTCGTGGCTTAGGGTTGGGTGCACAGGCCCTTTACTCTGGAGAGTACAGTTTGGGCGAACTTGCAACACTGCCTAGCTAGCCTGATATGGCAACAAAAATGGAATTTAATCGCTTCTTGGTTAGGGTACCTGGATAGTGTTGCACCCCTCTCTTTAATGGCACCCCACTGACATTTCTAGATGGTGTCCAGCAGCTGTTCGACTGTGGGAGTCAGATCATGAGCCCTACAGCACCTTTTTACTCAACCTAGCCTCCTTTCAGTGGACAGGAACTATAACCACACACAACATCATCCTTAGGGTTTCAGAATTATAAGCCAAGAATTTCTGGACTCAGTTGGTTCATTCATAAAGTAACAGATTATAACATACCATGGACCACACTAGTTTTGACCCCTATCTATACAGCAGTTGTGTTTTCAACTAATATCTGACTGTACGTTGACTTTTATTCTGAATGAGATAAATGGGTTGCTCTTCATCTGGTCCCAAGCTTCTAGCCTCGACTGCTGCCATGGATGGTACAGGAGGATTTGGAGTCTATATACAATATACAGCGAGCACCCATCACCTTTGTCAGTAGGTGTCTGACCTTCCCTAGATGATGAAGTTGTAAGGTCCACATAGCAGCATCAAAGGCAAAAACAGAAGTATTTCTACTCAGTAGGATGCTTCCGACTTGGTCTGTGATGGAGTGTTGGGCCTACAAAGTGTCGGTGTCTATCCTGGGTAGATCTGCCAAGCAATCGTAGCCCTGTTCATAGCAGGTGGTGTGAAAGTATAGTCTGATACATTGTAACATGCAAAATAAATAAGTGTCTCCGGTGAGCATTGTTACTTAAAAGTATCAGATGGACCAATGTTACTTTTTGAGAAATCAACACAATGGATTGTTTTAGAGCTACTGAGAATAAAAGTTTAAACCTTTAACATTAATTATTGTACAAGTGCCACTTGGGTGCTGTGCTTGTAGGATGACTTTATTAAAGTTAACTGATACCCCTTGGAAGACTACTGAGCCTCTTCCAAAACGTTATACTTTTTATTGAGTTGTTTTATTAAGGAGTAAGCCAGATGGAAATAAAGTAGACTGTATTTTGATTTTTTTTAAATCCCGTAATACCAGGATGAAATGTTTTATTACCCTTGCGGTGTTTGAGCCTCCGTTACCTCACAGTTGGATTTAAGGGTGAACAGAGGCTACCACAGCTGATATGTTAGGGTCTGCATTTTGGAGCAGATTGTATAGTCTAACATATGGACATTGTCTATTGATTGGAATAATTTATGGCTGCAGTCCAAAACCTCTAGTTGTTCATGGCTCTGGGGGCCTTGGAAGCCTCCAATTTAAGATTACGGGCTCCCTGAACTTCGAGGTTGTGTATCTCCAGCCCTGTAGGTGTTAGCGACGCAGAGTTAGAAGCCTGGCGTTCGTTGTTATGGTTGCTTTAGCAGTCCACTGTATCTGCTGATGACTATGTGAAGGCCTTCCAGGTAGTTTGGGCACCACCTCTGGTTGTGTTGGAGTGGCCTGGGTTTCTTCTCAGGTAGCACTTCCAGTCAGCTGGCAGACAGACAGAGAGAGCTGGACCTCTTCAAGGACCACACACATATCTGGTCAGATAACACCTAATTTTAGATCAGATCTGAGAAGAAATTTCCCTGTAGGCATTTGGAAAAGTTATTCGATAATGTTGACTCCTGGTTGAATGACGGCTAAATTCTTACAGCTCATAGAAAGACTTCATTATTTTAGGTCAGAAAGGCAGCTCCAAATTGACAGCCATAAAACCTCTGGAACGGTTAGACTTTTGGATAGAGCGGCTTCAGGCCGAAAGCCAGCGCAGTGCAAAAATATTAGAAGGAGGGGGAAAAGGAAAGCATTATATAGGGGGATAGAGAAAGCATTATGATGTGATTGAGACATTTAACTCTTAGGCTGTCTCCCAGATAAACGCAGTAGTCAGGTTTTTTTTTTCAATTAAATACATTGAAACTCGTTCTTCCCTAACTCTTCCCCAAAAATCATGCTCTGGCTTTAGGGACAACTGATAATTCTGACCTTGTCATTTGCAGTGCTATTTAGTGCAGTTTGTCAAAGAGCACATCCTGTGACTCCAATTTGGAGTCACAGGATGAGCTTTTCGGCGAATTGTAGAGTCTCTAAAATTTGCCAAACAATGCAGTTAAGGCTACACACAGGAATAGCAAGCAACCATCCGCCTGCACGACCCCAACACTGGCCTGGTAGCAGAGCCTATTGGTGTTAATGGGGCCAGCCTGTCCTGCAGATTCCTTCACGATACAGCTCCTGGTTATTTGATGCCTAATATATCCTGCTACCCTCCTACTTGGAATCTGTACAGTAGGGAGAAGGTTCCTCTCGGTATTCCTTCTTTCCAGTTTCTGCCATAGTGGTGGATTTAGTTTCTGAGATGTATAGATGTAGCTTCCCTAGGAGAAGACCATCGATCCCAGGTGCCACCACTTTGGCTTCTCAAACACCTTCACCTTGAATGTGGAAGCTTTAAAACTCCTTCTACAGTTGAAGGTTTTTTTAGGTCGAGCATTCAAGACCTCTTGTATATACTTTAGTTTATAGTTATATGTGCATGTACTTTGTGGGCTCTGGAGATCAGCCCTAGGACTTACGCTTAGGGACTTTTTTCTGTTTACCTGCCTCTATTTAACTGTCTTAATAGAAAACGACCCAACAGAGATCAGTAAAATACCATAATTGCTTTCTGCTTAGGGACTTTCTTTTTTTAAATGTTACTGGCAACTGTCTCTATTTAAATTTCTTGATGGAAAACTACCAGCAGAGGTCAGTAAAATACCAAAATTACTTTAACATTCTCTATATTCCAGTCTATAGAAATTGTCTCCATTGACCACCTGTAGACAATAATATTTTATCCAAATCTTGTATTTTCTGTGAAATGACCACCGAAGGCCCTGATTTTATATTAAAAACAGAGCTTTGGACTATTCCGTTTCCCACTGATAAGCAGTATTTCTCCCCATGTGTTCCCATACCTGGCGTGTCACGCAGTTTGGTGCTTATTTTCCTTCCATATCAAAGAACAGTAGATGTTTCAGCACCCAGACTAATGTGCTGCATAGCGTAAATACATATAAGGTCCCAAAGGCGAGACCGATTCCTTTCCAAATGCTTGTTTTTTTAACGTGACAGTGATACAAGATGACTGAGACTGAAGAACAAACAATTTACAGATGAAACTACTATAAAAAAAAACAGACCTAAGCAAAACAGAGAATGTTTCTCGCTAAAATAGATTTTGTAGAATAACATTAAAAGCAGGAACAGAAAGAATAAAGTATATATTATGGTTTGAATGATAATTATGAGGCATGCACTTAACCAACTTTAGTCCATACACGATGGTGCCACCTTGAGTTTGGATTAATACTATATTTAGACAAGTCTATCAAAAACTCTCGTGCCACCATTCGGAGATTCCAGAGATAGCTTGCTCTTTACTCAGCGAACAAGGATGAACCAGGTGTAGATGAAAGAAACAAAACACAGTTCTTGACCTCACTGTCTGGGACAGGCGACAAACGTGCCTTTTCATCTATGACAAACTAAACTTTAAAAGCAATTTATTCAGCTTAGCAGATGTTCAATAACTGTTGAAAATAGTGCATAAGTGTCAAGCCCTGGAAGATGGTGTGTCTAGAATTGGGTGTTTTTTCCAAATACCCTAATTTTTCTGCTGCTGCTAGTGTTACTAAATGGTGATCTAGGTCTAGTGCATTTATTGTTGCATTGCAAATGTATTATAATAATGTACTCAAATCGAAGGCCATCTTTGCTGTTGCATTTCCTCCTTTTAAACCTGTGCTTCAACTAGTCCTAGCCTGACTGGGAACACTATCCCTATTAAACTTTGGTTTGAGCTGGAGTGAAAGAAAAAAATCCTCTTAAGGTGCAGAGATAAAATGCATGTCGCAGATGCGGAGCACCTCTGTCAGAGATGCAAGCACTCCTATCAGAAATAGGGTTTATGTCTGAGTGATGGAGGTGCAGACCCTAAAGAAGAAGACTGGTTCCTAAGGAAAGTCCGATAGAGACAACAGGAGGCAGCACCTCTCCCAGAGATTCAAGAGATTATTAGACTCGCGACTTACTGATGTGGGTTTGGCGCCTAAAAAAAGGGAACATCTCCTTGGGAGCGGCGCATCTATTAGAGATGGGGGTTACGTCTCCTTAAGGTGGGGCATGTAGTATTGTAGCGATGGCACGTGTTTTATAAAGACAAAAGGGGCACATACACAGACAATGGAAAACTTGTCCTAGAGTTGTGTGTGTTCTTCCTAAAGGTTGGGTTATGTCTCCTAGAGCGTGAGCCTTGTGTCTACTAGAGGTGGGTCAGGGTCTTCTAAAGATGGGGCTTTGAGACCGGGCTTCATTTTTTTTAGGGCAGGACTATCTCCTGAAGATGGTGCTACGTTTTGCAGGATGGAAACAGATATGCTGGTGATGGGAGGCCCTTTTCTGTAAATGGGTGTCATCCCTTAGAGAATTGTGGGTGGGTTGCATCTCCTAAAGATGAAGTGTCTAGTAGAGAAGAGGGTGAGCAGTGTAGAAATTGTGGACAAAAGATTGGTGGGGGGCACACTCATAGTGATGAGTAGGAGTCTTCTGGCAGTTTCTGCATGCCTCCTGGGCATGGGTGCCTTCCACCAAGAGATATGTCTGATCTCCTTGCATTGGGGCTTCTCCTCCTAGAGGTGAGCTCATGTTTCCTTGAGATGCAACAGCTCTTAGAGTGGCGTTCTTATCTCTTGTTCATTTTGGATGCCAAGAGGGGTGGGTTCTCTAATATGAATGGGGCTCGTCTTCTTGAGATGGAGCCATCTCTCTTGCTAATGCAGTCAAATCTTCTAGTTGAGTGGCGTCTGTCTTACAGGTGTATTAAAGTATACAAGAAAGTGTACAAAAAAGTGATGGATGGAATGCTTGAAATAATCTTAGCTACTGGTAAGTGCTTAGGGCCTCATCCAAGTCCATTGTTTTTTTGTATACCATGCCCTTAGTTTGGGTCAAGACTGATTTGCATGCGTCTGAGATTTAAGCGTTCCATCCATCACTTTTTTGTTTACTTAGTGTGTCGCCCCAAGTGGGGCGAGTATGCCAAGCTGTGGGTCCTGTGCACAAAGTCACTGGAAAAAAGCTATAACTGGTCGAACAGCCCTAACTAGGGCTAAGCCGGTCCTCGGTTGCTTGTGTTCCGGTTCAGGGAGGACCGGACCTGGCAGTTCGGGCTAGACTGTTCCCATTGGAGCAGGGCAAAGACTGATTTGCATATGGCTGGTCCAAACTGAGGTGACATGGTGCGCAAAATAACATTGATCTGGGATGTGGCCCAGAGTAATTGCCTGTGGCTAAGATTAAATTCAAGCATTCCGTCCATCACTTTATTGTATACTTTAGTCTCTCTTACTGGAGGTGCATGTCCTGTAGGTGGAAATATATCTATTGTCCGTGCATGCCACATCTCCTATAAGGTGGGCGTCCCTCTTACGGATGGGACACGTCGTCTAGGGATGGAACAGTATCCCGGAGCACGTCTCCTAGCAACGCTCCGGAAGAGTTGAAGTGCCTCATTATGTCTGCGACTGAAGTGATATGCCGTCCAGTGTTATCGCTTTTTGAGCAGCGTCCATTTGCTCCGCGCCAACGACAGCGGGGACCTTTTAAGGGAGAAGAATACGCTGAAGCAAGATAATACTGAAGATGAAAGGTATGTTCTGCTGTCGGGATGGTGAGACTGTGCTCGGATTTTTGTTGTCTGCTTCCTTTATTGGAATTGTACCCCATGGCCTTATTACTGCGCCTGTGAGAGCGAGCCAGCTGCGGTACTAAGCTTCAGATTGCAATAATAATTTATTCCTCAACTAGTGCACGCGGCTCGGGTAGACCTTTAAAAGAAAAAGCAATAATGAGGATCATAAAACACTTAGATAAAAGTTTGCTGTGATTGTCGATCAGTCACTGTTCTTGATTCCTCTTCTTGGCTTTGAACATTATTCAAACTTTGATTAAGGGTAGGGTTGATTTATTAATAGGTCTCGGTATTGGAGGTTAGGGCACAAGTCGAGCGTACACACGGGTAGACGGCGTCCACCCACTATTTTCACAGGGTGGACGCCGTCTACCCTGCCAAGATGTTAGTACCCACTGAAATATGCTGAACTGACAGCTTCAGCAATGCCTGTACAGTGTCTGCTTTCGCTCCAAGCCGCAAGTGCAGGGGCAAGGAGGCTTTATCTTAAATTCGAGCTGGGCCCAAAAGGAGACCGAGGTTAAGAAGCCATCAGGCCTCCTTTTGTTGGGGTATCCTGGCTGGGAGCTACCTAGATGCTAATCTGATGGAGGGGGAAACAAAGGCACACCGCTTATTACTTCACAAGTATTTAAGAGAGACATGGTTTTGACTTTATTCAGCCCGAATATAAGACATATGCCTGCGCTGTAAGAATATCAGATGTGCCGGTCTGTCTCACTACTATTTACATAATTGTATTAAATACTACTATTTTGTTTTATTTTTTATAGGGCTACTCATCCCAATGCACAGTGTCAGAGTGCTTTACATCACACGTACACATAATGCATTGACAATAAATGATGTGTGTAGATCAATGTACAGAATGTGTTACATAAGGCAGGGAGGGTTACAAGGTGTAGGAGTCACATGTCCTTCATAGCTCACTGTGCTATATTATCAGGATTACAATATATGAACTGCAAGTGACAAAAAGATCTCTGTGTTAAAGGCAGTAACGCACTTCCCTATCTACATAAAATAAAAATCTGGCATCTGCAAGTTACATGATGTGCTTTGCAGAAGACATATTTATCCTCTATGCTACTTTGATTAAACAAGCATTTACAATGCAATGGTTTCGCCTTCGGAAAAGTTAGAGCTATTGGCATTGTAAATGACAAAATTTGTATTTATGTGTTGGTTTTGAAAACAGATAAATAAATGGCATTGTCATTTACATTGCCATTAGCTTAATCTCGGCAGTCACTCTGCACTCCCTAGCATTCTGCAGTCACTCTGCACTCCCTAGCAGTCCCTAGCACTCCCTAGTCACTCTGCACTCCCTAGTCACTCTGCACTCCCTACTCACTCTGCACTCTCTAGCACTCCCTAGTCACTCTGCACTCTCTAGCACTCCCTAGTCACTCTGCACTCTCTAGCACTCCCTAGCACTCCCTACTCACTCTGCACTCTCTAGCACTCCCTAGCCACTCTGCACTCTCTAGCACTCCCTACTCACTCTGCACTCTCTAGCACTCCCTAGTCACTCTGCACTCTCTAGCACTCCCTAGTCACTCTGCACTCCCTAGTCACTCTGCACTCCCTAGCACTCCCTAGTCACTCTGCACTCCCTAGTCACTCTGCACTCTCTAGCACTCCCTAGTCACTCTGCACTCCCTAGTCACTCTGCACTCTCTAGCACTCCCTAGTCACTCTGCACTCTCTAGCACTCCCTAGCACTCCCTACTCACTCTGCACTCTCTAGCACTCCCTAGTCACTCTGCACTCTCTAGCACTCCCTACTCTGCACTCTCCTGCACACTCACTACTCTGCACACTCACTACTCTGCACTCTACACAAAGATCCGTTACAATTAAAATAAAATAAACCGAGGTGTAAAAAATGATATGAAGTAATCTTCCTCGAGTTTTTCTAGCACCCGATTCTCTCCCTTCCTTCCCCCTTCTAGCTCCCCACCTCACCTTCTTCCCACACTTTTTCAGATTATGCTGTGAATGGGGGATGGCGGGCAAAAACAGATGGGGTGAAGGAGGGACGAGGGGGTCGTAGGGAGGGGGGTGGGACGCCAAGGACGGATGGTGGACGTGGTATACAAGGACGAGGGAGGGATAGAGTTATTGGGTGTAGGGATAGGGAGGGTCGTAGGAAGTGGGTACGAAGGGAAGGGGCCGGAATTGAAGGGGGGAGACGAGGGAGGAGATGAAGAGAAGATGAAGAGAAGAAACGTCAGGAGAGCTGAAGGAAGGGGGCCGGACAAGCTGGCTGCAGAGGGAAGAATGGCTGAGTGAAAGCGGGTAGTGGAGAGAAGGAGGGATGAAGTGAAGGAGATGTGAGAAGGATAGGATGAGAGGGTTGGAAGGGAGCCTGGCTGAGGCTCGGCAGGGGCTAGGGCTGAATAACAGACGGGATGCAGCGGGGGTCTGTATGGAGTGATGGAGGGGTAGGTGAGGCAAAGGGTCGTGAACTGATGGTGGGAAGAAGGGGCACCAGACGAGAAGACGGACTCAGGAGAGACAGGCAGGGAGGAGGAAATGAAGGGGAGGTGGACTGAGAGATTGGGGTAACTGGAAGGCGTCTTGGAATGAAGGTTTGGCAAGTATAGAGCCGACACAAGAGTGAAGGGCTGGGTGAAAGGGGCTTAGGGGGTCGTGGTAGATGACATGGTATAACAGGCTGGTGGGCCCCTGCCACTGGGAGGTCCGAGTGCAACGTGCAGGTCTTAGCTTTGAGTGCCCTGAGGGGGTTCAACTGCGTCGGTGCAAATCAAGAGTGCCAGCTGCAGAAATGCGTGCACCATTTGCAGGTTCAGTGCTAGCAAGGTAGTTCGGCAGTTTTGGAGCTTGCAGTATCAGCTCCCAGGTTTCCACTACATTCAGACCGCACAACTGTTCACCGCAGAGGTCTGAATGCCACGTGTAAAACCATTCCAGTCCTGGTAAGATAGCCAAGCGGGTTGTGCACCTGATGCGGACCTCTGTCCGCTAACTACTTGTAAAAACTTCCAATTCAGATAGCTGAGCGGGTTGATGCACGGACTGCGGAGATCTGTGCATGTGTAATATGCCGGTCCCAGGTTCGAATTCCAGTAAAACAGCTGAATGAGCGCAGGGCCTGCAGTGCACATCTGGGGGTCCCCTGCAGGTCACTGGTGGGAGTGCGTTCCCGGGCTCTTACTCTGTCGAGGCGGGTGGGGGTGGTATTGTGGGGGGGGGAGGTGCGACAAGGGGGTGGGTCACAGAGGTCAGGAGAGGGCTCTATGCAGCGGCGGCAGGGGGGTTGTTGAGGCAACAGGTGGGTGTTGTGCTATTGGGAATGGTGGATGCTGGGGCAGGAGGGGTGATTGTGGGGTGTCAGGGCTGCGGTACTGGGGGCCAGCGAGGACAGATAAAGGGGCAGCGGGTGCCCCAGTGGCTGGGTGGGTGCTTGGGTGATAGCGGATGGTGGTTTCGGATGCGGGGGGGGGGCTAGGAAGGGGTGGGGGCTGGGGCAGCGGGTGCCTTGATGGCTCCTGGGGGGGCTGATGCCAGGCTCTGCTCGCTCGGTCAGGGTGGCAGCGCCGCCATTAATCACCCGCAGCCTCCCTCCCTGGCAGTGATGGATGATGGGCGGGCAGGCGGGTGCGTGGAGGGGGCTCCCTCCTCTTAGGCTGGGCTTGGCGATCCGTTCAGAGGGAGCTCCTGCACCCGAGAGCTTCTTCTTAGAGAGAACAGGTGCTTTTTAAAGCGCCAATGCACAGTTCCACTTGTTGTGGGCGCTATAGAAATCATTAAAATCGTTCCTTTCTGTGACAGGAGTCCTCTTCATGATGCCGCGTCCCCTCTGCAGGTGTTGGGGGGGGGGTCCTAGATCTCTTCAGGTGGGGGCTGCTCAGTGACCCCCCGGGCCCCGCTGGGGTGCGTGTAGCGCCGCCTTGGATGGATGCTGCCCGGTCCTCGCCCTGCCCCCGTCCCCAGGGCCTTTAGATCCTCGGCAGAGGCCCATTCTACTGCCCTCCCTGCTTACTGTCCTCCCTCCCTGCCTGCTACCCCCACCCTGTCGGTGATGCCTGTGCGCTGCAGGTGCAGGCGGGCTGGAGGAGGGGGGATGGGGGCAGCCCGGCTTAGTGCTTTTTACTCTTCCTGCATCGCTCATAATCACCAAGCACAGGTACTCTATAATGTCCCTTTGATTATGTATGTGTGGGTTTGAGACCTATCGTGACATCACTCAACGGGCGGCCCCTTTAACAAGCTGGGCCTCTGCCAGATCCGGCCTTTGATGCTGTCGGTTTTTCAAAGTGGGAGATTGAGCGATTGGAGCCCCTCAAAACTGAACCACGGGGACCCCCTATATCAAAATGACAAAATGTTCCAGATTGTTCGGGAGAACCTGAACAGGAAATGCAAAGATGGTACCCTGCATGGGCCTTCCAGGTCTTTACACATGCTGTCTTCTATGGGGCCTGTTACTAGATGGCCTATCAAATGGAGCGGTAATGCTGAGCCCTGTGTGACCGTTATTATATGGTATTCTGACCCATATACCGGAGTAAGAGATTTGGAATGGGGAATAACGGGAGGGCCGTGGCACTGCGAGGCCATTTGCTGCATTTTTCCGAATTTTGGTCCTCTGCCTTCCAGAAGGTCTCTTGTTCAGAGTCGGTGGACCAGTAACGCAGGTGGCATTGTGATATTATCGGGTGCCTTGGTAATACGCACCATGCACGTCACCATGCAGAGAGGCATGATCAGCATGCAGCGCTCATGTACCACTCAGTACTGCTTGCAGTAGGCGCTATAAAATAGCAAGCAGTGTCTGACAAGGAGCCTGGAGTACATCGCACTTTAGGATAAGCTATTAGGGTCACATATGCTTTCCCTGTCTATAGATAATGCATTGGGGCTTCCCTCAACCTGCACAGAGACCCTCACTTAAGAAAGAGACAGTCTGCCGCCTTCTGTTGTGACGAAAGCCTCTTCGGACCTTCCAAAACTTCTGTGGTGGAAGGATACACATAGGGGCTGCAGGTGGAGGGAGTATTTGGACCGGACTCACAGGGCTCTACCACCTGCTGACGGCACGGCCTGCACCCGGCTGAGCCCTGCCCGGCCCTATCCTCTTACAGTGAGGCGGTAAATACCGCCCGCGGTGCCAGGGCCGGCCAGGAATAAACCTGCGCCGGCGCTGGAAGCACCTTGGCTGCTGGCGGTCACTCGGCTCCTGCAGGGCTGAGGCTGCTGCGGGGGGTGTCTCTGGGTCAGCCAGCGTCTGTGTGCCGGAGGCCTCCATTGGCTGTCCATTTATTGACACCCCCATGCCGGGGCACAGAAGACAGACTGCTGCTGGAAGGGTGCCCGGGACTGAAAACCAAAAACCACTTCAAATTCGAGGACCAGATCTACCTTCAGACCTCTGGCACCTCCATGGGCAGTATTTTTGCACCGAGCCTCGCCAACCTTTACGTACACCTGTTTGAGCAGAACATCGTGCTCAACCACAGCAACCCGTTTTTCCACCAGGTGTTGCTGTGGAAACGATATATAGATGATATCCTTGTGGTGTGGCGAGGGACGGTTTTGGAAGTTGAGTCCTTTCATGATTGGCTGAACCACCAGAACCAATACCTAAAGTTCACCATGGAGTGGAGCAAACAGCAATTGCCCTTTCTAGATATTCTCATTTTTCCACAAGAGGGTAGTTTAGCATGCGAACTCTACAAAAAACCAATGGCAAAGAATTCGCTCCTGTCTTACACCAGTCACCATCCGCGAGCCCTACGGGACAATCTACCTGTAGGTCAGTTTCTCAGAGTGCGCAGAAACTGCTCATCCAAAACCCTGTTCGACAAACATGCACGGATTCTATCTAGACACCTAGAGGATCGACAGTATCCACAACACCTCGTACGCAGGGCATGGAAGCGTGCCTCCAATAATAACAGGGATGCTCTACTAGAAATAAGAACTACCAAAGAACCCCTGGATAGACTGACATTTGTTAGTACGTTCAGGGTCTTGTCAAACAAAATACAGAAAACTGTGCAGAAACACTGGGGCATTCTGAACACAGCTGAAACTACTATAACTCCACCACTTTTTTCTTTTAAAAGGGCCCGGAGTACAAGAGACAGTCTGGTTCACACAAGACCAGGATTGAGGAAACCAGAACTCCAAAATACACTCTGGAACACTCAGCCAGTACGTGGCCATTTTCCATGTGGTACCTGCAGTGCCTGTCCACAGACCTATAAAACAGATCAGGTTGATATAGGCACTGGACAACCATGGATACTTCGCAAACACACCAATTGCAACACGGAAGGGGTCATATATCTGATTACATGTCCATGTTCCCTACAGTACATTGGACACACAACCAGAAAAATGAAAGTTCGCATCAGTGAACATAAAAGCACCATCCGGTGTCATAAGCAATCGACCTGTCTTACTAATCACTTTTTGGAAAAGAAACATAAAGTTGAAGACCTCAAGTGGGTGATCTTGGAACACCCCTATATTCCATCTCATATCAGTGACAAATCTAAGTATCTGTTTGTCAAAGAGCAGAAATGGGTGTTCAGGCTCCGTAGTGATAGCAGAGGGCTGAACGATTCCATTCCTTGGATTTCCATTTGAGTTCCACTGTAGATACACACATAAGTGACCTTTTGCGTAATATTCCATCAGCCACACAGATTCCTCCACCCCTCACATATTGGTACAGTAGTATTGGGAAGGTTTTTTTGCATCACCTATAACAAATATGATCAGCCTGGGGCGGATACACAGTCAGCAATTATTCTTGACTATATCGAGCCTCTAACTGCCTATCCAACATACGATCAGCTCAAGGCAGATAGATATCCATTCAGCATCCTTTGCTGTTAAACTGTACTTAGCCTGTAAATCCTACTACATATTAGGCATAGTAGTGTCTCCAGCTTTTTGTCCCTTTTAAGAGTAAATTAACCGCTCTCATTTAAAGACTCTAAAATAACAAATTGGTTACAGCATGCTACACATACGGCCACGCTGCTTAACAGTGCTGTTGACTGCGTCGTAACATCATGCGCATGCGCGTACGATCAGTCTAACCCCGGACTGCGCATGAGCGCATGGATAGTGTACTCTCCAGCGCATGACCCGCTTGCAACTAGCGCAGTGAGCCTAATACACACATGCGCATTTGTAAGATAAACGCGGAGCCCATGGGTAATTCATATGATTACCAATTACTTTCTTAACGAGCGGCTCAATCACCGATTAGCGTCAGTATTTAAAGGAGGGGCCCTGTTCCGGTCGGTACCTCCACTTCCTCTCGGACGCCAGAGAGAGGTACCGACGGACAGGTAAGGCCACCTCCTTGCTAATTGGTTACATAGTCAGCTTACTTTGGCAGCTTTATATCTCCAATCGTGATTTTAATCTTAAGTCTAAAAAAATTTACATTTGGCAGCTCTTTTCTTTTCTTGCTGTAGGGAGTCACTGCAAGTCCTAAATCAACTTATTTAATTTATTTAATTATGATTATCCAGCTTCTGACTGGTTGGGTGATGGTCTCTGTAAATCAAATCTACAGCTAATGGGTGTTGATAACAGTTGTTGCATCAAATAGCAGAAGGCATTTAACTTGTTGTATACTTTGCTTTCTTATGTACTTCAGAGCGGGGCCTCATATTCCCGAGCGGTTGCCGGGTGAGGTGAGGTCCACTTCCTCGCAGAGCGTGGTGAGTATTTACAGACATGAAATATGTTCTGTGAATGAGTAAATTGACTTATGTGATAAACGGGACACTTTTGACCCTGTTTATTGAGTGGTACACGTTTTTTCTGTGAGCATGTGGTATATATTCTAATGCACATAATCTTGTTTATATATTGTTTCAGGATTATAAAAGAACATTCTTCTTACACATGGACATTGGGGCTCCAAGTTCATGGTAGTTATTCGCATCTTTAATTATGCAATTCTTTTCTCACTTTCACATTTTGCTTTGTAAAACACTTGCACTCCAGTGGCAGTAGCTTACCAACCTGGTCCTGACGAAAGCCTGACTAGACGTCTTTTTAGGCTGAAACATGTTGACCACCTCCACAGCGCCATAGTGTAGTCATTGGTTCCAACTACCTGGCGTGTTTTTAACATTAACACTCAGACTTTCTTTAATAAAATGCTTTAGTCTGAGTCGCTAATTTTAACTTGTTCACTATAGCACTGCACGTACACTTTCATCACCACCTTAAGAGCAGCAGTATGGCATGAGTGTATCATCTTCATCCACTCCCGCACCATCAGCTGATGGTTTGGGCGGTAGAGTCGGGTGTCTCCACAAACATCCCATATGATGAGATTCCGCCAACATAGGGTGGTTTGATGGGAATATCTCAGCCTATTGCTACTCTACTATCCACTTGCCTCACAGTTTTTTTGTGCTTCCACTCATTTTAGACCTCTCATCCTTTTTGGTATTTAAGAGGGTGCCCGGGACCGCAGACCAGGGAGCTGTCACTCGTTAACCCACTGGTATTTGGGAGAAATCGAGTGAAGGAACTGGATTTTGGCCCCTCACGGACAGCGGGAGGGGGGCGGGCGGGGACGGCAGACGGACAGTAGGGGGGGGAGGGGGCGGGCGGGGACGGCACACGGACAGTGGGAGGGGGGTGGGCGGGGACGGCACACGGACAGTGGGAGGGGGGGGGGCGGGGAGGATACCTGCCAGCCACTCTAATCGCGCAGCCCACCCCTGCAAGGCACACGTTGGAAATGAAACCAACATGCCCATACAAAAAAAAAAAACGCCCACCGCCTGGATGACGTCACAAAGGGGCGGGATGAGAAAAATTCGACAGAAACGCCCACGAATCGCCTCGGTGCATGACGGACGCCTCTTTCTTCCAATGGCTAGCCTCCATTTATGGAGCTAGCCAATGGAAGAAGGGGCGGATTCAAGACCACCATACTGTTGACAAAAGTTTTCGCCCTGGGAGGGGCACTGCAAGCAGTGCCCTCGCCAGGTCGAAACCTAAAAACCGAGACTAGAGAACACAGATCTCTCCACCCAACGCATTAACCTCCAGATATCTCACCATTTCCTGAGGTTAACTGGACATAAAAAAATCTCTGCAGCAGGTGCCTTACCCGCATAAGATATTTTAAAATGCGGATTTTGCAAGCAATTAAGATAAACAAATTTACTGGCGCGTTTCTCATTGTTGCCAATTTCTTTGTTTGCAGAGTTTAATTTTTTTTTTATAAATTGAGGCCCAGATTTTTCATTAGGGTTGCATCACTTTTTTGGCACCCTGACGCAAAATCTGATTAGTTAAATCTCATAATGTTCTCACATGTACCCATGATAGAACTGCTAAACATATGTGTGAGATCTTAAGATCTGATGTCACTTCTTGTCAAGTCCTTGGCTGTGATGACACTTCCTGTGATGGTACTTCCTGTGATGCCACAGGCGATGTGACCCATCGTGATATCACTTGCATACTGCCTAACTTGGTTAGTCTTGACCTCTTTTTTAAGGACTTGTGCCCTTTTGGAGTCTTTATCTGTTTAATTGAAGGCATGGGCTGCTGCCATCATGTCAGTTTCAGCTGCTTCTGATATCTTAGGTACCCTGGCAAAAGTGGCAATAGTTTAATTCAAAAGGTATGACTCACCCCCCCAATTTCCTTCTTCTCGCAAACGCGCCACATCATTTTTTTGTTTGAACTTCTTTTCGCCTCCAGTAAAGCAGTTGCATCCATCTTTGGTATCAGAATATCATCTCAGCCACGTTGGCAAAGCCTCCTTTTATACACCTGTTGTTCTGTTTATACAATATTTGTTTTACTAATTTTTAAAAGATTGTTCTGATTCGTCATTGCTTCTGTTGGATGATTCTGTAAACTCTTCACTCCTTTACCCTGAAGCTGCTTCCCCATTCTCTTTCTGTCAACCTACCAATAGGTTCACTGGAAGATGATGAGGAGGTCAGCTTCAAATTAGGACCTCTGAAAAAACTAGCAAAGGCATCTATGACCAGTTTCTAACAATAGCCCTCCCCTCTGGCTCTTACTGGTTCTCATCTCATAGATGCCTCCATCTCTGTTCGCGTACAAGCTTACAAGAGTGTCAAGATTGGGACCACCTAGGGTGAGGAGACAGGGGCGAGGAGACAGAGGTAGATACCTCGTGAGTTCCTGCTAGGCACTATCTGGGCTCCCTTCTGACCCTAAGATACGCATGTTTGAAACTTGCTGAAGAGGCTGGCAAGATTTGCAAAGCCCCTTACTTCACTTTGATAACCTATTTTGAAAAGAAGGCTGTAATGTGCAGAAGCTGGAAGGCCTAGAGCGTAGAGTGACCAAAAGCATGAAGAAGGAGGTGGACAGTAACATCTTAAGGATTTTGGGAACCCATGTTTGGAGCAGTTTTGAATCTATGATCTAATTTCAGCTCTTTCATGCCCTCTGTGGCCAAGTCACTGAAAGTGCACAGACACACTCATCCAAATTCTAAATGTGTTCACATCTAATAATCAGGGTTAGGGATGTGTGTTTGTAATAAAATTATAACACAGCAGCAGCTCTCTAATATTACTGCAAATAATATTTGTCACACTCTTCCATTTCTCATATGTGAGGTCCTGTTTTGATCTAAAAAAGTTTTTTTTATAGATGTTGCATGAAAAATAAACATTTCTTTGCAAAATGTCTGTATTAGACTCTCACGCATCATCCACGTTGGAAATAAATTAAAATAATAATATTGAAAACAATCTGTTTAAGAATTATTCAAGCTCATCAGGACACAAGTCTCTGCAGAACAGAGCTGGCTGTATCAGAGGGCCCCCCAAAAGGATGGGGCCCTGGGCCAAAGCCCACTATGCTCATGCCTTAAAACATCTCTGGAGGTGCGGAGAATACAATACAGAGTTGTTAGGTACAACATAGCTAGTCAGACATTGTTTAAGTACTGTTTTCTTACTAAAACACTCTTCCAGGCGTTATAGGCCATAGAGAAATTATGGATCTCAAGGAGGGTTAAATAAACATTACTTTTTATAAGGCAAATTCATGGAAAGCAAGAGCAGGGGTTAATACTCGTGCATTCTTAACTGGGTGCAGTTGTCCTTATCTGGCAATCAGAATGGAGGAAGCCTGCTATTGAAACTAGTGAAGATGTGCTGTCCAGTCAAGTCAATCTAGGTGTCTTAAAAGTTTCTAGTTATAAATGTGGAGGTACATGAAAGACATGTGCTGACTTTAGGTTGGGCATGCCGGTGAGGTATTTGCGGGTTGGAATTGGTCTCTAAGTCTTCGTTCTGCCTCAATATTTGTGGTTCACATTTATAGTCGTCTTCTGGTTGCAGTAGGGGTCAAGTCCATAAAAATGAAGCTTATAGTTCCAGGGTCCATGTCTGCAGGTAGGATTTAATGAAATAAAATATACACACCTCTGCACTACCCGAGAAAGGCAACCTTCTAGCAAGAAAGATGTCCTATATCGTCTATTGGCATATATTGCTACTCTGGTCAAACCCACATGAAGAAACTCTGTTTACCGAGATGTGTTAAATATCCCAAAGCTAACAGACAATTCAAATAGCATGTACTGATTGACTTCGGGCATCCATGTATTGACAGACAAGGCTCAATCAGGTAAATGAAAGGAGTGCACTACGGTTACCCATACTCATCGAGCCCTGTGACTCTACGGGTGGGAGTACGGGCACTGCCAAAGTCGACTGCCGACTGCCCATCAGAGTAGGAGTTTTCTCCTGGTATGGCGGGCGGTCCTATGGCGTTCCCACCTTGGTGCCTTTGAAAAAGGCATTGCAACGGGAACGCCAAAGCAAGCTCCTGCATGGCATGCACTGTTTAGTCCATGCCATGCAGGAAGTGGGTGTGCATGCACACAGGAGGCACACCATGTGCCCCCTTGCATGAATTCCAGTGTACAGGGGTAACAGGAGGCCCTTTAGGAGCCCCTTTGTTTCCTCACTGCCAACCTTTTCATGGCGGGCGTACTATCATGATAAGGCTGGCAGTGGGGGCACTCAGAATATGCTTGGTGGTGCCGCAGCGGCACCGCCAACCATGTTGTTGCCCCAGACCGCTGCAACACCGCCAGGGAATGCACTTTCCTGGTGGTTGCGACATTCCCAAAACGGTCCAACCGCCATAGTTATAATAAGATGATCGGACCACTGGTACCGCAGTCCCAACCGCCACTGCACCTCCACCATGGTTCGGCGGTCAGATAGACCGAAAAACTCGTAATAAGGCCCATAGTGATTGTCCTAAATATAACCTAAAATGACCATTTTTCATTTATGACCTTGAACACCTGATCACCTGTAGGGTGCCATGAAATGGATATGTAGTAATGTATTCATATGGTGACAGTTTTCTTTTGGGTCATGATGATTTTGAATTTCTTGCATGTGTATGAATATAATATGAACCTTATTAACTTAACTCTTGTCACTGCTAATGTTTAGTAGTTATGTGTGAAATCTGACTCTTGGGCCAATCACATGCAGAGTCTGTGCACTGATTTTTCTTTTTTTCTCGTGGCCTCATGCAAGTATAACATCTTACTCTGACCTAATGCCTAGTGTAGGAGATGCCAAGTACAATTCTCACCTTTCTGAAGGGAACCAGTCTATAAAGACTCTGAGTTTTAGTCATTCTGGAAGGATTTTATCTATTCAAAGAGACAGTATGCCAATCAACTGAGCATCTTTACTTTGAACTGTGCACGGAGTACACTGTTGACGTGCTGATATATGAGGAAATTGAAAGCTTACATTTATAAAAAATACATTTATAGAAAATTGGTAGAGAATTAAAGACATGCTTTTGTACATTTTATTAAAATGTTAGCCATTCACATTTTTTTCTCATTTCTAATACATGTCTGTACAAAGGTTTTAATTATATTTACTATAATAGACTTTCATCTTTTATAGTGTAAGTTTAAGTCAAACTAAATTGTAAAATCTATAATTCTGGTTGCCTTTGACTTCTCAGAATAAAGCAGGGGCACCAGGTATGCCCAGATGTGGGTCCTGGGCTCACTGTGCCAATGGAGTCAAGCTATCCTGGCTGATGAGGGGTGAAACCCCGAAACCGGTCCAAGGATTCTTGTTTCCGGTCTAGGGAGGACCTGGCTTGACAGTTCGGGCTGGACTGTTCCCATGATGCACTGGGTCATGCCTGATATGCTTATGGCCAGGTCTAAACTGGGGTGGCATGGTGCCCTCTGCGGTGCCGTCTGGACACAGTAAAGAATTGGCTTGGTAGTTTGGTCTGCCCTGTTCCCATGATGCACTGGGCCAGGGAAAGACTAATTTGCATGTAGCCAGGTTCTGAACTGGGATGGTGCAGTGAGCTAAAAAACGGTGATGGATCAAGCCCTGATCTTTTGACTGGGTATGAGTGTTCTGCTTAATTCAGATGCTCTGTCCATCACCACCCCCTTTTCTGAATCGTCTGGACACGGAGTCGGCAGCGGCGTCATAGACGTCGTCGAGTGGCCTTTCCTCTGTTGCAGCACAAAACACACAGTCCCCAGTGCTGCGGGCAGAAGAGCTTGAAGTCTTTGTTGTTCCTGAGACTTCTTGATCAGGGGGCAAGCTCTACCTCAAGCCTTTGGGGAAACTCAAAAAGCAGATTGCAGAAAGTTCAGTCCAATCCTTTCACTGCCTGTTAGAGCTGGGGGTCTCTAGTTGGCAGAGGTAGGTACCACTGTCCAAATAGGGACTCTTGCTTCCAGTCAGGGTAAGGAGGAAACATCTTTAGATAACCTCTGCTCACCCCCTTGGTAGCTTGGCTCAACTAGTCAGGCTTATCCAAAAGCAATGTGTAAAGTATTTGTACCCACAAACACAGTAACACAATGAAAACACCACAAACTGACTCCACAACAGTTTAGAAAAATAAAGGTATTTAATCTAAACTACACAAGACCAAAACGACAAAAATCCAACATACACAGTTCAAGAATATGGTTGCGAAAGAGTTCTTAAGGTTGTGATAAAATAATCCACAGTTGCGTGAAAAGTTCACAGTTGCGTCACATTTTGCCAACAGTACCTTTTAAAAGCGACAAAGTTACAAAGCAGAAGCTGGTGCGGTGGAAAACAAGCGATGCATTGCTCCTGAGACCCTGGGGAGGCGATGCGACAACCCCGGTGCAGCAGCGGGCGTGTTGCGACGAATCCGGTCTGTATGGGGAGGAAGGTGGACTTGTATGGATTCCGGTGCGTAGGTTCCGTGGGAAGTTTTCTCTCGCAAAGGCATGATGCGATGATCTTTGGATTTTGCGACTATCTCTGGGGCGAAGACCAACGGTGATCTCTCTTTCGCGGCGCCTCGATGCGATGGCTTCTGCGACGACACTCGCAGCGACGTGATGTGGTCCGCAAGCAAGCAGTGCGGTGATCTCACCCAGCGACAACAGGCTCTGCGACGACACTCGCAGAAATGGTAATTTTCCCGCACCGGTCTGGTGCGTCCTGCAAATGGAGGGTGCGAGGGCTCTGACAGCGGCAATGGGCTGCGAGGATCTCGGCCTTCGTAGCGGCGGGAATTTCCTCGTACTGTCGGGGATGCGCTCCGCAAGCGAGCGATGCGACAAAACTTGCAGAAAGTCTTTAAAAGCTTGGTTTCCAGCTTCCCAACACAGGTACAACTTCTAGAGGAAACCACACATGGGCCACGCACTCAGTAGAGTTCAGGGAAGCTGGGGGTGAAGTCCTTTTGTTCCTGGGACTTCAGAACAGGGAGCCAGCTCTTCTCAGGCCCTTGGAGATTCCTTCAAGCAAGGGGACACAGCACAAGGCAAAGTCCTTCCCCTCTCCTTGGCAGCAAAGCAACAGCAGGTCAGTCCAGCAGAGCAACAGCAGGACAGTCTTCAGATTCAGCTTTCTCCTTGGCACAGGTTCCTTCATGATTCCAGGATGATCTAATTCTCTGTAGTCTGGGGTCCTGTACTTATACCCCTAAAAGTCTTTGTTCCCTTTGTGCAGGAGGGCTCTGAGCCCGGTCTGAACCAGTTCTGGGTGTTCCTTGAGCACTTTGTTTTCCTGGCCTCTCCTATCCATTCAGAGAGAGGGGCAGGGTCGTCAGCCGCCCAGCAGGAGGTGGAGCCAGCATTGTGGAGGGAAAGCACAGCCCTGGAGCACTTTGTTGACATGATTCCTTCTCTCCTTTCACAGTGCAAGGCAGAACATCAGACGCACCACAGGGGGTGGAGTTCAGCACTGTGGGGGGCAGGCACAGTCCTATTCAGGTCCCAGGTGCTATCCCCTCCCACCACTCAAGATGCAGTCATTCAGCCTAGGGCTGACTCATTCAGCCTCCTGGGGGCTCCCCAGCCCCTGTCACTCTCAAACCAGACAGTCAATTCACAAACAGGCCAGGGCACGCAGAAAGGTCAGACAAGAGAACAGCCACTTTCTAAAAGTGCTGTTCTCAAACACAGGATTTAAAAATAACCTTTCCTAAAAGATGTGTTATTAAATTCAGAGTTCAGGGATACTAGACTTTATGTCCTATCTTGCTCCTATGGGAAGATATGCTGGTAGCCACTGTAGCCAGCATTCCCCATGATAGCCTATGGGGCAAGATAGCCTAACAATAGTGAAAAACGAAAATGGCTGTAATTCACTACCAGAGCATGTCACCTGCACTAGTACATGCTCTACCTTTCACATACACTGCACCCTGCCCAGGGGGGTACCTTGGGCCTTCCATAGGGGTGACCAATATGTACAGAAAGGGAAGGGTTAGGCCTGGTCAGTGGGGACACTGACCAGGAGGACATGGCAGTTCACAGACTGCACACAGGCCCTGCGGTGGCAGGCATGAGACACTCTTTTAGGGCTACTCGTGTGGGTGGCACAATCAGTGCTGCAGGCCCACTGGTAGCATTTGTATCACCAGCCCTGGCACACTCAGTGCACTTTACTAGGGACTTCTTAGTGATACAAATATGCCAATCATGTATATCCAATTACAATAACAATTTACACAGAGAGCATATGCACTTTAGCACTGATGAGCAGTGGTAAAGTGCACAGAGTCCTATTGCCAACAGCCACAGGCCAGGACAAATAAGGGAGGAAGAAGCAAAAAGTTTGGGGATAACCCTGCAAGAAGGGCCAGTTCCAACACTGCCCAAGATAGAAACAGCCACTGCAGGCCAACACAGCAAAGCACACAGCAAAGTGGTAGGTCCTCCTCACAGCTTCTCCAGCTCTTCCTCTTGGCAGTTGTCTTGATCCAAAAGAGTTCTAAAGTTCAGGGGTCTGGGCCCCAATATTAATATCCCACACTCCTTTGATCTCCTAGGCAGAGAGTGTCTGTGCCTAGCCAGAACCATTTCTGCCTTCTCTAGTGTGAATTCCTGGCAGGAGGTGGAGACGGCATTGTCAGAGGCAGACCAGACCCTTTGAGGTGCAAGGAAATCCCCCCCCTTACCCTATTGCAGCCCAGGTCTATTCAGCCCTTTCCTGACCCTACCTAGAGTATCTGGAGCCACTCCTGCTCCCACATCCTTCTTTGATCCAAAACCCAGACAGGCAATCCACATTCTAGCAGAGGCACACGGGATGACTGAGCAAGAAAATACCTACTTTCTAAAAGTGGTATTTTCAAACACAGAATGAAAAATCACCTTCACTGAAAGATGCATATTTAGATTCTGAGTGCAGGCATACTACATTTTAATTTCCTACCTAGTTCCCAGGGCCGGTTATGTTTATAAGATTTTATAAATAAACTTCCCATTCTGTCCTATGGGGAACAGATAGCTTTACAATAGTGAAAAACTAAATTGGCTGTAATTCACTGTCAGGACATGCTACACACACCGGGACATGTCCTACCTTTCACATCTACAGCACCCTGCCCACAGGGGTACCTTGGGCCTTCCATAGGGGGCCTGACATGTAAGAAAAGAGAAGGTTAGGGACTGGCAAGTGTGTGCACTGACCAAGTCGACATGGCAGATACAAACTGCGTGCAGACTCTGCACTGGCAGGTCTGAGGTACCTTTTCAGGGCTACTCCCGTGGGTGGCACACCCAGTGCTGCAAGCCCACTAGTAGCATTTGATTTACCGGCCCTGACACACCCGGTGCACTTTATTAGGGACTAATAAGTAAATCAAATATCCAATCATGGAAACACCAACCCATAACACAATTTACACTGAGAGCATATGCACTTTAGCACATATTAGCAGTGCTATCCTGGCTGATGAGGGGTGAAACCCTGAAACCGGTCCTAGGATGCTTGTATCCGGTTCAGGGAGGACCTGGCTTGGCAGTTCGGGCTGGACTGTTCCCATGATGCACAGGGTCAAAAATGATTTGCATATGGCCAGGTCTAAACTGGGGTGGCATGGTGCCCTCTGCGGTACCGTCTGGACAGGGAGTCGGCAGCGGCGTCGTAGACGTCGTCGAGTAGCCTTTCCTCTGTTGCAGCTCAAAACACACAGTCCCCAGTGCTGCGGGCAGAAGAGCTTGACGTTTTTGTTGTTCCTGAGACTTCTTGAACAGGGGGCAAGCTCTACCTCTAGCGGTCCGAGGATGCTTGTTTCTGCTCCAGGGAGGACCTTGCTTGGCAGTTCGGGCTGGACTGTTCCCATGATGCACGGAGTCAAGACTGATTTGCATATGGCCAGGTCTAAACTGGGGTGGCATGGTGAGCAAAAGAATGATAGATTTAACCCAGATCTCTTGACTGGGGGTGAATGTTTTGATTTGTTCTGCATTCCGTCCATCAATTGTGTGTCTTTTTCTTTCTCGCCCTAAGCGTGCCAGGTATGCCCAGACGTGGGTCCTGGGCTCACTGTGCCACTCGAATTAAGCTATCCTGGCTGATGAGGGATGAAACCCTGAAACCGGTCCTAGGATGCTTGTTTCCGGTCCAGGGAGGGCCTTGCTTGGCAGTTTGGGCTGGACTGTTCCCATGATGCACAGGGTCAAGACTGATTTGCATATGGCCAGGTCTAAACTGGGGTGGCATGATGAGCAAAAGAAGGATGGATTTAACCCAGATCTCTTGGCTGGGGGTGAATGTTTTGATTTGTTCTGCATTCCGTCCATCAATTGTGTATCTTTTGCTATCTAAATTTACCCTGCAGAGTCTTCTGGCATGTGTGAGGCAGTTTCTATACTTTCCTTTCTTATGAACTATGTCTAAGTAAGGATTGGTGAGACCCATGCTGGGAGGCAGCTTCAGTGTGCTATGCTTGTCCCGATTCTGTGATCCTAGGCAAATATTTTGTTCAGAGAGCCTCTATTTTTAGGTCGAGCATGGGCAGTGCATGCTCTACTCTGCGAGGCATGCTGTATTCAGGAATGACCTTGAAGCCCTGCCCACTCCCGTGGAGGAGTGTGGCTCAATGGTTAGAGCAGCAGACCCTGATGCAGAGTTCTGGCAGGGACCAGGGTTCGATACCCGCCTCGGCGGGGTCTCGGGCTCAATTTCCGCAGACCATCAGGATTCAAGCAAGCCGGGCCGACGACGCCTGAAATGGCAGAAACCGGTCCCCGGAAGCTTGTCTCCTTTCTGGTGAAGAATTGGCTTGGGAGTTTGGTCTGCCCTGTTCCCATGATGCACTGGGCCAGGGACAGACTAATTTGCATATAGCCAGGTTCTGAGCTGGGATGGGGCAGTGAGCTAAATAACGGTGATGGATCAAGCCCTGATCTTTGGACTGGGTAAGAGTGGTCTGCTTAATTCAGACACTCTGTTCATCACCACCCCCTTTTCTGAATCATTTTGTCCACCATAAGCGTGGAAGGGTATACTCAGACATGAGTCCCTTGCTCACTGCTCCATCAGGATTCAAGCAAGCCGGGCCGACGACGCCTGAAATGGCAGAAACCGGTCCCCGGAAGCTTGTCTCCTTTCTGGTGAAGAATTGGCTTGGTAGTTTGGTCTGCCCTGTTCCTATGATGCACTGGGCCAGGGACAGACTAATTTGCATATAGCCAGGTTCTGAGCTGGGATGGGGCAGTGAGCTAAATAACGGTGATGGATCAAGCCCTGATCTTTGGACTGGGTAAGAGTGGTCTGCTTAATTCAGACACTCTGTTCATCACCACCCCCTTTTCTGAATCATTTTGTCCACCATAAGCGTGGAAGGGTATACTCAGACATGAGTCCCTTGCTCACTGCTCCATCAGGATTCAAGCAAGCCGGGCCGACGACGCCTGAAATGGCAGAAACCGGTCCCCGCAAGCTTGTCTCCTTTCTGGTGAAGAATTGGCTTGGTAGTTTGGTCTGCCCTGTTCCCATGATGCACTGGGCCAGGGACAGACTAATTTGCATATAGCCAGGTTCTGAGCTGGGATGGGGCAGTGAGCTAAATAACGGTGATGGATCAAGCCCTGATCTTTGGACTGGGTAAGAGTGGTCTGCTTAATTCAGACACTCTGTTCATCACCACCCCCTTTTCTGAATCAATGGTTAGAGCGGCAGACCCTGATGCAGAGTTCTGGCAGGGACCAGGGTTCAATACCCGCCTCGGCGGGGTCTCGGGCTCAATTTCCCCAGACCTGTTCATTCTCACCTCGGTGCCTATTCTAATCATGGGCCCCACGCTGCAGCTCTGGGCAATAGCTTGCTTAGCTTCCACACCGGCCCCAACAGCGCTAAGGATGCCTGGCTTCACCCTGGGGGTGCCCAGGAGTGGACACTTCACAGGGTAAGCCAGGAGGGGTTCCACAGCGGTATGAGTATCAACGCCAGGAAGCCGAATAGGCGACACCGCAAGGTGACTGTCTGGTGACAGTGCGCTCTATAAGTAACATGACATTTACATTTACATTTTCCGGCCATCTTTTCAATTGGCTCCTGTTACTGTCTTTTCTAACTGGTTGCTTTTGATTCATGAATAGGCTTAGTACCGCCTTGTCTGCATTTGTAACCTCCCATAAGGACTGGACTTTTTACTTGTGTTGTTACACGGTCTGTTTTATCTACAGTCTGTGAGCAATATTTTCTTTAATGATTTTACTCTAAAATCGGTTGTAAACAGGGCTGTAAATATTGCTCTTATCTTGCCACATTTGCTGTACCTTCAAAGACAGAGGTCTCTTTTTTATACCCTTGTTTCTTGAAGTTGCATTTCCAGCAGTACATTTCAACAAGGTACATTGAGTTAGATTGTTTTCCTCAGTCTCCACAGAGGTTAGTCATAAATCAGGCCTGAGTGATTTTTTAACGTCCCTGACTCCTCTCTCCTTCCTGTGAATGAAGTGGCCACATTCCACTGTGACCAGAATACAGGGCAGGGCAGAGCAGAGGACAAGGGCCTGCTCTGTTCCGCAAGCTGTAGCATTTTACAGCACAACACACAGCCCGAGGGTCAGGCACAGAGAGATGTATTTGGGGCATTATGAACAACAGAACTGTAAATAAAAGTAAAAAACGGAACCAAAGCAGCCTCGGAGCTGTTGTGGCCAACAAATTTAAATTTCAATCCAATCCAATTGTCAACATCCTGAAGGTCGCGCTCCATCCATTCATAAAGAGACGTATGTGCAGGCATTATTCCCGCCTATTTTACTGCTCCTCCCCCCACAACTTAACAAAATACAGATGTCTAAAGACGGTATAGTTTGAGTCCATTGCTGAATACTACAGGACAGAGACAAACGCTTTATTATTTAATATAAATACAATTGAAATTGACGCATGAGCTCATACAGCAGCAATTACAACACATCCGTCACATGCTCTTGATTCTCCGCCCACTCCACTTTCTGTCATTTCTCCAATGTTGCTTGGAGCTGTGATAATTTTTATTGTCGCCTGACAACTTCTGAACACACAAGGATATGTTCTTTGCAGCAGGCATCTTCATCCTCTGCATTATTTTGACATGAGTTGAAAACAGCCACTACATAAAACAACAATCTCTCTCTAGCACTAATATTAATCGCCAAAGTTACCTTTACATTTTTATTGTTGCCTGCATCCTAATCCTGTGAGCTACTTTAGCATGAGTGGAAACAGCCTCTGCATAAAACTCAGATCTCTCTCCATCAGGAACATTAATCGCCAAAGTTACCTTAACATTTTTATTGTTGCCTGAAAACCTCTGGACTAACAAGGCCATGTTCTTTGATTGCAGCAGGCATCGTACTCCTTTGCACTACTTCATCATCAGTTTAAACAGCCACTAGATAAAACTCCATCTCTATCCGGCAGGAGCATTAATCGCCAAAGTTACCCTTACATTTTTTATTGTTGCCTGAAAACACAGAAGGACATGTTCTTTGCAGCAGTCATCTTACTCCTTTGCACTGCTTTATCATCAGTCGAAACACCCACTAGATAAAACTCCATCTCCATCTCTATCCGGCAGGAGCATTAATTGCCAAAGTTACCTTTACATTTTTGTTGTTGCCTGAAAACCTCTGGACACAGAAGGACATGTTCTTTGCAGCAGGCATCTTACTCGTTTGATCTACTTTATCTTCAGTCGAAACAGCCACTAAATAAAACTCCATCTCTACCGGGAAGGAGTATTAATCGCCAAAGCTACCTTTACTTTTTTATTGTTGCCTGAAAACCTCTGGGCACAGAAGGACATGTTATTTGCAGCAAGCATCTTACTCCTTTGCGCTACTTCAGTCAAAACAGTCACTAGATAAAACTCTATCTCCATCTCTATCCAGCAGGAGCATTAATCACCAAAGTTACCTTTACATTTTTGTTGTTGCCTGAAAACCTATGGACACACAGGGAGATGTTCTTTGCAGCAGGCATACTAATCCTGTGAGCTACTTTAGGATGAATGGAAACAGCCACTAGATAAAACTCTGATCTCTCTCCATCAGGAAGATTAATCGCCAAAGTTACCTTTACCAAACATGGACACTTTGCTGCAGGCTTCTTACTCCTTTATGCTACTTTATCATCAGTCGAAACAGCCACTAGATAAAACTCCATCTCTATCCGGCAGGAGCATTAATCGCCAAAGTTACCTTTACATTTGTTCCCGTCCACCGCTCCTAGTCTCTCAAATGAAAATGAGTTTGCTCCGTTTGCTGGGCAGGGACTCTAAAGAGCTCATCCCAGGGACCTTCAGAGCAGGCAGCATCCAAGGAAATAGGCGACTTGCACAGCACCGCTTCCAAGCAACATGTAAGTCACTGTAGGTTTGCATTTTAGTATTTACACATGCCTATCTGCCACAATCCTTGGAAATTCTTGGCACAGTAATTTCTTGCGAGCCAACAGAGGGGCATGACACTATTTCTAGGCCGAACCCCCACCTGTGGAAAAAGGGTCAGGCAGATCAGGTCGATTACCCCTTTTCAAGGTTTGCCCGGCGTTAGCCGCCTCTCACCCAACTCACGGTTACCCAATAAAGAGGGAGGCGCAGGAGACTGGAAGGCAGGAAACAGGATTTTATTCCGACGGAGCAGAACACGTCAAATCAGACAACAGGGTATCTTCTCGAGGTGCTCTATCTGCATCTCTGAGGCCTGGCCTCTTATACACAGGTTTATGGCTTTATTACATTTATGACATCCGTGGTATTGCTTTGAAGTTCAAAAAGGCATCTTTGGAATCCCCGGTTCAGGCCCGTTCTCACACATATCTACAGTAGAGGTCCCCACCCAAACCTCAGCATGATGGCTATCGCGCAGCTGGACATTCCGCTGGGAACAGGAATGTGGGCAATCGGTCGGATCTAGGGGTGTGAAGGCATTGATTAATCCCCGCTCCTTTGATGTGGGGCGAGGTCCTACTGTAGGGGGCAATAAACTGCATCTGTTGAGCTATGTGATGGCCTGGGGTCAGGCCGGACAATCGGGCAGGGAGGAAGAGGTTATCAAAGGGCCTGTTCTATGAATGAGATGAAAGAGTGAGGGGGTGCAGCACGGGATGTGGCTCGGAGACAGGGTCGCGCTGGAGGTGCGTTTATGACTCAAGCAGGAGAGACCGGGGGCTGTCGGGGATGCTTGCGAGGCCGGGGAGTGAGGGGGAGAGAGAGAGGCTGGCTATCGGGAGCGGGCAGAGAGGCCATGGCAATCAAAATGGTTGCCGCTTACGCGCACGTAAGGATCTGAAAAGGACAAGATGGCGCCGATAATGTTTACGCCACAATCCAGATTTTAACACACCTATGCCATTTGTGTTACTCTCCAACTCCCATGTATTTGCAATGCAATAGGTCTTGCATTAGTGAAAGTATGAGCTATTGGTATTGCAAATGATAATGTTAGATTTTTTTCCTCAAAGAAAAACACAGCAGTAGCATAAGTAATGTGAATTTTCTTTTATTACTTATGCTATTGCTGGAGTGGGATGGGCAGGTGGCATAGCTTCAGCGGTGGTGATTGGGGTGCGACACCCTTCAAATGCATGCTTAGTTACCCCAACTTTTTCCTGGTCTTTTGCTGGTCTTTGACTAGTCTGACTGGGATCCTGCTAATCAGCACCCCAATCTATCTTCTTTCTCCCTAAAATGTTATACCTGTACTTAGGTACACTCCAGATTGGATACGGGGGTACACTTATGAGTCCCTAGTTGCTGGTACACATGTACCCAGGGCATAGGTACCCCAGAGGCCTCCCATGGGCTGAAGCATGTATTATGCCTCCCATGAGAGTCCATGAAAAATGGAACTACAGGTCTGCTACTGCAGCCTGTGTAAGCTGGTGCTTGCACCACTTACTTTAGATATAGGTTCACTATATCTATGGGTCACTACACTTAAAACTTATAAATCACCCCTATAGTAGGCCTTAACAATCCTGACGGCAGGGTGCTGGGTTTTACGTGAGAGGGTGCCCCTGCATGAGCAGAGCCCCTCTGCAGCCTTCGGACACCATTCTCCCGGGTTGTCTGTGACACAACCAGACATATAGGTAGAGGTGCATTATAACCTCGTGGTAAATGCTATCTCGAAAATGGCTGAAATAGAACATGTTGTGTTTGGTATCACTCACCGAGATAAGGACTTGGGAAGTTGCTGCATATTTGTGCCTGGAGCGGGATTTCAAGACTTGCTTACTGCCTGTATCCCGTTTTCGCTGTGCCTGGGTTGGCGTCTCCTGTCAGCGCTGCTTTCCTGACTGGCTCCCCTTGACTCGCTGGTGTGAGCGCGAGCTGCAATCTGCACGCTCAGTCAATCGCTCCCAGCTGGAGTCAGAAGGGTAGAGCCCAGCGTTACTAATCCCAGCGCGCCTAGCCCGGGGGACTGCGAGGACCAGAAACCCCAGCTGGGGTCAGCTGGTTCCTCTTCCCCCAGGCGACACGCCCACGGCCACGCCCACCAACGAGAAGGATAAAGATTCGTGACACCCGCTTCGCGGGCGCCACTCACCGAGATAAGGACTTGGGAAGTTGCTGCATATTTGTGCCTGGAGCGGGATTTCAAGACTTGCTTACTGCCTGTATCCCGTTTTCGCTGTGCCTGGGTTGGCGTCTCCTGTCAGCGCTGCTTTCCTGACTGGCTCCCCTTGACTCGCTGGTGTGAGCGCGAGCTGCAATCTGCACGCTCAGTCAATCGCTCCCAGCTGGAGTCAGAAGGGTAGAGCCCAGCGTTACTAATCCCAGCGCGCCTAGCCCGGGGGACTGCGAGGACCAGAAACCCCAGCTGGGGTCAGCTGGTTCCTCTTCCCCCAGGCGACACGCCCACGGCCACGCCCACCAACGAGAAGGATAAAGATTCGTGACACCCGCTTCGCGGGCGCCACTCACCGAGATAAGGACTTGGGAAGTTGCTGCATATTTGTGCCTGGAGCGGGATTTCAAGACTTGCTTACTGCCTGTATCCCGTTTTCGCTGTGCCTGGGTTGGCGTCTCCTGTCAGCGCTGCTTTTCTGACTGGCTCCCCTTGACTCGCTGGTGTGAGCGCGAGCTGCAATCTGCACGCTCAGTCAATCGCTCCCAGCTGGAGTCAGAAGGGTAGAGCCCAGCGTTACTAATCCCAGCGCGCCTAGCCCGGGGGACTGCGAGGACCAGAAACCCCAGCTGGGGTCAGCTGGTTCCTCTTCCCCCAGGCGACACGCCCACGGCCACGCCCACCAACGAAACGTACAAAAACAGAATCACAACCCGCGACGCGGGACGCGCGCGGGACCAAGCCCGGGACTAAGCCCGGACAAAGGGCGGGCCGTCTGTGGCCGTCCGGGGACGACCGAGGACGGGACGGTCAATCCCTCTAACATCTGTATTAGGGATTCTTGAGCATTAATATTGAGATCAAGGTGCGCTACACCTTAATCTAGCTGAGACGATCACAACTAACTACGATCACTCGGCCTTAATATGAGGGCATTAAAACAATTACGCTCACGTACCATTTACATGAGACGTATGGGTACCGACGCAGCTGTTAGGAAATCAACTGATAAATCAATGAAACCAGGACTATTATCTTATACTCCAGCTATAAACAAATATTTCTCTACTCTCTCTACAAAAAATCATTCATCTGTATTTACATCAGAAGAACAGGATAAGTCAGAACACATCATGGATAGGGTAAAGCATGAAATGTCTATCTCTCCTGTTCAGAAACATCATGAACAAGATTTCCTAATTACAGAGAACAGCTTGGTAAAAACTCCTTCTCCTGTAGAATGCCAAACATCGCCCATAGATATTTCTCAAATAAAGTCTATAACACCGACAAAAGTACAAGACAATGTGCAAATCTTAGAGCTATCTGTAGATAACAGCACGAAAGGAGAATATGAAAAATCAGAAATATTATTCAGTCAAAATCAGCCATTTACCAGTTCACCGGAAAAATCACCTAAACTCTTCTTCAATTGCGCTAATACCATTGACTCTAACTTTACAAATCTTAATTTAAAATCTGAAAACAGTGCTCCTCCCTTGTCAAAAGCATTATTTTCACTCCAGGAAATTCTAGAATCAGTACTTACCCATCTTGGACAAATTTTGGCCAACTCTGATGATACACTAGATGTTCAAATAGGAATCTTAAAATTTCTGGTTGAACAAAAAAGGAAAAAAGATTTATCCAAAATAATTCCCAATGATCGCGAATCAGGTAAAACCTCTTTAATAGAAGACTGTCAATCTAATGGGATAAAAAATCAAAATCAACTGGAAGTAAGTACTCAAACAACTGATGTGGTAATAATCGAGACCAAAACTAAAGAAATAAAAAATAAGAAACAACATCCTATTACCTACTCACTCAAAAAACTGTTTAAAGAAGAACCGGAAGCTACCAGCGGTAAAAATAATAAGATCTATCCCATCTTCTCTAGTAAAGAAACTAGTAACAACCCAGATCATATAACTTGGGATACACAACTAGTGTCATCGGGAGTTATTACTGATCAGGAACCAAGTCAGATAGAAAAGACTGGAAAAAGTAATGAGCGGGAAAAAGCAAAGGGTAAGAAAAGGAGAAGAAAGTCTTTGCGAAGAATACAGAAGAAAAAAGGGAATAAACTTAAATTCCAAAAATCCATACCATCAAGTTGTGAGAGTTTTCAATTAATTAATAATACAACTCAAGCAATAACTCCACTGGTGAACACACTGAATCCAAAAGCAGAAGAATACCGGCCGATGACAGAATATCGATTACCTGTGCACAAGTCTATGGTCATCAATTATTTGGACGAAGTGCAATCTCAACATTGGGAAAAAGTCGCATCAAAACTTATCATAATAGAGGAACTGTTTCCAACAGACAAAATGCCTCTCAATCGCGGCAGAATAATTAACCTTTTGCAAGAAATTTCATCCTTGAACTCTATTACAAGTAAAGAAATCGACCTGGTACTTTTTCCAAAGAAAGACAACAATAAATTAGCACAGGTATCCTTTTTTTCTCCAGTTCTTCCCAGAATAATCATCAGAGAGAAGGAAATTCTCCACAGAAATGGTTACGATGTATATTCAGTACCCGATCTCAAAACCAATGCACAAATTAATTGCATAAATGGACAAGTTCAGAGAAGAAATGATGACTATGGTTTCAAAAAGGGAGAAGGTGTATCAAATAACAACAGAAAGGACATACTCCAAATACAAGTAAAGCATGGTGAGAGGTCAGTCTGGTCTCGGGAACCAAAAACAAGTGATACCGAGATCCCTAAAACATCCTGGGCATGGCTATCAGAGACTCTAAATAGCAAAAAATTGGATAAACCGCAACAACATCAGGTTTAGCAAAGGATTGTTGTTATTAACTTGGAATTTGGCAGGGAAATCTGTTAAAAAAATGAAAATTGCAACTAAGGATTCCCCAGACATTATAGCCTTGCAGGAAACATGGTCGATTGATCCCTTCAAACAAAAAGGGTATTACGTCCACGAAACACCGGCAAAAAAATCAAAAAGAGGACATGCCAAGGGAGGTCTGGCCTTTCTACTTAAAGAAGAATATTCCTGGTCACAAGTAATAATAAATACGAACACGGAGAATCTGCAATGTATCAGGATATCACTTAAACCTCAATCATCAGCCACGAAAGAAAAAATATTACTCTTTAATGTTTATGTGCCTCCTAATAGTAATTATGACTCACTGTTTGATCATCTGATGGAGACTATCTTGTGTATTATAGAAGACCATCTCCATATACCATTTATCATCATGGGAGATCTAAATGCTAAAATCTCTAATAATGAACTCAAGAAATGGGCACATTTACTTAAAGAGGAAGCGTTGGAAACATCTCTCCCAGAGTTACCGAAAGGAGTCAAATCGGATAAGAGAGGACGCTCACTCTTATCAATTCTCCCGATACTGAATGGGACAATCTTAAATGGTAATACCAACGGAGATAGACCGGCATCTTACACGAGACGGGGAAATGGACGTCCCTCTATCCTCGACTACTTTATATGTGGGACTGGAGAAAAAGAACAATTTACCCAACTCTCGATTCAATTTAATGAGGAAAGCGACCATGCACTACTATATTTAACAACTAACTGGAATGTCTTGACCTCTTTTCAGAACCAGTCAATATTTTATAAACCAAATATGGAAGTAAGCGAAAAAAAGGGCAGTTTATACTGGAGTATTGAAAATTTAGACCATTTGAGTACTTTATTTTTACACACTCAATTATTGACTACTACTTACTCAGATGATCCTATAGAGAATTTTGAATTTGTCATCGACAAACTTAAGCTTGCCTTACAAAATAAATTACAAACAGATACACAGGTAAAAAGTAAACGTAACAGTAAAAACAAAAATTGGAATCAACCGAATATAAAACAACTAAATAGGCTGATCAGAGCCCAGTATTTGAACTTCTCGCCAGAAATAAAAACGGAAATTAATAGATTAAAGAACCAAATACGGAGAGAAAAAACCAAGCAGAAAAAAATGAAACAGGACTTTAACTGGATTGATATTCAACTGGCAGCTAAGCAAAAAAATCAACGCAAATACTGGTCCCTGATCGCGAAATTTACTGGAACCAAAAAAAAGCTAGAAGCAACTCCAGTTTCAGAGGAAGATTGGGATATATACCTCAGTGAGTTGTACAAACCAAATCAGCTTAATAAGGTAGGAGAGGCAGAAGAACGATCAATGGAAACAAATGAGTTTAAGATCACTAAAACTTCGCCAGTATCTATCGCTTTGAATATAAAAACAGCAAGAAGCACGGGCGCTTCAGGCCCCGATCAAATTCCTATTAAGATCTACCAACTTGATCGGAAAAATTGGGGTCTGGTGCTCTCACCGCTTTTTAACTATATATTCAACACCTGCAAAATGCCAAACTCCTGGAAGGGAAGTATAATCATCCCGATTTACAAAAAAGGGGAAAAATCTATACCAGGAAATTACAGGCAAGTAGCACTAATGGACGCGGCTGGGAAGATATTTGCAGCAGAAATCCTGGACAGATTGAAAGACTGGGCATTCACAAATGGACACATCCCGATGTTTCAGTCTGGATTTCGCCCGAATCACTCTGTCACAGATAACATAGCGATCTTCCAGACAATTTTAGATAAATACACACTGGGGAAAAAACAACCTATCTATACAGCGTTCATTGACTATTCGACGGCCTTTGACCGAGTCGACAGACCGACACTGTGGTCTAAACTAAGAAGGATGGGCATTTCTGAATCACTACTACAACTCATAGTGAACTTACACAGCAATACCTGGTGTCGGGTTCAAATGGGGCGCGATAAGGGCCTGACGAAGAAAATATTGACTTTTAATGGCCTGAAGCAAGGGTGTCTTTTGGCTCCTATTTTATTCTCTCTCTGTATATAAGTGATCTTCCTGCCGAACTCCAACTAGGACTATGCACTCCTCCAAAGATTGCCAATGAGTGCATACACACATTGATGTATGCGGATGATATTGTCCTTTTTGACCTCACTCCGTTTGGACTCCAGAATCTCATAGATATCTTACACAATTACTCGAGGAAAAATTACCTTATCCCAAATATAAATAAAACCAAAGTGGTTGTATTTTCAAAAAAGAAGAAATGTGTAAGGTACGAATGGAAGCTAGGAGGAAAAAAATTAGAACAGGTAAACGAGTACACATACCTTGGGAGAATTTTTTCAAATAATATGAACAACACCAAACAAATAGAACATCTTAAAAGGAAGGCGGATCTGCATGCTGGGGCCCTGTCACGTTTATACTCAGCCGCTGGGAACAGACATTTCTTTGCACTATTGCAAGTCTACAAAGCGAAGATCCCACCACTTATGTCTTATGCCTCAGAATATATCCTTACAAAACAATGGGTATATATGGACCAACAAGAAGGCAAAATATTAAAAAAACGAATGAAAGTTCCCACATCTACACCGGTACAGGCATTGAGAATTGAATGCTCCATCACGAGTGCATATGCCACTTCAATAACAAGCATCATCAGGTGGGCTTATAATTTACTACATTCAAAAGAAGGAACTTTGAGATACTTGTTAAAAGCTGAAACATTTAAAAAAGATTCTGCTCACTTTACCTTTTTTAAAAATATGGAAGTTGCATTCCAGCTTGCGAAAACTAGTCTGGAAATTCTGTCAACCTGGACGCCGGCACAACTAAAACTCTTCTTAAAAAACTTCTCGCCCAAATTGAGCTATGAGCTAGACCATAACCATTGTAAAAAACTATCTGTGTATAGGACCTATGCTGACTCTCAGGAATACAAACAAAAACAGTTGTATTTAGGATACACTCTGGCACATGGTGCAAGGCGAGCGATCTTGATGCTGCGCCTAGGTATACTCCCAGTATTAACTTTTTGTTCTTCGTGGAGTCCGGATAGAGCTGTGATATGCACCCTCTGTCAAGGGGGCATACAGGATTTGGCACACCTTCTTTTTATCTGTCCTAACGAGAAAATTGTAAATGCAAGGTTATCATGTATAGAACCCATCTTCCGATCTTGTAGGATTGCTAACACTAAGGACTTCTTAACACTATGTAAAAATCCACCTAATGAATACGTTTGTTATAGAATTTTTAAGTTTTTGAAAATTTCGTTGAAAATGTATTAATTGTATGCATTTTTATTGTATTTTTATATTTTAACAAATTTGTGGTCCTCAATAGAGTACCGTAACAAATAAAAACTTTTTGACTTTGGTATCAAACACCTTTGGTAGGTATAATTCCATCCTTCTGAAGCAAGCTTCGTGGGGTCACTGGTCTATCCGGTGCCAGCCTTCTCGACCTGGTCACCACAAAATGGATGCTGCCGGTCAGAGACACATTTCTGCCCTCCTGCTGCTAAGCCAAGTTCGAGCAGAGGAAGGCAGCATAATAGGCATCCTGTCACAGGGAAGTGTGACCACCTCCCAGACAGGATTTAGTGTATTTAGGCTGGGTGGGTGCACTCTGAGAGTTCCAGAAAGTCTGCACTTAGGGCACATTTGGTGTCCCTGTGTATAGTCCAGCTCAAACCAGTTCTTTGAGCCGTTGGGTCCTGCTCTGCTGCGAAACTGGACAAAGGACATGGAAGTAACCTCCCCTCTGTCCTGACCCTCCCCTAGGAGTGTCCCATGAATCTGTCTAACCCTCTCCTGTGGGTACAAAAGGGCCTACCTGGCTTTAAGACTTTGGATTTTATGTGGACAAGATTCTACAAGAAGAAGCCACTGACCTTCGATCGTCTGGACACTCTGGACTTCGACTGGGCCCAACTTCGTCTCCCTCTCCTTCCAAAGCTTTGCCTGTGCCCTAGCTCCATGCAGGCTCCGTACAGGACCTGTTTTGCACTAAGGACTACTGAAGAATCTCCCTTGGGGTGAAGGAGTCACTCCCCTGCATTTGCAGGCACCGTAACGCAACTGACCGGTCTGCGGAACCTGAGGTCCTGCAGACTCTGAAAGCTTCAGCAACACAGGAGGTGGGTTTCGAAGGTCCCTGAGGTCGATCTGCCCTCTCAGCAACTTTAAGGCCAGTATCCCTCCTGGGGACTGCATAACCTGAACCACTGTGCACCGGGTCTATTTGCATGCATATACTTGTTGGCGATTCCCGAGCTTGTGCATTGGAATCCGTGTAGTCCTGACTTTGAGCAGTATTTCCACCAAAGAACTCTGGCCTCCTCACACCGAATGCTCCGGGGCTGGTACTTTGTGACCTTGCTCAAGGTCCCCTCGCGACTCCTGATCATTCGGCCTTTGGGTCCTCCTGAGAGTCATCTGGAATTCTGTTGGGCTTTCCTGGTTGCTCCAGATGTGTCCTGACTCCCCATTGCTTGGTGAGTCCCCTGGACCTTACTGGTCCACACCATAACCTGCTTGACCTTCCTGCATGGGTTGCTGTTGCCAAGGCTTGTTGGTGCTCCAGCCGGACACTGACCCCTCAGCACTCGACATCCTACGTGGGACAGCTCACATCTGTCTCCTGGTCATCCTCAACGTCTCCCGGTCTTCGCGGCTGCAGAGTCAAGCGTTTCTTCTACGCACCTGAAGCACCCGACATCAGTGGGAATTTATCTCCTGAGCCCCTGATCACTCTGAAGTGACCCAGACTCTGTCCCCTCTGCTTTCTGGTTCCTTCCATCACGAATCTACCCTTGGATTCCTATGGACACTTTTCACCTTCACGGCAGCAGCACCCCTCCATTGAGAACGACAGTGGTTTCCGACACCACTGCAGGCCTATACACCTGGCTTACCTGGGATAGGTAACTCGGGTACTCCAGTATTCACGGGGTGGGGTGGCTCTCCAACCTCTTAAGTTCCAAATGGTTTCCTCGAAGTCCACCTAGAAGGGTCCTTAAACTGTAAAACTCCAACTGCGACTTTCCCATAGAGTTGTGCGGAGCACACAGTCGTGTTTCCACACTGCATCCGTCCTCCGTGGGGTCCCTGTGTACTGACCGTGGGTGGTTCCTTGGGGTCCCAGTGATTCTACATACTCTAGGCCCTGTCGCTATCCAAGTTGTGGTTCTCATACCATTATTTTAGTAGACGATTTGGTCTCCCCCTGGAGCCCACTGTGTATTGTGCTACTTAGTATTGTTTCTTTGATAATTGTGTGCTTTGTGTTGTATCCTTGTGTAGAGGATACTAGAGAGTGTTATATAAATAAATACATATTGTTATAACTACTATGTGGTTCTCCTTTTATTTAATTAATTCAAGAGGTGATATTCTGGTAAAACAAGCTGCTTTACATTCCTTCAAGATTAAGCCTCAAGGCTGCTTTCCACAGCTACCACTAGGACATCTTTGTAAAGGTTATCTTTGACCTCAAACATCGTAAGGGTCGTTTGGACTGGTGCAAGTTGCCCACTTTAATTAGTGGACAGCATATACCAGGTCAACTTCTCACTTGTAGTTTGATCTGGGTGCCCGGATTCAGGTCTGCTATGTCTGTGCCAGTTTTTCTTGTTGTTCTCATTTCTCTAAGAGGTTTTGACTTGTTTTCGTTTTGGATCAGGAGCCTAAATATATGTAGTGACCAGTTTACCATAAAAGTTGTCTATCTACACCCATAGAAGAACTCCTTGAATGGGTGCAAATTTACTGCTTTTTTCAAAATTTACAAAAATTGGCAGTACTGTTCTCTGAAAGCTGCGCCAGTCTCATTTCCAGGCATGCTTCACAAGGCTGGAGTGGCCATACCGGGCATCTGGCATTTCCCCGAGAGGCTGAAAGGGTGGGAGGGCTATTTTTGTTATTGGGGGCCTGTTTCGTAGCAATGCAGCAGTTTTAAAAGCACTGCAGATCCTTATATAGTTAAATGTTTTCAGGCAACAACAAAAGAGTAATGTACCTGCTGGAGAGAGGTCAGAGTTTTGTAAGTGGAAGTTTTGACTTGTCAAAGGTAGTGCACAGGGTTAATATGCCTGCTGCAAACAGCATGTACTGTGGAGATCAAAGAACAGGATTTTATGTGCACAGCTCAGTGGGTTACTTCTTTTGTCAGAGATCCTTTTGTTACTGTGCAGTTCATTAGTTACAATCGTTAGTATAGGTTAGAAAGTTATGTTTTTTGTATCAGTCTTTCATTATCCTTATTTTGCTAAACAAGGTTCGTTCTGGTAGAAAACATTCTTATTAGTGAAGTCAACCCTAACCACTGTGTTACCTTTTAAATCCTGAGTTTGAGCTTCCCCAGACTAAGCACTCTTAAGAAAATACCTACCATAATGGATGACAAGTGAATCCTACACGTTGTAGTTCCCTTCGTCTTATGTAACATTTTCTATACACTGATTTACATACATATGATTGATTTTCTCTATGTGTTTGTGATGTAAAATGCTCCATCACCCTACATGTGTATGGGAGGAGCTATACAACAAATGAAATACATGTGAGAAGGGGGCTATGGAGAGATGAGAGGCACTTTTGGAGGTTGATAGTGAGGGAATCATTGACGAACCCCAATAAACAATTCTGTATTCTGGTGCACTGTAAGGTCATCATTTACTATGCTTTAAACATGACTACAATTTAATATATAATGACAGTTGTGTTGTAGAATGCACCATTTTTGCCATTTTATCCAAGTTTTTTAGGGGAGAACCTCACCTCCCAGCACATTTGTAGTGGTCAAGTTCACTTGCTGCTCTTAATCACAATGCACCGTATGGGGGCTGGTCTGACAAAGTTTGCCTGGGCAGCTTTGGGTTCCCAGTCACACCCTGATACTACTGGCAATCAGACACCCAAAAGGTGATGCGAAGAATGTTAGCAATTATTCTAAACGGTTTTCCAGCTCTGCGGTGCCACAGCACGAGTTACATGTCTCCAAAGCCTACAGGAAACCTAACTCCACAAGCCCAAATAGTATTTTTGCTCAAGTCAAGCAGACCTAATACCATACTTGCTAAAGATGTTAGCTCTGATTAGCAACCAGCTCATTAGCTGAGGCCATTTCTGATTTCTAACTTAATGAGGAGAGCAGTTTATAGTCTGCCTCTTCTTTCTGAGCCCCCACTACTAACTGGGACAAAGGGACTACTCACAGACGTATGTAAAACAATCTCCGGGTCCACAGTGGGCTCACTGAATATTCGGTCTTTATTAACTTCCCATTCTTTTATTTCATGCGTCCATCATGCCCTCCATCTCCGTCGATTCCCTTCCGTAGTCTGTCTGTGCTCTATCGAAAAAAGAGCTAACACAGGCAGCCTTAATGACCTCAGGTCTCATGATCCTATCAATACGATGACTAGTTATTAGATAAACTGTTCCAGATACCTTCTGTCAACTTTGCTTTTAGGATCTCAAATTATGGAAATACCATGTTTGGTCACACTATGCTTCACAGTCTGATCACGTGTAACCTGGCACTGTCAGTGTGGCACAGATGGTACCTCCACCTAACTCTCCCTCTGTCGTTGTCCTGTATCTCGAGAACATAATAGCAAAATTAATGAGTCAGATGATGAGTATTGAGATATTACTGGGGTAGCATCTTAGCATTTTATCTACCTTTGATGCATCCTTGGCGTCTGATTGGCAGTGAGGTATTACAATAATCAGGGCAATTAATTTCGTTTAGCTTATCAACGTGTAGAAAGCATAGCGGCCTAGTGCAGATATTTTGAACAAGTATTGATTCATGCACACAGATGCATGAATCAAGATCCTGGCACATGCATGGCCTGCAACCTTACTGTGCGGTATCTACTTAAAAAAAAACATTTGAAAAGGACATCCTACATGCATTCCTACATGAAGACCTGTTCATATGTGTGCATGTGATGTATGGCATTACTTGCGCATCATAATACATGGTGGAAAATTCTAGGTCTCGCCTACCAGATAGTGGAAGCTATCTGGATGTGAAAGACCTATTGTGGGGTTACCAAGAACTTACAGGGGCTTACTGCCTGCCCATTGCTTACCATTAACATTGGCTCTATTATCGTTCTCATTTGCTGCACCTTATTTGATGCTAATAAATACAAGGGAACCCAAGAATCGATAGGGACCTAGGATAGGAAGTATTTTCAGGAACAAATGTTCCTACAGTCAATGAATACACGTGCCCCCCCTTCTAAAAAATAGAAATAGAAAAAAAAGCTGGCAACTTGCAGGAGGCCCGCACCCTTTCTCTGCCACTCTGCAAACACACCGCCTGGTGCGCTGCTGGTAGGGGGATTATGTTCAGCAGTTCAGGCTTTAGACGTGTTGACAAGTCCTACAGGGATTAACATGGGAAACACACTTTGTTTTAGCCGTTCTTTTTCTCGCCCCCCGCTTGACGTATCACCTCAAAACGTTCAATGCGCTTAAAGAATCACCAGCACCCTTTTTTTGGTGATCTTCGTGATGATTCGCCATTCGTTGCCAAAGGTATAGGCAAGTCAAAAAATGCTTTTTCTATGGAAACATCCTAACTATAACTGCTTACTGGCAACCCCTATTAGTGTGTGTGTGTGTATATATATATATATATATGTATATCTCCTACTGGCGGTCGCCAGTAGGTAGTTATAGTTAGGACCTATTTTTCATAGGAAAAGTGTTTTTTGGATTTGCCAATATCTTTGGCTCGTTTGATGAATCTTCGCAACGTTTTCAAAACGGTTGTGGCGCTCCGGTCAGCTCCTGTCCTGAAAGTTTCTGGGTGATTCTTGAAGCGGAGGCTGAGATAAAAGGGGGGTCCAAAGCGCCTTTTCCCCATGTTAATTTCTATAGGAATTTTTGGAACAGTCTACAGCCCGAACTGCTGAACGGAATTACACCAAACTTGGCAAAAAGGTAGCTCTTGGTTCAGAAAGCGCCCTTTTTTTAAAATGTTGTAAATCTGTTCAGTAGTTCCAGAGAAATAAAAAAATATATATATATATCGATATGTGAGCACTGAGGAGGAGTCAGGACTCCTCCCGAGCTTGAGCTTCATTCTAATTGGCTGCCAACACTTCAAACCAGGAAGTGTTGGCAGCCATCTTGTGACTCAGTTACCAAAGATGAAAAACAAGAAAAGGGGGCAGGGTAGAAACACCTTGACCCCCTAGGCATGCTCAGGGGGTCAGGTTAGAAACAAGCATTTAAAAAAACCTTAGAAATACACTGCAAAAAAAAACAGGTTTTGGGGACGTTATAGTTAGTTGGACATTTCACTCATACAAGAGAAATTCGGCTGTTATAGTTAGTTAAGCTAACTATAACTCGTGCCCCCGCAATGCACTGCTGATGACGTCACATATTACATCATTGCCAGTGGTCAGACATGGTCAGTGACATCACTGATGACGCGCAAATGACAAACATTGCATATGTGATTATTTAATGCTTGCAAATGAATTTATTTTGCTTCTCTGTTTCTTTTACAAAAACATAGCATAACTAATTTAAAATGTATTGAAAAATGTTCTGCATTCTAGCTCCATGACGATGTATTGCATGAGGAGTCTGTTTTTACTGTTAATGATGACAAGGTGTCACATGATTGTGTATAAACTGTGGTGATTTACGTGCACTCGTACTCCTGACCAAGGAGGTCTCCCTCCAAAACGCGTCGAGTGTGACCAAGCTGTGAATAAACAACACACTGGAAAGGATAAAGTGGCTCAGACATTGTTTTTTCTGGAAACTGCATTTACAATTTGTTTGGATACTAGGGGCTCGCGACCCCGTCTGAGCCCGCCACCCCAAGAGGCTGGGGTTTCTGCGCGACAACCAAGGTGGAATATGAATATATATATATATATATATATATATATATATATATATATCTGCTCCAAAGACTCCCCCCACTGAAGGAAGGAAGCGGCCGCACTCGCGTGGTGAGTCAAGAAAAATTCAATTTATTTTCGCACAAACAGGACGCGTTTCGGCGAATGTGCCTTTTTCCCCCGTGTCAACCTGACTACAGAGGCTGCCGCCATTTAAAGCATTCAAAATCAAATAATCTCATTTTTTTTCCCTTTACAAGTTCGTAAACACAAAAAGCGGACAAATTCATCAATCCTACTTTGGTAGTTATTTCAGAGTGGCTTCATATGCAGTTAAAACCACAAACATATCACTGCATATTTATATATAGTCCATTTCAATTATCGTGTAACCATTATAAGCAATATTTCATTTAAAAAATAAATAAAATGTAAACTCTGAGGCCGTGATTAACATTATACAGTCCTGCGTATATAAATTATGCAACACAACATTGAGCCCTGTATGGGCATGGCACTACGTAAGGAATTATAGAAGAGTAAATTATTAAGCCCTGAATGGGCTATTAAATTACTGTCGAGTAAGAAATGTTGCAATGCTGTGGATGTGTCTAATTCATGCATAATGCATAATGCATTCATAGATTTCAATCAATAACCATCCTAAAAATCCATACAGTTCAAAAAACTTTTGTTTGCTACAAGCAGAAAAGGCACTACCCAATAGATCTTTAGAATCTTAGTCATATTATCCCAGATGTATTGATAATTCCTCTTCAGAGTTAAGGCCAAAGGGAATAATGGTATGTAAATCGATAATATATCTCGATTCTAGTCTACTCAATTTGGCGCCGTTTGACAAATCTACAGGAAACTTACCATCAAAAAAACAAATTCACTTAAGCTCCTTCCAGGAACATTTAGAGTTGATGAGTCAAGCAGGGGCTGAGGGGAAGAACGGCGGTCTCAAAAGCACATTTCCCATTGCATTTTCCATCGGTTTCTTTAAACAGTACTTCCGCAAAAACTGCTAAACATAATTGCACCAGATTTTTTTTTCCTCATTCTTCCAATTCTCTTGCTGGAGTGGCTCTTATCCCTTTTAGTAACCAAGGGAGGGGAAAAGAGAGCAGTTCCCCACAAGTATTCCGTTGTTTCCACTCTATTTCCTTCTCCTTGGCCTTTACAATAGGAAACCAATATACGAGGAGAGGCCGAGACCTACAGCGCGTTTGGCTTAATCATCGGACTATCTCCCCTACTCTCTTCACTCAACCAATATTGACCAGATCTTATCTCGACTCCTTGGGTCACACGCCATATCTGACTGGCTCATATATATAATACTTTTAGGGCACTCAGCAAAAGATGGAGAACTTTCGGCTTTTCATAGCCAACAAATCTCCCTCCTCGCCAAAAAAACAACATAAAAAAATAAGCTTGGAGGCAACTGAGTTTAGACGCACAGCCTCATCTTGATTTAGCCCAAAAAATACAAGGCACGGGCTTACCTTGATCTGTTTACCAGTCACATCACCAAGAAAATCACGTATTGCGGTTCAGTAAAAGGCAATCTTCGGGCACTGCAAGAACAAATGTAGATCATCTGCTGATGGGAGCATACACTTGGGCAATTATAAATGTTGCCTGTGATCTTTGATAATTTTTCTGAAGGCCAATAAACCCTATGGGTGGTAAAAAGATGATTACATTTGAGCGAAGCAGGTTTTACAACAGTACGTAAGATGGAAAAAGAATCAAACCAGATTTGCTTCACATCACAATCCCCAAGCTCATCTGCCCATAAGTTGTAGATTTCATTATTAATCTTCTCATCTGCCTCCAGGAAGACCCGATATGAGACTTCCTTTACCCATCGATCAGTTCTCATTATCTGGACCAGATCAAGTCATCTTCCTCTCCTACCCAGTCCTGTGTTGCGCACCAAGAACGTAGTTGATAGTACTTAAATCCCGTCAGCTGTCCACTGGTACAGTTGCTTAGCATTTCCCAGCTCACTAGGCTTGAACCTATGTTAAGTATAGCCCCCTTGATTTTAAGGGCTGACTAAGTTGATCTCTCAAACGTTCCAGGGTACGTGGGGATTCCCAAATTGGAGCCTGTGTTGAATAATATAGAACTCCCAATCTTTTCCGCAGATAAACCCAAAATCTTCAACCTCACTTTTTTGAAGAAATTCTGATCTCCGTATTTAAAAAGAAAGTAATGCTGACCCTGAGTAATATCAGCCAACATTGCTTCAAAAAGCAGCCCCATAGATAACCCATCTACCTTATTTGCAAGCATTCGAAAATTCTTGAAGTGGAAAGCATAACAATACACCAGTAGATCGGGTAAAGCCAAACCTCCTGCCTCCAGCCTCCTTCTCAACTGTTTCCAAGCTATCCTCGGACCCTTTGAAGCCCATATAAAGCTCCCGATTTTCTCCTGTAGCTTGTCTATTTCCACTTTCTGAAAAGTCAAAGGGACTGAATTAAAAAGAAAGGTGATTTTGGGGAGGATAATCATTTTTATGAGATTTACCCGACCATAGACGTTTAGAGGTAGGTTGACCCATTTTAACAGCAAGTTAGCTATCTCCTGACAGATTTTCTTCCAGTTTGTTTTGGGGATATCGTCTAATTTCTGTGTTATCAGTACTCCTAAATAGCGCATTTGGGTTTTAGCCCCCGAACTCCTCATGCTCTGATTCCACGCTATTACCTCAGTTTTTTCAGCATTCATCTTATATCCTGAGATTAGACCAAAGCTCTCTGCCTTCTCCATCAGATTAGGAATTGCATCATGCAGATTGGTAGTATATAAGATCAAATCATCTGCATATAGAGCTAATTTAGCCTTAAACCCACCAGACTTATTGGGTATCATAGTATGATCTTCCCTGATCAAATTAGCAAAGGGCTGCATATACAGATTGAAAAGGAGAGGGGAAAAGGGGCAGCCTTGTCTAGTGCCCCTTCAGATGGTGAACCAGTCTGACAATTCACCGTCAACCAGAACCTTAGCTCTAGGAAGATAGTACAGATTTTGTACTGCCCTAAACCATATTCTGTGGGAAGCCAAAGCTACTTAACGTTTGCCAGAGATATGCCCAATGCACTTGGTCAAAAGCCTTGGCTGCATCCACTGCTACTATGGTCAAGGGTAGGTTCTGGGACTCAGCCAGGTCTATAACCCCCATCATCAAAAACGTAAGATCATTCCCTCCTCTCCATTCACGAACAACCGATTTGGAATAACTCTCTTCTCAGAATCCGTAATCGTACCATTTATTGGAAAACTTGGCACTCTCGAGGAATATGTTGGATTTCTCAATTTCTCAGGATACGCCTCTCTCAAATCAAATCAAATCAAAAATCTTTATTCGATTGTAAAAATTACAATCATAAAAGTACAATTCATAAGTACACATTTTAAAAACATTCCAGACAATACATTTCATGTGGCAAGTAAAGGACACAGTATACAGTACAAGAAAAAGAAGGTACAGCAGGCACTATAAGCATGAGCAATATAAGATTAAAAAACATAAATTACTATATTGATTAAAAAGCACCTAAAACATTCACAGCATAATTATCCGTCCATACTTTTCCTAAAACAAATGGCTTTTTTAAAAAAGTTACAGACAAATAAGGTACAGTCACAATTCAGTAGTTGTAGGTAGTAAAGTGCGGGCTTGATTTGTAAAAAATTCCGTTTTTTAAGACACGGTTTAAGGTATAATTTCCGTGGGATAGAATAATAAGGGCAAATAAAAAGAAAGTGTGCCAGGTCTTGAGGAGACTTACCGTCGCAGCCACAAGCTGGCAACACTTCACCCCGTTGAGCCCCACTTGGTACCGCCAGTAGAAGATGATATAGATCGAAACCGAACCTTATTAGCAAAACCGTTCATAACTAGTCATAGGCCATGTCAAATAAGGTTCCGTTTGTGGACAGGTTTTAAGTAATAGGTGTTTCCTGACACTATCCTTCTGTATCTCAACCTCTTCTCTGTCAGTACATCTTACCAGTAATATGGCGTTTTTTACCGAGACGACATCAGGTTTTGTAATCAGGTTGGGAGCATAAAACAAGTCAGAACGGCCAATTGCCGTCAAACAATCCTTTATATATTTTACCCACGGAATTTTAAACCTACCGTCTAACAATAAGGCCTCTTTCAGTAGGGCATGTGTGAGTGGAATGTCGGTATTAAGCCAACAATTCAGCCAGCACAAAACCGGGTTCACTGCTATTCTGTCACTTAGATAAGGGACCCCCAACTCCTCGTGTACAGAGTAATTCCCAGTACCCCTTGGCAGCCTCAGTATCTTTTTTAGGACGTTATTTTCTGCAACCTCTAGGTCTTTTATCTTACGATAGCCCCAGAGCTCGCTACCATAGCAGGCAACAGCAACACTTTTTGCCTGGTATAGTTTGAGCAGTGCGGCCGTAGGGCAATTGCCAATTTTTTTCCCAAAGCCAAGAATGGCCGCATTTACCCTTGTTGTTTCGCCCTTCTTTTTGGACACTGCGGGCCCCACGTTAATTTGTAGTCTAAGAGGACCCCAAGGTATGAGAAAGAGTTAGTTGAAGGGATTTTCTCCCCGTTTATGCTAAAGGAGTCAGTTTTCCGGGTACCCTTTCCTGTTTTCATGACATAAGACTTGGAGTTGTTTATGCTAAGGCCACGTGACTCCATAAACTTAAAGAAGGAATTTAGTAATTTTTGGAGACCGATTGCTGTCCTAGATATAAGAACCGCATCGTCTGCGTAGAGTAGCACAGGCACCCCCTTGCGCTCAACAAGGGGGTAGTCTGCTTCAGTATTTAAAAGAAATTCCTCCAGTTCGTTTATATACAGGTTAAAGAGAAATGGGGCCAATATGCAGCCTTGTCGAACTCCCCGATTTATTCTAAATTCGTCCGTTACTTTAAGGTCTTGGGTGTAACGGACGTTAGCTTTTGTATCCGAATGCAAGTCGGCTAGGAAGTTGACAAGATTCCTCTCTACACCCATTCTCAACAAGGTAGCCCATAATAAGCTTCTGTCCACGCAATCGAAAGCGGACGACAGGTCCATAAATGCCATGTAGACAGTTCCTTGTCTAGCCAGGGTATATTTACTTAAAATCAAATATAGGTTCAGGCATTGTGTGATAGTCGAGTGGCCGGGTCTGAACCCATATTGTATAGGTGATAGAATATTATTGTCTTTAGCCCATGTAGATAGCCTATTAAGAATTACCCCCCCTACCACTTTAACTACTGAATTTATTAACGAAATCGGCCTGTAACATAATGGACTGCTGCGGTCGCCCTTTTTAAAAACGGGGACTATGGTCGATAGACCCCACGTATTTGGGCACCCCGTTATAACTGCTGCATTTATTACCGCCGTAAGGACGGGAGCCCAAAAGGGGATACTAGACTTAAACAGGTCCGGTGGTAAACCATCCGGGCCCGGGGCCTTGTTGCTAGTTAGACCCTGAATCCCCCTTACAACCTCATTAACTGTAAAGCATAATGGGTTTACAGATGGTATTAAAAAGGCATTTTCTACCCCATGCTCATTACTCTTAAAAATTGTACTAAAGTGAGTCACCCACTCCCCTTCTGAAATGCTTGTACCTAGGACTGTGTCACTTGGGCTATCAAACAATGGTTTGTTGATAATTTGCCAGAACTTGCTGCTGTTCCCCAACACTGTAGGATCAAGGAGAGATTCTATCGTGTTAGCCTTAATTTCCTTTTTTCTAACAGCTAATGCTTTCCTATAAGACACACGAAGACTTTTTATCAGGTCAGGGTCTCTAGGTTTAATTTTTAAGGCGTTCTTCAGGTCTCTGCTTGCCTTTGAGCAGTTGTGGTCAAACCATTTAACATGTTTTCTACTTTGCCCCTTTGTTGGTGCTGTTAGCATGGCGCCAATTTTAGAAACCAGTCCCGCAAACCCAGTCAAAATATTCATGGAGGATGAATCAAAAGATGAGCATACTGACAGCTCCTCCTCACATGCACTATTTATTTTAGAATATAAATTGTCTTGGTTTATCATTGTCCATTTAATACGGCGTCTGCCATTTATGCAACTCAGCGTGCCTCGGTCATTGCGAGACGGTCGTTTGGTGAGTAAAGACCCACCCAAGCTAATAGCTAGGGGGTTATGATCACTATATACACTGAGGAGAATAGTAAATTGCAAAACCCATTGTACAAGATCTGAAGATAGAAATATATGATCTATAAAGGATCCCTGACCGTGTCCTTTGAAAGATGGAGTGTCAAAGATTTTTGTATCAGGAACCATGGACATAGCTACTGTTAAATTATTGTCATTCACTAAGTCATTTAGGTTCTTACCACCCCTGGTATGAGAAAAGTGAAAACCTTCAACACTGTTACATCCCAGGGAGCCCATTGGGGTAGAGCCTGGATTACCACATGGGTGAACATTAAAGTCACCTACTATCATCAGGTTCCGGGATGCAGTGTGTGCATCTTTTCTCAATAATTCTGTTAGAGATATAATGTTACAACCACCATTACTGCTATTAGCATTATAAAAGTTGACCAGAGTCAAAACATTCTTGCCATTTTTTAAGTCAAGCATCTGAATGTTCAAGTTATCATTATGACAGATGCTGATTTTGCAGAGCAAGCCCAGGTTTATAAAGGTGGCCAGGCCCCCCTTTGCTCTGCCCCTAATCGAGGCAGCCGCTGGAATGATAAAGCTTAAAAACCCTTCTATGTGGACGTTTTTGTCCTCCAACCACGTCTCTTGAAGGCACACAATGGTCAATTTTTTAATAAATGATAACCAGGCTGGGTCACATAAGTTATCGGCCAAGCCAGCTATGTTCCACGAGATTAGGCTCACACAATCGTCTGATGCTGGACATATAAGAGTTTCACTAATAATTGGCGCGGGTGTTGGGGTTGGTATCTCAATATGTGTGATCCCCGTATCCAGAATACTTGCTGCAACCGGTTCTAATAGCTCCCGGATAGGAACATGAACCCCATACGAGACAGGAGAGTTGTTGACTATAGGTGGAAGGTCCAAAGTTACCAGTGACATACTAGGATGGTCTTCATTGCAACCTATCATACGTACACCCTTATCAACATCACTTACAGAGACACTATTATCTGACATTATAGCAGGTAAAGGCAGTAAAGACACCTCATTAATCCTGGAAGACACTGTGGGTAAAACAGCGGGTGAACTACTATTCATATCAACATATGTTACAGCAATATGTGTTTCTGTTTCATAGCAGCAAATACCCTTCTCTTCCTGTGACCTTGTAATACAGGAAACATTTTCACCCTCCCCGACACCCTCTACACACCTTAAACATCAGTCACATTCCTCTAGGCCGCTAAAGGCCTCAAACCTACTATAAAGCTCTAGGGGAGTAAATGGCATCAGATGTGTCATACTACCCTTTGCTTCTATTTTGTGGGTTAGTGGTATAGTATTCCACCCCTGCATTGCAGGTGTCGGAGCTAAATAGGGCATATATGCAGGATTCAGTGCAGACTCCATGATTAGGGACTGGGGGGTAAAATAGGTGTTATTAGTTGAGTATTGTGGGGGAAATACAGCGGATCTGGGGTAAAAGTACGTGGTACAATGCAACTATTTTCATTGGCAAAAGGCCAATTCAATATATGTTGTACTGCTTTTCTGTCCCTAAAATTTATAACCACAACGTCACCCCCTATATCCTTCGCTCTGCCCCCCAACCAAGTCAGGCGCCGGACATGAACTATTTCGCCATTTACCAGGTTGGGTTTAGGTCTATACAGAGAGAGCCAGTGCGTTATTTTATTTTTTAGGTGAAAATGTCCCTCTCTTTTTCCATTAGTCAGTTCTGGGACCCCAGTGAGTACAACCACATACGGTAATGCTTCTGGTGGAAGTTCCATAGGCGGTATCCTAGTCTGTCCCCCTCTCCCCCGGGTAATCACATTCCCGTCGGGTCTAGGGTGTCTATCCGGAAGGGTACTAGGTTCCCTGGGCAAGATGTTAACTGTAGTGGCAGCATTACTGTCTGAAGTTGCAGCAGTTGGTCTTCCCTGTACTGCTATTAATTCTGTTGACAGAGATTTATTTGAACTGTTGCCGTCAGGTATTATCACAACCGCATGCGATCGGTTAGGGGCAGCTGGAATTGCTACTGCTGCCTGACTATTACTAATAAAGGATGCAGAGGGTGTAGGGACAACAACATTTTTTGAGAGAGGGTGCATTTTTGTAATAACTTTTTGTTGTTGCACTTTTGAAGGCCCTTCTGACCGAACAAAATTCCCTATCTTGGTCTGGTCCCCCTCTATTTTACCCATCCTTGACTCCAACCCCTTAAATCTTTCTGCCATTGCAAGCGTGTAAGTACGTACAATCAGCTCAATATTGTCCAAAAGAGACTTAAAGGAAGCCGGTTGAAAGTCTTCTTCCATTTGAGTATAGGCAATGTCTAGCTCTGTGGTTGCTTCAGATAAAGTTTTTAGGGTAGGAGAAACAGCTGCTGTTACTTGTTTAATGACGGGACCTCCCAATGACGTTATAGCGGCAATGTTCGCCTTTTTGCCAAACTCTGTGTGCCTTAATTTGGACTTATTTGCAGTTGTTGTTTTCCGTCTCCTTTTAGAAGGTGGGGGCCCATTCATTTTAAGTGGCGGTGACCTCAAACTTTTTCCTCTTACAACTTTGCCAGGTCTAATTGTAGGTGAGATCAAAATCTTGGAAGTGTTATTAGGGGCATTCAACACAGTTAATGAGTCTTGTAGGATTTGGGTAGGTGACACAGCTGGGGCTAAACATTCTTGAAGGAGCAAGGGCACGCTGGCAGTTAGTGACGTATTGTCTGCTGGTGTAGTAATCAAATCGTCGTCCAGAGTAACAGACATTGTAGGTTCAGAAAATGTTCTGTTTTTTATACGTTCTATTGAGCGGCGGCGATCTGCCCTCCTCTCTGCTAGCAACAGCTCCTTGTTACCCTCGGGAGCTGGTTTCAGGAAGTAATCATCCAGGGTTCGATGTAACAAGCCCACATTTTTATCTACTCCCGCAGTGGCAGGGCTGGTAGCAGCTGTTGCCATCATACATAAAAAAGTAGAGGCAGGATCAATAGAGAAATGGAACACAACTTACGGGAGTCAGGGACCAGGACCTCTAGCCCAGCCCAGCCTCTTCTGGCCGATGAGGGCCGTAGAGGGCCCGCCCTTTGCCCGGGCTTCGCCCGGCTGCACCCGCGCCGCGTCCCGCGACGCGGGAGTTCTGTCCTCTTTTGAAAGCGCCAACTGGCGCGGAATCCCTGTGGGCGGGGTCAGCCGCGGGGAGCGCTGGTGGTTGTGGTCTCCCCCCTCGGCGGCCGCGCACGGATGGTAGGGTGCAGCAGCGGCGGGGGAGACCTGTACAGCACACTGGTTGTTCTGCTCGTGTCCCCGCAGCCCTCACACGCCGCAAAAACGCCTGCACAGAGTCTCCAGTGGCAGGAAAGCTCCCAGGTAGGGAAAGGCTGCTCCGTCAGTTTACGAGTGGGAAAACAGCAAAGACCACGCCTCTCTCCTTCCAGGATCTTCAATCTCTTTTCTCTTTGCCTGCTTCTGCCCGATCGCAATATACTACCCTTTATCCAGTCTTGCTCTTCTATCTTCAATCCCTTTCACCCTCCAATGATGTTCCTTTAGATCGCAGATCCACTTACCTTTTACTGGAAACTTCTCCTTCTGCATCCGCTCTATATAACTCTTTCCGCTTTACTACTGATAGATTGAAATCTCGCATTGAGCTTGCATGGGAGTTGGATTTTTCTCAGAATTGGCCTATACTTTTTTGGGATAAAATTTGGACTAAACTTCATAAGACCTCTAGAGCTGCTAACACTACCCTGTAGGAGAGTAGGGTCTGCTATCCTATGGTCACCCCAAATTTTTGCTTTTTGCTTCACTGGTTTATGACTTAATGTGGCTGTGGGCCTGCTAATCAGACCCACAGCCTGCTGTTCTCTCTCTAAATTGTTACCCATGTACTTTAGGTGCATAACGAAATTGGAACTGGTTCACCTTACTGGCCCCTGTAACAGTGTACCCAGGTACCCAGGGCATAGGTGCTTCCAAGGCCTACCAGGGGCTGCAGCATGTATTGTGCCACCCCTGGCCTCCATATTTGACACAACTGGCTGATCACTCAGCTGGGGTAAGTCGGTGTAACCACCCCTTACTTAGGTGTAGTATGCCTATACATAACCTAAAATGGACACATATGTTCCTATCAGTCACTCCTATGGAAGGCCTCATCAATCCTGGAGGCAGAGTGCTTGGAAATATGTGAGATGGTGCTCTGGCATGAGCTGAGCCTGTCTGCAGCTTTCGGAACCATGTCCTTTAGCTGTTTCATGATATTGCCATACCATATACTCTTAAGTGCATTATAATCCTCGCGGTTAAATGCTATCTTAGGTTTGGCTTTATCAAAACATGTCGAGTAAGGTGTCATACGAATTGGAATACTACCCCCTCGACAGTTCTGGCGACGGGGGTAGCATTCCACCCTTCTAGAGGGACACGACATGTACCTAACCTGAACCCCGGTTAAAGTTAAACAGAGCCTCAGCATCACAAAATGGATGCTGCCACCACAGACACAAGTCTGACCTCCTGCTGCTGGGAGTCCTTCCAGCGAGGGCAGCTTGGACAAAGGGTTTCCTGCCTGGGGAGGTGCTAGCACCACTCCAGACAGGATTTTGTGTATTGGGTAGGGCAGGGCTGAATAGAATCAGACATGCCTGGGGCACACAAGGTGTCCCTGTGCATAGGCCAGTTCAAACCGGTGCTGGGGCTTTCCAGCCCCAGTCCTGGCGCGAAACTGGACAAAGGAAAGGGGGTGTAACCACTCCCCTTCCTGGTTCCACCCAGAGGAGGGACCTAGTAGGGGATCCGGCCCCCCAGATTCGAATAAGAGTGGGAGCTGTGTCCTGAGACTTCAGATCATCCTGAATCAACTTGAAATACAGAAGAAGACTGGACTTCGACATTCTGCTGCACAGAAGACGGAAGAGAATCTCCCTTGTGGCCAAGGAGTGACCACCCTGTGAACACAGGCACCAACCAGCAACTCGACGTCTGCTTTGCCGCCACCTCCTGCCGGAGCCCGAGCCCAGAGCCTGACAAGACCCAGACTCCCAGACTTCTCACCGCCCGATCCACAGTCCCTGCAAAGAAGGGACCCGTGGACGCACCGAGAGACGTGGGACCGGACCTCTTGGAAGACCCCCGAAACGCTGACTGCGCAGCATCAGAGGCACCCTCGACGCTGTGCTTTGAGGTTTGAGAAGCCCCAACCTCGAGCAGCCCTTGCACCGAAGATCAGCCCCCCAGCATCTCCACGATCTGCGTGGGGCCCTTTTGCATCGTGCCACTCGACGCGCCATCCCGTCCACTTGCCACGTGGCTAGCGGCCATCTTGGCGACGAAACCTTCAACTTACACTGCGGGTATGGTTGCTCCAGACTTTCCCTCACTCCTGTAAAAAGGAGCCCTGCTCTGACCTTGCTGGTCCGAGTAACAAGCCTTTTTCGATTCCTGCGTGGCTTGCATTAGCCAAGGCCTGTTTGCTTCAATCAAGTTGCCGACACCGCCAACAGCGAGAAGCCTGCGTGGGACAGCTCGTGACCGACTCCTGGACGTCTTCGACCCCTCGTGTCCACGTGGCTGCAGAGAGAAGCCACACCTCGACGCCTGTTTGCACCCGACATCGCCTGGTTCCACTCTGGTTCCACGGTAGTCACTGGCTAGTGACTTTGAACATTGTCCCCTCTGCTTTCAGGTCTTCACCTCTTCAGATCCACCCTTGGATCCACCGGAACTCTTCACATCGAGCCGCCTGCAGCATCTTCAGCTCCAAGCACCATCGACCTGCGTGACGAAACCCGACACTACTTCGACCCTATGCACCCGCTTCCTGTGGGTGAGGTAACTCAGCTCCGCCGGTGTTCCCACACTGGTACACACCTCTAGTGTCTGTGTCTAAAGTTTCCTTCTTCTAGGTCACTCGGAAGGTTCCTTTTTAACTAACACATTTGTAACTTTTACGCACCATTGACATTGCATTGGTATTGCGTGCACTTTCCGCACTGCACCTGAGTCCCGCGGGCCTTTCCCGACTTCTTCACTGCTAGTCCCGAACAGCTCCAGCGATTCCCCAGGCCCTAGGCCTCTTCACTTTCCCCATAGTGGTTCTTATACCACTATTTTAGTATATGGTTTAGGTGGCCCCTAGGGCTCATCCATAATTGTGCAACTTTTGTGTATTTAAACTGTGTTTTGTTTTAACGCATTTGCTTCTGTGCTCATAAAGAGTATCAGGGTTATTTGTAGTAATAAATCTATATATATTTTCAATATATATCTGTGTGGTGTCCTTTCATTTGGTATTCAAGGGATTGTGTATGGTAAAACAGCTTGCTTCACATGCCTTTACAGAGTTTAGCCTAAGACTGCTTAGTCCATGCTACCCCTAGGATAGCTTGTCTATAAGGTTGACTTTACAACCTGCACCAGAAGGGTTGCTTGGCATGGTACAAGGTGATCACTAGAACTAGTGAGCATCATATACCAGGCCAACTTCTCACATTGGTGAGCAGCGGATTGGGATTTGAGCTTGCTGTTGTTTTACCATTACAATCTTTGAAAATATCATTTGAAAGATCATACAGGTACCTGACAGGTACACTAAAACAAGACTAGATATACTTAAGTTCTACTGAACTTAGTTGTTGTAGAGGATAGGGAGTAGCACACCCTGACTACAACTACTAGATAGGTTTTGTAGGAAAACACAAGTGTAGGTAGATTGCAACACATCCACCACACTAGAGCAATGTCTGGAGCAGAGGGATCCACTGGACCCATCTCTGTTGAGAGTGACCCTCCAAGGGCACCATCCAAATTTGCTATCTTTCCATTTAAGGAACTGAGGCAACTGTGTTCCATGAGAGGAATCAAAACAGGTCCTACTCCTACAGCAGGACACCTCAGAGAGCTATTAGACCAGTCTGAAGCTCTAAAGAACTCCAAGCCAGGCCCCTCAGGGACTGGTGAGGGAGTTTCTCCTTCTGAAGATGATAACCCTGATGCCCCTGCCCCTGTCATCCAGATAGATGAGGAAGACCAGACCCCTGGGAATTCTCAGCCTGAGGAAGAAGAAGGGGAGGAGGTGGAAGAAAGTGATTCTGATAATGATAGAGATAGCCAGGTGTTAGTCAGCAGGCTTAACCAGGCTAACCTAAGCTTATTTGGGACTGAAGGTGGGTCCAACCCATTCAGACCCCCAAATGGACTTAACCAGGAGCATAGGAGGAGGAGGAATCACTCAGCTGAGTCCAATACTTCCCATGTTTCTAGAGGTTCTCATGGCAACTCCAGAAGGGAGTTGACTAGCCCTCAGAGAAGGGAACATGAGGCCAAAATGAGAGAGGCTGAACTTAGGATCCAGAGACAAGAATTAGAAGTTGCCATGGCCAAAGAGAAGCTTGCTAGAGCAAGGCAGCCTAGAGAGAGTGGGTTAGAACCCACTGGTGGCAGCACTATCCCTAAGGATAAAGACAGGTCCTATGACAATAGAAACCTGGGTAAGATTGTGCCCCCCTACAAAGCTCGGGATGATATCCACAAGTGGATGACTGCACTTGAGAGAGCTTGCAAAGTACAGCAGGTCCCTCAGGAGCAGTGGGCAGCAATCTTGTGGCTCTCCTTTGAAGGTAGAGGCCGAGACAGACTCCTCACAGTTAGTGATGGGGAGTCTAGAAACTACCTGGTCCTGAAGAGTGCTCTGATTGATGGGTTAGGCTTAACCACTGAACAGTACAGGTTAATGTTCAGAGATACCCAGAAGACACAGACTCAGGACTGGTCTGAATTTGTTGAATGTGCCACTAAGGCTCTGGAGGGCTGGTTGCTGGGAAGTAAGGTTACAGACTATGAAGGATTGTACAATTTGCTTATGAGAGAACAGATTTTAAATAACTGTCAGAACCAGCAGTTGCATCAACATTTGGTTGACTCAGATCTAACCTCTCCCCAAGAATTGGGAAAGAGGGCAGACAAATGGGTTAGAACCAGAGTTAAGCAAAAGAACCAGAACCAGAACCAGGGTGGTGACCAAAAGAAAACAGACCAGAAGGGTGGGGAGCTGAAAGCTAAAGACCAGAAGTCTTCAACAGGGCCCCAAACTAATACTGAGGGTGGGTCCCAAACTTCCAAGAAGAAGAAGAAAGAAGGTCAAAGAAAACCCTGGTGTAGCTTTTGCAAAAACACCACTCACTGGACAAGTGATTGTAAAAAGGGTGGAGCCCCCAACACTGCAGCCCCTAAGGCACCTGCACCCACTAGTACAGTTGGCAGTGTTGGTCCACAGACTAAGGGGGTAGTGGGTATCACCTTGGGAACTGATGGAGATTCTGACCTAGTCAGAGTCCCCACACAGGCTGTTCTGATTTGTGATGGGGAGATTGATTTTTCCCCTACTGTCAGCCCCAATAATTTGGGCAAGTACAGACAGACGCCTTTGATTAATGAAAAAGTGGCTCAAGCATACAGGGACACATGTGCCAGTGTCACTATGGTGACGCCTAGCTTTGTGGACCCTGGACAGTACATACCAGGTGATAATTACCTGGTGACCAATGCCAGCAATGTCACTACTACACATAGTGTGGCAATTGTTAACTTTTCCTGGGGAGGGGTAACTGGCCTAAAAAGAGTTGTGGTTAGTGCTGATCTCCCAGTAGAATGTTTGTTGGGAAATGACCTGGAGAGCTCTCTATGGTCACAAGTTGAGTACAGGACTCATGCAGAGATGTTAGGGATATCATCACATGTCCTTGCTGTGACCAGGTCACAGGCCAAAAAGTGCCTCTCTGAACCTCAGGTCTTGGATCCTGGAACAATGGACCAAGTACCTTCCAAGACAAGGAACAGGAGGGCAAAGGCTGTGCCTTCCCAAATGCCTACAAGTGAGGATCAGCCTTCACAGGAAGATGATTCTGAGACCCCTGAAGGAACTGTCCCTATAGAGCTTGAACCTGATCAGGTTGAGTTTCTGGGGACAGGGGGACCTTCTAGGGCAGACTTGGGGCAGGCTCAGTTATCCTGTCCCTCTCTTGAACCCCTCAGACAGCAGGCTGCTGCTGAGGCTGCTGGGAATGCTCAAGGTACCCATAAGGTCTATTGGGATGATGGGCTCCTTTATTCAGAGGGTAGAGACCCCAAGCCTGGTACAACCAGGAGGTTGGTCATACCTCTGCAATTTAGGGGCTTCCTTCTTACCTTGGCACACGATATTCCATTAGCAGGACACCTAGGCCAGAACAAAACATGGGACAGACTTGTCTGTCACTTTCACTGGCCTCACATGTCAGAAGATACAAAGGAGTTGTGTCGCTCCTGTGTAACCTGCCAAGCCAGTGGCAAAGCAGGTGGTACCACAAAGGCCCCCCTGATACCACTACCTGTGGTGGGGGTGCCCTTTGAAAGGGTAGGGATTGACATTGTGGGACCAATGGATCCCCCGACAGCATCTGGGCACAGATTCATACTGGTGGTGGTGGACCATGCCACCAGGTACCCAGAGGCAATTCCCCTTAGGACCACAACAGCTCCTGTTGTGGCCAGGGCCTTACTTGGAGTTTTCTCCAGAGTGGGGTTTCCTAAGGAGGTAGTATCTGATAGAGGTGCAAACTTCATGTCAGGTTACTTGACAGCTGTGTGGAAGGAGTGTGGTGTCAACTATAAGTTCAGCACTCCCTATCATCCACAATGCAATGGGCTTGTTGAGAGATTCAACAAGACCCTAAAGGGCATGATCAAAGGATTACCTGAGAAGCTCAGGCGAAGATGGGATATCCTTCTGCCCTGCCTTCTGTTTGCTTACAGAGAGGTCCCACAAAAAGGTGTTGGCTTCAGCCCCTTTGAATTGTTGTTTGGACATCCTGTAAGAGGACCCCTATGTCTGGTGAGGGAAGGATGGGAGTTACCTCTCAAAAAGCCCAAGCAAGACATAGTGGACTATGTACTTGGTCTCCGCTCCAGGATGGCTGAGTATATGGAGAAGGCATCCAAAAACCTTGAGGCTAGCCAGGCCTTACAGAAAGCCTGGCATGACCAAAAGGCTGTCCTGACTGAGTACCAGCCTGGACAGAAGGTATGGGTGTTGGAGCCAGTGGCCCCAGCAGCACTCCAAGACAGATGGTCTGGACCCCATACAATCATTGAGAAAAAGGGAGAGGTTACCTACTTGGTGGACCTTGGAACTCCCAGGAGCCCCCACAGGGTGCTCCATGTTAACAGGCTGAAAGCATATGTTGACAGGGCAGACATGGGCTTGCTCATGGCTACAGATGAGGGGCAGGAGGAAGAGAGTGACCCTCTCCCAGACCTGCTGACTCAGAACCCTGAGGATGGCTCAGTTGATGGTGTGGCCTTAGATGGCAGCCTCACTGAACATCAGCAACATGACTGTAGACAGGTTTTGCAGTCATATCGACATATGTTCTCCCTGACACCCAGTCAGACTAACTGGTGTACCCATGTGGTGGACACTGGTGATAGTCTTCCTGTAAAGAACAAAATTTACAGGCAGCCTGACCATGTCAGAGACTGTATCAAGGCTGAGGTGCAAAAGATGCTGGAGTTAGGTGTCAATGAGCCTTCAGAGAGCCCCTCGGCTAGCCCAGTGGTTCTGGTCCCCAAACCTCACACCAAAGATGGAAAGAGAGAGATGAGGTTCTGTGTGGATTAAAGAGGACTCAATGCTGTCACCAGGACAGATGCACAACCAATTCCAAGGGCAGATGAGCTCATAGACAAATTGGCTTCTGCCAAGTATTTGAGCACATTTGACTTGACAGCTGGCTACTGGCAAATTCGGTTAGCTGAGGAGTCTAAAGCCAAGACAGCATTTTCTACCCCCAGTGGGCATTACCAGTTTGTAGTGATGCCCTTTGGTTTGAAAAATGCACCTGCCACCTTCCAAAGGTTGGTGAATCAAGTCCTTACTGGGTTGGATGACTTTTGTGCAGCATATCTGGACGATATTGCTGTCTTTAGCTCCACCTGGGAGGATCACCTGGTCCACCTGAAGGAAGTGCTAGAGGCTCTGCAAAAGGCAGGCCTCACTATCAAGGCAACCAAGTGCCAGATAGGGCAGAGTAAGGTTGTGTACTTGGGCCACCTTGTGGGTGGAGGCCAAGTACAACCACTGGAGAGTAAGATTCAGACCATAAAGGACTGGACTCCACCAACTACCCAGACTCAGGTCAGAGCTTTCTTGGGCCTGACTGGGTACTACAGGAAGTTTGTTAAGAACTATGGGTCCATTGTGACTCCTCTTAATGATCTGACATCCAAGAAGATGCCCAAAAAGGTTCAGTGGACAGAATACTGTCAAAAGGCATTTGATGACCTGAAGAAGGCCGTGTGCTCTGCACCTATCCTGAAGAGTCCTGACTACTCAAGAGAGTTTATTGTCCAAACAGATGCTTCTGAGTTGGGAGTGGGAGCTGTGCTTTCACAACTTAATGTAGATGGTCAAGACCAGCCCATTGCTTTCATTAGCAGAAGGCTGACCCCCAGAGAGAAACGTTGGTCAGCCATTGAGAGGGAGGCCTTTGCTGTGGTGTGGGCCCTGAAGAAGTTGAGACCATACTTGTTTGGCACTCACTTCAAGATTCAGACCGACCATAAGCCCCTCTTATGGCTTAATCAGATGAAGGGTGAAAACCCCAAACTGCTCAGGTGGTCCATTTCCCTACAGGGGATGGACTTTACAGTGGAGCACCGCCCAGGGACTGACCATGGTAATGCAGATGGTCTCTCCAGGTACTTCCACTTAGAACATGAAGACACAACTGGTCAAGGTTAGTCTAATGTCCCTGCGTTTGGGGGGGGGGTTGTGTAGGAGAGTAGGGTCTGCTATCCTATGGTCACCCCAAATTTTTGCTTTTTGCTTCACTGGTTTATGACTTAATGTGGCTGTGGGCCTGCTAACCAGACCCACAGCCTGCTGTTCTCTCTCTAAATTGTTACCCATGTACTTTAGGTGCATAACGAAATTGGAACTGGTTCACCTTATTGGCCCCTGTAACAGTGTACCCAGGTACCCAGGGCATAGGTGCTTCCAAGGCCTACCAGGGGCTGCAGCATGTATTGTGCCACCCCTGGCCTGACCTCCATATTTGACACAACTGGCTGATCACTCAGCTGGGGTAAGTCGGTGTAACCACCCCTTACTTAGGTGTAGTATGCCTATACCTAACCTAAAATGGACACATATGTTCCTATCAGTCACTCCTATGGAAGGCCTCATCAATCCTGGAGGCAGAGTGCTTGGAAATATGTGAGATGGTGCTCTGGCATGAGCTGAGCCTGTCTGCAGCTTTCGGAACCATGTCCTTTAGCTGTTTCATGATATTGCCATACCATATACTCTTAAGTGCATTATAATCCTCGCGGTTAAATGCTATCTTAGGTTTGGCTTTATCAAAACATGTCGAGTAAGGTGTCATACGAATTGGAATACTACCCCCTCGCCAGTTCTGGCGACGGGGGTAGCATTCCACCCTTCTAGAGGGACACGACATGTACCTAACCTGAACCCCGGTTAAAGTTAAACAGAGCCTCAGCATCACAAAATGGATGCTGCCACCACAGACACAAGTCTGACCTCCTGCTGCTGGGAGTCCTTCCAGCGAGGGCAGCTTGGACAAAGGGTTTCCTGCCTGGGGAGGTGCTAGCACCACTCCAGACAGGATTTTGTGTATTGGGTAGGACAGGGCTGAATAGAATCAGACATGCCTGGGGCACACAAGGTGTCCCTGTGCATAGGCCAGTTCAAACCGGTGCTGGGGCTTTCCAGCCCCAGTCCTGGCGCAAAACTGGACAAAGGAAAGGGGGTGTAACCACTCCCCTTCCTGGTTCCACCCAGAGGAGGGACCTAGTAGGTGATCCGGCCCCCCAGATTCGAATAAGAGTGGGAGCTGTGTCCTGAGACTTCAGATCATCCTGAATCAACTTGAAATACAGAAGAAGACTGGACTTCGACATTCTGCTGCACAGAAGACGGAAGAGAATCTCCCTTGTGGCCAAGGAGTGACCACCCTGTGAACACAGGCACCAACCAGCAACTCGACGTCTGCTTTGCCGCCGCCTCCCGCCGGAGCCCGAGCCCAGAGCCTGACAAGACCCAGACCCCCAGACTTCTCACCGCCCGATCTACAGTCCCTGCAAAGAAGGGACCCGTGGAGGCACCGAGAGACGTGGGACCGGACCTCTTGGAAGACCCCCGAAACGCTGACTGCGCAGCATCAGAGGCACCCTCGATGCTGTGCTTTGGGGTTTGAGAAGCCCCAACCTCGAGCAGCCCTTGCACCGAAGATCAGCCCCCCAGCATCTCCACGATCTGCGTGGGGCCCTTTTGCATCGTGCCACTCGACGCGCCATCCCGTCCACTTGCCACGTGGCTAGCGGGCATCTTGGCGACGAAACCTTCAACTTACACTGCAGGTCTGGTTGCTCCAGACTTGCCCTCGCTCCTGTAAAAAGGAGCCCCTACTCTGACCTTGCTGGTCCGAGTAACAAGCCTTTTTCGATTCCTGCGTGGCTTGCATTAGCCAAGGCCTGTTTGCTTCAATCAAGTTGCCGACACCGCCAACAGCGAGAAGCCTGCGTGGGACAGCTCGTGACCGACTCCTGGACGTCTTCGACCCCTCGTGTCCACGTGGCTGCAGAGAGAAGCCACACCTCGACGCCTGTTTGCACCCGACATCGCCTGGTTCCACTCTGGTTCCACGGTAGTCACTGGCTAGTGACTTTGAACATTGTCCCCTCTGCTTTCAGGTCTTCACCTCTTCAGATCCACCCTTGCATCCACCGGAACTCTTCACATCGAGCCGCCTGCAGCATCTTCAGCTCCAAGCACCATCGACCTGCGTGACGAAACCCGACACTACTTCGACCCTATGCACCCGCTTCCTGTGGGTGAGGTAACTCAGCTCCGCCGGTGTTCCCACACTGGTACACACCTCTAGTGTCTGTGTCTAAAGTTTCCTTCTTCTAGGTCACTCGGAAGGTTCCTTTTTAACTAACTTTGTAACTTTTACGCACCATTGACATTGCATTGGTATTGCGTGCACTTTCCGCACTGCACCCGAGTCCCGCGGGCCTTTCCCGACTTCTTCACTGCTAGTCCCGAACAGCTCCAGCGAATCCCCAGGCCCTAGGCCTCTTCACTTTCCCCATAGTGGTTCTTATACCACTATTTTAGTATATGGTTTAGGTGGCCCCTAGGGCTCATCCATAATTGTGCAACTTTTGTGTATTTAAACTGTGTTTTGTTTTAACGCATTTGCTTCTGTGCTCATAAAGAGTATCAGGGTTATTTGTAGTAATAAATCTATATATATTTTCAATATATATCTGTGTGGTGTCCTTTCATTTGGTATTCAAGGGATTGTGTATGGTAAAACAGCTTGCTTCACATGCCTTTACAGAGTTTAGCCTAAGACTGCTTAGTCCATGCTACCCCTAGGATAGCTTGTCTATAAGGTTGACTTTACAACCTGCACCATAAGGGTTGCTTGGCATGGTACAAGGTGATCACTAGAACTAGTGAGCATCATATACCAGGCCAACTTCTCACATACCCAAACTTTATTTTTTATTTATCACAGAACTTTATTTACCCCACTTGCTTTATCCCGTTTCTCACCAGACACTCCTTCTACCTGTTGGTCTTGTCCCTGCCCTTCTGCTGATCTTAAACATATTTTGTTTGAATGCCCTCCTACTTCCCAGTTCTGGCAGTTGGTTTGGCGGCAAATACAAAAGATTTTCCAGTTTCAGGTTCCATTTTCATCCTCACTAGTTTTTCTTGGCTCCCTCTCATCAGTCCTCCCTCATTCTCCCAATCACTATCCTTTACTTGACTTTTTCATTGCTGTAGCCTTTCATATTATCACTTCTAACTGGAAACAGGCTGCAAATATTTCATATCAATCCTGGTGGAATGCAATCTGTTTTAACCATCGTTTAGACACCAATTATGTATCTCCCATCTCCCTAGCTATCAAACGTGACCTGCTTTGGCTTCCTTTGGTAACATACCTCTCTTCCTCTGCCCCTGTTCATCCCTCTCCTAATGCTGAAACAATTGAAGTGTGCAAACCCCCGTGATTTTCTTATTATCTGTTTTTTCTTATTATTTGATTACTATAATTATTAAGTCACAATATACTGTATTTTACTTATTGTATTTGTACTCTTATGATGTGTTCATAAATCTTCATGCTTGTAATGCTTACTTTTTATGAATTATTATTATATTGTTTATTTTTTCCATCCGCTTATTGTAACTCTTCTCCTTCACCCCTCTTCCTCATTCCCCCCTTTTATTTCCTCAATAACTCAAACTTAAAAACAAAAACAAAAAAAAAACGTAAGATCATTTAGCTGTCTCCCAGGAATAAAACCTTTTTGGTCAGAGTGGATAACTCACTTTATAACCTTTGCCACTCTTGATGCGACAATCCCTGAGAAGATCTTATAATCCGAATTTAAAAGAGATATCGGTCTATACGAATCCACTCTCTGTGAGTCAAAATTCGGTTTCAATATCATGGTTATCGTGGCCTCTGACAAGGAACTGGGAACCCTATCCCCATTAATATATATTTCATTAAATAAGTCTTTTAAGACTGGGGCTATTTCGTCTATGATATAAATATAAACCTCAACTGGAAGCCCATCTGGCCCAGCTGCCTAACCCCTTGCCATACTCCTACGTTGCGCCCTGATCTCCTCTTCAGTAATCTCAGACTCTACCACTCTTTTCTGTTAATTTGAGAGTTTGGGGAGGGCGGTCTTCTTTAACCATGTCTCTATGCTTTCCTGCCTGGGTTGCACATTTTTGTTATAGAGGCTACTCGTATAACTTCGGGCTTCTCCACCTTTATCTGCATTTGAATACAGTGGTTCCCCTGACTCTCTACTAATCAGGCTCTGTATTTAGTTCCTGGCCCTATCCGCTTTAGCCTTCCAAGCTAGCAAGGAGCTACTCCTTTCTCCATATGCAAAATGTTGGAGCTTGCTCACTTTCCACTTGTCTAGTATCCTCTTATCCACCTGCGCCTGATATTTTGCCTGCAGCTCCTCCAATTCTGTACTTAGCAGGGATACTCTGAGCCTTCCATCAAAGCCCCCTGAAGATCAGTTTCTCTGGCCTTGATTTCACTAATTCGATTCTCATTTCCTGCTTTTCTAGATTCTGTTTACCAACCATTATGGAGCTTAATATTTCGCTTATATATGCTTTGAACACATCCCAAACTATTCTGCTTTATGCAGAACCCTCATTGAACTGAAAGAAATTGATTGTTCTTTTCACTAGTTTTAATACTACCTCCTCATCTAGTAGGATAGTCCTATCCAACGTCCACCTTCTCTGCCCCACCTTTTGATTTAACCTCAAAGATAAGGCCACCGAGGAATGATCTGACAGTACCGCCGGCACATGAGATACCGCCTTCACATCCTCGTATAACTCCTGAACTACCAAAAAGTAGTCAATACGAGAATGGTTATGATACTTTTTACAGTAAAAGGTAAAATCCCTTACCACCCCATCTTATTGCACCAGATTAAATCCTGCTATCATACTTCAGAAACTAGAGAATGTTTTAGGACGACTAATATATTTAACTCTCGAGGTCCGATCTAACTCCTTATTGAGTACTAAATTAAAATCTCCTCCTAATATGATCGGGGCTAATGTCTCCAGCAAACAATCTTCCAGCTTCATTAAAGCTCCTGGGTTATCATTATTTGGACCATGGTTTACTGTGCAAACTACTGGCCTACCTTGGATCGAAAGGGTGGCCACTAACCATCTACCTGAAAGATCTGATTCCTATTTAACTAATAGTATTCCCAAATTATTTCTAATAATGAGAGCCACTCCTCTGCTATTCCCTCTCTGGTCTGAGCACACTACTTCCTGGACCCATCGTAACTTCTTAAAACATAAACGCCACTCATTCCGTTTCAGATGGGTCTCTTGCAGCAGTATAATTTGCGCCTCACTATTTTTAAGTTGTTCAATCACCCGGGCTACTTTCCTCTTATTTCTCATACCATTCACGTTCCATGTTAGAATATTTAGCAAGTTTAACCTATCCATACTTAGACTACCAACCTCAGTCCCTATTAGGCTTCTTCATCTTCTTCACCTTCTAGGACATGAACCCTTGGTTAGCCTTCCCAGTTAAAAGGGACCCATATGTGATCTCAACCAAATTAGAGAGTAGCAAAAAGAGGACTCGTTTTTTTCCTATGCTCCCGACACCCAGTGACCACCAACCCCACCCCCTGGGAACCCCTCTTCTTCCTCGCTGGGCGATATTATCCGCCTTTTGTGACCCCCCATTCCCAAAGAGTGATAAATGCATATTTTTAAAGATGTGATACTTCTATATGGTCAGCAAACAATGGGTAACGAGGGCACGAGTAATGATACAATTAGTTTAACATGGGACTTCGATAAGATGACAAATGATCTAACTATAAGTGGGCATAGCTTTGATTTTCTAGAGCTATATCCACTACAAAATGGCCACACGGGAACTAACCCTAACAGTGCCACCTCCTTTAGTCACATCTGCACTAGATGACCGGGAGTAGGCACATTGAACCGGTTGGCACCTTCTATTCCCCGCGATAATCTTAAAAATTAAGAGGGTAGGAGGAGTTCAATAATGATTTTTACCGTAACTTGTGGTGACGAGTCAACTTGCTACTATAGAACATACACATGGTGACAATCTCATGGCCCAGACTAGCGGCATACTTAGTAACGATGTGTCAACATGGAGAGAGTCCCCCACGATCATTACACGTCCTTACTAAGTAACTCCTGACTATACACCCATATATTCTATATTCACCCCCACTCACTTCAAAATGGCCACCACGTTTCCCATCTAAATCACGTGACACGTACGCCCCGAGGTCCTTCCTCGTTTTGGTCACGCCCCATCTGTACCCATAATGGAGGACAGGCGCGTAGATCGACAACTGCCCGATCCCGGCGGTGAGAGGGGTAGGACACTGGCCTATGACACAGGAGATTAGAGGTGAGTGCTACAGGGCAGACGGGCTGTCCCCGGGGAGGGTCCTTACAACAGTTCCAAGGTCCGATACTCGCTTGGAACCCATGCTTTTAAATCTGATAGAACTAAGCGCTATAGGCAGACGCGCTATCCCCGGAGCGGGCTGCTAACGAGCGCCAGAGCTCGCACCCCTCCCACGATCGCTGACGCTACTCAGTATTAAGAGCGCTTGATGAAGAATATAACACACTTCCAGGGGGTTGTATAAGCCCCTTACAGCAGAGAGGATACTTGTCCCCACATACCCGTCTTGACAGCTAGCGACTTGGCACACGTGACTAGCAACTAGTCGGGGTCTCCTTACTTTTAGGTGACGATCTATGTACAATCTCTACATGACGCTTGAGTCAGTGGTGTCATGGATACAAGATTAGGCACCACCAATGACCCAACCTCCTTACACAGTGATTCCACCTTTTACTCACGCCCGGCATGACCAGTTTTATCTTTTCAACCACTTCACCACAATAGGCATATTGATGGTTGATTAGAGGTGTTCTTTACAGGTTTACCATGCAATCTTTGTCTTAAATTTTCCAATATTCAGCCTTAGACATAGAGGCATCATCCCTGATGTACAACCCGCCGGGTATTGACGAGGCACATAAATCTTGACGTTGAGGTGAGTTGGGGTTTCCTTACTCTGTTTGGGATAACCAGATAGCTGCCCCTTTGATTTTAACACTTGTTTTTAATGCTTGTTTATTTGCAGCTTCACGTCACCATTTAGTGCAAAAACAAAGTGCTGGACCGCACAAGAGCATGCCACTCGGTCCATCTATCACACTTTCACATGCGAGAGCGAATCCGCACATTGTAGCATGTCACATTGTTTGCACCTGGTCACTTACTTTGTGGTCACTATGCCACTCATGCCCTTAACCAGCCTCTTTTGTTCCCCACTCCAGGCAAGGAACAGTGCTCCAGAGGTACAACCTTCACTTAATTGGTAACGAGCATTTAAAAATTAAAATTTAAATTTGAGTTATATTACATAACCTTTGTTAGTAGACTATAACCATAGAGGTCCTGAAGAATCGCGAGCCAATGAGCATAGCGAGTAACATGTCGACCGACTTCCTAACACTTCCCAGTCTAGTCTAGAGCTAGGGAACATCACATTCCAGCAAGCCCGACTAGCTTCACTTTTAACTGCAATGAGGGACCGCCCGAATAAAGTAGTCTCAGGTACCCTTCACTGCTTTTTAATTCACATTCCAGTCTACAACCCATTTGGCCCCATACCCACACTTCACCAATAGGCATTTGGAACAAAAGATCTCCGCCAAAGAGCCCCTCTTTGAGGTGAGCCCGTTGGGAATTGCACCGCCTACCCGACGAGGAGCACTGCCGATGATGAAGCATGACACCTGCAAGGGTGTGTGAGGCAATTATATCCAACACAATGGATACCCAGTGGTAGGCTTACACACTCAAGCCTCCACGTGTCTACTTCCCTGTGACCAGCATTCCACACAACCTTTTTCTTCCCTAGGACCAGCCCTGTCCACTTCCTTTTGGATCAATAAGAAAAGAAAAGACAGCTTTACTCCTTATAGTAATTCCATAATTAGCACATGCCCTATTTCCTTCGGCATAGGACGGCTTATATATATTTTGGCACGTAAAGGGTATCCCTGCATCTGTGCTAGGAAGGTATCAATCCCCCCTGGGCTACTAATATTAAACATTTTATGTCACCACATAATGCTGAGCATTGCTGGGAGCTTCATCTGAACCTGGGCACCTCTGCTCCTCAATTCATTAATCCTAGTACCAAGCTCCCATTGCCTCGGATCAGTTCTTTTGCCTAGATCAGATCTTATTTGATAGTTAAAATCGCCGGATTTCAGAGAGCCTTCTTTTAGGGCTCAACCCAACACCAACTTTTTCACAGCATAAATAAGAAAATTAATCAGAATTTTCCTGGGTGTCTTCCTGGGGGGGATTTAACTTAAAAGGTCTCTATGGACTCTTTGAATCTCTTTCTCCAAATTGAGGTCCGGCCTATTGTGCAAAATTCCTTCTCTCAATAACTTGCAAATAAAGGTCTTAATATCCCCATTTTCAGAGCCCTCCGGGATATTGAGGACTCTCAAGTTATTGCGACTAGACTGTGTTTCGAGCCTCTCCAAGTCTTCCTGTAAAGATTTATTCTGTGATTTCAGATCATCTATATCTCTGGAGTTCTCCGACACCGTCCCGGACAATGCCCGGACCTCCCCTTCCAAAATTGCACCAAATTTGTCAGGAAGCTAGATCTTTGCTTTTTGTAATTTGATGTAAATCCGTTCAGTAGTTTTTTTAAAAATTAAGGTACTAAAATATTTACATTTCTGGTGGTTGAGTAAGAGGGACTCCTGCAAGAGTTTTGTGGGAGCGGCAATTTAATAACAGGGCGTTCTGGTTGGCCCTGGGTGTTTTTTTTCCTTTGGGCCAATTCGCTCCTGTGGGAGCCAGACTGCCCCAGGAAAAAGTTCTCTGATTGGCTGCCAGCATCATGAGAAAAATTTTACTGGCAGCCACTACAGGACTGAGGGACTTAGTCTTCTTTCCTGAAGTAAAATTTAAAATATTAATATAAGGAGGCAAGCTAGGGATACCCTGCCAGGAAGCCCATTGGGAGGGACCTAAAGGGACACCCTTATGGCCAAACAAATAAAATGGCAGTTTTTGCCGCAAACTCGCCGAGGGAAAAAAAAAGTGCCCGCCATTTTTTTAAGTATATGGGAGGAGGGCATGAGTAGGGCCCCCCTCCCTGAGCACACATTTGGCCCAGGGGGGGCCATCCCCTAGGAGCAAGTATTTCATTTATGGTGAGGGGGGCTACAGGACCCACCTCCTTTCTGAGCCATTTTTGTTCCCGGGGACCCTATCCCCCAGGTTCCCGGCCCCTCTTCTCTAACCGAAAGAGGCCTCTTGAAGCCCATCCCTCTGGCCAAATTCAAATTGAAAGGGACGGCGGCCACATGGCCCCCCTCCCGAGCCTAAGGAGACCATGTGGCCACATCCCCCTGGGCTGTCACTTTAAGCAAAAGGGAGGCACACAGCCCGCCTCCCTGAACATTTTAAATCCCTGTGGATTCCCACTCCACAGGACACAGTAGTTTCCTAGCCTGCTTTAGTGTGGGCAGAGAAACGTGTTTTCTCCCTTTTGGCAGAAGCATTTTTAAATCTCCCACCCAAGTGGGATCAAACACTAAGTCTGCTCCCAGTTGAAAGACGATTTAAAATTGCTCCCGCCAGCTGGGAGCAGACTTGTGTTCTGTTTCCCTACCCGTATTGATGCGGGCATGGAAACAGAACACATAGTGATCCCGCTCAGAGTAAGCAAGCAAAAAGCAGCTCCTCCCTGTGGGCTGGACAGTGTCGCCTCCTTCACCATGCAGGGAGCCGTGGGGTCCTGGGGATATCCCCCAGCGGCCCGCAGCGAGGCTTGGTGGGTGTCCTAGCTGGGCACTGGCCTATATGTGATACAGACCCTGGGGGATGGGATTCCAGGGGCCAAAATAAGCTTGAGGTGGGAGGCCACGTGGCCCCCCCAATCCCTTTAAAAAAAGATAAATGCATGATCTTAGTGATTGGGTCCCTGGGGCCTGAAAAGATCCCCTCCCCTGTTTTATTATATTTGGCCCAAGGGATTGTATGCCTCGGCCTACTGAGGCTTGGGGTGAGGGCCCTACCCTTTTTTTTGTTTTTGCCCTGGGAGATGAGGTCCCCAGGGCCCGATGGCCAAGTCTGTGCTGCACACACGAAAGGCTGTGCGCACCATGAGGTTGGCGACCTGCTGAGGGTTTCGCAACAGGGCCTGGAGGCAGGCCAAACCCTGTGGCCAACCCCTTCTACGCACTGCTGAAGCCTTGCTTTTTGCCTCGTACTAATGAGGTGCAACCAATGCCCTGACAATATTAGCATTTTGAAAATTACAAAAATAATTAAGTAATACCATCACAAAATGTGATGAATGATTTGCCGTTTCTTGCCGCATAATTTACTTATCTCTGCTGCATAATTTGGCCCTACCCCGTTGCATAATTTCAGTGGACCAGCTAATAGGACCAGCTTTAACTGAATGTTGTATGGTAATGTGAAGTATTGCAAGTAAATAGCATAAGAATAGATATGTTTTTGGGTGGAAGCAAAGACGTGTAGTGTAATATTGGTGTAGTTAAAAGGTCCGGTGAAAGTTGCACTGTCAAGCCAGACCTAAAAATCTATGTATGTCAATTACTGTCCTCTTCCAATCTGCGCTGCTGCCAGAGAAAAACAACATACATTTTATATAGTTATCTAAGATACGTTAATAGCATTCAGATGTCATGTGTGCGCTTCTTGGGCAGCTGGATAAATAAAAAGATGACAGCTGCGTGGAGGGAAAGCACTTTTTTGTGGAAACACTCATTTGTCCAATTAAAACATTTAACTACTGTCTCCCAAGATGTGGGTGGAGACAAACCTCTCTCTAGTGATACATAATTGTCTTGCTACAGCTGTGTTGTCAAGCTAGACCATAACAAGCATAACCCAGTCACAGTCAGTGTCACTACTCTCACCCGCGCATCTCCACCACTAAGAAGCTGCCACTTAAGTGCACTCTGACCCTTCTGGGTCGGGTGTTAGAGGCCCTCCTCCACCCGCAGGCTCCCTGCGCCTCATCCCTGGTGGTCTAGTGGGAGAGCAATCTACTGTATTGCTCATCTGCTGTTTTGCCCTCTGTTCCTCTGCTGCTTATGTCTTTTCTTTGTTCTCTCTTTTCTCTTTCCAACTACTCGTATCTTTTTTCTCTTCTTGCCTTTTTCTCAGTTTATTTTCCTTTTGGCTCTTTACTCTTGTTGCTCTTTTTCTTGCCATCCAGCGTTTTCCTGCCGCTGCTGACCCCCGTGGCCCCTCCAGGATGCCGTTTTTCTCCCTCCCTCCTTCTCGCCGCCTTTCTGCCTCCCAGCTGAACAGCCCTCCCCCTCACACTACTTAATGGCACTGCGTTCAGCGGTTGCGCCAAAGGCAAGACCGCCTGCGCCTGACGGTGCCCAGTGCCAGGGACCCTGGTCCTCCGACCTGCTACGATGCAAGCATCCTCCATGATCTCAACCCTGGACACAACAACTGCCAGCTCTCGACACTGACCAGCACCCACCGCCTGCTCTCCTGCCTTGACTACTGCCTCACCTTCACTCATCTCCATACCCCAGCTCCCTCACCCAACCTTCCGACCCTCACTGCACCCGCCTTTCAAGTGCATCCTCCTCAACGTACGATCCCTGCACAAACGTGGCACTGAGATCTGGGAACTCCTCAACGCCGTCTTGCAGTCTTGCCCAACATTTCCTTCCAGACGGAAGCCTGGACAACTCCAGCTCAGTGCCACACATCGCCACCACTATCACTGATAGCTACAAAATCAGCCTCAAGGACCATTCCATCCTGCCAGGAGGAGGCATCACCATCGTCCACAAAAGCTCCCTCCGCCTACCGCCCACTCAGACTAACCAACGACCCACAAGGAACACCTCCACCTCCAGATCCAGACCAACCCGAAAACCACCATCCGCAGCACCCTCGTCTACAGACCACTCGGTTCTCGCACCTCTTTCACTCACGCCATGACGCAATTCAAGAAGGACCTCAGGACCTGGCTCTTCGGATGAACCAAGCACTTAGTCTGATCTGCTGCGCCCCACCCCCACCCCACAGCACCTTGAGACCCTCACTGGAGAGTAGCCACGCTTTACAAAACCCTGATTGATTTGTAGCAACGGATCCGGGGAGCATTTAGTTTCTTCTTGTCAAATGCTGCCATCTTGAAGATAAAAATAACGTCATTAATAAGCATTAAACCATTGGTCCTTTACCGTGATCGTTCAGAAAGTTAAATGTTAGCTAATGTATAATGTTTATGTGAATAAACACAATTTGAAAATATTAGCCATTCTGTAAATGTGCCGGAATTCGAAATTGTAGCCTAAAAGTTAAGACGCTACCCTTAGTGGGAGCAGCACAAATCGAGCATGTATAACCTAGCAGGGCGCAAATCGCGCAGGGGGCAGAGTGGATGTACGTTGTTACAACGCATGCTTTTAGCACGCATGCTGTAACAACGCGGTTTTTATAATGCATTCTTTTACAACGCATAACAGAAAGGGGTGTTGGATAGTGAATATTTTAATTTACTATTCCAACACCAGTCCCCGTTGACACTAGGGAAGGTGTTGGATAGTAAATTAAAAGTATTCCCTATCCTTGCGCGCCCCCAGAGTCATGCGTTGTAATAGAATGCGATTTAAAAAACGCGTTGTAATAGCACTGCGTGCTAAAAGTTACGTCGTAAACGACGTTCCCCGGGCAGAGTGTATGGCGTGGTGCATGAAGTCCCCCTACCGTTTTTGACCGAGAGGGACCCTCATGAATCCCCCTCCCTCCCCCACACTCCCAGCCCAATACCGAGGGAGTCGACGGTGTTGGTAGTGTCACCTTGTGCCCCAGTATATGCTTTTGTTTGGATATGCAAATATTGCAAGGCCCTGCATTCTCTTGGAAAGTTGTCTCCGTGGTGTTTTTAACACTTCCACCTGGCATCATCTTCTCTTTTTAAAGTGTGATGGCACGGGGGGGGTTATGTTTGATTAACTTAACTATGAATGAATGAGAAAAAGACAGCATTCATTATTTTTTGCGTTTAAGAATGAGGAATGTGAGGCGCTTTGATGTTTAAAGCAGGCGAAAGCACACCAGCAGCAAGGAAACTACAAACTATGGGCCAGATGTAGGTAAATCACATTTACCGATTCTTAAATACCGATTTTTACCGAATCGGTATTCAAGAATCGGTAATTGAGATGTAGATAAAAAAAATCTGTATAATTTACCGAATCTGTAAAAGTCGGTATCGGACAGTCGGAATTTACCGAATCGGTATTCACCGAATCTGTAAATACCGATTCGGTATTTACCGAATCGGTAAATATCGAATCGGTAAATTCAAAATCGGAAAGCAAGCAAAAGTGAAACTTAAGAAAACAGCCAATCAGGTGCTACCACCCTCCCCCTCCCTAGCAGGAAGTTGCTACCCAGGCAGCTGCAACTAATTAGAAGGTTCTGGAGAGGCAGTCAGAGCAGAGTAGAGACACAGAGCAGCAGGGAGAGTTTCATTGAAACTTTACAAAGAGAAAAATGGCAAGCAGCAGTGAAAGCCAGAAGGCAGAAAGAAAGAGAAAAATAAAGTTCAGCAGCATGGAGTTGCAGGTACTTGTGGAGGAGGTAGTGAGAGTGCACACCAAACTTTTTGGCAGGCAATCCCTCACTGTGCCTGAGTCTGCCAAACGAAAAATCTGGCTGGCAATTGCTGAAAAAGTGAATGCAGTGGGAGTCACACCCAGGAATACAGAGGATCTGAAAAAAAGATTTTATGACATCAGGAGCCTCACCAAGAAAAAGATGGCTGAAATCCACAAGCAGGCTGGCTTAACTGGAGGAGGCAGGAACCCAGCGCCCCCCCTGACTGACCTGGAGGAGTTGGTGGCCTCGACCATTGAGGCAGACAGCGTCTTGGGACTTGGAGATGTGGACAGTTCAGCCCGAGCTGCAAGGAAAAAAGGTAAGAAGCATGCGCAGCATGACACCCCATACCAACCTGCTTCCCTTTACCCTTTATGGACAAGCTAACCCCAGTCCAGTACTGCTAGCACTATACAGGAGCAATGCATTATGGGAAATGTAGTCAGCTAATGTAAGACCATGTGTTACAGCGCAGACATCAGCAAGTTAGTGAAAGTAATTCAGATAAATTGAAGTGAAATGTGTAAAGCATTTATTGTAGTGACTGTGACACAGTAGCACTCAATTGATATACGTTTATACCTAGGGCCAAAATCAGGCAGTCGACCCACAGACACAGAAGGGACTGCACCAGCGAGGGAGGAGAGAGAGAAAGCAGGGCCAAGCCAAGTACAAGCCTCGCAGGAGAAAGGCGACACGACAGGCAGCGCCCATGATGATGACACTGTACAGAGCCCAGAGTTGCCGCACTCCCCACAGCTTTCACAATCCCCTCCCTTGGTATTCTCACCAGAAACCTCACCATCACTGTTCCTGTCCACTCCTGCAACCCCACCAGCCAGGAGGCGTGTCATGGCCCCACTACCTGTAATGGAGGCAGCAGAGGGTGAGGGGGAGTCTCAAGTCCTCGTAGTTGTGAGTTCAGCAGCACTGCAGTCCACAAATGAGACAGTCACAGCTCGCAGAGGACAACCCAGACCCAGCAGTGCAGGTGGACGTGGTGATGGCACTGTGTTCCATGGGCTGGAGGGGAGCATGGTGCGCATTCAAAGGATGCAGGGCAAATCCATCTAAGCCTGCCAACGCCAATTCAGAGCCCTGAATGAACAAATAGGAGACATGGGGAAGGGCATGAGAGACCTTGTGGAGGCAAATAAAGAGGTTGCAAAAAAATACTGACATTGCAGCAGGGATGCAGCAGATGAGCAACTCTATGACACAGCTATGCACCAAACTAGACAGTCTGGAACACACAAGGCGCAGGGAGGCCCGTGTCCACAATGGGGCCATCAATCGTTTGGCCACTGCCACATCCCTGCTATGCAGGAGGGGTATACATATGCAGGAGGCATTGACACAGAACACAGCTGAGGTCACCAGGAGCATGGCCAGGATTACAAGTGCTCAAGAGGCAATGCTGATTTCCCAAACAGCACAGAATCCTGCCCTGGACGTGGCAGAGGCTGATGACACTAGTAGCCGGAGCAGCATATCAAGCGCAGTTGTGGAGACACGGAGGAGTAGCAGGCGCCCAGCTGAGGCTGCAGGGCACGCTGAACACAGCGACCAACATCCTAGTGGCTCAGGGAAGCGCGGGCGCAAGTGACATTACCGGTCATGGGTGAAGTAACCCGGGACATACATTCCCCACGTTCATGATGTTAATTTTGTTGCACTTAAGTGCTTGAACGTTGTGGCTACATTAAAATACGTTGGACCCCCACACAACCTGTCTGTGTCTCATTACTTACTCAGAAGTAGTTGCGTGTAATCTCCTCACGTCTGTATCTGCCATCACTTGGTGTTGACACTCCAGCAGGTTGTGTTTCAGGCACAGCAATGTCGTCCTCATGGTCCTCGTAGTCTGACAACTCAACCTCAGTACCCTTCTTCACAGCAAGGTTGTGCAACATAGCACAGGCAGCAATGATCTTACAGCAGGTGATGGGGGTATACTGCCTTGCACCTCCGCTCTTGTGCAGGCATCTGAACCTGCTTTTCCAGATACCAAATGTTCGTTCAACGATATTCCTTGTGCTCGTGTGCCCGGTTATATCTCCTCTGGCTGGGTGTTGAGGGGTTGAGGTAGGGGGTGAGTATGAAGGAGCTGAGGGCATATGTACTGTCTCCTAAAAGTTAATGGGAATACATTACTCACATGCATACATGTACTTCTTACTGCAATAGGTGTTATGGGGGTCGGACACTGTGTCTTACCTAGGAGGTATCCTTCACCAAATTCCCCTGCAGTCAGCCGTGAGTAGATGCCGCTGTTTTGAAATATATAGGAGTCGTGGGTACTCCCAGGGAATTTTGCCACAAGGTCAGTGATGGCGCACTTTGCAATGCAAATCACCTGCACATTGATGGTGTGGGTGGACTTCCTATTCCTGTATATATATTCAGTGGCGGCAGGGGGACAAATGGGAATGTGCGTGCCATCTATGCAGCCAATTATATTGGGGAATCGAGCCATCTGGTAAAAGTCGGATTTTGTTTGGACCAGTTCAGCATGGGTTGCAGGAAAAGATATGTAATGGTCCATTCTCTGTAACATGGCGTCAAGGAATTTGTGGAAAAACCTTGACAAGCTTCTCTGGGTCACCCCACCTACCGCAGCAACCACGCTCTGGTAGCTCCCAGACGCAAGCAGGTGTAGGCTGCACAGCACCTGCACGTGGGGTGGAATAGCGTGTGCCCTTGGGGTGGTGTGCTCCAACAGTGGTTGGAGGTCCCTGATGAGGTCCAAGATGGTGTCTGGGGCCAACCTGTACCTCTGGAGTATCTCTGCCTCTGTGAGCATGAACAAGGTGACCCTCTGTCTGTAGACCTGCTCCTCTCTCTGCCATTCCCTCTCTCCTTCCTCCTGTAGCCGTAGCCGTCTTGCAATGACATAAAATGCCGCCATTGTGCCAAAAGAATTGCATTTTGGGTCCTTTTTTATAGGCTGAACCTGGTTACCACCTGATTTCAATCCATGGTAAATACCGACTCTTAAATACCGATGTTCATGCAAATTCGGTATTTAAGAGCTTACCTACATCTCAATATTCAATTTTACCACTTCTTATTAACCGAATCGTTAAAATACCGATTCGGTAACTTTACCTAATCGGTAAAGTTACCGATTCGGTAAATTTACCGATTCGCAAACCGTTGCGATTCGGTAAATTTACCGATTCGGTAAATTATCCGAATCGGTATTTTACCGATTCGGTAACATTACCGATTCGGTAAATTTACCGATTCGGACGATTTTCGGTCTCCTACATCCCGATTGCTCAATACCAGTTGGTAACGGCTGAAAATACAGATTTTCGGCCGTTACCGACCGGTAAAGGGCTACCTACATCTGGCCCTAAATCCTTAAAATGAATTGTATTGGTGTAATTTTGTATATAGACGAAAGGAGTTAAAATACCTTTACATAGTGTCATGTATCTGTTTAAAAAGTTTGTCATTTTGAACTATTATAGAAAACCGAGGTGGTTTAGAAAAGTATAGCGGAAGTCAGAAATGTTTTGGGCATTTTTTTTTGTCCGTGTAAAGAGCACTTGCTACTTATGAGCGCTGGTAAGAGGCACAGGCGATTTATAAAAGTGTTCTGGAATTTTTTTGTGATTGCATTTTATTTCAGTAACTCACATAGCAGGTTACTACAGAGCGGGTCACATTTATTTAATGTATCACAAATACCTGTGAATCTAACTGTCCAATTTCAGCCATAATTGGCATTTTTATATACACGTATTTACTGGGAATGTACTGTAGTGACGTGGAAATGCATTGCGTTCATTGCTGTTGCTCTACATTTCTAAGCATGATTACATTGATGGAGATGCCCAAATAATCTGCTTGGTATACCCCAGCATACTACAACATAACAGAATATGTGGTGCTCGTGGTGGCAGTCGTGCCATGTTGAAGATTGGCAGGTCTGGTGTTCCTCTTTTACTTAATTCTGGAGTTAAATTACAAACCGAGAATGTGAGATCTTGGTTGCACAAAATAGTTCACAGTGACAACACCCAGTATGTTCTCCCACCCTACATCCACACTTCCTGCATGCTCCCTTGAATAGAAAAGCTATAATTCTCCCTCTTGCAAGCAAATATAGCCAAGGCACCTACTCTCGGTCTATATTCACCTTTCAATTAAAATTGAGATTAAAAAATGATATATTTGCTAATCTGAACACTTGATCATGGCAGGACGTGGAGCTTCTGTTCACATTAAACATTGTAACATATATTCATGTTCTCGTAACTTTTTGATCTACGTAGTTCATTCTAGAGGTCAGAAGCAATCCTTCATGTATCCTTCAACTATCTGATTACTTCAACCATCTGATTACTATATACTTTATTCAACTATTCATCGTTCCCGTGTTTATCGTAAATACTGTCTGTATAGCGCTCTGGCACCCGGCAATTGACTCAGCTCGTGCTATAGTAAAGAAAAATCATCAGAATTTCCCCGACACCAACTTCAAAAGCTCCTAGTAAAAAAACAATATTTTCAGTCCTTTTTTTAATTTTATTTATTTGCACATAATGTAGATAATTTCTCCATTACTTCACTGTGGACATGATCAAACGTTTAGTTGCACAAGGATTATCCTTTCAATGTAGAGTTTTATTGTCCAGACATTCACTGCTTTACATTCACAGATAAGAAGCCTAAATGTACATTTGGTTTGGATAGGAAACTTAAAATGTATAATGTACGTTTATGTTCATATATAAAGATAGCTCAGATTTGACAACACAGTAGGCCTGTTCCCTTCCAAGTGAGGGTTATGTTAGCGTTGTGACACTAATTCATGTTAAATCATGCGGTGGAATGTTTACAATTGCATGTGTTAAAGTTCCCGCAGTGTTTTATTTACGTCTTGTGCACCTGGAATCTAGTATGGATGATCGGTGGTCTCAATGTAACCTTTGATTTTCACCGACAAAATAAAAGCATGCGAGCTAAAAAGACAGTGATATGCTTACTCTAGCATATCGCTTCACCTTTTAGAAATAAAGCCACATTTTGAAAAGCTCCAACTTTCCCATTAAAATTACAATTTCCATATTTGTATATTTGTTTGTGAATTAAACGAAATATTTCAAAATGTGTGCATTTGTTTGAGGTATACTTGTTTTTATATTTTTCTATTTTTTGACGGTCAGATCGTAGAAAGATTGCTTGAGTCGGGGGTGCCTGGCTTCTGGCAGTGATTCAAAGTTCTCTTTCCTCGTTTCCCAACAGTTATTTTGATCATCAAAACATAATGGTACATGATGTATTGGTCACACAGTAGGTCTGTGATCTAAAAACGCTGTTGTGCAGTTTCCCACCCTGACCATGAGGTGGCAAGATTCCCACAAGTTACAATGGCTTGCAAGTCAAGCACATAAAAAGCAAAAGTGCTTTTTAGGTCTTGACTATTCTATCCGGCGGGGATAGATAGGCGAGTATATAGTAGGCTGCTCGAATTCTCTACCAAGTGCGGATTCAGTACAGTTCATGTGGACACAATCACGCGCATTGTCACCAGCTGCCACAATCACGTGTATTTTTTTTAAGAGCTTTCATTTGCTCCTAGACACTTCGTGCGTGCGCGCCGCGCTATTTCTTTGTTGCCACACGCATTAACTGCCCAGGCATCTCACCCCCTCCCTCTCCAGCGCGCGCCGCGCTCTCCGTTTGTTGACAAAGGCATTAAAGTTCACAGGCAGCCCACCCCCTCTCTCTCCAGTGCGCGCCATTCTCTCTCTGTTGCCACCCAACCCCTCCTTCCTATGCTCGCTCGAGTTGCAGGCAGCCCACCCCCTCCCTCTCCATATGGTCGCTCAAGTCGACTTTCAGCTTTTCAGCGCGTTCTCACTTGCTCTTCTCTGCCCACGCATTGCGAATTTTCTACGTACTTCTATGCATGCCTATTTACTCACAAATACTTTTTCTTTCGTTTTACGCTATGCAGGCATTTAGCATGCGTTTTATATTTAATTACTTCCTTCTAATACTTTAGAATTGTTTTTGTAAGTTATGCACCCCAAATCGTTTCTACTTCAGGAGCACGACCACGCCAATCAGGGACACCACCACATCACTCGGACACCACCACGCCATTCAGGGACACCACCACGCCATTCAGGGACACCACCACGCCACTGAGGCACACCACCACATCACTTAGGGACACCACAACATCACTCAGAGACACTGCAACATAACTCAGGGACACCACATCACTCAGGGACACCACTACATTACTCAGGGAAACCACCACATCACTCAGGGACACAACCACGCCACTCAGGGACACCACCACGCCACTGAGGCACACCATCACATCACTTAGGGACACCACAACATCACTCAGGGACACTACAACATCACTCTGGGAGACTACAACATCACTCAGGGACACCACATCACTCAGGGACGCCACCACGCCACTGATGCACACCACCACATCACTCAGGGACGCCACAACTTCACTCAGGGACACTACAACATCACTCAGGGATACCACCACATCACTCAGGGACACAACCACGCCACTCAGGGACACCACCACGCCACTGATGCACACCACCACATCACTCAGGGACACCACAACTTCACTCAGGGACACTACAACATCACTCAGGGATACCACCACATCACTCAGGGACACAATCACGCCACTCAGGGACACCACCACGCCAATGAGGCACACCACCACATCACTCAGGGACACCACAACATCACTCAGGGACACCACAACATCACTCAGCGACACTACAACATCACTCAGGGACACCACAACTTCCCTCAGGGACACCACCATATCACTCAGGGACACCCCCACATCACTCAGGGACACAACCACGCTATTCAGGGACACCACCACACCACTGAGGCACACCACCACATCACTCCTTGACACCACAACAGGCCAGGCATCCCACCCCCTCCCTCACCAGCGCGCGCAGTGCTCTCCGTTTGTTGACAAAGGCATAAAAGTTCACAGGCAGCCCACCCCCTCTCTCTCCAGCGCCCGCCATTCTCTTTCTGTTGCCACCCAAACCCTCCTTCCTATGCTCGCTCGAGTTGCAGGCAGCCCACCCCCTCCCTCTCCACATGGTCGCTCGAGTCGACTTTCAGCTTTTCAGCGCGTTCTCACTGGCTCTTCTCTGCTCACGCATTGCGCATTTTCTACGTACTTCTATGCAGGCCTATTTACTCACAAATACTTTTTCTTCCGTTTTACGCTACGCAAGCATTTAGCATTCGTTTTATATTTAATTACTTTGTTTTAATACTTTAGAAAAAAAATTGTAAGTTATGCGCCCCAAATCGTTTCTACTTAAGGGGTACCACCACGCCAATCAGAGACACAACCACATCACTCAGGGACACAACCACGCCGCTCAGGGAAACCACCACGCCACTGAGGCACACAACCACATCACTTAGGGACACCACAACATCACTCAGGGACACCAAATTACACAGGGACACCACCACATCACTCCTTGACACCACAACATCACTCAGGGACACCACAGCATCACTTAGGGACACCACAACATCACTCAGGGACACCGTAACATCACTTAGGGACATCACCACATCACTCAGGGACACTACAACATCACTCAGGGACACCACATCACTCAGGGACACCACCACATCACTCAGGGACACCACCACATCACTCAGGGATACCACCACATCACTCAGGGATACCATCACATCACTCAGGGACACAACCACGCCACTCAGGGACACCACCACGCCACTGAGGCACACCACCACATCACTCAGGGACACCACAACATCACTCAGGGACACCACAACATCACTCAGGGACACCACAACATCACTCAGGGACACTACAACATCACTCAGGGACACCACAACTTCACTCAGGGACACCACCACATCACTCAGGGACACCACCACATCACTCAGGGACACAACCACGCTATTCAGGGACACCACCACGCCACTGAGGCACACCACCACATCACTCATTGACACCACAACAGGCCAGGCATCCCACCCCCTCCCTCTCCAGCACAGGCAGCGCTCTCCGTTTGTTGACAAAGGTATTAAAGTTCACAGGCAGCCCCCCCCCCCTCTCTCTCCAGCGCGCGCCATTCTCTCTCCGTTGCCACCCAACCCCTCCTTCCTATGCTCGCTCGAGTTGCAGGCAGCCAATCCCCTCCCTCTCCATATGGTCGCTCGAGTTGACTTTCAGCTTTTCAGCGGGTTCCCACTGGCTCTTTTCTGCCCACACATTGCTCATTTTCTACGTACTTCTATGCAGGCCTATTTACTCACAAATAGTTTTTCTTTCGTTTTACGCTATGCAAGCATTTAGCATGTGTTTTATATTTAATTACTTCCTTCTAATACTTTAGAAAAAAAAATGTAAGTTATGCACCCCAAATCGTTTCTACTTCAGGGGCACCACCACGCCAATCAGAGACACACCACATCACTCAGGGACACTACAACATCACTCAGGGACACCACATCACTCAGGGACACCACCTTGAGACCACAACATCACCCAGGGACACCACAGCATCACTCAGGGACACCACAGCGTCACTCAGGGACACCACAACATCACTCAGGGACACCGCAACATCACTTAGGGACACCGCAACATCACTTAGGGACACCACAACATTACTTAGGGACACCACAACATGACTCAGGGACATCACCACATTACTCATGGGCACTCAAACACCACTCAGAGACACCTCAACATCACTCATGGACACCCTCACAGGACTTAGAGCCACCCTCACAGTACTCTAGGACACCCCCAATATTCTAGTACACATTTTAAGCCTTTTAACTACGTCAATAAGAAATATAAACAAACAAGCATTGTAGTAAAACAAAAGTTACAGAAACACTTGTGGATATAGGTGAAATTAATGTTTGTGTAGACTGCTTATAAAATGTGCACCGGTGTCCCCTTACCTGATCCGTACAGGGTGCGCACAGACAATTACACCCTTTTCGTGAACTTTTAAAAGTTAATAAATTGAGCAAGGAGTACAGAGCTGGGAAACTTTCTAAAAAAGTAGAAAATAATAAAAAGAAATAACAATTTTAAAAAAAGCTGACCCATGGGCACTGCAATATACGCATTTGCAGTGTAAGTTCAAAAAACTTCAGCCACACATTTGCAAATTTTGTATGTGCACTGTTCAAAAAATTAACGGGCCTAAATACACTGTCAACAAATGGCTTTTTATATTAGCCCCTGCACGACTATAGCTACAAATTAAGCACAATAAAAACAAATTGAACAAAGCCATTATTTAGTTGTACTTTCAGCTAATATTGTAACAACGTTGTAATTTTAATTAAAACCAGATTATGTATACTTTATATGCTCTCCATAACATAAACTAAACAAAGGAATAGAATCCATGAAGCAGAAAACATTACGTTAAGCTGCAAAATAGTTAGTACCTAGGCTCTTTTTTTTCTCTTTACAAAATCAGTACTAATAAAAACATTTGTAGCTACTTTTATAAACGTGTAAAGAAAGAAAAAAAACATTTTTGTGTTCAGAAAAAAACAATTTGTTTTACGCTATAAGATTTAAACAATTTAAATTTAGAAATTTGCGTACGTTCATTTTGTGACTGGGGTAAGCTATTGTGATGCATTGCCATTTAGTTCAGACCAAAAACACAGACCGAAAGTCTGCAAGAGTGTGAAACATCACATGTTTTCACCAGTTGGAAACGAAACTAGAACAGGATACTTTAGTGCTTTAAGCTGCGTCGTAAAGATTGTAATCTGTTGCCTGCCAGCATCTGTGAGATGCAAATCAACTAACAGCAGGAAGCTAAGCTCGGGAAAAAATAATGGAAGCCACTGCTGAAGTAAGGGGTAAAAACACAACTACCCCTTTGCATACGTTCAAAAGCACGGAAAATGCTATTACTTTGTCGTCGTCAAGACAATTACTGTTTGACTATATTTTACCAAGAGAACCGACCCAGGGAACACATTTAAAAGCCGTAAAATACATCACCCCAAAAAAATGTACATTAAAACATTAGCTTTCTTTACAATACTGTAGGCCAGGACCCTTGCCCCTATGCGTCTTAGTGTTACTGCGCCTGCTGCACCACTAATGCATACATGTAATTCGTCAGTGTGAAATATGCCCATGCTGTTAATAGGATCTCTTTGAAGATTACAAGTAACAATTTAATAACAGCACCAGTAACACTAACAATACATATTACGTCCAGGAAACTCAGCTGTCAAACAGCAAGTATTAAATCATAATTAATCTAATAAATAGGTATGCTTTATCCTTTAACGCACTGGTCCGGGCCATTCCTACAGTTTCTGTGTTAAATATTAAGGGACACCACCACATCACTTATGGACACCATCACACCACTCATGTACACCACCACACCACTCAGGGACATCACCACACCACTCAGGGACACCAGCACACTACTCAGGGACACCAGCACACTACTCAGGGACACCACCACAGCACTCAGGGACACCACCACAGCACTCAGGGACACTACCACAGCCCTCAGGGACACCAACACAGCACTCAGGTACACCGCCACATCAATTTTTGCAAAATAAACACTGAGAAATGACACTGGGGCATTTTTTAAATTTGACCATCAAAATCATAGAGTTTATTAGGGGAAAAAACAAAAACACAGGCAGTGTTGTAGAGTGCTTAATCGAAATGCCCTGTCTCTTCACAGCCTTTCACAATAACCAGTAGATTCACATGAACTTTAAAATACACAAAAGACCGTCAAATAATTCAAAACAGAACTGTGTGTATATCGGTCAAATACAACGCAAACCAGCAACAATTACAAGTACTCACAAAACCAATTTTACCAATAGCAAAACACACAAGATGATGGACGGAATGTTGCACAATGGCAAAACATTCACCCCCAGTCACAGATCTGGGTTTAATCCATCGTTATTTTGCTCACCAAGCCACCCCAGTTCAGACATGGCCATATGCAAATCAGTCTTGACCCTGTGCCTCATGGGAACAGTCCAGCCCGAACTGCCAAGCCATGTCTTCCCTGGATTGGAATCAAGCATCCTAGGACTGGTTTCTGGCTATCAGCCGTCTTCAGCCAGGATAGCTTGACTCCAGTGGCTTAGTGGGCATTCCCTTCCCACATAGGGTGAACAGCAAAACACACAAGATGATGGACGGAATGTTGCACAATGGCAAAACATTCAAGAGATCGGGGTTAAAGAACGGTGATGGATTAAACCAAGATCTGTTGACTGGGTGTGAGTGTTTTATTGGTTCAGAAGCTCCGTCCATCACCACCCCCTTTTGTACCGCTTTGTTCGCCATAAGTTGGCAGGGTATGCTCAGACGTGAGTCCCTTGCTCACTTTGCCACTGGATTCAAGCAAGCCTGGCTGAAGACAGCTGGAATGCCAGAAACCGGTCCTAGGAAGCTTGTTTCCGGTCCTGGGAAGGCATAACAAAACATAGCATAGCATAACAAAACACAACATAGCATAGCATAACAAAAAAAAGCATAGGATAGCAAAACATAGCATAGCATAACAAAACACAACAAAACATAGCAGAACAAAACATAGCATAACATAACAAAACATAGCATAACATAACATAACATAAAACAAAGCTTAGCATAACAAAACATAGCAAAACACAACAAAACATAGCACAACACAACAAAACACAGCATACATAACAAAACATAGCATTGCAAAGCATAGCAAAACATAGCAAAACATAGCATAACAAACCACAACAAAACATAGCATAACAAAACACAACATAGCATAGCATAACAAAACAAAGCTTAGAATAGCATAACAAAACATAGCATAACAAAACATAGCATAGCATAACAAAACACAGCATAGCATAACAAAACAAAGCAACAAAGCATAGGATAGCAAAACAAAACATAGCATAACAAAACACAACACAGCATAACAAAACAGAGCAAAACACAACAAAACATAGCATAGTTTAACAAAACACAACAAAAAATAGCATAGCAAAACAAAACATATAATAGCATAGCAAAACATAGCATACCAAACACAACAAAACATATAATAGCATAGCAAAACATAGCATACCAAACACAACAAAACATAGCATACCAAAATAAAGCATAGCATAATAAAACACAACAAAAAATAGCATAGCATAACAAAACATAGCATAACAAAACAGGATAGCAAAACGTAGCATAGCATAGCAAAACATAGCATAGCCTAACAAAACATAGCATAGCATAACAAAACATAGCATAACAAAATATAGGATAGCAAAACATAGCATAGCATAACAAAACATAGCATAGCAAAACACAGCATAGCATAACAATTCAAAGCATAGGATAGCAAAACATAGCATAGCATAACAAAACAAAACATAGGATAGCAAAACAAAACATAGCATAGCATACAGCATCACTCCGCACCACCACAGCATCACTCAGGCGCACCACAACATCACTATGCGCTACCACAGCATCACTCGTTCGCCATCACAACATCACTCAGCGCCACCACAGCATCAATCTGTGCAACCATTTAACAACACCCGGTTCAAATATGTTCTCTCAATGTTTCAAGCTTTATTACAAATGTAACAAAAAGGTGTTAATATTTCACTTCTGTTCTTGGATTTTCGTCACAATAAAATACACTGAACATAATCTTCACAAAAGTTATTTACAAAACTTTAAGCTATTGTCATTATAAATTACAATAACTTTTATTTAAGTATTATTTATTGAAAAAAAATCAAAAGCCTTTGTTATTAGTAATATCAATACTTGTAAGTCACGTAAATACAACACATATTGCATTACAAATGCTATAGGTGTCACATTTGCGAAAGTTATAACAATTGGCATTGTAAATGACAAAGCTATTTCGCTATTTTCAAAAACAAAACATAAATAAAAAATGTGTCATTTACAATACTAATAGCTCAAACTTTCCTAATGCGAGACCTATTGCATTGGAAATGCTTGTTCTTCTTTCATGTCCTCTTTTTTCACTGTTGAAGTAGTGTCTGTCATTTGAAAAATCCCCTAGTACAGTTAAAAGACTGAAAGGATTATCAAACGTGTGAAAACAGATACACCAAACCAAACAAGGCACAATAATGAAATGCTGAAGTGTTCCCGACGTTCACAGTTTCCCTCAGTTGTTGTTGACCCCTCCCCCCCAAAGCATTGTGGGGCTTCCTTTCATTTGTTATACTTACTTGTCTTTGCTGTGCAACACTACTGCTACCTGTCTGGCAGTGCTTGTCACGAGGGCAAACAATAACTAATTTGTCAAGAAAGATGGATGGGTCAAGTAAAATTGCTTTATTATTTTTTTCGTAGTAATGTCCTCAATATCAACATATAGATTATTAAAATGATCTTTTAAAACAGCACAATTCTGCAATATGTAAAATGTTATGAAGTTTAGGTGCAGAAGCGTACAGAGGATTTGATTACAAAAACTGCAAGAGGTGGACTTCAGGTGTGGGACTAATGCAGTACTGATTTTTTTTATCAAAAGCTGCAAGTAGCTTGCTAAAGAGGAACAGCCTTTGTTTGTAATGCCAACAGCAGGAAAAACAACTGCTTGTTTACAGATGGTATACCATATTTTAGGTTATCGGTTTTTAATAGTTAGGTTCTTAAGACCTTCATGTAATTTGTTTGATTTATTTATTTCTTTACTCAACTCCGTTCGGCCCTATTCCGGAGTTTACTACCCCCCAACCTTCCATCCTGCCCGCCTCACCACCTCGCAGCACTCCCTCGAGGTGCCGCCACTGGTTTATACATATGGCCCTTAGTGGTTTCAAGTCAACATAACATCCAGCTAGATTGGCATACAGTGGTAGAAGTAGGAAAGCCTGCTTTAACATTGAAAGTGTGTAGTTCAAAAGCAACCAATTTCTATTTACAAATCAAAGCTAATATTTATTTAATACGTTTTCACCGTATAAACCCAGCCCACACTTAGAGCGTCAAAGATTTTATATATATATTGTTTTACATTACATAATAAAGTGCCAGGTTTTGTATGTTCAAGGAGTAAAGTGTATGATAGTTATTTTAACTTTCAAAGCACTGCTCGTCTACCTAATTTCAAGCTCAAGGATTTTATTTTTATTAACAAATGTTATTGTGTCAATAGTCACATCCGTCTGTTCGGAGCAGGCTCAAGGATTTTAGTGGTAGACTTGGATTAGATGCAGTACAGTGTGTAATGTCCGGTATCGTATTGCTTTTAAGTGTTGATTCAGCTTCCCAGTTTAGACTATAGCAGCATTTGTTAAACTTTTACATTTTCCTCAGAAATGCTCATAACATTGGTTATGTAGATGGCCCACTATATTGAGAGCTAAATATTTTGATAACAATACATATTGTGGTAGTTTTACTTTTTACAGTGGAAAGTTGTTTATATCAGTTCAATAATGGAGTGAACACAAAATACCGAAGTAACAACATTCTTTAACTCAGCTTTGGCACTGTTTGAAAGGGAAAAAAAGTGTCCTTTAATTTATATACAGAGTTCATAATCTTCGATTTTATTACATTTAGATTTAAATAAAGATTTAATAAGTACCTATACTGTAAAGACAACATGGCAAATCAGTGGATATATGATCCAGGTGGACTATTAGGTCGTTGACGTACATCATCAGTTGAAGGGAAAACGCCCATCTTATTTGAAAAGCTAGTACTCACTGTTCAAGCATGGCTAGTAAAGTAGCTAAATGGATGTAGAACAGTGTTGGTGGCAGTCTGCCTCCACGTTTAAGTTTCAAAAACGAATTTCTCATAGCAGAGTTAATATCTTCCCATATTCACCTTTCAAAAGGTTATGCAGCAGTTTATGTTACTGTTTTCGTTCCTTATTTTTTTTGCTACCAGCCCAAAGATCAGTAATATTCATAATTGATGTTTCTGCTTGAAAGCAGTTTCTTCAACTCCGAGTAAGTAAGTAGAAATGTTCCAGTTAGCGAGTTGAGGTACATTAATCTAGGATGTAATTTATCTTCACAGTCGAGCTCAGCTATCTTCTCCTGTCTGTGACCCCCCATCACCCTGTAGATAGCTGGGATCTGTCTTGGGCCTTTTTAGGTCTTTGGTAAAGACAGCTGTTGCTGCCAGTATGGATACTTGTTGTGTCCAATTCATAACATGTTCTTAAAGTGGGATTTAGGTCCACCTCTTCCACTCGTCAAACTCAGTTGTATATCCTTAATTTCATGGCTTTACTCCCTCATCTTGTGTTTGCTCCACCCAGTAGCATTTCTTTCTCAGTGTTTCGATTGAATAAGTAGTATCTCTCAAATGCAGTGTAGTTTTCAGCACCCCAAGGGAACGTATGTTTCCTTTCTTTTTCTCACCGCCCTGTCACGCTCTCAGAAAGCATTGACTCTCTCTACCTGTTTTGCTTTGTATTTCCTTGTATACATACATTTGATTAAAAACATTTTTTTAATCATTGAAAAGTCAATAGCGCAGAATTTTAAAGTGGCAATTTATTGGTTTTGCCAGCGCTTGTTTTGTGGATTGTAACTAGATGGCTACCTTTGCAGGGGAGGTGATAGTCTTGGATTTAGTTACTTCCTAATATTATGGACTAGGAAAGTGTACAAAAGACCGGCATTCTTCTTCATTATTGCCACCGGAATCCCATTTGCCCAAGGAGCCCATGTATTTTACATATTAATTAGGGTACACAGTCAAAATATCAAGTTGTAAATATCGACCCACACAAATATCGAGTTAGAAATATCGAAGGTAAACAATATCGATGTCAAGAATATCGTTGGACAGAGTAGCGACACTAAGGTAAGTAATATCGATTTTTTTTATATCGATGTAAGTAATATTGAGGTCAGTAATATCGATATCAAATATATCGATGTTAGTAATTTCGATGTTACTAATATCGATATTTGTACTATTGTTATGTATTTTAGTATGTATTTAATATGTATGTGTTATATGTTTTTTGTTAAGTATTTTACTTGTTTTAAGTTATATGTGAACTATTTTCATATATTTATAATGCTATTTTTTAAGTCAATTTTATGTTTTAGTACCGGAGCGGGTTGTGGGTTTATAGGGGAATAGGGTGGGAAGTAATTTAATTATATTAAATTAATTATTACTTTTTAGGAATTATAAATTAATTTTAATTAATTTAAATTAATTTTTGCGTTTAAGTTCTGTAGCGGGTAGTGGGTTTATAGGGGAATTGGGTGGGAAGTATTTTAATTGTAATTAAGTAATGAATTATTTGTATTTATTGGTATTGATAATTTATGTATTTTTAATTAATTATTGATTGGCAATTAATTTAATTGTTAATTAATTGTTTAATTGGCAATTCATATTTGTAATTAATTTATTTAATTGGTAAATAATGTTTGTAATTGGTAGTTAATGTTTGGAATTGGTAGTTAATGTTTGTAATTGGTAATTAATGTATTTAATTTGTAAATCTTTTTTGTAATTGGTAATTAATTTATTTAATTGGTAATTAAAAAATAATTTTGTGGAAATTATTTGTAAATATTTGGTAATTAATGTGTTATAAAAAGTCTTTTTTGGTATACAAATAATTTTATTGTTTAATGTTTTTTAATTGGTAATCAATTATTTGTAATAATTTTTTGTTTTTTACGGTATTTTATTGCTTAATATTTATTATTTGGTAACTATTATTTATTAATTGATATTTATTGTTAATTTAATGTTAATTATTTATTCAAATATATTTTTGTTTTAAATATTAATGGGTATTTTGAAATGATGTATAGTTATTTAAAAATTAAAATATTAATGCATTTATATATAAACATTATTTCTAAGTATGTTATATTTAATTTTTATGGTATCCAATGCTTTACTTACTGTTGTACTCTCTGGAGTGGGAATAGAAATTTTTACCCCTACGCTATCCAACGCTTTCCCTACTGTTGCACTCTCTGGAGTGGGAATAGTAATTTTTACCCACCCGCAATCCAACGCTTTCCCTACTGTTGCATGCTCTGGAGTTGGAATAGTAATTTTTACCCCTACGCTATCCAACGCTTTCCGTACTGTTGCACTCTCTGGAGTGGGAATAGTAATTTTTACCCCTACACTATCCAACGCTTTCCCTACTGTTGCACTCTCTGGAGTTGGAATAGTAATTTTTACCCCTATGCTATCCAGCGCTTTCCCTACTGTTTCACTCTCTGGAGTTGGAATAGTAATTTTTACCCCTAGTTGGAATAGTAATTTTTACCCCTACGCTATCCAACGCTTTTCCTACTATTGCACTCTCTGGAGTGGGAATAGTAATTTTTACCCCTACGCTATCCAACGCTTTCCCTACTGTTGCACTCTCTGGAGTGGGAATAGTAATTTTTACCCACCCGCTATCCAACGCTTTCCCTACTGTTGCACTCTCTGGAGTTGGAATAGTAATTTTTACCCCTACGCTATCCAACGCTTTCCCTACTGTTGCACTCTCTGGAGTGGGAATAGTAATTTTTACCCCTACGCTATCCAACACTTTCCTTACTGTTGCACTCTCTGGAGTGGGAATAGTAATTTTTACCCACCCTCAATCCAACGCTTTCCCTACTGTTGCACGCTCTGGAGTTGAATAGTAATTTTTACCCCTACGCTATCCAACGCATTCCCTACTGTTGCACTCTCTGGAGTGGAAATAGTAATTTTTACCCCTACACTATCCAACGCTTTCCCTACTGTTGCACTCTCTGGAGTGGGAATAGTAATTTTTACCCACCCGCTATCCAACGGTTTCCCTACTGTTGCACTCTCTGGAGTTGGAATAGTAATTTTGACCCCTATGCTATCCAGCGCTTTCCCTACTGTTTCACTCTCTGGAGTTGGAATAGTAATTTTTACCCCTAGTTGGAATAGTAATTTTTACCCGTACGCAATCCAACGCTTTTCCTACTATTGCACTCTCTGGAGTGGGAATAGTAATTTTTACCCCTACGCTATCCAATGCTTTCCCTACTGTTGCACTCTCTGGAGTGGGAATAGTAATTTTTACCCACCCGCTATCCAACGCTTTCCCTACTGTTGCACTCTCTGGAGTTGGAATAGTAATTTTTACCCCTACGCTATCCAACGCTTTCCCTACTGTTGCACTCTCTGGAGTGGGAATAGTAATTTTTACCCCTACGCTATCCAACACTTTCCCTACTGTTGCACTCTCTGGAGTGGGAATAGTAATTTCTACCGACCCGCTATCCAACGGTTTCCCTACTGTTGCACTCTCTGGAGTTGGAATAGTAATTTTTACCCCTACACTATCCACCGTTTTCCCTACTGTTTCACTCTCTGGAGTTGGAATAGTAATTTATACCCCTACGCTATCCAACGCTTTCCCTACTGTTGCACTCTCTGGAGTGGGAATAGTAATTTTTACCCCTACGCTATCCAATGCTTTCCCTACTGTTGCACTCTCTGGAGTGGGAATAGTAATTTTTACCCACCCGCTATCCAACGCTTTCCCTACAGTTGCACTCTCTGGAGTTGGAATAGTAATTTTTACCCCTACGCTATCCAGCGCTTTCCCTACTGTTTCACTCACTGGAGTGGAATAGTAATTTAATATTGTCGTTTTTTTGGACTTTAAATAGTAGTTTTATTTATTATTTAGAATGAATTTAGATATTGTATTATGTTATTAATTTTAAAAATATTGAAAGTATATTTAATTTTTTTAATTTATTAAAAATAATTATTTACTTTTTTATGTAATTATTTTATGTGTGGAAATCTATTTGTAATTTATAGTATTTTTAAATAATTTATAAGTAATTAAAGGAATTATTAAAATGTATTATTAAGTAAATATATAATATATATTTTATATATGTGTTTAATTAATGTTATATTATATATCTATTATTTATTAATTATAAACATTACTAAATATTTTTAACAATGTTTATTTTATTTATAAGTATTATTTACTTTATTTTACACATTATATTTTAACAGATATCAAACAATATTTTTAATTACGATATTTTTAACATCGATATTTTTGTTTCGATATTTTTGTACTTACCATGTTGTAGATAGGATGTCGATATACTTGCCTTCGATATTCCAGCGTCGATGTTTCTGTAGGTCGCTATTTTGTCTGTCGATATTCTGTCATTGATCCATTAATTAAGTCTGTGATGTCTTTAATTGATTTAGCTAATGTTGAATCCATCTTATTTGCGGTCACCCACCTAGCTGACAACAGATTGGGATCCCATTTCGAACTAATTAAGCCAAGCTCACTACTTTTGTATCTCGATCTGAAGCCAAAGTTTGATGTTTGCCAAGCGCTCTGGTTACGAAAACGCAGGGGGCTCAACGCAAGTGGCACTACCCTGGACTGCCATTGAAGTCTAGCTTTCAGAAATGACTAGGTTTAGTTGCTTTGCCTGGACGGCGGTCGAGCACAGGCCAAAATATTGCTGCAGCACACATTGCTAAAATGGGTCCGTTTTAATGACGAAAATGTTGATATCTCTATGTTGTTTTTTGGCTTTCCTGTTTTGGGTCATAGGTCCAGGTGTAGCTTTTTTTAGTGAGAGCAATGTGAGACTACAGAAAGGTTCAAAACTTGAATTTCTCTGTATTTTTGGCGTGAAAACATCAATTTGCCAGAAAGAACCCAAGTGCATATGAACAACAGCCAGCGATAATTATCGCTGACCGTGCTTTGCAATAATTATATTATCGCAGGCTATCTCTGGAATGTATTGCCCTGGTAGCGCGTAATTAACAACGCATTACACCAAGGCGATAAAAATTCCAGAGATAGTGAAGTCATCGCCCTTTTGCAGGTAACATCTCTGGTTTTCCAGCGATGTTCCCTGCAAAAGGGCGATAAACTTCTTGATACGACCCACAGGGTTGTATCAGCATAATCTACCCCTATGTTAGGGATGGCGAAAAGTCAGGATTTTAGCAAATGTTAGATTTTGGCGAAAACAGCCGTTTTCCCTAGAATCTAATGTGTGCTAAAATCATGTGGGCTGCCTTGTAAATATTGTGATGTAAACATCAGCGATATTTGCAAGGTAGTCCATCTGGGGTGTACCCAGTAACGCCCACTTTGCATCATCTCATTGGAGATGCAAAGGGAGGCGTTGGGGAAAAAGGGTACTAACATGCGATTATGCATGTTAGCACCTTCTTGTAAATAGGGCGCTGGTTTTAACTCCGCTTTTTTGGCTTTGTAAGCCAAAAAAGCGGAGATAAGGCCCTTGTAAATATGCCCCACATTTTGCAATATGTCCTCTGAATAACAATGTGGGTAACTCTAAATACCAGCCCAGAGTTGTACAAATAACCACTAGTCCTAATCTCAGCATCTTGGTCGCATTTAAAACAAGCATGTGCAATTCAATAGGTTTTGCATTTTTGAGAGTTAGAGCTTTTGGCATTGTAAATGGCACTCGCTTTTACCTATGTTTTTTGGTTTGGAGTGTAGTGGATGTAGGAACAGAGATGTAGCTGTAGCACTGTTTAGAAGACTAACAAGCATTAGAAATGCAACCGGGCTTGGATTTATTTGAGTTTGAGCTAATGGCATTGTAAATGCCAATGTATTGTTGCTATGTGTTATGGAGTGTGTTCATGTGGTGTGTACTGCCAGTGATCTCCTTGTGAGTGTGAGAATATTGCACCGTTACTGCCTGTGATGTCCTTCTTGTAAGCGTGAGAAGCTTGCACCTCTGCTGCCTGTGGTCTCCTTGTGAGTGTAAGAAGATTGCACTGCTGCTGCCTGTGATGTCGTTCTTGTGAGGGTGAGAAGCTAGCACCGCTGCTGCTTGTGATGTCCTTCTTGTGAGTGGGAGAAGCTTGCACCTCAGCTGCCAGTGGTCTCCTTGTGAGTGTAAGAAGCTTGCACTGCTGCTGCCTGTGATGTTGTTCTTGTGAGTGTGAGAAGCTTGCACCGCTGCTGCTCGTGATGGCCTTCTTGTGAGTGGGAGAAGCCTGCACCTCAGCTGCCAGTGGTCTCCTTGTGAGTGTAAGAAGCTTGCACAGCTGCTGCCTGTGATGTCCTTCGTGTGAGTGTGAGAAGCTTGCACCGCTGCTGCCTGTGAGTATGAGAAGATTGCATTGTGCATCTCTGTGCTGTGCCTGTTCTTTGTAAGGGACTCTTGCTCTGTTGCTGCTGCTGCCTTGGCACAGTACCTGCTGTGAGGGTGTGAGGGAAGCTTGCACCACTGCTGCTTGTGGTGTCGTTCTTGCCAGTGTGAGAAGCTTGCACCTCTGCTGCCTGTGGTCTCCTTGTGAGTGTAAGAAGCTTGCACTGCTGCTGCCTGTGATGTCGTTCTTGTGAGTGTGAGAAGCTTGCACCGCTGCTCTTTGTGATGTCCTTCTTGTGAGTGGGCGAAGCTTGCACCTCAGCTGCCTGTGGTCTCCTTGTGAGTGTAGAAAGCTTGCACAGCTGCTGCCTGTGATGTCCTACTCACTACTCTACTCTACTCACTACTCTACTCACTACTCTACTCACTACTCTACTCACTACTCTACACTCACTACTCACTACTCTACTCACTACTCACTACTCTACTCACTACTCACTACTCTGCACTCACTACTCACTACTCACTACTCTACTCACTACTCAACTCACTACTCACTACTCTACTCACTACTCTACTCACTACTCTACTCACTACTCACTGCTCTACTCTACTCACTACTAACTACTCTACTCACTACTCTACTCACTACTCTACTCACTACTCTACTCACTACTCTGCACTCACTACTCTACTCACTACTCTACTCACTACTCTACTCACTACTGACTACTCTACTCACTACTCTGCACTCACTACTCTACTCACTAATCTACTCACTACTCTACTCACTACTAACTACTCTACTCACTACTCTACTCACTACTCTACTCACTACTCTACTCTACTACTCACTACTCTACTCACTACTCTACTCACTACTCTACTCACTACTCACTACTCTACTCACTACTCTATTCACTACTCTACTCACTACTCACTACTCTACTCACTACTCACTACTCTGCACTCACTACTCACTACTCTACTCACTACTCACTACTCTACACTCACTACTCACTACTCTACTCACTACTCACTTCACTACTCACTACTCTACTCACTACTCTACTCACTACTAACTACTCTACTCACTACTCACTACTCTACTCACTACTCACTACTCACTACTCTACTCACTACTCTACTCACTACTCACTACTCTACTCACCTCACTACTCTACTCACTACTCACTACTCTACTCACTACTCAACTCACTACTCAACTCACTACTCACTACTCTACTCACTACTCTACTCACTACTCAACTCACTACTCTACTCACTACTCACTACTCTACTCACTACTCTACTCACTACTCACTACTCTACTCACTACTGACTACTCTACTCACTACTCTGCACTCACTACTCTACTCACTAATCTACTCACTACTCTACTCACTACTAACTACTCTACTCACTACTCTACTCACTACTCTACTCACTACTCTACTCTACTACTCACTACTCTACTCACTACTCTACTCACTACTCTACTCACTACACTACTCACTACTCTACTCACTACTCTATTCACTACTCTACTCATTACTCTACTCACTACTCACTACTCTATTCACTACTCTACTCACTACTCACTACTCTACTCACTACTCACTACTCTGCACTCACTACTCACTACTCTACTCACTACTCACTACTCTACACTCACTACTCACTACTCTACTCACTACTCACTTCACTACTCACTACTCTACTCACTACTCTACTCACTACTCACTACTCTACTCACTACTCACTACTCTACTCACTACTCACTACTCTACTCACTACTCTACTCACTACTCTACTCACTACTCACTACTCTACTCACTACTCACCTCACTACTCTACTCACTACTCACTACTCTACTCACTACTCAACTCACTACTCAACTCACTACTCACTACTCTGCACTCACTACTCACTACTCTACTCACTACTCACTACTCTACTCACTACTCTACACTCACTACTCACTACTCTACTCACTACTCACTTCACTACTCACTACTCTACTCACTACTCACTACTCTACTCACTACTTACCTCACTACTCTACTCACTACTCTACTCACTACTCAACTCGCTACTCAACTCACTACTCACTACTCTGCACTCACTACTCACTACTCTACTCACTACTCACTACTCTACTCACTACTCACTACTCTACACTCACTACTCACTACTCTACTCACTACTCACTTCACTATTCACTACTCACTACTCTACTCACTACTCACTACTCTGCACTCACTACTCACTACTCTGCACTCACTACTCACTACTCTACTAACTACTCTACTCACTACTCTACTCACTACTCACTACTCTACTCACTACTCTACTCTACTACTCACTACTCTACTCACTACTCTACTCACTACTCTACTCACTACTCACTTCGTGGTGACGTAGGCCGAGCCCTAATAAGAGGTCGGAGCTCCGCCCCACTTCGTGGTGACGTAGGCCGAGCCCTAAAAAAGTACTATGACACTGTAAACACTGACCGGGTCATTTTTCCCTTTACTTTTAGCCATTTTGCCAGCAGACCTCACTGCTATGCAGCATGTCTTAAAGTAAAAAACACTATGACGCAGTCAACACTGGCCGTTTCATATTTGATTTTTTTATTGACTTTTAGGCACGTTGCGCAGCATGTTCTAATATAGATCTAGATGCCTCGTGTAATAGTCGTCTCTAAGACCCTAACTCGGGAGAGGGGCTTTGACATGCTATATAATGCTTGCAAGCGGGCCATCTGTAACCGCACACCACCCAAGTCTTTCAAGCGTCTGAGCTTCTGTGTGCAATTTTAGAGGTAAGACTGAGGGAGTGTACCTGGTACTTCCTGGATAGGATGTCCGTAGTTGACACTATGACGCAGTCAACACTGGCCATTTCATATTTGATTTTTTTATTGACTTTTAGGAACGTTGCGCAGCATGTTCTAATATAGATCTAGATGCCTCGTGTAATAGTCGTCTCTAAGACCCTAACTCGGGAGAGGGTCTTTGACATGCTATATAATGCTAGCAAGCGGGCCATCTGTAACCGCACACCACCCAAGTCTTTCAAGCGTCTGATCTTCTGTGTGCAATTTTAGAGGTAAGACTGAGGGAGTGTACCTGGTACTTCCTGGATAGGATGTCCGTAGTTGAGCAGTACGCAGTTGAAATGTGTGCCCTCTGCCTTGTGTGAATTGAAAGTTCTTAATTATGTTCCTGTGTTAACGTGTTAATGTGAGCAGTCACATCCTGTGTAAGCGGACCTTTGAAAAAACCCAGCTTGCGTACTAAAGAGTAATTATGCGGAGAGAAATGATTTGGAACTAACGTAAAGTGCTCTTGCCTCGTGCGAAGACGAACACTACTCGCATTCCCTTCTTTCTCCGACAGCTGGTGTGAGCGGCCTCGTGCACCTGTCTGCAGTCCCAGCAGAACTAGGCAACCCCTCCGTGTCCTCACAGCCCATACTAACAAACCACTTGTACGTTTGGCATGTTGCTCGTGCTTACTGTCCGGTTTCCTGACTTCAGGAATGTAGAAGTAGCAGATGTCCGCTGTGTTGTAAATGTGGCATGGAGTCATCGTGCTCAGCTCTCGGCCTCGCACGCGCGCCACTGCAGGCATATGCTTTCAATTATCTCCGCCGTGAACGCGGCACCCTGACAGATCCTAATTAAAATGAATGGACTGCCGTGCGCGAAAGGTACATGTTACACGCGCGCCTGATACATGCAATGTAATGGTGAACGCGCTCCCACCATCTGGATTGCATTAAAGGGGCACTCTGACAGCTCCTAATTAAGATTAATAAACTGCCGTGCGCGTAACCACACAGAAAATGCCATGAAAATTACTAAAATGGCCGACTAAATTAAATATGGCCTATGGCGTCAAGGCTACTTAAAATACTGCACAGCGAAGACGAATCACTAGGCAGATGCCAAAAAAAAGGCGCGCGCACTAAGGAATGTTGCAGCCCGGACCCCTAAAGAATTTTTTTTTTTCTAATACATAAGAGCTCGGAGCTCCGCCCCACTTCGTGGTGACGTAGGCCCGAGCCCTAAAAATTGAGAATTGACACTGGAAACAGAAACACAGCTGCACCACTGCCTAGAGTACTTAGAATGGGGGAGTTACTGACGGGACCAGAGAAGCAGCTGCACCACTGTCTAGGTGAATAAGAGTGAGGAATTGCCATTGAGTACAGAGACACAGTGGCAGCACTGCCTAGAGGACTTAAAATGGAGGAGTTAGTGAGTGGACCAGAGAAGCAGCTGCAGCACTATCTGGAGGACCTAGAATGACTAATTTTCACAGTGAACAGAGACACAGCCGAAGCACTGCCTAGAGGACTTAGAATGGGGGAGTTACTGACGGGACCAGAGGAGCAGCTCGCAGCCCTATATAGAGTACTTATAATGAGGAATTACCACTGGGAGCAGAGATGCAGCTTTAGCACTGTCTGGAGGACTTAGAATGAGAAATTACCACTGGGACCAGAGAAGCTGCTAGCAGCACTGTCTGTAGAACTTAGAATGAGAAATTACCACTGGGACAAGAGAAGCAGCTAGTGGCACTATATAGAGTACTTAGAATGAGGAATTACCAGTGGGAGCAGAGATGCAGCTTTAGCACTGTCTGTAGGACTTAGAACGAGGAATTACTGACTGGGCCAGTGTAGCAGCTAGCAACACTACCTAGAGCACATAGAATGAGGAATTACTGACAGGACTAGAGAAGTAGTTAACAGCACTGTCTAGATGACTTAGAATGAGGAATTACTGACAGGACCAGTGTAGCAGCTAGCTGCACTGTCTAGAAGACTTAGAATGAGGAATTACAGATGGGACCAGAGTAGCAGCACAGTCTGGAAGAATTAGAATGAGAAATTACTGACTGAAACAGAGAAGATGCTAGCAGCACTGCTTAGAGGACGAGGAATGAGGAATTACCAGTGGGACAAGAGAAGCAGCTCCATCCCTGTCTAGAAGACTTACAATGAGGAAGTATCACTGGGACTAGAGAAATATCTGCAGCACTGTCTAGAGGACTAAGCATTAGGAATTACCACTGGGACCAGAGAAGCAGCTAGTAGCACTGTCTAGAGGACTGAGAATGAGGAATTACCACTGGGAACGGAGACAGCTGCAAAACTGCCTAGAGGACTTAGAATGAAGAATTACCTTTTGCAACAGAGACACAGCGGCAGCACTGCCTTGGGTACTAAGAATTAGGAATTACCACTTGGACCAGAGAAGCAGCTGCAGCGCTGTCTAGAGGGCTTAGAAGGAGGAATTACCACTGGGACCAGAGAAGCAGCTAGCAGCATTGCCAAGAGTACTTAAAATGAGGAATTACCGACGGGACCAGAGAAGCTGCGAGAAGCACTGCTGAAAAAGGTACCATAATGAAGAGCGCAGCTGCTGGAGCCACACTGTCCCCCTCCACAGCCTGAATATGGCCCCAGGGACCCCATCCCCCGGCGTTTACTTTAATTTAAAAAAATTATAATTTAAGGAGGGAGGCCACGTGGCCTCCCTCCTCGAAGGCTGATTTTCACCCCTGGGACCTCATCCCCCGCCTTGCCACAATACTGGGTGTCCTGGTCCGGCCAGTGGCACCCAGTCATTTTCATTGGGGCCCGCGTGGGGAGCCTGAAGGCCCCTGCGGCCCGTGCCGGTTCCCAGCATCCTGCGGGAGCCGGCATTGCTTTTGGACAGAGGTAGCTGCTGAACATGCAGCTCCCTCTGTCTAAAAGCAATTCAACATCCTCTTCGTGCAAGCAAGGGCATTTTACATGCTCTTGCTTGCACAAAGCATAACGGAGTTTGCTTTGAAGCAATAGCAAACTGCAATGTCCTGGGGGTGAGCACCCTGAACAATGCTGGATCCGGCCCTGGGGGATGGTATTCCCAGGTCCATTATTTGCTCCAGAAGGGTGGCCCCCTCCATTGTTTGCTTTAGCCCCGGGAAGGTGGTGGTCCACGGAGCTGCGAGTGGACCACATGGTCCAAAGCCTCAATGAGGTGGCAGTCCCTGGGGCTGGGAAAGTCCAAGAGGCCCCACATTATAATTAAAGAAGCCTCAGGGAGGAGGTTCTCCCCCCTTCCATTATTAAAAAAAAACGCCCCTGGGACCTGGCCCACCCAGGGACAGATAATGAAGGAAGCTCGGGAGCCCGCATTGTTTTAAAAAAAACAGTCAGTCACGCACCTACTAAATCCTTCATCCAGACACTTATACATCCACTCATTCTTCAATATGTAAAACATATTTAAACTTTACAGAAACACACAGTCACTGGATGATGTAATCAGTGATGTGATCAGTGATGTCAAATGAGATGTCATCAGTGATGTCATCAATGATGTCATTTGAGATGTCATCAGTGATGTCATCAGTGATGTCACTGACCATGTCATGAATGATGTAATATGTGACATCATCAGCAGTGGATTGCGGGTGCGCGAAATGTAGTTAGTACAACTAACTATATAGGAGCAATTTCAATGGTTTTTTAAATGCTAATTCCTAACTATATAAGGCCTGAAACGGTGCGCGTACCCCACTATTTTTTCGAATTTTTTTTTTTTTGCCCTTGGGGGTCCTTTTGGGACCCCCTGAGAAGGGCTAGAGGGTTGGGGGGTCTCTACCCTGCCCCCTTTTCGTGTTTTCCACTCTTGTTTTGGGCTCTCTTATGCCTCAGTTCTTCTGAAAAACAAGATGGTGGCCAACACTTCCTGGTTTGGACAGTTTAGAATGTTGACAGTCGACTGGCAGCCAATCAGAAACTCGCTCGCGCACGTAAGGGTACGCGCACGTACGCGTACGGTACGCGTACCGTACGCGTACGGTGAGCGCATATAGATATATAATTTGCTCAAATTCAATTTTCTCAACAACTACTGGAGGGATTTTCACCAAATATAGAAAAGGCACTACTGCATACCTGTCCCTACCATTTTGCCAAGTTTGGTGTAATTCCATTCAGCCATTCAGGCTGTAGCCTTGTCTAAAGGTCCCATAGAAAATGCCATTTGAAAAATTTCAAATTCAATTTTCCCAAGAACTACTGGAGGGATACTCACCAAACATAGCAAAGGCACATCTGCATACCAGGCCCTACCATTTTGCCAAGTTTGGTGTAATTCCATTTAGCCGTTTGGGCTGTAGCCGTGTCTAAAGGTCCCTATGGAAATTAACATGGGGAAAACACGTTTTGGGACCCCCCTTTCGGCCCCCGCTTGACGAATCCCCCCGAAACTTTCAGGGAAGGAGCGGAGCGGAGCTGGCCAAAATTCTGGAAAATTACACGCAGATTCCTCAATCGGCGCCAAAGTTAGTCCCAATAGAATGTTGAGCGCATATAGATATAACATTTGCTCAAATTCCATTTTCTCAGCAACTACTGGAGGGATTTTCACCAAATATAGAAAAGGCACTACTGCATACCTGTCCCTACCATTTTGCCAAGTTTGGTGTAATTTCGTTCAGCCGTTCGGGCTGTAGCCGTGTCTAAATGTCCCATAGAAAATGCCATTTTAAAAATTTCAGATTCAATTTTCTCAAAAACTACTGGAGTGATTTACACCAAGCATACAAAAGGCACTGCTGCATACCAGTCCCTACCCTTTTGCCAAATCTGGTGATATTCCATTCAGCCGTTCGAGCTGTAGCCGTGTCAGAATGTCCCTATGGAAATTAACATGGGGAAAACAGGTTTTGGGACCCCCTTTTTTCTCGGCCCCCGCTTGACGTATCCCCCCGAAACTTTTAGGGAAGGAGCGGGGCGAGGCAAATTTAAAGAAAATTACAAACAGATCCCTCAGTCGGCGCCAAAGTTATTCCCAATAGAATGTTCGGAATTTCCTATGGTAACTAGGTCCTAACTATATATACCTTCTGGCGACCGCCAGTAGGTAATATATATATATATATATATATATATATATATATATATATATATATATATATATATATATGCGACACTGACGAAGGCGGCCACGCCGAAACGCGTTTGTTGATACGATTGTGTAGCGCTGTAATAAATTATGGCAATGAAAACTACGTGAAAGTGCTGAGAGTCCCCTTAATTACGGAACGGTCCCGGGAGCGAGGACTGTGTGTTTTTGAATATTGACGCACCCCACTGTGCGGTAAGGAGGCACCCGAGGCAAAGAGGAGCGACGGTTGGTGGAAAGGAGAAACTGAATATATATATATATATATATATATATATATATATATATATATATATATATATATATATATAGGTGTGTGTGTATATAGATATATATAGGTGTGTGTGTATATATACATAGGTGTGTGTGTAAATATATATAGGTGTATGTGTATATATATATATATAGGTGTATGTGTGTGTATATATAGGTGTATGTGTGTGCATAAATATAGGTGTATGTGTGTGTAAATATAGGTGTATGTTTATATACATATATAGGTGTATGTGTGTGTATATCCCCTTAGACGCTCATGACGAGCTCAGCTCGTCATGAGGTACACCTCTCGTACACTCATGACGAGCTGAGCTTGTCATGAACCGCGGGTTTTTGCAATCTTCAGCGCACCGCTGTAAATCTGCACCGCGTTGATGCGGTTAAATAGGTGTATGTGTGTATGTGTGTGTGTATATATAGGTGTATGTGTGTGTATATATAGGTGTGTGTATGTGTGTATGTTCCATATACTGTATATATGTGTGTTTATATATATGTTTGTGTATATATGTGTGTGTGTGTGTGTGGGTTTGTGCGTGTATATATATATATGTGTACATATATATGTGTGTTTATATATATGTGTGTGTATATATGTGTCTGGCACTGATGAGGCACACGCCGAAACGCGTCTGCCGGACGCTGATACTGTGGACATCGCGAAGCTTGATAAATGTGCACCGGTGGAAATAAATCACTTTTGGGAAACCTGAGCATGTGTCAGACCTGTCTTTTTAAAAAAGCAGGATTGGAGGAGTATGTTAAGGTGGAGGTCGGCTCTGCCTTATCTGACACGCCCCTCGGTCTGGAGCTCCGCATAATAACCGACAAACTTTCCTGGCTTGGAGTGCTTAGAAGGCACATATGCGGCGCCCCCCCAAACCCGGAGTGTCTCGAAGGTAATGGGGAGAGGGAGCAGACATTGCGTTTGCTTAAAGGTTTGCCCAGTGGTGACGGATGCCGACCTGTGTTTCCCGCAACTAAAGGACCCAGAAAGAGCAACAAAAGCATTATCGTGTGCGAGGATGGGTCACTGTACCTTAATCTGTCTTTGTTTGTTCGTAGGTTCCTCATTGCGGGAGTGGTGCACTGTGGCCGTGGTTTCCTGGCAGGGAGCACAGCGGTATTCAACAACGGAGGAACCTTCCCTGTCCGCTGTCTGTGAGAACGACTCCCAGCCAATGAAAACACTTGGACTGTATTTTAAACAGCAGCTACGTGGTAAAACTCACCTTGGCACATTCAGCTACTTAACCGGCACTGATGAGGCACACGCCGAAACGCGTCTGCCGGATGCTGATACTGTGGACATCGCGAAGCTTGATAAATGTGCACCGTGGAAATAAATCACTTTTGGGAAACCTGAGCATGTGTCAGACCTGTCTTTTTAAAAAAGCAGGATTGGAGGAGTATGTTAAGGTGGAGGTCGGCTCTGCCTTATCTGACACGCCCCTCGGTCTGGAGCTCCGCATAATAACCGACAAACTTTCCTGGCTTGGAGTGCTTAGAAGGCACATATGCGGCGCCCCCCCAAACCCGGAGTGTCTCGAAGGTAATGGGGAGAGGGAGCATACATTGCGTTTGCTTAAAGGTTTGCCCAGTGGTGACGGATGCCGACCTGTGTTTCCCGCAACTAAAGGACCCAGAAAGAGCAACAAAAGCATTATCGTGTGCGAGGATGGGTCACTGTACCTTAATCTGACTTTGTTTGTTCGTAGGTTCCTCATTGCGGGAGTGGTGCACTGTGGCCGTGGTTTCCTGGCAGGGAGCACAGCGGTATTCAACAACGGAGGAACTTTCCCTGTCCGCTGTCTGTAAGAACGACTCCCAGCCAATGAAAACACTTGGACTGTATTTTAAACAGCAGCTACGTGGTAAAACTCACCTTGGCACATTCAGCTACTTAACCGGCACTGATGAGGCACACGCCGAAACGCGTCTGCCGGACGCTGATACTGTGGACATCGCGAAGCTTAATAAATGTGCACCGGTGGAAATAAATCACTTTTGGGAAACCTGAGCATGTGTCAGACCGGTCTTTTAAAAAAAGCAGGATTGAGGAGTATATATATATATATATATATATATATATATATATATGCGACACTGACGAAGGCGGCAACGCCGAAACGCGTTTGTTGATACGATTGTGTAGCGCTGTAATAAATTATGGCAATGAAAACTACGTGAAAGTGCTGAGAGTGCCCTTAATTGCGGAACGGTCCCGGGAGCGAGGACTGTGTGTTTTGGAATATTGACGCACCCCACTGTGTGGTAAGGAGGCACCCGAGGCAAAGAGGAGCGACGGTTGGTGGAAAGGAGAAACTGAATATATATATATATATATATATATATATATATATATATATATATATATGTGTGTGTGTGTGTGTATATAGATATATATAGGTGTGTGTGTATATATACATAGGTGTGTGTGTAAATATATATAGGTGTATGTGTATATATATATAGGTGTATGTGTGTGTATATATAGGTGTATGTGTGTGTATAAATATAGGTGTATGTGTGTGTAAATATAGGTGTATGTGTATATACATATATAGGTGTATGTGTGTGTATATCCCCTTCGACGCTCATGACGAGCTCAGCTCGTCATGAGGTACACCTCTCGTACACTCATGACGAGCTGAGCTTGTCATGAACCGCGGGTTTTTGCAATCTTCAGCGCACCGCGGTAAATCTGCACCGCGTTGATGCGGTTAAATAGGTGTATGTGTGTATGTGTGTGTGTATATATAGGTGTATGTGTGTGTATATATAGGTGTGTGTATGTGTGTATGTTCCATATACTGTATATATGTGTGTTTATATATATGTTTGTGTATATATGTGTCTGTGTGTGTGGGTTTGTGTGTGTGTATATGTGTGTGTATATATATATATATATATATATATATATATATATATGTGTGTGTATATATGTATGTGTGTGTGTATAAATGTATGTGTGTGTGTGTGTGTGTATGTATATGACATTATGAGGCGAGTAAGGGATGAAGACACAGCGTGTGGCGGTGCTCTTTTGTTTCTGGATTCCTGTGGTTTAAAAGACTATTTTACAAAGTTGGCAACATGCATAATGAATTTGATTTTAAGTGAACGGATGGAGTCACTTTATTTATTTATTTATTTATTTTATTTAAAGAGTTTTATATAGCGCTGGCTGGACCCGAAGGTATCAGAGCGCTTTACATGAGAATCAACAATCAACGATGTAACAAAACAAATTCACCCATTACACAATACATTAAAAAAAGGCAATTCAATTAGGAGGGGAGAGAAAGGAGAGAGAAGTAGTGGAGGGGGCAGGGGAGGTGAGAGAGGGAGGATAAGGGAAGAGACAATAAGGAGAGACGAAAAGAAGTCTGTCTAAAAACCGACTGGGTAGGTGACGACCAAGGAGGGAATCCACGGCCCATCTCCCCTATAGCTAAACCAAGTAGCTCCATCGGGTATCAGACAAAATAGTTCAGTCTCAATACATTGAGAGGGGAGAGCAGGAGAGACATAAATAGAGGGAGGATGCGGGAGGAGAGGGCAGGAGAGACGAAAGGAAGTGGAACAATGTGGTTGAACAGTATAACAGAAAAAGATCAGCAATTACACATTACATCAGACAATCAGCAATACATTAGGAGAGAAAGGAGAGAGAAAAGTAGTGGGGGGTAGGGGGAGTGAGAAAGTGATGAAAGGGAAGAGACAATATGGAGAGACGCAAAGAAGTCTGTCTAAAGACCGACTGGGTAGGTGACGACCAAGGAGGGAGTCCACGGCCCATCTCCCCTATAGCTAAACCAGGTAGCCCCATCGGGCATCAGACAAAATAGTTCAGTCTCAATACATTGGGAGAGGAGAGAAGGAGAGACATAACCAGAGGGAGGAAGCGGGAGGAGACGTCAGGTGAGACGAAGGGGAGCAGGACAGCATGACTGTAGTTCAAACAGTTACAGCTATCTGTGGTGTTTGATAGCATTTGTCCTATATTGAAACTTACTTCACATATGCTAATGAATTGAGTATATTTTTAATGCATGCAGGGCAATGTAGTTTTGACTCCTGGGAGATACTGGAGCCTGCACTTAAAAACACTGGATTGCTGGATTTGTGCAAATCACCTCACCTGTGATCAAAGCTCGGCATAGAGCTCAAATGCATTAGGAAGGAGGATTATTTAATGAAATGTTTGCTGCCACTTTTAAACTTTGCAAATAAACATTGGTACTCCTGAAGTAAGGCTTTGGCACCTTGTGCTTTCGTTGTGTGTGTATATATATATATATATATATATATATATATATATATATATATATTATTTTTTTTTTTCCAATGTGAACATTTCAAAGCCCCGCAAGTGTGTACAAAATCGCAAATACCGCCTCCGAGAAAAGAACTGTGTGCTGTGCATGCTGAGAGCATATTAGAAGCATATTAGAAACAAATACGAAACACAATGTCAAACACAGGAGATTTGATGCTTGAGAGACAATCTGCGGCAGAAATAATGTTCAAAACAAACAAAGAAAAACAAGCCAAAGCTGGGAAAGAAACCACAACTCCGGCACCGATGAGCAATTTAAGAATATTATTTCAAAGACTCGAGAAATTAATGGAAAGAGAAGTAAGAAAGTGGTGGGAAGCCACTTCCCTGCAACGCTATGTGGACTGCGATCGTGTTCCAAGGGGCCTCCGCATATTTACAGTGCCATCCTATGAAAAGCTAAACCCAGCCCTGCTAAAGGAATGGTCTGAGTATACAGCAGAAAGCGCCAAAGGAATGGTGAAAATGTTAATAAAATATGCCTGGATAGACAGAGATGACTGTCTAAAAGAGATAGCAGACCTAGAACTAATAATCGCGAATGAAAAAGATACCAAAACTAGTGAAGATCTAAGAGCCACAATGATGAAAAGAGTTAAAGAATATGAACTAGGCATTAGAAAAAGGAAACAAAATTAATTCTTAAGGGACGAACAAGATTACTTGTCTGGTAGAATTTTGACTTTTGCCCGTAAGTTTGATGCGACCAGGAAACGCTTGGCACAAGGGGCTCCTGCAGTTAACAACGGAGATACTTCGGAATCTGATCTTTCGGATGAAGAACGACCAGGGGCACATGGGAGTAGTAAGAGAACCAGCGAAGCACAAGACGAAAATGTTTTTTTCGACGAGTTTCAAGTAATAAAAGAAACCAGACAGAGGCCACAACAACGCAACCACCCTTCAAATCAAAGAGGAAAACGAGGAGGGGCAAGAGGGGGAAATGTGGCTACCGCCTCACCAAGGGTAACGAGGAGTGCTTCCAGACGCACGAATTGGTAGAAGATAAAACCATCATCAATCTCTCTTCAAGAACACTATCGAGAGATGAGGAAAGGATACTCAAGAAAGGCTTGAGCTTCTGCCCTACCAACGATTTCAATTTGGTGGATACCAAAATCGACCTCTTTAAATTTATTAGGAAACTCAAATTCCAGAAAATCTTCGCCTTACAACCCACAGATCCAAACAATGGGAGTGATCAAATGCAAAATGAAGTGGACGATAGTGTCACACTTACCCAATTTGTGGAGACACTGAATGACACTGCCCAAAACATGGTGAATGGCCAAGACACGGACGCACAAACTTTATCAAGTGCAGGGAAACAAATAAGGGATCCAAGCAATATCAAAAAGAAATCGAGGAAACTTCCTAAAACACAATACGACGCAATTGACGTTTTCAATGATGCAGTGCTTATGGACCTTGAAAAATTGGCAAAAGAAAAACTGGATGTGAAAAAATCAAACATAACTAGAAAAGAATGGGAAGCGATAAAATCTTTAAGCAGTGATGAAACTATTTAAATCAAACCCTCCGATAAAGGTGGAAACATCGTTATTTTTTCTAAAGAGAACTATCAGGAGGAGGCCCTGAAACAACTGAGGGATAAAGACTGCTATATAACAATTAGCAGGCAGGAATACAACAAAAGCATTTTGGACTTCAACAAATTATTGGCAATTTGGAGGGAGAAAGGGATGCTGAGCATGGACGAACTGTTGTATTTACAATGTGATTCACCTATCCTTCCAACATTCTACCACTTGCCAAAAGTCCATAAGGTCCCAAAGAGACCTCCAGGAAGGCCGATCGTCTCGGCGATTGGCAGTTTGCTGGAGAATGCCTCAAGATTTATCGATGGGTATATCGCACCAATTGTCAAAGAACTTCCTTCCTATGTGAGGGATACACAGGACTTCCTTCGATTAATAGACAACATTGCTTGGGAACCGGGTTTTCTATTAATAACTCTGGACGTTGTCAACCTCTATACCTGTATTGCCCATGAGAACGGTATTGCTGCAGTAAAATGGTTCCTTGATCGGAAACACGGTCAATATCGGGACCATAATGAAATGCTAATACAATTAACAACTTTCTGCCTCAACAATAACATATTTTTGTGTGCAGGCCAGCTGTATAGACAGGTCAGAGGAACATCTATGGGCTCGTGCTTCTCTACCAGCTACGCAAATCTCTTTGTCGGCTGGTGGGAGAAGCACGAGGCTTGGGGGGAGGCCAACGACCACTGGACTGACAATATTCTTCTATGGACAAGATGCATAGATGACCTGTTTGTGGTCTGGCGCGGCAGTAGATCCTCGGCTGAGGATTATATTGCCGCACTGAACAACAACATTTGGAACCTCAAATTCACCTGTGAAATCAGTAACATCAGTGTATATTACCTGGACCTGGAGGTTTATGTAGACAATGGGAAGATACAGACCAAGTTATATAGAAAACCGACGGCCGGTAATGCTGTTTTACATGCAGCGAGCCAGCATCCCAAATGTCTCATAGGTAGCATACCTTATGGTGAATTCCTTCGCCTGAAAAGAAACTGCTCGGACGAGGAGGAGTACGTTCGGGCAAAGGAAGAAGCTAAAACAAGGTTCCAGATCAGAGGATATTCTCGGAACGTATTAACAAGTGCAGAAGAGAAATCCAAAAAGATCCAAAGGGACCAACTACTAATGACCAAACAGGTGTCGAAAAATGAGGATAATCCCAGAATGATTACCACATTTAATTCTAAATCAGGTAGGATAATGCACATTTTCCAAAAGAACTGGCATATCCTCAAAACAGATCAAATAATGAGCAAAGTCCTTCCAGAAAGACCCATTTTAACATACAAACGGAGTCAATCCCTGGGGGACCATCTTGTCCATAGCCATTTTGTGTCAAACAAAAGGAAGTCTGGCCAAATATCAAAATCTAAAGGATTCTTTCCATGTCGAGCCTGCAAGGCCTGTAAGAATAGCAAGATAATAAAAACTTACCCAGGTAAAACTGATGAAAATGAACCCGAGAGATGTATTAAAAAACTACTCAACTGTAATTCTGAGTACACCATCTACTGCCTCACTTGTCCCTGTGGGAAACGCTATATAGGCAGCACTATCAAGCCTACAAAAATGCGGATCCTCGAACATCTACGGGCAATAGTGAACAGGGATAAGGCGTACCCTGTAGCGAGACACTTCGCTGAGTTCCACAAAAGCAACAGGGACCTGTTAAGCTTTTATTGTATTGATCAGGTGGAACGCAGTGAAAGGGGTGGTAATAGAGAAAGAAGATTTCGTACTTTGGAGTCCAAATACATCATCGGGCTAAAAACCACAGTTCCCTGGGGTTTGAATAGCAATGAGGAAATGTGGGTACATCTGGAATAACAACTAGATACTGTGTAACATCATACTATCTCCACACTTCTGAAACAGGCCTTGCTGTTACGCACTCTCATACACACTCTCTCATTTATATACTCTTCTTTTGGTTTTTGCCCATCCAGGGCTAAATCAACTGTACTGATTCAGCAGGGATGTACTAGCCCATCCAGGGCGCAAATTCAATTCAGGAGAATTTCCTGTAGGTGTTAATACTGTTATCTTAATACTATGAGATTAATACTACACCCATACTGTAACAAGAAGAGTATAATTGTGTTTGACGAAACTCAAGTATGCATGCACTGCAGAGACATTAATTCATTGCTTACCTAATGTTTTTAAGTTGCACTGAGCACTTTATGTATTTATAACGCCATGGAATGTATACATTTTTGCGAAATTTGCACATTATAAGATGGCCGCCACGGCTTGTATCTTGAAAATGGCAAACCGTCATTGATTTTCATGACGAGTCGGCTTTAAATGGCGTTTTGTATTTTTAGCACGGGTGAACACTGACGAAGCCTTTTGGCGAAACGCGTCTGTTGTGGGGGTAGGGGCCTGAATTAAACAACGTTGGAAACTGATGGTATGGTGTGCTGGTATTCTGTCTAGCTAGACTGGAGTGGACTGTTTTTGGGATATATATATATATATATATATATATATATATATATATATATATATATATATATAGTCTACTGGCGACTAGTTAGGACTTATTATTCATAGGAAATCCGCAACATTCTATTTGGAATAACTTTGGTGCCGATTGACGAATCTTTGCAGAATTTTCAAAACTTTTGGCCAGCTCCAGTGTGCTCCTATCCTGAAAGTTTCATGATGATTCATCAAGCGGGGGCCGAGAAAAAAGGGGGGGTCCCAAAACGCGCTTTCCCCAGGCAATTTCATGTAGGACCTTTAGCCGCAGCTACAGCCCGAACTGCTGAACGCAATTACACCAAATTTGGCAAAGAGGTAGTCCTTAGTTCAGACTTGTGACTTTTGCTTAAATGGTGTAAATCCGTTCAGTAGTTCCTGAGAAAATGACAGTTAAAATCATTTATATATCTATAGCCTCGGAGGGTTCGCGTACCCTAAGCGCAGCCTAAGCGCACCATGCCGTGTGCACGAGCTGCTTTTTAATTGGCTGTCAACACTCCAAATCAGGAAGTGTTGGCAGCCATCTTGTGCCTCGGTAGAACCGAGGCACAAGAAAGCCAAAAAAGGGTAGAAACACCCTGACCCCATAGGCATGCTCAGGGGGACCCACAAGGACCCCAAGGGCCAAAAAAAACATTTAAAATAAATAAATAAATAAATCCAGGGGGCAATGGACTATATGTAAAGGGGGGCCCAGAGGGGCCCTCAGCCCCGGGACCGCCATCCCCGGGGCTTTTTAAAATTATGTAGGGGGGCTCCCAGCCCCCCCAGCCCCGGTGACCGCCATCCCCCGGGGCTTATTAAAATTGGGTGTGGGGCTCTCAGGCCCCCCCAGCCCCGGGGACCGCCATCCCCGGGGCTACTTCAAAGTAGGTGTGGGGGGCTCTGAGGCACCCCCAGCCCCGGGGACCGCCACCCCCAGGGCTTTTAAAAATTATGTATGGGGGCTCTCAGGCCCCCCCAGCCCCGGGGACCGCCACCCCCCAGGCTTATTAAAAATGGGTTGAGGGGCTCGCAGGCCCCCCCAACCCCAGGGACCGCCACCCCCGGGGCTTCTTACAAAGGTGGGGGGGCGCGCGGCCCCCCTCCTGGAGGCTTGTACAGGCCCTGGGGACCGCCACCCCCCAGGGCCGGCTCCTGCAGTGTCCGGGGGTGTCCACCACCGGGACACTGCCGTTTGCAATGACAGGGCGGGAGCCTCGTGGCTCACACCCTGTCATTGCAAACTGCTTTGCTATTTGGAAGAGAGAGCAGGAAACCTGCTCTCTCTTCCAATAGCAAAGCAGATTGCTTTTCCACATGGGGAGCAGCATGTTAGCTGCTCCCCATGTGGAAAATCAATGCCGGCTCCCGCAGGATGTGGCTCTTACTGGAGGTACTTAGTGGGCTAGTTTGACCCTAGGGACCTTTAGGATTGAAGGTGACTTCCTCTCTCAACTTAGAACGGTGACAGGGTGCTTTTACACAGTGGTGAAGGGAGGGGACGGAGCCTGACGTGATGTGTGCAAACCCCCCCTGTGGCGCGTTTTAAGTTGGAGAAAAAATTCCACTTCAAACCTGAGGGACCATGGGGGCCAAGTAGCACACCAGGTGCTTCCAGGAAGCGCCACTGCGCTGCGTTGCAGAGAGGTGGTGCAGGCCGTGCCCCTTTTTAAATCTCTCTGCTACGCAGCTCTGTGGTGCTTACTGTATGTACTACGAATTCCGATTTGCTCACCTGTTATCAGGAGAGACCTCAGTGCTGCATCTTTGAGCCCAGTACTGATCCTGAAAAATAATTCTAACCATACTTACCAGTAACTTGAATTTCCTTCCATAGCCTAACATTGACTGGTTTCACTTGGAAATTCTTTTACGTGTGGAGTTTTGGAACTTTAAAATATTCCTATAAAATCAGCAGAACTATGGTCAGTGACATCACTGATGATATCACTGATGACATCTCAAATGACATCAATGATGACATCATCCACGTGACAATCTGATACACCTCATCATACAGTAGCATAACCTTTTAACACTCATAATAAAATATGGAGTACCATGTTTGAAACCATTGACACACCAATACAAGTTTCTAAAAACCCACTCAGTGATTCCTACATCTACACACATATCTAAACACTTACCTATAGATTCACTCATACATGGTAACAAAGATCAATAGAATACTATTAAATATACTTATACACCTATATCAACATTACACACAGCACACATCCTATTCACTTATGCAGTCATCCTACTCACTTATCATACTTATATTTACTAAGCTACACACTTATACAAACACAACTTCATTTATTCATATAGATAGTAACTCATACTTAGTGTGTTATAAAATGACTATTACAAGTATACATTTTCCCATACAGTCACTCATACAATCACTGAGTTTTATGTATACTTATGTATATACAACAACTGTCACATACACTGCCTTTTCTATTTCTACTTTGTTGGACATGTATCATTGAGAAATATATTTACTCATCACCACACCCATGAAGAGATTCACTCACTCAAACAAGTGTTTCCACATACAGTCTTAACCTCATATAACTACTAAATCAACTATTTACAGATCGTTGGACAGTCACACATCTCCCACCCAACCACACACACATTCACTATCCCATACAAATACTCACTTAATTAATTAATAACTAATATAGACTTTCACATAGCTAGTAACCAACTTATGTAGTAGTTTATACAAGAGATAAAGTAATACAGATATTCACACAGTTTAATCACTATCCCATATATTTTGTGAGACACTTTAAATTAGTCACTTAGACAGTCAATCACAGTGCTACTAAATCCTCTATCCAGACATTTATTCATACACTCAGTCTTTAATGCAGATATATATATATATATATATATATATATATATATATATATCTATAACAATACTTATTTAAATATCGAACCAAACCACATTCACTGGATGAGGTCATCAGTGATGTCATTTGAGATGTCATCAGTGATGTCACTGACCATGTCATGAATGACGTAATATTTGACATCATCAGCAGTGGATTGCGGGCGTGCGAGTTATAGTTAGTACAACTAACTATAACTGAGGAATTCCAATGGTTTTGTAGGAGTGAAATGTCTAGCTAACTATAACACCCCTAAAACCATTGTTTTTTTCAGTGAATATATATCACGCTCTTGGGGTGTCCCAAATTTCGAGCCGCAGTCAGCGTGCGTGTGCCTTCCCCAAAGCATTTCATCTGGTATGGGGAGCTTCATGAATTTGTGTCTTTAAAAGCATCTGATTGGCCTGACGCGTTTCGCAGTTAGCTTCCTCAGCGGCCATATATATAGATGTGTGTGTGTGTATATATATATATATATATATATATATATCTATCTATATATATATATGTGTTTGTATATATCACAAGCGCCGTCACAATCCATGCAGGAACAGACGAGAACGGACCCAAATTGAGTGCAGAATTTTCATTTATTTTCCCCACACCACCGCCATGACGCGTTTCAGCCTCCCACGAGGTCTTGATCACATGAACGCACTGAGAAAGTGCAACAGTATTTAAAGTGACTGTGCTCAATAATGCCTGGCTTCACGTACAGCGTAATGATAGACATAGACAAGTTAGTACAAGACGAGTTGAAAGGTAATGACAAGCCTAAGCTCGGTTCCCATTACTGTAAAAACAGGGACTGTGCAAAATAGGCAATATCTAGCATGAATAAATAAAATAAAACTCATAAATACAAATGTAAAATTTCGAGTTATAAATCTGTAATCGGCAAATAGCATATAAAAACTGTTGAAAAATATACATATAATATGCATCTTTCTAAAACAGTTTAAATTATGTGCAAAATCAATGCTAGATAAAAACAGGACACATCTTGAATCCAGATGCACCCGGTTATTCAACAAATTGCTTGATGATACACCAAGTCATGGTGCATATTCACAATTGAGCCCAAGTGGGCTTTCTCATGTCTAAACTTGTCCATATGACAGTATAACCAAAAAAGTGCAAATACAATTTCATCCAATGCTGCAAGGTGGGCCAAACGTGCAAAAATGCTAATAATGAAAATATAATAAAAAAGAGAGAAAAGCGGATAAAATGACATGACTAAAACTCATTGTGATAAACATTATCTGATAGTCACACTGTGCATATAATAACTAACACATTTTTTAGGAGCAAACTTAACAATTTCAGTCAGTTTCTTCAAAGCTCATTAGTAAAACCTCCATCATATTACAAACAAGTATACATATCCTCACTGGAATTTAACCCATTTGGTATCTTAGTATCTAGTTCCAGAGAAGTGTGGCTCAATGGTTAGAGCGGCAGACACTGATGCAGAGGTCTAGCCCGGGACCAGGGTTCAATTCCCCGCCTCGGCGGGTCTTGTGCTCAAAATTCCACGTACCTGATAATTCTCGCCTCGGTGCCTATTCCAATCATGGAGTCCCACTCTGCAACTCTGGGCAATAGCTTGCTTAATCTCCACAACGGCCCCCACAACGCTAAGGATGCCTGGCCTCCACCTTGGGGGTGCCCAGGAGTGGACACCTCACAGGGAAAGCCAGGATGGGTTCCACAGCGGTATTCGTACAAGCGCCTTGAGACCCTTGCGGGTGAGTAGTGCGCTATACAAGTATCAATTTACATATGTTTCCAACTTGCGTAATACTGCTTCCCGGTTTCCCCCACGTTTCAGAGGGGGAACACTGTCAATGATGAAATAACTCAAATCCTTGGGATTATTGTTGTGACAGGCCTTGAAGTGCCTAGCAACCGGGTATGTTGTATCATTATTTGTGATTGCTCTCATGTGCTGGAGCACCCGTTTGTGTGCCTGCATCTTGGTACTGCCAACATATTGCAGGCCACACGGGCACCCCAGCACATATATCACAAACTCGGTCTTACAGTTTAAGAATTTTGTGATGGTGACTGGTTTTGTTGAGAAAGGGGTAACATAGGTAGTCTTATTGATGCCCTGTTGACAAGCTTTACAAGATTGGCATTTAAAAGAACCCTCTCTTTGTACTCAACCAGGTTTTGGGAGTGATAACTTCAGGGCTGCTGTTGACTAAAGTATCACCCATGGAGCGAGCTTTTCTAAATGTCAAAATTGGCTTTTTAGAAACCATATTGCCAATGATGGGGTCATTACGTACTAAAGCCCAATTATCACTGAATATACGACGTAGTGCCTGATGTTGCCTACTGTAAGTTAGGATTAACCTGGATGACTGCTCTGTCAGGTTGCTGTTGGTGACTTCTATAGTTTTAGCTTCTAGAGCCCTAGACCTAGAAATAAGCGCTGTTTTATTAATAGCTTTTTCTACTACCTTCAAAGGGTATGCTCTGGCTAGAAACCTGTGTTTGCTTTCATTTTGAGCCTATTCACAGTCCCCCTCTGAGCTACATATACGCCTGATTCTAAGCATCTCCCCGTAGGGGATGCTACGAATGAGATGGTATGGGTGGTGGTTAGAGGCATGCAAGACACTATTTCCAGCAGTCGGTTTTCCATAGAGGCGAGTTTCCAATTTACCCTTGCTGATAAAAACCTCTATATCCAAAAAACATATGCTAACTTTGCTGACATTCGCAGTGAGTTCTAAATTGATGTTGTTAACATTCAAATCAGCAATAAATTGATGAGCTAGTGTCTCAGGGCCCTTCCAAATTATAAACAAATCGTCTTTAAAACGATACCAGTGAAGTACATGATTCTTGAAGACATCACCAAATTTCATCTTGAGGGCCTGCTCCTCCCACAGCCCCATATGCAGACAGGCATAGCTTGGGGAGAAGCAGGCCCCCATCGCCACGCCCCTTGTTTGGTGATACAAATGATTAGTTTGTATATATGTGTATATATGTGTGCATGTATGTGTATGCATATATGTGTATGTATATAGATATGAGTTTATGTATACATATATGTGTTTGTATATATATTATATATATATATATATATATATATATATATTTGTTTGTGTGTTTGTATGTGAATGCATATATATATTCATGTATGTATATGTATACATGTAGCACTGCAGGGCCAAGAGTGAACCTGAAGCCGGAGTGTCATGGGACACCATAATTTACAGGTTTGGAGTTGATGCCAATGCATTAATGGCAAATGGGAGACGGCGTGCAACATTTGAGGTTGCTGGAATGGAATCGGAGACACTAGCGACATGTTAAAACAATTGGTTTGCTGGCTGATCACACTGAAGGAAAAAGGCTGAGTTGTAATGATTTTCTGACAATTCACCTTCAGTAATTGGTCTCAGCAAAATAAACTTCAAATGAACAACACACTGAGGAACTTGTGTCCGTGGTACTAATTGACTAACTTTGTTAGAATTGATGCTCCCAAGGGCAATACGGGAGCATGGCTGAGACTGTGCATGTGGAGACCGGCATCATGAAGGTCCCCAGTTCGAGGATTTGCAGACATACGCACAATGATAGTTATAATCACATTGGAGGTGAATAATAATAATATTGGATGTTTATATTTTCTGTTTCCTTCTCACTGCTGAGCATTACCTCGGTGCACCTTGAAAAGATTTGAAATGTTATTTTAAATAGGTATAGCAGTTAGCACTGTTGTGAGATATGATGCCTTTCCCTTACGTTTTCAAATAAGCTGCACTCCTGTCACATCTGTTTGCATTTATGGCATCGGTAGAGATGGTATCTGGCTGGCTACAGTGTTGGGATTTAGCAGCAAGGATCCAACACTTATCGCAGGTATTTTACCAGAGGTCCTGTCTGCTGATAATGTTGACGTACAAGCCATCGGATGCACTATTTCAGCTGGGTGTCATGTTTGTGAAAACATCAGTAATGGAGTTATTCAGCCATTTGTGTATTTTATGTGGAAGACAGTGACAATGACATATTTCTTTTATGTTCATAAACTACTTGCACTGCTACACTGCATAAATAAGGTGTTGAAAATGGTGCCCGCTAAATTTGAAAAAGGACGTTTTTACGTCCAAAACGTGTAACTTTGCAAACAATGTTGTTTGAATAAATGTGGGCCACAGAATTCCATGCTTTGTCAGTTCTGTTCTTTCATAACTGGAGCAGAAATGGGAGGAATGTTTATGTATATGGGTTTTATATTATTTCGAATGTGCTTAAGGATCCAATTCCCCCTCGAGTTGGTCAAACATTTCAGCCCAGAGTTGCACTTTTAAAAATGTGTCAAAATACATAGATCCCTTTTTGAATCCCACTGTGAGAACATTGGCATCATATATACAAGATATAGCAGAATTTCTAGCCAGAATTTTAGATATGAAGTGGGGAAAGTGCATGTGCTTAATGACATTGAATGCTATGGCACTCTATTCTAGTATAGGACAAAGTGATGGATTGAATGCAGTCAAACATTACTTAAGAATGAGATCTACTAAGGATGTGGATCATAACAAAATGTTGATAACTATGATGGAATGGTGGCTTACTAAGAACGTGTTCATGTTTAATGATACCCTATACAAGCATATCAGAGGAACAGCCTTGGGCGCCTGCTTCGCCCCCAGTTATGCAAATTTGCATATGGGCTGGTGGGAGGAGCAGGTGTTTAAGGCTATGGAACAATGGACAGATCAAATTATACTGCAAGTTAGATTCATAGATGATCTGTTTTTACTTTGGAGAGGTACACTGACACAAGCTGAGAAATTTGTCGAGAACCTTAATCAGAACACGCTAAATGTGAGCTTTACCTGCAAAATTAGTAAAACAAAGAGAATTTCTGGATGTGTTGGTAAAAGTAAAAGAGGGAAAATTGGTAACCACAGCGTACAGAAAAGCCACGGCAGGTGATACCATCTTTCATGCCCTTCGCTTTCATCCTACTCAAGAGTATCCCTTTTGGGGAGTTTTTTACAGCACATTGTCTATGTAGTACAGAGGAACAATATGACACTATAGAAGTGAAAATGATTACTAACTTCAGAGCTAGAGGATACTCGAGTGGTATACTGAATGCAGCTTCCAAAAGGGTGAGATTGATTAAGAGTGATAACACCCTGTTTAAGGGAAAAAAAGCAAACAAAAAACCAACAAACAGAGATTCATAACATCGTACAATGTAAATCATGATTTACATTTACAGGGCTCTGTGTAGACACTGGCATCTTATCAAAAATGATTTAGTAGTAGTGTATATATGTGTATGTATATATGTATGACTTATTCCTAATGTGGAAGGGGTCCATGAAGGAGGCAACTGACTTTGTTAAAAAACTGAATATTAACAACTACAACTTAGAGTTTACATCTGAGATTCACAAGGAGAGAGTTAACTTCCTAGATGTAGAAGTGTATATCAAGGATAATGTTTTGGAGACAAAATTGCACAGGAAGGAGACCTCGGGGAATACACTGCTGCATGCCACGAGTCAGCATCCTAGACATCTCATACGCAGCATCCCTTACGGGGAAATGCTGCGTATGAGACGGTTATGTAGTACCGACCAGGAATGTGATAAAGCCCAAAGAGAGAGTAAGATCCGCTTTCTGGAGAGAGGGTACAGTGCTGACCTAGTGGATAGTGCCATAGAACGAAAACGCAGCATCCCCAGGGAACAAACTTTGAAGGGCAAAGACCAGACCATTGTGGCAAATGCCGAATCTGTACAATCAAGGGCCATTGTTACCTACAGCATTCAACATGCTGAGATTAGGAAGATCTTCAGTAGAAATTGGAATCTGGTAAAAAGAGACCCAATAATAGGTAATTTAGTCTCCAATAGGCCGGAATTGACTTTTCGCTAGTCCTCGACAATGGCAAACGCATTAGTGAGCAACAACTTGGACAAACCACTATCAGGGACCTGGATGGACCTTAATAAGGGTTTTAAAAAGTGTCCATTTTGTAAAGCCTGTCGACAAGGTGTTAACAAGACTCACTACTCCATTCCCTTTTACGACAAACCAATTGCCATAAAGCATAGACTTACATGCAAAACAGAGTATGTAGTCTATGTGCTGCAATGTCCATGTGGGCTTTGCTATGTGGGCAGCACTCGACTGCCCGCCCACAAACGGATCTTGCAGCATCTTCGAGCCATCTCAGGAAAAGATCCATCTTATCCAGTAGCACGGCATTTCGAATCGACCCATAACAGCAACCCTGATGGGTTAATATACTATCTGGTCGACACAATCCCGCCCCTCAAGAGGGGAGCAATAGGGATGCGAAATTACGACTACTGGAGACAAGATATATCCTGGAGTTCAACAGTAAGAACCCGGGAGGCCTCAATGCCAGTGAGGATATGTACACCTGTCTATAACGATATCTTCAATAATATGACAGCCTACGTGCTAGTTTATCAACTCTTGGTCTGTGACTCACATATCTGGGACCAGATAGAGCCAAGATGATAAACCTAGAGTGTTTGTTTCCCCAATGTAATTAATTTTAAATCACATTCACACTCCATTCTCGTTGGGTGGCTTTCCCAGTACTCTTATGGGGGATATTAGGATATCCAACAGCTATGCACTAACCCTAGCCAACATTCAGAGACTAGGATCTTTAGATCAGAACAGTTTTAGGCTAATGGTGGGGTTTTGGGATTGCGAGGCAGGATACTGTTTCATTCAAGATTATCCACTCCTCCCATTATCCTCACCAGGTTTTGCATTATTCTGGTAAAATCAATGTAAATATTAAGTTATATGAAATTTTGGATTGCCTTGTAAATATGACTTATTGAATTGGTTTTTTAATATGTAAAAATGGCTTTTAATAACTGTCTATTTTTCACATATTTATTTGTATATAGTATATGTTTTTCTTAGCATTTGAAAAGTATATATTTACATTACTTTGGGCACTATGCCCTGAATATGCTGCTTGCTGCTAACATTTTTGGCAGTATTTCTATTATGTCTACTGTTTGACTATGTCACACAGCTGCTGTTGGTTTAAGTGGATTCCACTATATATACCGTCATTTGTGTCATTGACACATCATGTGATCAAGCCTCTTCGAGAGGCGAAACGCGTCATGACAGTTGCTGGCTGGAATTTAGATCACAAATAAAGCACTGAAAATTTGCACTTATCTGCGGTTTCGCTCTGACGTTATTTTTGCTGCCGTTGTGGAGAAGGAGCATGATGGATGGCGTCTTTTGACATATATATGCATGTATATATGTATGGGCATATGAATAAGGCACACCAGCTGAAACCGGTCAGGCCGTCGCTGTTGAATAAATGAATCTTCCTGGCTCCCCGCTGTGTCCCTCCGGTCTCTTTACTTCTGGTGGACAAATCTTTTGTGTGGATATATGTATGTATATATGTATATATAAATATGTATATTTTACACAACAAAGGATGCAGCGCTCCAAAGCTGAATATTATGCACAATTTATTCTTGGCAACTTCTCAACCAACGCGTTTCAGCCTTCCTACGGCTTTTCTCATAGTTAGTGAGTCCTTTCTTTATTACACTTATTTATACCCACGTTAGCCTTAATGGGCATTGTGGGATTTTTTGTGTATATCATATACAAAACAACTTTATTGATATTTTATAAAAGGAACATGCATTTTGTGTCAGGTTCAACTTTTGACATTAAGACACTTTGATATCACGCGCAGCTTATATTAATAACTTTTGAGCCTCCTAAGTCATTATTTACATAGTCTGCAACATATCTCGATATAGTATCGACATATAATTAATATATATTTTTTGTTATCATTATATTCGAACATTTTGGTAGCTGGGGGCAGTAGTTGTAGGTATTAGGTGGGTAACTTGTATAGTACACAATTATGTTCAATCATGTTAGTGGGTGGGATCAGTAGTTGTTATAAGTATGAGGTAGGTAACTTGTATAGTGCACAATACTTCTTCACATGTTTTTCACACTTATGATATTATATACAGTATCTTTTGGCTTAGGGCAAACATCATGAATCAAAAGCATAATGATTGGTATAGTACCAGTTACCTCATATCCTTTGTGTTCTGAATATAGTATTCTTTACCTATAATCATTGGTTTCAATTCCTATATTGCACCAACTCATGTCCATAGTGTCAAATGAAATTCATTGTTTTAAGTTCTTATTAAAAGGTGTACATAAAGTTCTTCATCATTATTGATGCCTCGAGGGGTCTTCGTTCTGAGTCTAATAATATGGCTTGAATCCATCTGGCATAATTGCTTAGTTCTATCTCCTCCACGCTCCCCTGCTGGTATTGTGTGGATTCCATAATAGCACATTTTCTTCCAGTGTTGCATATGCTTTGCACTGACATATTATAAGTCTCTGTTCTTTACTGCACGTATGTGCTCAAGAATCCGTTTTTTTAGCATGCATGTTGTGCTGCCAATATATTTCATTGCACAGTCACATTCAATTATATATATATATGACAGAGCGGAATGTGCAGGTAATGTTTTGATCGATATTAGTTAGTTTCCCATTTGGTTCCATGATTGCTCTCATATTTTTGCTGATCTTGCATGCCTTGCATACATTACACTTTTTAAAACCCTTTTGTTGGTCCATCAACCAGTTTGTTTGCTTTCTTCCCTGAAAGTGACTTGTGACAAGCATATACTTCAAAGATTTTGTTTTCCTATATGTGACTACCGGTTTTGACCCCAAGATTTTTCCAATATCTGGGTTTTCCAGAAATTAAGTGCCAATATTTCTTGATTGTATTCATTTTTACCCCACTTTCTTTGCTGTATGTTGTAATGAACTTCGGCGTCACTTGTTCAGTCTTATCCGCTCCTTTGATTTTTGGGATCAACGTTTCCTCTCTTCGTTTTTTATTTAAAAAATTCTTACATTTTTTCAAAGTTCTTTCACTATATCCTCTTGATTTGAGTCTTACCATTGTTTCCTGAATCTTTTCTTCGGCATTCTCTTTCTTAGAATAATTTTGTTTCATACGCATGAATTCGCCATACGGAATACTTTCTTTCAATGGGTTGGGGTGAAAACTTGTCCCATGTAAAATACTATTGGTTGCAGTTTCTTATCTGAATATTGTGGAGTGTATTTGATCATTTTCAATAAAAACTTTGGTGCCAAAAAAGCAATTTCCTTTTTGCTCCTTGTATATGTGAACGACAGGCCAATGTGATTATTTCTTAGTTTCTGATAGTACTTTTTAAAATCATCCTCTGTCCCATTCGAAATTAAAAACAGATCATCGGCGTGGCTTGGAGTGCCAGGATGGCGGACGTGCTCTAGACGAGCTCCGTCCGGCCCGACAACAATCCTCCACTTATCCTGTCTCACGCAGCATTTTGATACCCTTGGCGCACCTGGCAGTTTTGAGTGATCGGAAGGGGAGAGACCGGAGCTCCCGATGTGGTGCGGCCTAGTCGAAGCATGTGGAGCCGGGGCCTCAAGTGGAGAGGCTGCCCCGGTCTGGTGGAGCTGCGGTGGCGGCCCTTCCGGGAGGGCCCAGGTGCTAGTGGGCCCCACGACCTGCGATCGGGGGCGCATCGACCCCCCGGAAATAGCCGGCACCGGCTTGGACAGTAAGAGGGAGCCCGGCCTTCGAGGTGATAGTGGCACCGGCGATTGCAGGCGGTCAGGACGGCAGACACGTGGCGCGGGGCCCGGGTGGCGGAGCAGTGCATGAACTGGGGCGCTGCTGGGCCCGTGTAGTGTGAGCTCCCCACTCCAGCTGGGGTGCCTGCGTGGGGGCCCCATTGTGAAGGCGACCATCTCGAAGGCCTGTGGAGCCGTGTGTGAGGCCTGTGGATCGTGATGGAGCCGGGTGCTGCAGCGGAGACTCCCTGGGCCAGCGGGTCATTGGTGGTGAGTGGTCTGACCTGGCTGGTGCACCTTGGCCCCTCGACGGGAGAATTGAGTGGTGTGGGGGCCGGGGAGCGTGGCCCGGAGGAGAAGGAGCCCCCTACGCCCGGTGAGCACCTGTTGGTGGCGGGGACTGGTGGCGCTGATTGCCGTGGATTCCAGTGGTGGCTCAGTGGACCGGCTTGGCATTTGGGGCGGCCGCGGAGCCTACGACAGTGACAAGGGGCCCGCAGGTGATCGTGGGGGGCCCCCTGGACAGTACCAGACCTGCTTTGGATCCACAGCGACGAGCTTGTATCATTACGGTGAGGAGAGTGCGGGGGCGGTGCGGTGTCCGGAGGTTCCCCCCCCCGGCACGGAAGGAACTCCTGTGGAGGGCCGGGCAGGCGATCTGCCTCAGGTGCAGGTGGAAGGGCGGCAGACCCTGGCGGGGGGTGCCTGCTGACAGATACTGGCCAGCATTGTCACTGGGGGCCCACTTCGCAACGTGAGCATTGGTGGAGGAGGAACTGAGGACTGGGCCCAGTAGAGTGGGTATCTGGAGACAGGTTGCCATGACAAGAGGCAGAGGTGGTGAAGGCAAAGCGACTCATGGGCCAATTGATAAATCTACTGTGCCTAGTGGAGGGGCGGGAGCGACTGGGGGACAGCAGGAACCCGGGCCGGATAATGCAGCTCTGATGGCGGTGATCACGCAGTCCCGGGATATGTTGCATGCTGAAATTGGCGCAGCGGGGGCAGACATCACGCTCCTGCGGCAGGACTTGCGGAATGCTGTATCTCGCATCACTGAGGCGGAGACCAGGATCTCAGGGGTGGAAGATGAGGTCGCAGCCCTGAAGCGTCAAGTAGCCAAAATGGAAAGCGTCCAGAAGGGTCTGGCTCTGTGGGCCGAAGATGCAGAGGGACGAGCGCAACGCAATAATTTGCGCTTTGTTGGCTTTCCGGAGGGCTGCGAGAAGGGCGATATGGAAAAGTTCCTGACACAATGGCTGGAGAGCTGGCTCCCCCCCGACGCCCTGTCTCGTTGCTTTGTGGTGGAGCGGGCTCACCGGGCCCTGATCCAGAGGCCTCCTGTGGGGGCCCAGCCACGGCCAGTAATCGCGAAATTATTGAACTACCATGACCGCGATGTCATCGTGAAACAGGCCAGGGCTAAAGAACCCCTACTGTATGAAAACAGTTGCATTATGATTTTCCCTGATTACACGCGCCTGGTGCAGCAGCAATGCCAGTTGTTCCAGGCGGCCAAGGCCCGCCTTCGAGACCTCAAACTTCCGTATGCCCTTCTGTTTCCTGCCCGACTAAGGGTGGTGTTCCAAGCACGCACACTCTTTTTCGATACCCCGGAGGAGGTCTTTAAGTGGACAGATGAGACAGTGAGGGTGTGACCGCATACTCTGCCAGGGCTGGACTCTGACTCTTCTGTGAGTGAGGCCCCATCGAAGACTGCCGGGGATCTCGCCGGGAGGGGAACTGGCGATCCCGGTCTTGACAGCGCTCCGACTCTGGTGGGGCCTTGGCCAGGGGACCCTCAGCCTCTGGGCACTGAGCAGCGGACCTGTGCTTGTGCAGTGTGTGTTCTCTATCGAGGTTCGCTGGCTCCCCTTCTCAGGGGACCTGTGGTTGTGTGCTTTGATTCCTTGCTGCAGGAAGAGAAAATGATACGGGCCGCCCCCCCCTTTTCTTGGTTTGGCACTGGGTGGGGAGAGGCTAAGATGATATGGGTTGTTGGGTGGGAATTCATTGGCTTGGGGGACATCGGGGCCCACGTTTGGGGTTGGGAGCCCACCTTGCCGCGGCAGGTACTTCAACTGTTTTGAGGTATTGGGGGAGGAGTTGGGGAGTTAGTTGTCTGGGGAGGGGTTTGTTCTGGTTGGGGTTGGGTCGCACAGCCATGGGGGGGTCCTATATGTTCGGTTTATACATGCCCTTTTGTCCTAGTGTCCGTGTGACGACTGAAGCAACTCCCAGATGACGCATTGCGCTGATAAAGCCCTGGGGCCCCACAGTACCCTTCGTATACTTAGTTGGAATGTCAACGGGGTGTTAGACAAGATTAAGAGGGGAGCAGTGTTAAGACAGGCGAAACGACTTGGGGCTGACATCCTCCTCCTACAAGAAACCCATTTACTAGGTACTAAAGCCCTGTGTTTGCAGCGATTCGGTTTTCAACAGGTCTTTCATGCTGGATTTGTGAGGGGGTCTAGGGGAGTGGCTATACTTATACACCATAGAATCCCCTTCACTCACACAAAACTCTGGGCAGACACAAGGAAGGTACCTGGTTGTTCGGGGTATGGTGGAGGAGGTTCCTCTGGTCTTGGGCTGTTCTATGCCCCGCCGCCATTGCAGTGGTCCCTAATCGAGAAGCTACACACGATCTGGGCGGACATCCCGGATGTGCTGGCGGTGGTTGGAGGCGACTGGAATGATGTCCTGGATACGACCAAAGATAGGTTTCGGCCGGGGGGGCGGTACATACGTGGCCCACCCCACGAAACTACGGGGTATAGTGGGGGGATTGGACTGGGTGGACTCGTGGAGGCATCTACATGGTGAAAAACGGGAGTATACATGCGTCTCCGGTGTACACAAATCCTTCTCTAGGCTAGATTATATTTTTGTACCTCGAATGGCGGCTGTACGAGTGGGATCGGCAACGATTCTCCCGCGGAGCCTCTCAGACCACTCGCCAGTGTACATGGAGCTTCGGCTGGGCTGGGGGAGGCAGCCGTTCCGCTGGCGCTTGTCGGTGTGGCACCTTCAACAGGAGGATTATAGACGACACATGTGTGAGGCAAATTCCAACTATTTTGCTGGGAATGTTGGTTCAGTCTCTAGTGCTGGTACGCTATGGGAAGCATTGAAACCTACGCTGCGGGGGATAGATATTGCCTGGTGCGCTGCGGTGCGCAAGCGGCAGCGGGAGGCTCTGGAGCACGCGGAGGCCGAGGTGGGAGAATTGGAGCGTCGGGGACGATCAACGGGGGAGGCTTGTGAGGTGAGCCAGCTTCTACTGGTGCAACAGTCCTATGTGGCGCTCCTCCTAGATGAGGCCAGGCAGGTGGGGCTAGCCACGCGCAGTAGAATCTGCCAGTGGGGTGTTAAATCAAGCAAAATGCTTTATCGGCTCTGTCAGGGGGTCTTCCATGCGCAGAAGTTGCCTGGGATTTTAGATGGAGCAGGGGATCCGTTGACGGATCCCGGGGAGCTGGCAGAGAGTTTCGCCATTTATTATGTGGATCTATATGCCCCTCGGGAGTGCCTGTCGGCCGATCTGGTTCACAAATTCATAGCTGACCTGCCCCCTAGCGCGGTGTCCGATGAGGTGGGAGATAAACTGGAACTTCCCCTGACGGATGAGGAATTGGGCACTGCCCTGGGGGAGTTGAACTCGGGGAAGGCTCCCGGTCCGAATGGTTTCCCCAGTGAGTTCTTCAAGAAATACAATACTCAGTTGGCCCTGCACTACCGGGCGGCGTTAGAGGAGGCCAGAGCTCGGGGCAGGATCCCCCCGGATTGGAGGCATGCTGGGGTGGTAGTATTCCACAAGCCGGGTCGTCCCCCGGAGCCACACGCTTCCGATCGTCTGATCTCGCTCCTCAACGTGGAGGCCAAGGTCTTGGCCAAGGCGTTGGCCAATCGACTTCTCCCCTATATCTCGGGACTGGTCCACCCGCAACAAGCTGGTTTCATGCCTCAGAGGGCGACCAGACACAATATCAGAAGGGCGCATGTGGCGATGGAGGCGATTAGGGGCACTGGGCAGCAGGCTGCGTTTCTCCTTGCTGACATGGACAGAGCATTCGATTCATTAAATTGGGTGTATTTGTTCTTACTGCTTCCGCGGCTTAACCTTGGACCTTGCTTCCTGTCCTACCTGCGCCCTCTATACACTGACTTAACGGCTTCGGTTCGCGTTGCGGGAGCGATCTCCTCTAAATTTCAGATTCGGCGTGGTACCCGGCAGTGGTGCCCTCTGTCGCCTTACTTCTTTGCCTTGGCTCTGGAGCCCCTGGCGGTGTGGGTGCGCATAGATGCGCAGATGAGTGGGTTTGAATGGGCGCAGGGCCCATCAGACAGAATTGCGCTCTACGCAGACAACGTCCTCTTCTTCCTCAAGGACCTTAATAGATCAGGGCCGCGCCTTGTGCGGATCATGCAGATTTTTGGGGAGACGTCGGGGCTCTATATGAGCCCCCGCAAGTCCACACTGTGGGTACTGGGCGAGCGGACCCATGCGGTAGGTGATTGGGCCGCTCCGCTCCAGGTAGCGGTAGGGGGCCTTAAATACCTGGGGGTCTTCCTGTCGGATGTCCCGGCCGTGTCCTGGGAGCGGATTCTGGTGCCGGTCTGGGATCACGTGCGGGCCGACCTCAAAACCTGGTCGCATATGCCGCTTACGATATATGGTGGTGCTCCCCCGCCTGCTTTATCAACTGCAGCATCACCCCTACCCGATATCCCCGGGCTGGTTTCGCCAGGTGAACTCTACGTTGGGACAGTTCCTGTGGGGGGGGGGGTGCGGTACATGTGGCACTGCGCACGTGCTTCCTCTCCACCTATTGTGGGGGTCTAGCGACCTCAGATATCCTCTCCTACTACCAAACCTCCTACCTACTGGTATTGAATGAGTGGTGGTATGGTGATAGGAATGACCCGGCATATGCCATGGAACGCTATCTGATGGGATCTAATACACTACACACCATCCTCTACTCGGCATCACTGCGGAGTACGCTGCTGGCGGCCACTTGGTTGGTGTTTCACATCTGGCGGCAGGCTTTGCGCCGGATGGGGTGGTGGAATACCCTGACAGCGGAGACTCCTCTGTGGCATAATGGGCGGTTTCCTGCCCTGGCATCGCTGCAGGGCTTTAAGGGGTGGGATAGCATTGGCATCTCGACCTTGGGGGAAGTGATTCAGGGTACGACGATTAAGTCCTTCCAGGATCTTAAGGAAGACTTTGAGATGCCCAAGTCCCAATTTTTCAATACCTTCAAGTTCGCCACGCCTTGTCCCCCAGCCTAGAGGAGTTGGAGACTCTCCCCGAATTCAGCCCGTTGGAGGCGAAAGTGTTCATGGGGGATCTGGAGACAAAGAAAATATCTCGCATTTACCAGACACTGGTCACACACAGTTCCCCCACACTACAGAAGCTTACGGAGCCTTGGGAGGAGTATGTGGGCGGGCTAGAGGAGGAGGACTAGAGGGAGGTGCTGGCCGCTCCCCGGGGTGCCGCCATAGCTATGAGTCTTCGCCTTATCCAATTCAAATACCTACATAGGGTCAACTTTACGATGGTTCGTCTTTGACGGGTGGGACTGATTGCCTCACCAGACAGTCTCCGCTGTCACAGGGAGGAAGGGACGTTTCTGCACACAGTCTGGAACTGCGGAGCTCTTAGTCGATTCTGGAGTGGAGTCTTGGCCTGTCTGTCTGAGGTATTGGGGTGGGAGCTTCCTCACACTCCACAGTTTGCCTTATTACATATCATGGATGGGGTGGGGGGCAACATATACAAAAGACACTTGATGTTGCTGGGCCTCACGACGGCCAAGAGAGACATAGCTAAAGGGTGGAAAGACCCGCCGGCCCCATCAGTGGCTGTCTGGAAGAGGGGACTAGATTTTTACATGGGACTGGAGCGTCCGATCTTTGTGGCCAGGGGGTGCCCGCGGAAGCATTATAAAATTTGGAAGCGTTGGGCGGATTATAGGGGGGTGTGGCTGGAGCCCCCAGTGGAGCAGGATGTTCTTCCTCAGGAGGGGTGATGGAGAGAGTGCAGTGGAGTGGTGGGACGTGGAACAGGAGGGACAAAGGGGCTTGCCTATATTTTTCCTTGTATGCTGTATGTTATTTACTGTGATAGAATTAGACCTGAAGCTGGCTGTGCGACTCGGGGGGGGGGGGGAGGAGGAGATGGTTGGGATGGGTGTGGGGAGTTGGGGGGGGGGGGTCTGGGGCGGGAGAACTGGGGGAGGGGAGGTTGGTTAGGAGGGGTTGTTTTTTCACTTGCAAATGTACGCGTGTACAGTGAAAAGTCGATTGCTGTTGATGCTGTTATGTCAATATCTGAAACCGTCCCTGGGTTACAGGGCCCTGCATCACTTGTGCAATCAGACAATAAAAATTTGTTTAAAAAAAAAAAAACAGATCATCAATGTACCGACCCACAAAATGATTTGTTCCAGTGCATCTCAGTTGTCCGTACTCCACGCAATTGTTTTCTCCCACCATCCCACTCCAATGTTAGCAGAATTTGGCGAAAAAGAAATGCCCATGGCAGTGCCACACTGTTGTTTAAAGAGTTATTTATTAAATAGAAAGATATTATTTGTAAGACATGTCTCAATCATTTTCAGGAGCATCTGAGTGTGTTTTAATTCCGGTATATTTCGTTGGTTTAGGAAATAAGTTCATGCTTTTAATCCCACATCATGCCTGATGGACATGTACAAAGATGCTGAGTCTATTGTTACAAGAAGGTATTGTTCACTCCATGTTATCCCGTTTAAAATTCTAAGGAAATATCTGGTATCTCTTATGTACAAACTCATACTTTGAGCAACCGGTGCGAGGAATTTGTCCACATATTGTGAAAGATTTTCATTAAGTAAATCACACGAGGAGACAATGGGTCTCCCCGGAGGATGTTGAAAAGTGTTATGTATCTTCGGCAGAAAATATATTGTCAGAATTACAGGGAAGTCTTCAATGAGAAATTTGAATTCATCATTACCGATGAGATTTTCTTTGTCATTTCAGAAGTTGTGCATTCAAATCCATAGTCATGTTATTTATAGAATTGGCCTTGATTCTGCAGTAATTGGTGGTGTCATCCAACTGTCTGAGAGCCTCCTTGACATAATCTTTAGTATCCAACAGTACGATGTTTCCCCCTTTATCAGCGGGCTTTATTGTAATTTCTTTATTCTCAATTAATTTTTGGATCTCTTCCCGTTCTTTGTTAGTTACATTTTCTCTTTGGTTTTGAGTCCTTATTTTCGGCAACTTGTCAAGTTCCTCAATTATTGTATCAGAGAACAGGTTGAACTTGTTACCAGGAGATAGAACAGGATATTATTTCGATTTTTTCTTTAAGCCACTTTCAGGTCTCCTATCCTTTTCAATGTTGAGATGTTCTAGTATTTGCTCTTCCATCATTTCCTCTTCATCTAAGTCATACAATAAATCAAACATTGTTTTAAGATCCGGCATTTGATTTATTGAAATTGCAGGTTCAATTGAATCTTCAGCTGAATCCTCACTTGTTTTAATTCCTTGCCTCATGGCATGTATCTTCGCCAACTTTAGCTTCCGTATATATTTGTAAAGATCAATCCTGACCTGTGTGTAATTATAGTGGCTCCCAGGACAGAATGATAGGTCTTTATTCAGTAACGCTGTTTCTTTTTGACTGTTTCTTTTTGAGTCAATTCCTAGTGCCCCGCCCACCGCCCCTTCCCAGCTGTTGAACAGGTCGCTTTCTGGGCTTACCTGCATCTTGAGAGGAGCCAGACTCGTGCTGTGTGTTTTGTTTTCTGCCATCCTCTGCTACTGTTCGCGACACCCGCTCCGCGGGTGCCGCTCAACGCTCCATTTGCCTCGTCCTCCCTGGTGTGAGCGGATCCACAGTCCGTGGTGTGTCACGCGCTCCCAGGTTGAGGATTCAAACTACAGTCTGTGCGTGGAGCCTACCGGGGGACTGCGAGGTCCAGCAGCCTCAGCGGCTCACAGCTGCTGCCTCTTCCCCCGGCGGCCACGCCCCCAACCTTCGCCTTCATTACTGGCCTCAGTTCTACCGCGACGCGGGACGCGCGCGGGGCGACTACCGGGGCGAAGACCGGGCAAAGAGCGGGCCGTTTAAGGCCGTTCAAGGACGGCAGAGGACGGCCCTGGCCCAGAACTCTGGTGTTTTCACCCTTGATAATTTTAACTGTCTAAAATGTCGACTTTACGTAGCAGAACTCGAAGTTGTGCAAAAAAAGCTACGGCGGTAGCTCAGGTGACAGGACCTATTGATCTCTTCATTTCACGCGTGCACGAGACTATCGATCAAAGTATTGTATTATTGGAAAAAAGAGTATCTATGGATCTTGCTAATGCCAGGCGCTCATCCCTGGGCCCTTTGGCAAAGGTCAAATCCCCTGCTATGCAGACTCTGAATAATTGCTCTTTACCTATAACCTTGCCTATTAATAGCGTTCCGACAGTACCGAATACTGTTGATTTATCGGTTGCCCAATCTGACTCGGATCCATCTTTAGAAGACCTGGAGGTTACACCAGATCTAGAATCATGTCAGTCGCCCGATAAAGAGGAGCCGAGTCCGAGTGGGTTTAATGATGTGGTAACAGCCCCTGTACCCAGTGTTCATCGGAGAAGGGCACCCAACCCTCCTAAGGTTACATCAAAGGGTAAAAGTAAAACAAAAGCACCAGTTATGAATCACAATTTGATTTCCCCCACCCCACAAAAGATATCTGGCATCCCGTGCTGGGTGCAAAATATGGTTACTGATTTAAAACTAGATCTTGAAGCCACTTTAGCAGCACAAATCAAACCTTTAATTTCTAAAGTAGATAGGCTTACTTCGTTAATACACTCCAAATGGCCACAAAATAAGCAAGGACAAGTGCATGTTCAATTGCAAGGGACTACAGATTTAGTCTCTGAATGCCTAACGAGTATCCGGTCCCCTAAGGATGCTTTAAATAAAGCCCAAGGTAGCGTAGCCCCAGGGAACTCAGTATTTCTTGAGTCGCAAATAGTGAACAACCTCGTTCAACCAATAACTGTACCGACTACAAAGGAGAGTGTTCCTGTTCAGGCGATTCAACACTCTGTTGATGCTAATATTGCCACTACATTTATTCAATCCAAAGAAGTAGCAGGGAAACCCAATTCAATCACTGTACCTCTTTCTACAAATAAACCTGAAGGGCCTAAACCGAAGCAGGCACGCTTTAGGTCCATCAATCTACCACCAGAGGTTTCTCCTTTTGTTGTTGTGTTGACAGCTGTTCCCCCATTGAAAGAGGGAGTAAAAGAAACGTTTACGGAGCTTAGAAACAAATGTGCTCAATGGCTCCATTTACATAAACCTCTACCTAATAGCATGAACGGCGAAATTCTTACCGTTCGGAGAGGGGATTGGGTGGGTAGAAGTAAGAAATCAATAGTAGGGGACGTAATAACTGTCAATTTCAGGGATGTAGGGGCAGCTAGTTATGTATGTAATGCACCTAACAGTGGTCCTGCGACCCAAATTAAACCACTTCCTCTGTCACATTTTTTACCAAATCCCGCACGACCTAACCCCCCCACTTTTCAAAGTAATAGTGGACCGGGGTTTTTTCAACAGCAAGCCGTTAAACCTTGGCTGCAACCATCTTATCCGCCCCCTCCTTTCCCACATTATGTTAATTTACAGCAGCAGGTATCAAATGCCTTACCTTTTCCTATGCAGCAAGCTAGAGTACAGTGGCAACACCCTTTGCATTTTCCGCCACCTCTACACCAGCCAGCTTATCAATGGCAGCAACCTTTCCAGCCACCGCAATTAGATAAACACCCGTGGCAACAAATGTGGCAGGACCCGCCCCACTCCCAAGACCTAATGTCTTCACAATTCGCCCACCCAAATAGATATGCTGCGTTAGATGAGGTAGATTGACTTAGCCCTCTAGACGAACTGGACTTAAACATCCCTAAGCCCTTTCTTGATATGGAGCGTTCTTCTTCTTCCTCTGCCACACCCCTTGCTGTACCTCACGAATTCACTACGTCGGCGCTAGCAATACCTCCCCAGTACATAGGTAACCAAGGTAGCTTTGATATATGTATAACTACCGCTAGTCCGAGCTTAAGTTCAGCTACCATCATTCGGGAAGAGGGTCCTGCCTTTTCACCACCAGAAAACCAGTTGGAGATATCTGTTGGTGGTAACCCTGGTAAACCAGCAGGAATTTCTCTTATTTCTTGGAACATCGCTGGTCTTACCGGCAAATTAGGTACACCCTTCTGGACTAGTTTTTTGGGGGAGGGCTTCGATCTAATCCTACTTCAGGAAACTTGGTGTCCAGATCTCATTAACATCGAAGGGTATGTATCCTTCTGCCTTAGAGCAACTAAATCCAGCTCGGGCAGGGCTAAGGGGGGCCTTTTATTGTTAATGTCAACCAAGCTGTGTGAATGTACAGTTAAATACAGCACAACCGTGGGGACATACAGCCAAGTTATTAGGGTGGAGTGCAGGAAGAATATTGATTTAGTTATTGTTAATTTCTATAATAATATTTTTGACGCTACTAGGGGGGATATCTTACTGCCTCTAGAAAGGGAAATCAATAAGGCTCTTGATATCTCGAAAAGAAAGGCTGAGGTGGTTTGGGCTGGTGATTTTAACTTGCAGCCCTGTCGTCTATCCAATGTGAATAACTGTGGTTTCGATGCAGTACCAATTAGCCATTGGGGAGATCAGGGGGGGAGGGATGGCTCTCCCCATTTTCAACACTGTAGTTATGGTTCCACTTTAAATAATATGCTAGTCATGCTAGATATGACCCTGTTAAATTGCAATGTTAATAACCAGGCAATTATATGTCCTACATTTACAGGCAGGGGTGCATGTTCTTTCATAGACCATATTCTGCTGTCCAGCAGTGGAGCCTACACGGATTTGTACGTGAATGAAGAAAGTCTTAGTGACCACAACAGTCTACGTGTTACCCTCTTGGGGCACGGTACCTCATTAGTTTCAGAGGGTAAATGCACAACTGATATAGTGCCTGTTAGACCAAAGGGCCTGAGGGTTAAATGGACTGGTTTAAACTCTAAAGCTAAGCAGAAGGAGGTCGTTATGCTTTGTAAGAACCAAATTAATTATTTCTTAGATGATGACAGTGATTCTGGCGGCTTAATAGATTATTTTGTATCCATGAATAGCTGTATTGATGGTATTTTTACTAAGTCCCCGTTAGCTAAAGGCGGCCCAAAACAGGGGTGGTTCGACAAGACATGTATAGTCGCCCTCCGTGACCTAAAGAATGCGCTAGGCACTAAACCACGTGTTAAGACGGACATACAATATCTCAGGGCTTGTTATAAAACAGCTATTAGTAAAAGGAAAAGGGTTCTGCAGTCTGAGGCGTGGGATAAGTTGAGGGAGGCGGCAGAGACCAAAAATAGTAAACTCTATTGGGAAACAATTAATAGCTCGTTTCTCAATAAAGAAAATGTCCCAGAACTGACCTCATACGTGGCATGTAGTGACTGGGTTAATCATTTTTCTAAAATTTTTAATCCGGAAAGGTCAGCCTCTGAGTTATCCCCACCAGTTATAAACCCATGGTTGCCCCTTTCGATGGCTATAACACTAGAAGAATGTCAGGAAGCTATCTCTTTAAGTAAAGGAGGAAAGGCCCCCGGCCCCGATGGGGTTCCGCTGGATTTATACAAAGACGAAACAGCGTTATGGGCTCCTATTTTGGTGAGGGTTTTTAATTGTGCGGCCGAAAGTGAATTTCCTTCTACTTGGGGTCAATCGATTATCATTCCCTTACATAAGAAAGGTGACAAGGCAGAGGCCTCTAATTATCGTCCTATTTCATTACTGGACGTCTCTGTAAAGGTGATGAGTAGGATTTTGCTGAAGAGGCTAGAAGATTGGGCAACGGATTTTAACATCTTAACTAGAGTCCAATACGGCTTTCGCAAAGGCCTGGGTACACTGGACCAATGCGTAAATCTGGACCTTTTAATCAGTAAATATACTGTGGCTAAAAGTGGCAACCTCTTTTTATGTTTTGCTGATCTGAGCAGCGCTTTTGATTTGGTTAACCATAACATACTCTGGGAGGTTCTGCTTGATGCCGGGGCACCTAGGGAAATAGTGTACTTTTTAGCTAGATTGTACGAAAGACTTTCATGTAAAGTCCGCTATGGCACCCTTGGCGAATGTACCCCGTTCTTTAGAGTGTCCCGGGGCATACGTCAGGGTTGTGTTTTAGCTCCGCTTTTATTTTCCCTTTTTATTAATGGTGTCGACCGATCTTTGACCGACATCCCAGCAGACGCCCCTTTGATTGATGGTAAACCTGTTCCGCTGTTACTTTATGCGGATGACGCTGTTCTTTTATCTCGAACACAGTTGGGCCTACAGCGCCTAATTGATAATTTTATGCAGTTCATTCAAGCTAGGCGGCTTCGTGTGAACAAAACTAAGACATATGTAATGTCATGCGGTCAGGCAGCCAAGCAGGTAAAGCACACTTTCTTCCTTGACAAGGAAAAGCTAACTTCTGTCAAGTCATTTTGTTATCTGGGAATAACATACAATAATAGAGGGTCTTGGAATGTGGAATTTGAGGCCGTAAAAACAAAAATGTTACGGTCAACTAGTAGCATATTTCGTTTTGCCTCTAAACTCGGCTCACGAAGTATCCCAGACATGATGAACATTTACAATGTATGCTGTGTCTCCTCTGCTCTGTATGGGGCAGGGGTGTGGGGTCACTGTGAGGGTATTTCTTTGCAGAAGGAGGAAAACAAGTTTTTAAGGAGAATGTTATGTGTTCCCCCTTCTGCCTCAATTCAGCTGATCCACGAAGAAGTTGGGATCGAGTATATTTCCGATTTGGCAGCAGTTCGGCCACTCTTATTGTGGCGTTCTATTTGGGCTAAACCGGAGACTCGATTCACCAAGGATATTATCCTTGACTGTATAGGTCTGGATCACTCCTCACGTGTATCATGGTTAAGATATATTCATCGTTGGTATCTACGTCTTTTTAACATTGACGTGTTTCGTGAGCCTGAAAAAGTTGTCTCCATTTCTAAAAAAGAAATCAAGCTAACGTTTCTTAATTTTCGTAAGGCCGAACGAGATAAAACCGTTGGTAATTATGTTACTATAAAATTTTATAAAGACCTAAATCTAGCTCCCGGACTACAATCTTATCTTGTATTTGTGACTCGCCCTTCTCACCAGTATGTGTTAACACGGGTCAGATTAGGCATTGTACACCACTTGGTTGCTTTTCCTATTATAAAAACCAGTTCAAATATACCCTGTCCATGCGATAGCACCTCTAGGCAGAGTAGTTGCCATTTTTTGCTTTTTTGCAAATTTTATCAGTACTTTAGGATAAAATACCTTAAACCTCTCTTTATTAAATATAACATTTGTACTACACAAACAGCATTGATATTTTTATCTTCATTAGAGAACGAGGAGACTTGTTTCTTTTTGGCTACTTTTATTTTAAAATGTACAGCTGCCAGGAAAAGTATTGTATTATAATGTTATCTACTTACCTGTCTGTACTTATGCTTTACAGCTGCCAGGACTTGTTTATGATGATATTACTGTTTTACGCTCCTGTCTGTATAGTTATGCCTCCACTTTTAAAATTTTATATCAATTTCTGTAGTAAGGTATTACTAAACATGAAGTGGTCCACAGTATCGAATGATTATTAATAATTTTAAACGTTCAGTTCCCCATGAAAAGTCTAGTGAGTAACTCCTACTGATCCCCAGCTAATCAATATAAGAATGTCTGTATTTTACAATAATATTGGCCTATAGAGACGTGATCATTTCCAATTTGATGTATTTAGCCTTTTTTTCCTTCTTGGTACCATTATATGGTGATTTTAACATTTTAATCATGTATTTCTGCTTGTATGATTTGTATGTACAAATCGAATAAAAGCTTTTTGAATTTGAATTTGAGTCAATTCCTATTTTGAGAGGCTTACAATCAAGTTGATGTTTTCTACTTCCGATTGTGTAATGGATACGGTCTTCTTTCATTTGGCCCTTCTTGTTTTTCTTGTGCCGGTGAGATTTTTCCTCCTCCTTTCCCTCGGCCTAGGTTCATCCCTCTGCCACGGCCCATGCCTCTTGTTAGCGTTTTGTCTAGATTCATCAGCCGTATTTCCTCTAAAAAAGGTAATTATGTTAGTGTGCTTGTGCCACTAGGTGTTTCATTTTCATCAGATTCATTTGTACTCTCTGCTTCTGTTTTATGTTGCTGCATCGGATAGTTTTTTTTAAGTGTATCAAATCGTCTAGCAAATGTTAAAATTCTGCCCTGCAGGTAATCCTGTTTGTCTCTTTTAAACTTTCTTTGTTTGCGTTCCTGGATTTCGGTTTCATATTTCACCAACCGGATATCCATTTCCTTTCATAATATCAAGACTTCTTCTTTATTTGTTAAGTTTTTAATGGTTTCTTCCATTTCTTCCAGTTTTGTTGTTATCTCTGCAACATCAATTTTAGCGTGTTTTATTGAAATCTGCATCATGTTAAATGAGCATTGTTGGTTATTCTCTACCCATTCCTCTAGTAAATCTACCTTGTTCTCTGGGTGCGTGGGCATGGTGAAAATACGTAGACTTCTGGGCACTCGTTTTACCTCAATATAGTTTTACAACGCTATGATCTCCCAGCTCTTATTCACTTCTTTTTTGTAAAGTCTTTCAATATTATAAACTTTTTGCTTCACTGAGGTGTTAATGTTACTTTGTACATTGTCCACATTCTCCTCTGTATTTTCTGTTCTCTCTTCAGCTTTGAACAAAGAATCTGCCCAAGAGGCTCGTTTGGCTGCCTGTGCCTCCATTTTGACATTTGCTCCTGACAGAGCTTTCACTATTTGGAAGTTGCTTGCGATCTCAGTTACAATGTATCGCTTTGATTTGTGCTCAGCTCTCGCCGGTTTGTTCGACCACCAGCCGTAACGTTACGTGCCTGGCTACACTTGTGCAAACAAACACGGCTGTTTCAGACCACTCCTAATTTCCTTGGCGAATTTCACTCACCTCCTTGGGAGACTCCCGTTATGATGGCCTCCTTCGACCCTTGTCCAGCAGCGCTCTACCTCGGGGTGATTGCTTTTTCACTCGGCGTCCGCTCAACACAGTGGTCCGGGCGCTTCCGAACCTTGTTTAATTGCCTCTAATGTGATCCTTCACACATCAGCACGCTCACCAGCTGGTGCTCTGCGTAGGAGCCGGATCCTGGCCCTAATTCAATTACATCCAAGATTGACGCGGCACTCCAAAGCTGAATATTATGCACAATTTATTCTTGGCAACTTTTGAACCAATGCGTTTCAGCCCCCCTACGGCTTTTCTCATGGTTAATGAGTCCTTTCTTTATTACACTTATTTATACCCATGTTAGCCTTAATGGGGCATTGTGGGATTTATAGTGTATACTATATACAAAAAAAAGTATTGATATTTTATAAAAGGAACATGCATTTTGTGTCACGTTCAACTTTTGACATTAAGGCACTTTGATATCATGCGCAGCTTATGTTAATAACTTTTGCGAATCCTAAATCATCATTTACATAGTCTGCAACATATCTCGATATACTATCGACATATAATTAATATTTTTTACTTGTATAGTACACAATTATCAGAAGGATATGCAGTACTGAACTGGATTGCATGCAGGCCCAACAAACAAGTAAGAATAGGTTTTTAGCTAGTGCCTATTCTAAGGGTGCAGTTGAGACGACTATAAACAAAGCCAACAAACTACAACGCTCTGAAGTACTAACAGACCGATCCATCAGGGATAACAATACTGCCAGGCCCACTGATCAGCCCACTCGTTTGGTGTTAACTTTCAATTGACAGCATAAAACACTTCAAAAAATTGTAAATAAAAACTGGCCCCTGATTCTTAATGATCCAATATTAGGAGACCGATTAACCTCAACACCAAGTATCACCTATAGGAAAGCTCGCTGTATGAGCAATGCATTGGTAAGAAGTAGCCCAAAGGTTATTCCCACAAAAAATTGTCTTAACAACAGAACAGGGTTTTACAAATGTTTCAGCTGCAGGACGTGCAGATATGGCTGCAATATAAAGTCATATATTACCCCTTTTAAACCTAAACCAGTTCTGATAACAAAATTCCTTAACTGTAAGACTGAATTCGCGCTGTATGTGCTGGGGTGTCCATGTGGCCTGCGTTATGTGGGCAGTACCAGATTTGCAGGTCCACAAACGGATACTCCAGCACATGCGAGCTATAACCAACAATGATGCCGCTTATCCAGTAGCAAGGCATTTTAAGGAATATCATGGCAGTGATGTACAGTATTTAAAATACTTTGCATTGATACTGTCTTGCCTCTTAGAAGGGGTGGCAACCGTGATCACCTGTTAAGAAAATTGGAAACACAAGACATTTTAGAGTTAGACTGTAAAACACCACAGGGCCTCACTGCAAGCAAAGACTTCTTTACCTGCTTATGAAATTTGTGTCTCGCACTCTCCTCATTTCTGTTTTTTTTTTTAGCTGAACCTCGGCAACGCCTCACATATGTATATATGCTATGTTAAGAATTTAATTATTTTATAATTTTACACACTTTTTTATATGGTAAATCACGGCTGTGATTTATTAGGGTGTCGGCACCTTTATGTTTTTAGCAGCACTAGCACTTTACAAAAAATATGTTATCTATGGACATTGCCCACTGGCAGGACTCGTGAACTTATTCCTGTACAGTATTTGAAGTTATGTGCATATGTGTGCATGAAATAATCAAGAGCTTTGGTATTTTACCATAATAAGTACATTTCAGACCAGTAATGGTGATTAGATGAACTGACATGTTTCTGGAAGGATACTAATGGTTTTAGGATACAATGTGCATATATATATTTATGCAGTGTCTTCTGTAATTTTATGCTGTTTCACTTGTTTTAGCTCGGTCTGAGGAAAAAATAAGGGAGACAAAAACACACCGGTTTAAGGGATACAATCTTATTGATTTTACCCAATATTAACTATGTGTTTTCTGTTTAAATATTTATATTATTATGAATATTTATTAATGGCTCATTCCGCTCTTTTGCACATATTTATTATACTCTATGTAAGAACGATAGTTATGTTGCACAGAGACAAGTCCACAACAATATCCTTGAATATTTTATCCATTTCTATGATGTCCAATCATGTGTGTTTCTCTGCACTTGCACTTTAAAAATGAAAAAATGTCTCCGACCCGTGTCATGTGATCAAGGCCTCGTTTGAGGCTGAAACGCGTAATGGCAAAGGTGTGGAAGTTTCCGAAATAAACCAACTTTGCACTGATTTTGGGTCTGCATTTTTCGTCCTTCCGACTGTTGGTGTGGCGAAAACTGTTTGGACATATTTATATATATATATATATATGTGTATATATGTATGTGTACAAGTTATAAGAAAGAGCTCTCCCAATTATTTGTAGGCCAAGAGGAGGGAGATCAAAGTACACAAAGCGTAAGCAAAACCTCTTGAAAGACCTATATTACTTTTGACAAGGCAATAAATCCAACAGATATTTTCACATACAGGGATGCTATAGATAGACAAGACTATTAGGGTATTACAAACACATTATTTTATTTTCTTTTTCTTTAGTCTTTTTTATATCATTTTACTTTTTAAAGGTTTATACAAATATGCATTATATCATGCAACATCACATATAAAGGGTCATAGATAATCCTAATACATTAAATAGATTGCCAATAGTACAGTTAAATAATAGTACAGTTAAATAAAGTGCAGTATAAAGAAGATTTTTTGAAGAGAAAAGTTGCCCCTATTGCTAGTATATCTTGATAACATACAAACTTTCACACATACCAATCATACAGCCACATTCATAATTGTTTAAAACAAACAGAAAAAAGAAACATACAAACACACTAGATAGGATGGAGTAACAACCCAAAGGTGTAGATGGTAATACACTTTCCACAGATGATATAAAAATGAGGATTCCACCGGTTTTAAACGATGATCTGTGTGGTATTGATCATTCTTTGATACATTATCCAGATCTTGTTAGGATGTACGGCCTACGTACGTTTCGGTGAAACAATCACCTTCCTCAGGGCCAAGATGGTGAAACAAACAAAACTAATACAGGCGATCAGTAAACAAAGTTTAAAAATAAGGGGCAATAAGTTTTTTCTTTTCTGAAAGCAAAAAAGAGACATGTGTAAACATTTATACATCCTGCATGATATTACTTAGTTATTTACAAATGTTATGCATTTTGACATTTATGCATTTATTAAACAAGCATCCTGTAAAATCTATGGTCTGGCAGATCAAATTGTTCAAATTTAAAAGAAGGAACTGCTATAGTATAGAAAAGAAAAAGATCCAAAATGAAAACATGGAGGGTATAGAGAAAAGTAATCATATACCACAGCCGAGACGGTGAGACTTATAAACACCCAGTGTAATTATAGAGAATAACATGATTGTGAGAGATGAGCTGTGCTAAGACTTCAAAGGGTCCAAGTGTATGCACCCAGGTGAAGGAATACAGGTAAAAAGGTTAACATGTGTGGTGATTACCTATTGCAATTCACATCGGTGTGCAGTAGAAGGGATATGGGTCATCACTTTAGGCTAAAGAATGGGATCTGGAGGAAAAAGATAAAACAAGTAAGGTAAGTTGGGATGATGCGCAAAGGCTGTGACAGCAGCGAGCTTTAGGGGTATTACCTGCTGTGGCTATTGAGATGGATAATAGTGTTATTCCATGATGTTCTATGTAGTTTCATTGCATGTTAGAGAAACCGGTACTAATATAATTTAAGTCCTCATAAGGTGCTGCATGGGATGAGATGCGAACATAGTATGTTAAAATGGGACACGAGGATAATTTGCAATTGATGATAACAAAATATAAAAATGCGTGATATACCTGGTCTTGTATTTAGAGTTTGCTGTTGACCAGAAAGTAGTAATGTTTCATTCTACCTGTAACAAACGTTGGAAAAGTGAAGGTAAATACCTGGAGTGTGGTAATATATTGTACCATCAAAATGCAGATCATAGGAAAAGTACACAGGACCTAACTGAAGCGTCAGAGTAGCTAAGACGTTTTTTTAATGTGACATACCTAGTGATGTATAAGGCTAGTCGTGCTACGCAATAAAGATAGTAAAGCGCCCAGCCAGCTGGGCGAGTGTAGAAACGCTGACTGGTGAGGTAATATAAGTACATCAATGAGGGGGAGCGCTGCTCAGTAGGCATTTTGAGGAAACAGATGATAAACGGAGACAGACAAAAAGCTTACAAAGCCTGTTAGATTTGGGTGAACCGTCCTATAAACCTGGGATAGCAGAGCGCACCCAGTAAAGAGATTTTAACTCTGCGCAAATGAAATAACTGAAAGCGCAGCCGACCTAGGTCGTAGAAACTTACTTTTAAATGTAGAAGTGATGGCCGTAACAGGAGGTCCCAGACGAGTTCGCACAGCAAGCGTGTGAAGAGATGTGAAAGGCGTCGGTTATATATATGCCGATCGCCAGCAGTAAAGATAAAATAGACTGCAGCTGAGTTGCAGAGCAGCGAGGAACGACATAGTTGTAGGACTGCAAAGAGCGGCTTGTAGGAAAGCTTAGTGAGGAGATAAAGTGTGAACATAAAGAGTGGACTATGATCTCGCCGGCAAGTACTAAAGAGAAACATGGTAATAGGACTTTACGAAAAAAAGCCATGACGGAATTAATGTAGGCAGACGAGAAAAGAGAGAAACTATTTGGGGGATGCAAGGAAACCAGGATGGTTAGAAATGACCCGAAAAACCTACTAAGGTGATGTTAATAAAGAGAAAGTGTCAGTAAAATATTTATCACAGAAAAATATTTATTTACTTAATAGCATGTGGGGCATAGTATTGATGGACAGATAGTAACACCATGAGCACTGGGATATATCAGCTAACCAGTAGCGAAGGGGACCTACGATATTTGTAGAGGTCTGTAGTTACAGATAATGAACGCACATGTGACCAGCCAAATATAGTTGGTCTGTATTCAGAAAATGCCTATGAAGAGCTAAGGAGGTATGATAGTGGGCCCTATCATAAGGTAAATAGATGGTCTGTTTTTAAAGAATGACTGTGAAGAGCTAAGGAGGTATGATATGGGGACCTATCATAAGGTCACTATCCAAGATATCTCCTCATTGTGTCCATGACGTACTGTATCAAGTTGGTATATCCAGAATGTCTCGCGTTTTTTTCGGACATTGATAGGGTCTTTGCCTGGAGGTACATGGATGCGCTCTAAGATTTGCCATCTCATATCTTTTTCAGTGTGTCCATATTGTAGAAAGTGTGGTACCATTGGTGCATTTGTTTTTTGTGTTCTTATAGCAGACTTGTGTTCTGAAAATCTCGTACGGAATTCCCTAGATGTTTCTCCAATGTACCCTAACTGGCAAGGGCACATGATGAGGTATATTATGTTGGAAGTTTTACAATTGGTCATTTCTCTCAAGTTTCCTGTTTTTTGACCATATGTCCATTTTTCACCTGGGATTATTTGGTCACAAGCGTGGCAGCCGCCACATTTGTGATTACCTTTGGGTAATGGGTTTCCATCAAGAGTACTATGTCGTAAAGAATCTTTGTTTTTCCATCTGCTATGGACCAATGTGTCTCTCAGGTTCTTATTGCGCCTGAATGCTATGATAGGTTTACTTAGTTCTCCTTCTTGTTCATTGGTGTTAAGGATTTTCCAGTTATTGTTAATTACTTTTCTGATCTTATTATTGATAGCGGAATGATTTAGAGCACACACAAGTTTTTGATTCATAGGTTTTTCCGCAGCATGCAGCAAGGCGTCTCTGTTGTAGTACTTCGCTCTCTTCATAGAGTTACGTACTAATCTTTTAGGATACCCTCGTAGAAGAAGGCATTCTGTTAGCTTGCTCGCATGTATCATGAAGTCTTTCATGGTAGTACAATTTCTTTTTATTCTCAGAAATTCTCCAAAAGGGATGGAATCTTTTTGGCTGTTGGGATGAAAGCTACCATGTTCAAGTATGGTATTCTTTGCTGTCGGTTTTCTATATAATTCGACAGTTAGTTCTCCTTCTGTGTGTCGTATCCAGATGTCGAGAAATTCAACCTTATCCGGTGAATAGTTGCAAGTGAATTTGAGGTTGCTGTCGGCTAAATTAAGCCATTCAATGAATTCTTCAAGCATGTTCTCTGAGCCAGTCCATATGAAGAACACGTCATCGATAAAACGATGCCATCTGGAGATGTTCTCATAAAAGGGTGCAATTTCATTGAAGATGTTTTTCAATTCGAATTCTCCCATATATATGTTAGCTATACTGGGGGCACAAGAGGCCCCCATGCTAACTCCTTTAATCTGGTGATATAGATCTTCTTTAAATTCAAAAAAATTGTTTTGAAGGACTATTCTGAGGCATTCGAGTATGAACAGGTTGGGTCTAATTCCTGGTTCTCTGGCTAGCAGTGCTGCTACAGCTTCAATGGCTTTGTCTTGAGGTATGTTGGTATATAGCGACTCAATGTCGCAGGTGACAAGTAGCTGTGTGACATTGTTAAAAGGAGAGTGTTCTAGCACATTGATCATATGTCCAGTATCTTTGATATAGGATGCATAAGTAGTTGTCAGTGGGCATAGAAAGGTATCAAGATATTTAGACAAGGGTTCCGTGCTGGAGTTGATCGATGCCACAATGGGTCTAAGTGGAGGGTCTGTTACATTTTTGTGCGTCTTGGGAACACCATAGATGGCAGGAACCATAGGATTAATATTGATAAGGAAATCCATTTCTTTTTGACAGATGTATCCATCAATGAAGGCGTTGGTAACTGTTTCCTTTATTTCTTCTGCCAGTGCAGATAAGGCTCGTCTGTTGGTTTTCTTGTAGTGTTCTTCTATTTTTAACATCTCATTGATCTTTTCCGAATAGTGATTGGTGTTCATGATCACTATCCCTCCTGCTTTGTCGCATGGTTTAATTATGATGTCTTTGTTTTCCTGTAGCATCTTTAACGCCTGTCTTTCTTTTATTTCTAGGTTGGTATGAGGCTTTGGAATGTATTTCAACACTCTATCTAGTTCTTTGAGAACACTTTTCTCAAAGATGCCGACCTCAGGACCTAACATGTCCAAAGATGGTGTAAATGTCGATGGTGGTTTGCATCCTGACTGATTTTCTTCCTCTTCTCTGTCCTCTCTCCTATCAAAGTATTTTTTCAGTCTTATTTTCCTGAAAAAGGAAAAGATGTCTTGGTTGATTTTAAATTTGTTTGCTACTGTGCTTGGGACAAAAGAGAGTCCTTTACTAAGGACTTTGATTTCCTCAGATGATAGGATATGGGAAGATAAATTGAAGATGGGTATAGAGATGTTACTTTGACTTTTTACTGTTTCCAGTATTGCTGTCGTCTCGTTTGGACATATGGTTGCGGATGTGGAGGGTTCGGCTGTTGATATTGGTTCGAGTTCATTGTCGGGTATCGAGGTCGCCCGCGTCCTCTGCCTCTCGATAAAAAAGGTTGCCGCAAGCCTCTATTTCCTCTTCCTGAAAAATGTCCTCTCTGATTGTTGCTTTGATAGCCATAGTCAAAATCATCCTCAGCCAATAGTCCTTCTGGGTCAGAGTGTGAGGAATTTGTTTCAGAGAAATTTTGAATCCTGACTCTTTTGTTGTATCTTGGGTTGTATTGAGTCTGATCATATGGTCTGGCACCTCCTGCTGTATCTTCCTGGTGCTGGGTCTGGAAAAAATCTGGTTTTAGATATGGGTAGATTTTCTCCTGGGAGAACCATCGGACGTCTTTTTTCAATTTATCCATTTTTTTCTTTGTGAGGTATGTGTCAAACTCTTCTATCTCATCATTTATTTCTTGGAGAGTTTTCTTAGCTTCTTCTAGTGCTGGGTTTGCTTTTAGTTTTTCTTCTAGTTCTAAAATTTCTTTATGTAATACAGCAACCATTTCTCGCACTGTGTTGATAATGAGAAGCATCCAATCTCGCGAGCAGCGATTTGCAATGAGAGACCAGCGTTCTAAAAAACTACGTACCTCTACAAATAAGGCTGGCATGTTTTTGACTCTTAACCCAATGGGGATGGCGCCTGCTTTTAAGTATTCTCCCATAAAGAAGGCATGGGATTCCATGCGTTTGGCTTTCTTTTTTAGGTTTAATAATTTATGCCAGTCACTGTTTGTGTTTGGCATGGGGTTGGAGCTAGTTTTCTTTCCACCCGTAATTTGGTCCATCATATTGAGAAAATCTTCATCTGAGAAACCAAAGGTTTTCAGATTGTCCATGCTTGTAATTTAAAGGATATTTAAGGTGGAGTATAAAGAGGAAGGTGAGTTAAAGGAGTGTGTATATGCTCAGAAGTGGGGCTGACCATGTAGTCACCAGAAGAACCAACACTATTAGCAGTACAGTGTGAAAGAAAGGAGAAATACCCTACAGTAAATACTGTTGAGACAACAAGTTATAAGAAAGAGCTCTCCCAATTAGTTGTAGGCCAAGAGGAGGGAGATCAAAGTACACAAAGCGTAAGCAAAACCTCTTGAAAGACCTATATTACTTTTGACAAGGCAATAAATCCAACAGATATTTTCACATACAGGGATGCTATAGATAGACAAGACTATTAGGGTATTACAAACACATTATTTGATTTTCTTTTTCTTTAGTCTTTTTTATATCATTTTACTTTTTAAAGGTTTATACAAATATGCATTATATCATGCAACATCACATATAAAGGGTCATAGATAATCCTAATACATTAAATAGATTGCCAATAGTACAGTTAAATAAAGTGCAGTATAAAGAAGATTTTTTGAAGAGAAAATGTGCCCCTATTGCTAGTATATCTTGATAACATACAAACTTTCACACATACCAATCATACAGCCACATTCATAATTGTTTAAAACAAACAGAAAAAAGAAACATACAAACACACTAGATAGGATGGAGTAACAACCCAAAGGTGTAGATGGTAATACACTTTCCACAGATGATATAAAAATGAGGATTCCACCGGTTTTAAACGATGATCTGTGTGGTATTGATCATTCTTTGATACATTATCCAGATCTTGTTAGGATGTACGGCCTACGTACGTTTCGGTGAAACAATCACCTTCCTCAGGGCCAAGATGGTGAAACAAACAAAACTTAAACAGGCGATCAGTAAACAAAGTTTAAAAATAAGGGGCAATAAGTTTTTTCTTTTCTGAAAGCAAAAAAGAGACATGTGTAAACATTTATACATCCTGCATGATATTACTTAGTCATTTACAAATGTTATGCATTTTGACATTTATGCATTTATTAAACAAGCATCCTGTAAAATCTATGGTCTGGCAGATCAAATTGTTCAAATTTAAAAGAAGGGACTGCTATAGTATAGAAAAGAAAAAGATCCAAAATGAAAACATGGAGGGTATAGAGAAAAGTAATCATATACCACAGCCGAGACGGTGAGACTTATAAACACCCAGTGTAATTATAGAGAATAACATGATTGTGAGAGATGAGCTGTGCTAAGACTTCAAAGGGTCCAAGTGTATGCACCCAGGTGAAGGAATACAGGTAAAAAGGTTAACATGTGTGGTGATTACCTATTGCAATTCACATCGGTGTGCAGTAGAAGGGATATGGGTCATCACTTTAGGCTAAAGAATGGGATCTGGAGGAAAAAGATAAAACTAGTAAGGTAAGTTGGGATGATGCGCAAAGGCTGTGACAGCAGCGAGCTTTAGGGGTATTACCTGCTGTGGCTATTGAGATGGATAATAGTGTTATTCCATGATGTTCTATGTAGTTTCATTGCATGTTAGAGAAACCGGTACTAATATAATTTAAGTCCTCATAAGGTGCTGCATGGGATGAGATGCGAACAAAGTGTGTTAAAATGGGACACGAGGATAATTTGCAATTGATGATAACAAAATATAAAAATGCGTGATATACCTGGTCTTGTATTTAGAGTTTGCTGTTGACCAGAAAGTAGTAATGTTTCATTCTACCTGTAACAAACGTTGGAAAAGTGAAGGTAAATGCCTGGAGTGTGGTAATATATTGTACCATCAAAATGCAGATCATAGGAAAAGTACACAGGACCTAACTGTAGCGTCAGAGTAGCTAAGACGTTTTTTTAATGTGACATACCTAGTGATGTATAAGGCTAGTCGTGCTACGCAATAAAGATAGTAAAGCGCCCAGCCAGCTGGGCGAGTGTAGAAACGCTGACTGGTGAGGTAATATAAGTACATCAATGAGGGGGAGCGCTGCTCAGTAGGCATTTTGAGGAAACAGATGATAAACGGAGACAGACAAACAGCTTACAAAGCCTGTTAGAATTGGGTGAACCGTCCTATAAACCTGGGATTGCAGAGCGCACCCAGTAAAGAGATTTTAGCTCTGCGCAAATGAAATAACTGAAAGCGCAGCCGACCTAGGTCGTAGAAACTTACTTTTAAATGTAGAAGTGATGGCCGTAACAGGAGGTCCCAGACGAGTTCGCACAGCAAGCGTGTGAAGAGATGTGAAAGGCGTCGGTTATATATATGCCGATCGCCAGCAGTAAAGATAAAATAGACTGCAGCTGAGTTGCAGAGCTGCGAGGAACGACATAGTTGTAGGACTGCGAAGAGTGGCTCGTAGGAAAGCTTAGTGAGGAGATAAAGTGTGAACATAAAGAGTGGACTATGATCTCGCCGGCAAGTACTAAAGAGAAACATTGTAATAGGACTTTACGAAAAAAAGCCATGACGGAATTAATGTAGGCAGACGAGAAAAGAGAGAAACTATTTGGGGGATGCAAGGAAACCAGGATGGTTAGAAATGACCCGAAAAACCTACTAAGGTGATGTTAATAAAGAGAAAGTGTCAGTAAAATATTTATCACAGAAAAATATTTATTTACTTAATAGCATGTGGGGCATAGTATTGATGGACAGATAGTAACACCATGAGCACTGGGATATATCAGCTAACCAGTAGCGAAGGGGACCTACGATATTTGTAGAGGTCTGTAGTTACAGATAATGAACGCACATGTGACCAGCCAAATATAGTTGGTCTGTATTCAGAAAATGCCTATGAAGAGCTAAGGAGGTATGATAGTGGGCCCTATCATAGGGTAAATAGATGGTCTGTTTTTAAAGAATGACTGTGAAGAGCTAAGGAGGTATGATATGGGGACCTATCATAAGGTCACTATCCAAGATATCTCCTCATTGTGTCCATGACGTACTGTATCAAGTTGGTATATCCAGAATGTCTCGCGTTTTTTTCGGACATTGATAGGGTCTTTGCCTGGAGGTACATGGATGCGCTCTAAGATTTGCCATCTCATATCTTTTTCAGTGTGTCCATATTGTAGAAAGTGTGGTACCATTGGTGCATTTGTTTTTTGTGTTCTTATAGCAGACTTGTGTTCTGTAAATCTCGTACGGAATTCCCTAGATGTTTCTCCAATGTACCCTAACTGGCAAGGGCACATGATGAGGTATATTATGTTGGAAGTTTTACAATTGGTCATTTCTCTCAAGTTTCCTGTTTTTTGACCATATGTCCATTTTTCACCTGGGATTATTTGGTCACAAGCGTGGCAGCCACCACATTTGTGATTACCTTTGGGTAATGGGTTTCCATCGAGAGTACTTTGTCGTAAAGAATCTTTGTTTTTCCATCTGCTATGGACCAATGTGTCTCTCAGGTTCTTATTGCGCCTGAATGCTATGATAGGTTTACTTAGTTCTCCTTCTTGTTCATTGGTGTTAAGGATTTTCCAGTTATTGTTAATTACTTTTCTGATCTTATTATTGATAGTGGAATGATTTAGAACACACACAAGTTTTTGATTCATAGGTTTTTCCGCAGCATGCAGCAAGGCGTCTCTGTTGTAGTACTTCGCTCTCTTCATAGAGTTACGTACTAATCTTTTAGGATACCCTCGTAGAAGAAGGCGTTCTGTTAGCTTGCTCGCATGTATCATGAAGTCTTTCATGGTAGTACAATTTCTTTTTATTCTCAGAAATTCTCCAAAAGGGATGGAATCTTTTTGGCTGTTGGGATGAAAGCTACCATGTTCAAGTATGGTATTCTTTGCTGTCGGTTTTCTATATAATTCGACAGTTAGTTCTCCTTCTGTGTGTCGTATCCAGATGTCGAGAAATTCAACCTTATCCGGTGAATAGTTGCAAGTGAATTTGAGGTTGCTGTCGGCTAAATTAAGCCATTCAATGAATTCTTCAAGCATGTTCTCTGAGCCAGTCCATATGAAGAACACGTCATCGATAAAACGATGCCATCTGGAGATGTTCTCATAAAAGGGTGCAATTTCATTGAAGATGTTTTTCAATTCGAATTCTCCCATATATATGTTAGCTATACTGGGGGCACAAGAGGCCCCCATGCTAACTCCTTTAATCTGGTGATATAGATCTTCTTTAAATTCAAAAAAATTGTTTTGAAGGACTATTCTGAGGCATTCGAGTATGAACAGGTTGGGTCTAATTCCTGGTTCTCTGGCTAGCAGTGCTGCTACAGCTTCAATGGCTTTGTCTTGAGGTATGTTGGTATATAGCGACTCAATGTCGCAGGTGACACACATTAGCTCTTCATAGTCATTCTTTAAAAACAGACCATCTATTTACCTTATGATAGGGCCCACTATCATACCTCCTTAGCTCTTCATAGGCATTTTCTGAATACAGACCAACTATATTTGGCTGGTCACATGTGCGTTCATTATCTGTAACTACAGACCTCTACAAATATCGTAGGTCCCCTTCGCTACTGGTTAGCTGATATATCCCAGTGCTCATGGTGTTACTATCTGTCCATCAATACTATGCCCCACATGCTATTAAGTAAGTAAATATTTTTCTGTGATAAATATTTTACTGACACTTTCTCTTTATTAACATCACCTTAGTAGGTTTTTCGGGTCATTTCTAACCATCCTGGTTTCCTTGCATCCCCCAAATAGTTTCTCTCTTTTCTCGTCTGCCTACATTAATTCCGTCATGGCTTTTTTTCGTAAAGTCCTATTACCATGTTTCTCTTTAGTACTTGCCGGCGAGATCATAGTCCACTCTTTATGTTCACACTTTATCTCCTCACTAAGCTTTCCTACGAGCCGCTCTTCGCAGTCCTACAACTATGTCGTTCCTCGCTGCTCTGCAACTCAGCTGCAGTCTATTTTATCTTTACTGCTGGCGATCGGCATATATATAACCGACGCCTTTCACATCTCTTCACACGCTTGCTGTGCGAACTCGTCTGGGACCTCCTGTTACGGCCATCACTTCTACATTTAAAAGTACGTTTCTACGACCTAGGTCGGCTGCGCTTTCAGTTATTTCATTTGCGCAGAGTTAAAATCTCTTTACTGGGTGCGCCCTGCTATCCCAGGTTTATAGGACGGTTCACCCAATTCTAACAGGCTTTGTAAGCTGTTTGTCTGTCTCCGTTTATCATCTGTTTCCTCAAAATGCCTACTGAGCAGCGCTCCCCCTCATTGATGTACTTATATTACCTCACCAGTCAGCGTTTCTACACTCGCCCAGCTGGCTGGGCGCTTTACTATCTTTATTGCGTAGCACGATTAGCCTTATACATCACTAGGTATGTCACATTAAAAAAACGTCTTAGCTACTCTGACGCTTCAGTTAGGTCCTGTGTACTTTTCCTATGATCTGCATTTTGATGGTACAATATATTACCACACTCCAGGTATTTACCTTCACTTTTCCAACGTTTGTTACAGGTAGAATGAAACATTACTACTTTCTGGTCAACAGCAAACTCTAAATACAAGACCAGGTATATCACGCATTTTTATATTTTGTTATCATCAATTGCAAATTATCCTCGTGTCCCATTTTAACATACTATGTTCGCATCTCATCCCATGCAGCACCTTATGAGGACTAAAATGATATTAGTACCGGTTTCTCTAACATGCAATGAAACTACATAGAACATCATGGAATAACACTATTATCCATCTCAATAGCCACAGCAGGTAATACCCCTAAAGCTCGCTGCTGTCACAGCCTTTGCGCATCATCCCAACTTACCTTACTAGTTTTATCTTTTTCCTCCAGATCCCATTCTTTAGCCTAAAGTGATGACCCATATCCCTTCTACTGCACACCGATGTGAATTGCAATAGGTAATCACCACACATGTTAACCTTTTTACCTGTATTCCTTCACCTGGGTGCATACACTTGGACCCTTTGAAGTCTTAGCACAGCTCATCTCTCACAATCATGTTATTCTCTATAATTACACTGGGTGTTTATAAGTCTCACCGTCTCGGCTGTGGTATATGATTACTTTTCTCTATACCCTCCATGTTTTCATTTTGGATCTTTTTCTTTTCTATACTATAGCAGTCCCTTCTTTTAAATTTGAACAATTTGATCTGCCAGACAATAGATTTTACAGGATGCTTGTTTAATAAATGCATAAATGTCAAAATGCATAAAATTTGTAAATGACTAAGTAATATCATGCAGGATGTATAAATGTTTACACGTCTCTTTTTTGCTTTCAGAAAAGAAAAAAGTTATTGCCCCTTATTTTTAAACTTTGTTTACTGATCGCCTGTATTAGTTTTGTTTGTTTCACCATCTTGGCCCTGAGGAAGGTGATTGTTTCACCGAAACGTACGTAGGCCGTACATCCTAACAAGATCTGGATAATGTATCAAAGAATGATCAATACCACACAGATCATCGTTTAAAACCGGTGGAATCCTCATTTTTATATCATCTGTGGAAAGTGTATTACCATCTACACCTTTGGGTTGTTACTCCATCCTATCTAGTGTGTTTGTATGTTTCTTTTTTCTGTTTGTTTTAAACAATTATGAATGTGGCTGTATGATTGGTATGTGTGAAAGTTTGTATGTTATCAAGATATACTAGCAATAGGGGCAAATTTTCTCTTCAAAAAATCTTCTTTATACTGCACTTTATTTAACTGTACTATTGGCAATCTATTTAATGTATTAGGATTATCTATGACCCTTTATATGTGATGTTGCATGATATAATGCATATTTGTATAAACCTTTAAAAAGTAAAATGATATAAAAAAGACTAAAGAAAAATAAAATAAAATAATGTGTTTGTAATACTCTAATAGTCTTGTCTATCTATAGCATCCCTGTATGTGAAAATATCTGTTGGATTTATTGCCTTGTCAAAAGTAATATAGGTCTTTCAAGAGGTTTTGCTTACGCTTTGTGTACTTTGATCTCCCTCCTCTTGGCCTACAACTAATTGGGAGAGCTCTTTCTTATAACTTGTTGTCTCAACAGTATTTACTGTAGGGTATTTCTCCTTTCTTTCACACTGTACTGCTAATAGTGTTGGTTCTTCTGGTGACTACATGGTCAGCCCCACTTCTGAGCATATACACACTCCTTTAACTCACCTTCCTCTTTATACTCCACCTTAAATATCCTTTAAATTACAAGCATGGACAATCTGAAAACCTTTGGTTTCTCAGATGAAGATTTTCTCAATATGAAGGACCAAATTACGGGTGGAAAGAAAACTAGCTCCAACCCCATGCCAAACACAAACAGTGACTGGCATAAATTATTAAACCTAAAAAAGAAAGCCAAACGCATGGAATCCCATGCCTTCTTTATGGGAGAATACTTAAAAGCAGGCGCCATCCCCATTGGGTTAAGAGTCAAAAACATGCCAGCCTTATTTGTAGAGGTACCTAGTTTTTTAGAACGCTGGTCTCTCATTGCAAATCGCTGCTCGCGAGATTGGATGCTTCTCATTATCAACACAGTGCGAGAAATGGTTGCTGTATTACATAAAGAAATTTTAGAACTAGAAGAAAAACTAAAAGCAAACCCAGCACTAGAAGAAGCTAAGAAAACTCTCCAAGAAATAAATGATGAGATAGAAGAGTTTGACACATACCTCACAAAGAAGAAAATGGATACATTGAAAAAAGACGTCCGATGGTTCTCCCAGGAGAAAATCTACCCATATCTAAAACCAGATTTTTTCCAGACCCAGCACCAGGAAGATACAGCAGGAGGTGCCAGACCATATGATCAGACTCAATACAACCCAAGAAACAACAAAAGAGTCAGGATTCAAAATTTCTCTGAACCAAATTCCTCAGACTCTGACCCAGAAGGACTATTGGCGGAGGATGATTTTGACTATGGCTATCAAAGCAACAATCAGAGAGGACATTTTTCAGGAAGAGGAAATAGAGGCTTGCGGCAACCTTTTTTATCGAGAGGCAGAGGACGCGGGCGACCTCGATACCCGACAATGAACTCGAACCAATATCAACAGCCGAACCCTCCACATCCGCAACCATATGTCCAAACGAGACGACAGCAATACTGGAAACAGTAAAAAGTCAAAGTAACATCTCTATACCCATCTTCAATTTATCTTCCCATATCCTATCATCTGAGGAAATCAAAGTCCTTAGTAAAGGACTCTCTTTTGTCCCAAGCACAGTAGCAAACAAATTTAAAATCAACCAAGACATCTTTTCCTTTTTCAGGAAAATAAGACTGAAAAAATACTTTGATATGAGAGAGGACAGAGAAGAGGAAGAAAATCAGTCAGGATGCAAACCACCATCGACATTTACACCATCTTTGGACATGTTAGGTCCTGAGGTCGGCATCTTTGAGAAAAGTGTTCTCAAAGAACTAGATAGAGTGTTGAAATACATTCCAAAGCCTCATACCAACCTAGAAATAAAAGAAAGACAGGTGTTAAAGATGCTACAGGAAAACAAAGACATCATAATTAAACTATGCGACAAAGCAGGAGGGATAGTGATCATGAACACCAATCACTATTCGGAAAAGATCAATGAGATGTTAAAAATAGAAGAACACTACAAGAAAACCAACAGACGAGCCTTATCTGTACTGGCAGAAGAAATAAAGGAAACAGTTACCAACGCCTTCATTGATGGATACATCTGTCAAAAAGAAATGGATTTCCTTATCAATATTAATCCTATGGTTCCTGCCATCTATGGTGTTCCCAAGACGCACAAAAATGTAACAGACCCTCCACTTAGACCCATTGTGGCATCGATCAACTCCAGCACGGAACCCTTGTCTAAATATCTTGATACCTTTCTATGCCCACTGACAACTACTTATGCATCCTATATCAAAGATACTGGACATATGATCAATGTGCTAGAACACTCTCCTTTTAACAATGTCACACAGCTACTTGTCACCTGCGACATTGAGTCGCTATATACCAACATACCTCAAGACAAAGCCATTGAAGCTGTAGCAGCACTGCTAGCCAGAGAACCAGGAATTAGACCCAACCTGTTCATACTCGAATGCCTCAGAATAGTCCTTCAAAACAATTTTTTTGAATTTAAAGAAGATCTATATCACCAGATTAAAGGAGTTAGCATGGGGGCCTCTTGTGCCCCCAGTATAGCTAACATATATATGGGAGAATTCTAATTGAAAAACATCTTCAATGAAATTGCACCCTTTTATGAGAACATCTCCAGATGGCATCGTTTTATCGATGACGTGTTCTTCATATGGACTGGCTCAGAGAACATGCTTGAAGAATTCATTGAATGGCTTAATTTAGCCGACAGCAACCTCAAATTCACTTGCAACTATTCACCAGATAAGGTTGAATTTCTCGACATCTGGATACGACACACAGAAGGAGAACTAACTGTCGAATTATATAGAAAACCAACAGCAAAGAATACCATACTTGAACATGGTAGCTTTCATCCCAACAGCCAAAAAGATTCCATCCCTTTTGGAGAATTTCTGAGAATAAAAAGAAATTGTACTACCATGAAAGACTTCATGATACATGCGAGCAAGCTAACAGAACGCCTTCTTCTACGAGGGTATCCTAAAAGATTAGTACGTAACTCTATGAAGAGAGCGAAGTACTACAACAGAGACGCCTTGCTGCATGCTGCGGAAAAACCTATGACTCAAAAACTTGTGTGTGTTCTAAATCATTCCACTATCAATAATAAGATCAGAAAAGTAATTAACAATAACTGGAAAATCCTTAACACCAATGAACAAGAAGGAGAACTAAGTAAACCTATCATAGCATTCAGGCGCAATAAGAACCTGAGAGACACATTGGTCCATAGCAGATGGAAAAACAAAGATTCTTTACGACAAAGTACTCTCGATGGAAACCCATTACCCAAAGGTAATCACAAATGTGGCGGCTGCCACGCTTGTGACCAAATAATCCCAGGTGAAAAATGGACATATGGTCAAAAAACAGGAAACTTGAGAGAAATGACCAATTGTAAAACTTCCAACATAATATACCTCATCATGTGCCCTTGCCAGTTAGGGTACATTGGAGAAACATCTAGGGAATTCCGTACGAGATTTTCAGAACACAAGTCTGCTATAAGAACACAAAAAACAAATGCACCAATGGTACCACACTTTCTACAATATGGACACACTGAAAAAGATATGAGATGGCAAATCTTAGAGCGCATCCATGTACCTCCAGGCAAAGACCCTATCAATGTCCGAAAAAAACGCGAGACATTCTGGATATACCAACTTGATACAGTACGTCATGGACACAATGAGGAGATATCTTGGATAGTGACCTTATGATAGGTCCCCATATCATACCTCCTTAGCTCTTCACAGTCATTCTTTAAAAACAGACCATCTATTTACCTTATGATAGGGCCCACTATCATACCTCCTTAGCTCTTCATAGGCATTTTCTGAATACAGACCAACTATATTTGGCTGGTCACATGTGCGTTCATTATCTGTAACTACAGACCTCTACAAATATCATAGGTCCCCTTCGCTACTGGTTAGCTGATATATCCCAGTGCTCATGGTGTTACTATCTGTCCATCAATACTATGCCCCACCTGCTATTAAGTAAATAAATATTTTTCTGTGATAAATATTTTACTGACACTTTCTCTTTATTAACATCACCTTAGTAGGTTTTTCGGGTCATTTCTAACCATCCTGGTTTCCTTGCATCCCCCAAATAGTTTCTCTCTTTTCTCGTCTGCCTACATTAATTCCGTCATGGCTTTTTTTCGTAAAGTCCTATTACCATGTTTCTCTTTAGTACTTGCCGGCGAGATCATAGTCCACTCTTTATGTTCACACTTTATCTCCTCACTAAGCTTTCCTACGAGCTGCTCTTCGCAGTCCTACAACTATGTCGTTCCTCGCTGCTCTGCAACTCAGCTGCAGTCTATTTTATCTTTACTGCTGGCGATCGGCATATATATAACCGACGCCTTTCACATCTCTTCACACGCTTGCTGTGCGAACTCGTCTGGGACCTCCTGTTACGGCCATCACTTCTACATTTAAAAGTAAGTTTCTACGACCTAGGTCGGCTGCGCTTTCAGTTATTTCATTTGCGCAGAGTTAAAATCTCTTTACTGGGTGCGCTCTGCTATCCCAGGTTTATAGGACGGTTCACCCAATTCTAACAGGCTTGGTAAGCTGTTTGTCTGTCTCCGTTTATCATCTGTTTCCTCAAAATGCCTACTGAGCAGCGCTCCCCCTCATTGATGTACTTATATTACCTCACCAGTCAGCGTTTCTACACTCGCCCAGCTGGCTGGGCGCTTTACTATCTTTATTGCGTAGCACGACTAGCCTTATACATCACTAGGTATGTCACATTAAAAAAACGTCTTAGCTACTCTGACGCTTCAGTTAGGTCCTGTGTACTTTTCCTATGATCTGCATTTTGATGGTACAATATATTACCACACTCCAGGTATTTACCTTCACTTTTCCAACGTTTGTTACAGGTAGAATGAAACATTACTACTTTCTGGTCAACAGCAAACTCTAAATACAAGACCAGGTATATCACGCATTTTTATATTTTGTTATCATCAATTGCAAATTATCCTCGTGTCCCATTTTAACATACTATGTTCGCATCTCATCCCATGCAGCACTTTATGAGGACTTAAATTATATTAGTACCGGTTTCTCTAACATGCAATGAAACTACATAGAACATCATGGAATAACACTATTATCCATCTCAATAGCCACAGCAGGTAATACCCCTAAAGCTCGCTGCTGTCACAGCCTTTGCGCATCATCCCAACTTACCTTACTAGTTTTATCTTTTTCCTCCAGATCCCATTCTTTAGCCTAAAGTGATGATCCATATCCCTTCTACTGCACACCGATGTGAATTGCAATAGGTAATCACCACACATGTTAACCTTTTTACCTGTATTCCTTCACCTGGGTGCATACACTTGGACCCTTTGAAGTCTTAGCACAGCTCATCTCTCACAATCATGTTATTCTCTATAATTACACTGGGTGTTTATAAGTCTCACCGTCTCGGCTGTGGTATATGATTACTTTTCTCTATACCCTCCATGTTTTCATTTTGGATCTTTTTCTTTTCTATACTATAGCAGTCCCTTCTTTTAAATTTGAACAATTTGATCTGCCAGACCATAGATTTTACAGGATGCTTGTTTAATAAATGCATAAATGTCAAAATGCATAAAATTTGTAAATGACTAAGTAATATCATGCAGGATGTATAAATGTTTACACATGTCTCTTTTTTGCTTTCAGAAAAGAAAAAACGTATTGCCCCTTATTTTTAAACTTTGTTTACTGATCGCCTGTATTAGTTTTGTTTGTTTCACCATCTTGGCCCTGAGGAAGGTGATTGTTTCACCGAAACGTACGTAGGCCGTACATCCTAACAAGATCTGGATAATGTATCAAAGAATGATCAATAACACACAGATCATCGTTTAAAACCGGTGGAATCCTCATTTTTATATCATCTGTGGAAAGTGTATTACCATCTACACCTTTGGGTTGTTACTCCATCCTATCTAGTGTGTTTGTATGTTTCTTTTTTCTGTTTGTTTTAAACAATTATGAATGTGGCTGTATGATTGGTATGTGTGAAAGTTTGTATGTTATCAAGATATACTAGCAATAGGGGCAAATTTTCTCTTCAAAAAATCTTCTTTATACTGCACTTTATTTAACTGTACTATTGGCAATCTATTTAATGTATTAGGATTATCTATGACCCTTTATATGTGATGTTGCATGATATAATGCATATTTGTATAAACCTTTAAAAAGTAAAATGATATAAAAAAGACTAAAGAAAAATAAAATAAAATAATGTGTTTGTAATACCCTAATAGTCTTGTCTATCTATAGCATCCCTGTATGTGAAAATATCTGTTGGATTTATTGCCTTGTCAAAAGTAATATAGGTCTTTCAAGAGGTTTTGCTTACGCTTTGTGTACTTTGATCTCCCTCCTCTTGGCCTACAACTAATTGGGAGAGCTCTTTCTTATAACTTGTTGTCTCAACAGTATTTACTGTAGGGTATTTCTCCTTTCTTTCACACTGTACTGCTAATAGTGTTGGTTCTTCTGGTGACTACATGGTCAGCCCCACTTCTGAGCATATACACACTCCTTTAACTCACCTTCCTCTTTATACTCCACCTTAAATATCCTTTAAATTACAAGCATGGACAATCTGAAAACCTTTGGTTTCTCAGATGAAGATTTTCTCAATATGATGGACCAAATTACGGGTGGAAAGAAAACTAGCTCCAACCCCATGCCAAACACAAACAGTGACTGGCATAAATTATTAAACCTAAAAAAGAAAGCCAAACACATGGAATCCCATGCCTTCTTTATGGGAGAATACTTAAAAGCAGGCGCCATCCCCATTGGGTTAAGAGTCAAAAACATGCCAGCCTTATTTGTAGAGGTACGTAGTTTTTTAGAACGCTGGTCTCTCATTGCAAATCGCTGCTCGCGAGATTGGATGCTTCTCATTATCAACACAGTGCGAGAAATGGTTGCTGTATTACATAAGGAAATTTTAGAACTAGAAGAAAAACTAAAAGCAAACCCAGCACTAGAAGAAGCTAAGAAAACTCTCCAAGAAATAAATGATGAGATAGAAGAGTTTGACACATACCTCACAAAGAAGAAAATGGATAAATTGAAAAAAGACGTCCGATGGTTCTCCCAGGAGAAAATCTACCCATATCTAAAACCAGATTTTTTCCAGACCCAGCACCAGGAAGATACAGCAGGAGGTGCCAGACCATATGATCAGACTCAATACAACCCAAGATACAACAAAAGAGTCAGGATTCAAAATTTCTCTGAAACAAATTCCTCAGACTCTGACCCAGAAGGACTATTGGCTGAGGATGATTTTGACTATGGCTATCAAAGCAACAATCAGAGAGGACATTTTTCAGGAAGAGGAAATAGAGGCTTGCGGCAACCTTTTTTATCGAGAGGCAGAGGACGCGGGCGACCTCGATACCCGACAATGAACTCAAACCAGTATCAACAGCCGAACCCTCCACATCCGCAACCATATGTCCAAACGAGACGACAGCAATACTGGAAACAGTAAAAAGTCAAAGTAACATCTCTATACCCATCTTCAATTTATCTTCCCATATCCTATCATCTGAGGAAATCAAAGTCCTTAGTAAAGGACTCTCTTTTGTCCCAAGCACAGTAGCAAACAAATTTAAAATCAACCAAGACATCTTTTCCTTTTTCAGGAAAATAAGACTGAAAAAATACTTTGATAGGAGAGAGGACAGAGAAGAGGAAGAAAATCAGTCAGGATGCAAACCACCATCGACATTTACACCATCTTTGGACATGTTAGGTCCTGAGGTCGGCATCTTTGGGAAAAGTGTTCTCAAAGAACTAGATAGAGTGTTGAAATACATTCCAAAGCCTCATACCAACCTAGAAATAAAAGAAAGACAGGCGTTAAAGATGCTACAGGAAAACAAAGACATCATAATTAAACCATGCGACAAAGCAGGAGGGATAGTGATCATGAACACCAATCATTATTCGGAAAAGATCAATGAGATGTTAAAAATAGAAGAACACTCTAAGAAAACCAACAGACGAGCCTTATCTGTACTGGCAGAAGAAATAAAGGAAACAGTTACCAACGCCTTCATTGATGGATACATCTATCAAAAAGAAATGGATTTCCTTATCAATATTAATCATATGGTTCCTGCCATCTATGGTGTTCCCAAGACGCACAAAAATGTAACAGACCCTCCACTTAGACCCATTGTGGCATCGATCAACTCCAGCACGGAACCCTTGTCTAAATATCTTGATACCTTTCTATGCCCACTGACAACTACTTATGCATCCTATATCAAAGATACTGGACATATGATCAATGTGCTAGAACACTCTCCTTTTAACAATGTCACACAGCTACTTATCACCTGCGACATTGAGTCGCTATATACCAACATACCTCAAGACAAAGCCATTGAAGCTGTAGCAGCACTGCTAGCCAGAGAACCAGGAATTAGACCCAACCTGTTCATACTCGAATGCCTCAGAATAGTCCTTCAAAACAATTTTTTTGAATTTAAAGAAGATCTATATCACCAGATTAAAGGAGTTAGCATGGGGGCCTCTTGTGCCCCCAGTATAGCTAACATATATATGGGAGAATTCGAATTGAAAAACATCTTCAATGAAATTGCACCCTTTTATGAGAACATCTCCAGATGGCATCGTTTTATCGATGACGTGTTCTTCATATGGACTGGCTCAGAGAACATGCTTGAAGAATTCATTGAATGGCTTAATTTAGCCGACAGCAACCTCAAATTCACTTGCAACTATTCACCGGATAAGGTTGAATTTCTCGACATCTGGATACGACACACAGAAGGAGAACCAACTGTCGAATTATGTAGAAAACCGACAGCAAAGAATACCATACTTGAACATGGTAGCTTTCATCCCAACAGCCAAAAAGATTCCATCCCTTTTGGAGAATTTCTGAGAATAAAAAGAAATTGTACTACCATGAAAGACTTCATGATACATGCGAGCAAGCTAACAGAACGCCTTCTTCTACGATGGTATCCTAAAAGATTAGTACGTAACTCTATGAAGAGAGCGAAGTACTACAACAGAGACGCCTTGCTGCATGCTGCGGAAAAACCTATGAATCAAAAACTTGTGTGTGTTCTAAATCATTCCACTATCAATAATAAGATCAGAAAAGTAATTAACAATAACTGGAAAATCCTTAACACCAATGAACAAGAAGGAGAACTAAGTAAACCTATCATAGCATTCAGGCGCAATAAGAACCTGAGAGACACATTGGTCCATAGCAGATGGAAAAACAAAGATTCTTTACGACAAAGTACTCTCGATGGAAACCCATTACCCAAAGGTAATCACAAATGTGGCGGCTGCCACGCTTGTGACCAAATAATCCCAGGTGAAAAAGGGACATATGGTCAAAAAACAGGAAACTTGAGAGAAATGACCAATTGTAAAACTTCCAACATAATATACCTCATCATGTGCCCTTGCCAGTTAGGGTACATTGGAGAAACATCTAGGGAATTCCGTACGAGATTTTCAGAACACAAGTCTGCTATAAGAACACAAAAAACAAATGCACCAATGGTACCACACTTTCTACAATATGGACACACTGAAAAAGATATGAGATGGCAAATCTTAGAGCGCATCCATGTACCTCCAGGCAAAGACCCTATCAATGTCCGAAAAAAACGCGAGACATTCTGGATATACCAACTTGATACAGTACGTCATGGACACAATGAGGAGATATCTTGGATAGTGACCTTATGATAGGTCCCCATATCATACCTCCTTAGCTCTTCACAGTCATTCTTTAAAAACAGACCATCTATTTACCTTATGATAGGGCCCACTATCATACCTCCTTAGCTCTTCATAGGCATTTTCTGAATACAGACCAACTATATTTGGCTGGTCACATGTGCGTTTATTATCTGTAACTACAGACCTCTACAAATATCGTAGGTCCCCTTCGCTACTGGTTAGCTGATATATCCCAGTGCTCATGGTGTTACTATTTGTCCATCAATACTATGCCCCACATGCTATTAAGTAAATAAATATTTTTCTGTGATAAATATTTTACTGACACTTTCTCTTTATTAACATCACCTTAGTAGGTTTTTCGGGTCATTTCTAACCATCCTGGTTTCCTTGCATCCCCCAAATAGTTTCTCTCTTTTCTCGTCTGCCTACATTAATTCCGTCATGGCTTTTTTTCGTAAAGTCCTATTACCATGTTTCTCTTTAGTACTTGCCGGCGAGATCATAGTCCACTCTTTATGTTCACACTTTATCTCCTCACTAAGCTTTCCTACGAGCCGCTCTTCGCAGTCCTACAACTATGTCGTTCCTCGCTGCTCTGCAACTCAGCTGCAGTCTATTTTATCTTTACTGCTGGCGATCGGCATATATATAACCGACGCCTTTCACATCTCTTCACACGCTTGCTGTGCGAACTCGTCTGGGACCTCCTGTTACGGCCATCACTTCTACATTTAAAAGTAAGTTTCTACGACCTAGATCGGCTGCGCTTTCAGTTATTTCATTTGCGCAGAGTTAAAATCTCTTTACTGGGTGCGCTCTGCTATCCCAGGTTTATAGGACGGTTCACCCAATTCTAACAGGCTTTGTAAGCTGTTTGTCTGTCTCCGTTTATCATCTGTTTCCTCAAAATGCCTACTGAGCAGCGCTCCCCCTCATTGATGTACTTATATTACCTCACCAGTCAGCGTTTCTACACTCGCCCAGCTGGCTGGGCGCTTTACTATCTTTATTGCGTAGCACGACTAGCCTTATACATCACTAGGTATGTCACATTAAAAAAACGTCTTAGCTACTCTGACGCTTCAGTTAGATCCTGTGTACTTTTCCTATGATCTGCATTTTGATGGTACAATATATTACCACACTCCAGGTATTTACCTTCACTTTTCCAACGTTTGTTACAGGTAGAATGAAACATTACTACTTTCTGGTCAACAGCAAACTCTAAATACAAGACCAGGTATATCACGCATTTTTATATTTTGTTATCATCAATTGCAAATTATCCTCGTGTCCCATTTTAACATACTATGTGTGCATCTCATCCCATGCAGCACCTTATGAGGACTTAAATTATATTAGTACCGGTTTCTCTAACATGCAATGAAACTACATAGAACATCATGGAATAACACTATTATCCATCTCAATAGCCACAGCAGGTAATACCCCTAAAGCTCGCTGCTGTCACAGCCTTTGCGCATCATCCCAACTTACCTTACTAGTTTTATCTTTTTCCTCCAGATCCCATTCTTTAGCCTAAAGTGATGACCCATATCCCTTCTACTGCACACCGATGTGAATTGCAATAGGTAATCACCACACATGTTAACCTTTTTACCTGTATTCCTTCACCTGGGTGCATACACTTGGACCCTTTGAAGTCTTAGCACAGCTCATCTCTCACAATCATGTTATTCTCTATAATTACACTGGGTGTTTATAAGTCTCACCGTCTCGGCTGTGGTATATGATTACTTTTCTCTATACCCTCCATGTTTTCATTTTGGATCTTTTTCTTTTCTATACTATAGCAGTCCCTTCTTTTAAATTTGAACAATTTGATCTGCCAGACCATAGATTTTACAGGATGCTTGTTTAATAAATGCATAAATGTCAAAATGCATAAAATTTGTAAATGACTAAGTAATATCATGCAGGATGTATAAATGTTTACACATGTCTCTTTTTTGCTTTCAGAAAAGAAAAAACTTATTGCCCCTTATTTTTAAACTTTGTTTACTGATCGCCTGTATTAGTTTTGTTTGTTTCACCATCTTGGCCCTGAGGAAGGTGATTGTTTCACCGAAACGTACGTAGGCCGTACATCCTAACAAGATCTGGATAATGTATCAAAGAATGATCAATACCACACAGATCATCGTTTAAAACCGGTGGAATCCTCATTTTTATATCATCTGTGGAAAGTGTATTACCATCTACACCTTTGGGTTGTTACTCCATCCTATCTAGTGTGTTTGTATGTTTCTTTTTTCTGTTTGTTTTAAACAATTATGAATGTGGCTGTATGATTGGTATGTGTGAAAGTTTGTATGTTATCAAGATATACTAGCAATAGGGGCAAATTTTCTCTTCAAAAAATCTTCTTTATACTGCACTTTATTTAACTGTACTATTGGCAATCTATTTAATGTATTAGGATTATCTATGACCCTTTATATGTGATGTTGCATGATATAATGCATATTTGTATAAACCTTTAAAAAGTAAAATGATATAAAAAAGACTAAAGAAAAATAAAATAAAATAATGTGTTTGTAATACCCTAATAGTCTTGTCTATCTATAGCATCCCTGTATGTGAAAATATCTGTTGGATTTATTGCCTTGTCAAAAGTAATATAGGTCTTTCAAGAGGTTTTGCTTACGCTTTGTGTACTATATATGTATGTGTATACATATTTATATATGAAACAATACTCGCCTGGCGCAGCCTGCGCCTCCAATTACTGATACAACTGGATATAAGGACAAAGAGTTGAACCCAGTTCTAGTGCCAAACAAAAAGTGCTTTATTTATGCATATTGCTTAGCTCGCCCGCCATTACGCGTTTCGACTGTCCCCACAGTCTTGGTCACATGGTTTATTTATATATATGTATGTGTATACATATTTATATATGTATGTGTATATATATTTATATATATATATATATATATATATATATATATGTATCTTTATATATATTTAGGTGTATATTTATATAAATATGTATGTGGCTGGAATGCGTTTGTTAGCTCCTTGATTCTTGGAGCATGTCAAAATAAACTGAAATTTTCTGCATTGAGTCCGAGTGCACAGCTTTCTGTGTCTTGTGACATTAGTGTTTGAAAATAGTATCGCGGAACCGTCTCCGCGAGCTGCACTCGTGCTGCTGAGAGCGGCAATTTGCTGGCAGTTTCACGTTTGGGGACATGTGTATGTGTATATATATATGTGTATTCCAGCTCCAGGTGTCCCTTTCTTGGAAACGCACTCGCAAAGGTTGGTGTCACAATCCTTTATTAGGAACAAACATCTCCCAACGCTGTAGGGATTACAGCATGTCGAAAAGCCTTACGCGTTTCAAAGCAGATTGCTTCTTCCTCAGAGGCTCGACTGATGCAAAAGGACACACCCACAGTTTTAACACATCCCACGCCCATCTCGGGGCAAAGCATTCTGGGTCCTGTAGTGTGTCCTGAAAAATAACACCCACAATTAGGTACATCAATGTTCACTTGCTGCCCTTTACAGTCTTTATAAGAGCCCGCAGATGGGCCCCAGCGTGGCGATGCCCATGCGATACCAACCAAGTCCCACATGTTAGGACATATCAAGTCAGCCCGTGGCCCACGGTTTTAGTGGTGGTGCGTTCCCCGAAGGGCAGCAAGTGAACATTGATGTACCTAATTGTGGGTGTTATTTTTCAGGACACACTACAGGACCCAGAATGCTTTGCCCCGAGATGGGCGTGGGATGTGTTAAAACTGTGGGTGTGTCCTTTTGCATCAGTCGAGCCTCTGAGGAAGAAGCAATCTGCTTTGAAACGCGTAAGGCTTTTCGACATGCTGTAATCCCTACAGCGTTGGGAGATGTTTGTTCCTAATAAAGGATTGTGACACCAACCTTTGCGAGTGCGTTTCCAAGAAAGGGACACCTGGAGCTGGAATTTAATACGCGGCAGTCCTTGCTGCGGGGAACGCACCACCACTAAAACCGTGGGCCACGGGCTGACTTGATATGTCCTAACATGTGGGACTTGGTTGGTATCGCATGGGCATCGCCACGCTGGGGCCCATCTGAGGGCTCTTATAAAGACTGTAAAGGGCAGCAAGTGAACATTGATGTACCTAATTGTGGGTGTTATTTTTCAGGACACACTACAGGACCCAGAATGCTTTGCCCCGAGATGGGCGTGGGATGTGTTAAAACTGTGGGTGTGTCCTTTTGCATCAGTCGAGCCTCTGAGGAAGAAGCAATCTGCTTTGAAACGCGTAAGGCTTTTCGACATGCTGTAATCCCTACAGCGTTGGGAGATGTTTGTTCCTAATAAAGGATTGTGACACCAACCTTTGCGAGTGCGTTTCCAAGAAAGGGACACCTGGAGCTGGAATATATATGTGTATGTGCATATATATATATGTATGTGTGTAGTTATGTATATGTTTGTGTGTGTTTTATATATACATGTGTGTATATATATATATGTGTGTGTACGTGTGTATTTACATATGTATATTTGTGTGTGTGTGTGTGTGTATCTGTATATATTTATGTATATATCTATGTATATTTATATATGTGTGTGTGTTTATATATATGAACACGTAATACTTACCTTAAATACTTATGTTTACTTTTATACCGCATTTCGTTTTACCAACCTTACCTTTTAGTTGTAAAGGCATTCGTGGTAAAGGCATATGCGTTCTAAAATCCTGTGTGGTAAAGGTTGTGCACGGTAACGATAGGCATGTTGTAACAACTGCATTGTAAAGCTGATGCGTGGTAATGGTCGCATTGTAATGGCTGTTTCCCTTGTCCAAAGCCTGTGGGGGAAAACGATGTTAGAAATTTAGATATGTTACCTCCAGTAGCGGCTCATGGAGGGAGTGCAATGGGCAGTGGGGCGAGGAGGGGCAGGGTGGGGTTGGTAAACTCTGTCTCACGGCCGACCGGAGTAATGTAAATAAATAAATAAATCTAATTTCATTGTGCGCGCTGAAATGCATTTGGTGTTTCAGCGCGCGCAATGAAATTTGTTTTATTTATTTATTTCCATTACTCCGGTCGGCCCGAATTTACAACCGCCCACCCTGCCCCACCACCCTGCAGCACTCCCTCCACGAGCCGCTACTGGTTACCGCCTTCTGGATTCTGGAAACCATAAACCTTTATGTTATTCCTATGATTTCCGTTCAATTTGAAGTGTAAATTAAGATATACTTCTCTATTTTGAACTAGGTAGTTGGTTCATCTTCTGCGTTGCTGAGCCTTTGCTCCCTTTCTGAAAGTCACACTTCTACAATAGACAGTTTGTCATTTTGCCTTTGTAAAGCTTTGTTAGTCTCCTCCTTAAATGGGTGAAGTGCTTAATTCACTTGCAATAAAGCTTACAAAGATAGGTTATTAGGTGTTTTGAAAGGAAAAGATATATTTCTTTGCGTCGTTGTTGGTTTGCTGAAGCAGAGTTGAGACATAAATATTTCTTATTTTGGCTAGAATTCTAAGGAGGCCATGCATATGTTTTAACAACACTATTCTCAGATGTAGTTACTTTATAGAATGAAGGGTACATGGTTAGAGATAGTTTTCCGGCAGCATTTTGAAGTCCTGAAGGAGGGATATTTTGTTTTAAATTCATAGAAAGCTTCCTGCTCCTTCCTGTAAGATTATGGAATTCACTGAAGTACATTTTTAGATTATTAGTGTAGCCTTAAACAGTATCATAAACACGTTTAAATATCGAAGATTGGACACCCAGTCTCTAAAAGTTTTAGGAGAAAGATAGAAACACAGTATTCCGCGCACAGAACCCTCTTTGTGTCAACCCGCATGCTTCATAATAAACTGCGTATAACCCTCTTTGTATCACACCGAATGTTTGCATAATAAACAGCGTATAAAAGAAATCATATTCCTTTCAAATGTAATTACTTCATTGTCTTTCTTTCAATATGTATAACTGCCTGCTGTTTAAATAAACTGTCAAACACTGCATTTTCTTCAGAGAGCTTATTCACTTGCTTCTGTTCTACATAAACAAACAGAGCCTTGTCTCCTTTAATGATTAACTGTAGTGATCTCAGCTCATGAAAATACTTATTTTATAACTTAGTTGAGCATTGCGTGACCTAGAAAAAAGTTTTGATCTTTACACATTACCTCCTTTCTTATCTCCTTCTTCGTCTCATTATTTAATTAATATGGAGAGTAAAGGCCTGTCTCTCACAGACAGGCAGCACATGGAAAAAAAATTCCAATAGGAATAACCCCCCTGAAAATGAGTTTCACAGCTATCCCCCAGTATGCCCCGCCCCTAGAGTCGCTTCTGAAAAGGGACTGGTGCAGCTGGCAATTCTGTTTTATTTTCTATGATGGGCTCCCTATGTTCTGGCGGGTGGATTTGTTCTCTCTTTACTCCAGTATGCTTGGTGTGAGGAAAGTGGTTTACTTTATGGGGTGGTTGTGTGACCTCACTGTGTACTAAAGACACAATTCCGTATCAGATCCTGTCAGGTTCATTTGTAAGAGCTTAGCTCAGTCCTGGGTAGCTGTGGCTCAGAGCAGTCAGTCTTCAAAGGAACAAGTGTAAAGTATTAAGAAGTACTGAAACCACTGAATAGGTAGAAAACGCAAATCAATAAAAATTCGACACTGATTTATAAAAAAAATACGTTGTTTTTGTCTTTAAATAAACACCGCAATACAAAAATCCACCAGGAGGTTTCAGAGTTACGTATTCTCAAAGAAGCAATACATCAGAGCTTTTCATTCAATGCATTAAATTGCTGTAATCTACTGCAAATCATGGTTTAGGGTTAGCCACAACAAGTGACTTGAAAACTGATAGATGGGCACTCCTGGTTTGAGTAACTATGAATTGAGCCATTCACAGGAATCGATCCTGTTGCAAAGTTACCTCGTAGGCGCGGGTGCAGGGGCGGCTCTAGGCTCATGGTGGCCCTGGGCAGGGAGCGTAGGTTGGGGGCCCCAGAAGAGGGGGTCCGGGCGGGGCGGAGCGCGGAGGCCAGTGAAGAGGGGGGGGCAGGGTGTTTGGAAGTGGAACAGAGCCGGAGACCGCCAAATCCGTGCCAGGGGCCACCACGCAAATATGTATCCATCCTCAGAGGATTAATATATTAAGGATATATATTGGCGTGGTGGCCCCGGGGGTTTGGTGGCCCTGTGCAGGTGCACAGCTTGCACATGCCTAAAGCCGGCCCTGGGTGCAGCGATTATACTTTTGCTATAATCACGGCACCCGGCTTTACTTTAAGCGCGGGTGGCGCGATTATAGCAAAAGTAAAGAAGTAGATGTTTTTTTCTATTTCTTTACTTTTTGTATCATCGCGGCACACGCGCTTTACTTTTAACATTAAAAGTAAAGCGTTGGTGCCGCAATGCTTGTTTACACTTGGACCAGAACGTCCGGGAGTGGGAAATGCTGCTGGCTGAAAAACACAATACTGCTTGAAGGTGCCTCATGTGACCCTGTGACCCGGAAGCTTCCTGTGCACTACACCGTGTGATCTTCTAACATGTACTAAAGGGAGCTAAGCAGTTTATGAACTCAACTTGTAAACTGTTTTGTGGCTCCGATGGTCCCATTCCCAGTATACGGAGCTGCTGCCACCTTAAGCTGTTTCCATATGTCATTGACCAGCAAAACCATGTGACGTCACATGACTGGTGTAACCAACAACCCAGAGCATCGGAGTGGAACGAGGCATGGTCCACATTTAAGGAACCACAAAACCATGACCCCATGCCACAGTGAGGGGTATCCCATGTTCTCAAACCTCACCAGGCAACACATTGCGTACTCAAACTGTGAACGGTAGGTAGCCCAACAACGCCACTCCGTCAGCGCATTTATAGCCAGGAGGGCAACCTACAATATTTCCCCCAATTGTGTCACATTTATGACTGCTTCAGTACCCCGCTGGAGACCCGACATCGCTTTGATGTGGACATGTCCCGCAGTTGATGTACCGAGACATGGGGCTTCAGTGCAGGTTCCGGGTTTTCATTTGTTAGTTCTGATCCTTGCTTCAGCAGCGACGCTATCTTCTGCTCTTGCAAATGTTACATCGGTCTCATTCAGTTCCTTATAAATCTCGGACCTGCTCTCTTCCTCCTACAGTAATATATAGTGTCATAAACATATTGCGTTATTGATATTCAGCATTCAGAAAAATATTACAAACCTTTCTTTTCTTATTCACGCCCCCTTGCAGCATACTCCCTTGTCACAGCTCTGGGAAGCCCATCTGGGTAGCCACAGGCTCAAGAAATCCTTGTGAATAGAATATAATATTATAGGTACAAATGCACCTTGTATAAGTCTACATCCAACCGGGAGAGTGCCCCACCTGTGGTTTATCCACTCTTTGCCGGAAGAGGGCGCTCTATTCCAAGATCATCTGATAATGCCATGTAATTTGCCTAAGATCCCTCCACAGGCAGGCACCCAAATACTACCGGCCTGACTTCGACAGCCAGCCTGTGCCGCCAGGTCACCAGACTGTCCGAGGAAAAGGAGTGGTTAGTAGCTGCCATCAGCCCGCTCATGAATGCCCGCTTCCGCCCTTCTACTGGTCCTCTGGCGAGACCTCTATCGACATCCACTCAACGCCGGATCTTCTGGCCTCCAGGAAGGCTCCCAGAACATGGCTCTTGACTCCAGCAGATTAAAACCCCCACTTGTTACTATCTCTGTCCATGCTCTGTGTAAAACGCCCTCTCTCTCGTGCTTTGTACGTACTAAGTAAACAAGCATTTGCAATGCAATAGGTCTCGCATTTGCGAGAGTTTGAGCTATTTTTATTGAAAATGACATTGCCTTTTATTTGTGTTTTGGTTTCTGAAACATAAATAAAAGCCATTGACATTTACAATGCCAATAGTCAAACTCGCGTAAATGCGAGACATATTGCATTGCAAAGCAAATACTTGTTGAATTATATATCGTCCTGCCTGGCCCGGCTCTGCTGCCCTTTCACAGGACCACACCCGCCTGGTCAGGCAAGGTCTCCCTTTCGGGCATTTCCACCTGTACACTAATGCTTGGGGGGGGGGGGGGTAGGTAGCCTTTCATCGAATCCTTCGGGTGACCAAGCGACAGATCCCGAGCTGGAGAGCAGAACTGAGGAGCTCGGCGGCTGCATGTTTGGTAGTAAGAGACAGCCATGATTACAGTGCGGAGGGGAGTCCCTTCCATCTCAGGACCCCGTCGCTGCTGCACCCGCTATGCCCCTGCTTAATTAACTGTGCCCGTAAACCTTGGCAGTCCCGGAGCAGGTGTGCCGTGTGTGTGCGTTCTAGGCGTGGCACGGACACTAAACCGGTAGTGCAGGTGCGCGTGGGAGGGAAGCCGCCTGCACTAAAACAAACACTCGCAGCCCGGGGTCTGGCGGCGCCGCCGGAGCAGCGGACGCAGAGGACCCAGAGGACCCGACGGAGCCGGACCAAGGCAGGACTGACCCGCGTATGTCTCAGCCGTTCTCCCCCAGGTAACCGCTCAGCGACATTTCTTTCTGTTTCGTGAGAGCTAATCCCGGAATAAACTGCTGTGCGAAAACAGACACCGCATTACCTCTCTCGCAGAAGGCCATCGTTTCCGGGTGGGAGGGGCCGCGGGGGGTAACGGGAGGTGGACTTTGGGATACATGTATAGAGGCAGCACCAGAGGGGCGCATGGGGGCTTGTCTCCATTTCACGACAAGCTTGTGAGGCACTTTCAGGGCTGGAGCAGTCAGGTGCATATATGGCAACACCTGTGAACGCCTAAACGGAAGAAATAAAGATAACATCGCAGGTTTTTCCAATGTACACGCTTTACCAGCAAGAAAATTAATCTTACAATTTTTTGGCTGAAATCGGCAACCTCCCGTATATAGTTGGGCAAACTGACACATCTGAGATGGCGCACTCGCCCCTCCCTGCTCAGTGGGCGGCGTAATGCCCGCACCTGCAGGTGTAGTGGAGCTCCTAACCCTTCAGCGCGGCCACATTCACCTCTAAACCAATGCTTATCTGGGAGATATGTGCGAGTCAAGGGACCCCTCTCTTCACATTCGGGTAGGGCGGGCCATTATTCTGCCTTACGCTACTGCCTTATCAGCCTTTCACGTGAACCGCCCATTTTTGCACGTGGAGGTTTTGTTTTTATTTACTGTGGAAGTTTAGCAGCGGCATGTGTGCCTAGTTGAGGATATTTAAAGAAATGTGCGGACCCCAAAAGGATAGGATTAAACGGGGGAGGGGTTGGGGGCGTCAGTTCGCGGGCCACCCTCTTGCTAATTTTACAAAATGACTTGGTCCACCAAGAACTGGCTGGTCAGTGTTCTCCTGCTCTGAGAGGTGGTGATTGAGCTCGGCATGATGGGCGAAGTGTCTCTGACGGTGTGAGATTCACGGGTCATATCTGCGTGAAAGTGGTTCAGTATAGGCGAGGCCGCCCTCTTCCGAAAGCAACTGGGTGGGTAGAGTGGGTGGGCTCAGATCAGCCGCGCAACACCCTTTGGGCTGCTGACAGGCTGAGTCAGGATGACAAGTTCTGTCAGCGTAGGGCGCTGCCCTGACCTCTTCTCTCCTCTAAAGCCCGTTTATGGCACACCAGGCCTTCTTTGTCTACATCATGCCCCGCTGCTCCTGATCTTTCTGCCTAACCCTGTATCTGCGTTACAGAAAACACCAAAGTAAGTTGTTAGAAAATTCTTTTCAATAGATCACTTCGTCCTCCCGACAAAACTCAATAATACCCAGTGCATTCTAGCCCTTATTCACCTCTTCGGAGAACAGAGCCACGATGCATGGTGCTGCGAAGCCCGTTCTCTCATTTAATTCCCTTTAATTTATCCCAAAGAAACCGACGAAGATGCATGGAATTACTTTCCTGAATGCGCACGGCTAAACCTAATAACCAATCATGTACTAGGGCTAACCACTAACCTGGGTTTCCTGTAGTATTGTGCAACTCACTGTAAAGCACATAAATGCCTTGTAAGGGGTAGTTAACGCTATGTAAAGGCACTTCAATGCAATACAATACATTTATAGAAACAGTATTAATGCACAGCTGCCTTTTTTGTGCTACCAGGAATAGGCCCCAAAGAGTCCCACATTGCAGAGGGAAGAAGCTGCAAATGTGGTTCGTTTCAAGAGTCCACAGCCACAAAACACTTATGCCTTTGGCTCCAATAATCCTTGCACCATGCCTGTCTCTTAAACCTGTGTGTTAAGTGAATGATAATGATATTTACAGTTAAGTAGTGCATAGTATGCAGCTATCCGTCTAAAAATGTGTCCTTTGGTTAGAATGAATCTACCTTAGTTTGTCCGATTGTTCACTCATTAGAATACATGTACATTTGTTTAGGCTCAGTTCCTATGTGCCAGATAGTTAACAAAGTGGACTTCCTACCAGTTTCCTTATGCAGTGCCATATCGTGTTCACTGGATAATAACCATATCTAGTTTGGGGCATATTTATAAAAAAAAGTTATGCAGCGCAGCAAGTTACTTTGCTGCGTGACTGGCAAAAGGGCAGGACTGCACTGTTTTTAAAAGAATACGGCGCATCCCTGCCTTTATCCCAGCGCTGGTGCCATTTTGGCTGCCTAGTGCCAATGCAGGCACCCTTGTAACATGTTGCAACCCTGCCTGTGTTACATGCAGGATTTGTTTTGTGCAGGAGGGACAACTTCCTGCACAAACACAATCCTGAGAGGCATATTCCCCTTTCTATGTTGGCATATTCCCAGGTCTACCACTTTTGGTTAATCTGGGTATGAACCAAAAACCATGGGAGTTTCAAGGAAACACCCATGCAATCGCGATCGAACGCCTTTACAGGGCACAATATCGCAATACAATGATATTTGTTGCGTTACTCCATATTTATGATGCCACTCAGTGCCACGCAAGGTGGCCTTACATGGCGTCATATATTGCATTTTGGAATGGAGTCATGCTTGCACTATGTTAACGTGGTGCAAGAGCGTCGCAACACCCCCTATAAATATAGCCCATAGTTTACTTTGTTAATGTCTTTGTAGAGTACTATACTATATATCTATTGTGAGACTGGAATTATGTAACAGTGGAGCACCAAATTATGCAGCAGGGTTGACTGCATTATGCAACAAGAAAAGGCAAATAATGTGGCATCTTTTTTGATAGTATTAACTATTTTGTCAATATTACACATGGTAATACTGTCTGGGTAATTATTTCACCTCATTAGTATCAGTTTAACAACCAAATACAGAATTGAGCAAGCGAACGAACGATGAGCAGTTAACCTCTGTTAAGGTTTTCTTTGGTTAAAATCAGCAGATTATGCAACAGAAGATGAATTATGTGTCAAAAACAGCAAATCCATAATTATGTGAAAAAAGGAGAGGCTACAGCTCAAAGTCACACAATTCCAGTTGCGCTGGTTATATAGTAGTATTTACATACCACTTTTCTAACTCATAGGTGTATTCTGGAGCTGTGTGTGAGGTCTAGAGGCTTGCTCCAAACATGCAGTAAACGTGTGGCTGTGCTTAAACATGTCCCAAAGCAGAAAGATATGGGAAACAGCGCTACAGCTGCCTACACTTACCCTATCATACTTGCCTTCATTATTTGCTTTGGTGACTGTGAGAAGCTGGCCTTGTATATGATGTCCACTTCTGTAAGTGGGACATTTGCACCAGTCCAGACAATGCTTATGGTGATTTAAGAGGTCTTAGACAACCTTGGATAGCTCTCTAAGTGGTAGCTGTGGAGAGCAGTCTTCAGGCTTAGTACAGAAGGAGTGTAAAGCAGTTTGTTTTTCCAAAATGCAATCTTATAGTATAGATTAAGTGAAAAGAACCACACCAATTATTAATACAAATGTGTATTTATTATATAATACTCTCTATCAGGTTGACATATCTCCTACATGGAGATAAGCACAATGCACACAATACTTTAGCAAAGAAACACAGTAAATAGCACGAAAAACAGAGTAGATCCCAGGGGGGGACCAAACCATATGTTAAGAAAGTGGTATAAGAACCACTATTTGGATCAAGATAGTGTCGAGAGGACGTAGAAGTGCTGGGCTCCCAGGAACCACCCAAGGCGAGTAGATATGGACCTCACAGAGAGCGTGTGCAGTGTGGAAACCAGACCTTCTGCTCCGTACAACTCTACGTGTAAGTCCCGTTGGGTTTCTAAAGATTAAGAACCCTTCCCAGTGAACCCTGAAGAAACCCTGTGGAAGTCAGAAGGTTGGAGAGCCACCCCACCCGTGACTACCCTAGTACCCACATTACCTAAACCAGGAAAGCCGGGTTCATTCATGTGAAGTTGTGTCTGAAACATCCGTCGAACCCAATGGAGGACTTCAGGAAAGTGCCGCTGTTGCAGAAGGAGAAAGTGTCCGGTGGAATCCAAAGGTGGATTCTAGATGAGGGGTACCTGCAAGCAAAGGGGACAGAGTCTGTCACTCAGGGATGGCCAGGAGACTTGGAAGACAAATGCCCTCTGTTGTCGGGTGTTGCAGGATGGATGACAATGATCTTGACTTTGCAGCTCTGAGGACAAGGTTACTCTGAGGAGGACCAGGAGCCATGCAGGAGCTGTCCCTCGAGTGCTATGGGGTCGGTGTCCGGCGGGAGCACCAACAAGCCTTGGCAAATGCAGCCAATGCAGGAATCTAAGAAGTAGCAGCTTCTGGACAAGCAAAGTATTGGGGACACACCAAGAGCAAGGGAGTCAGGCTAGTCTCTAGGCTTCCAACTGGTTAAATTCCGTATGTGAGATCCATGATTTATGAAGATGTTCATTTTATGACATCATTACAGTGCAAATGTGCTGAAATGGTAGCATTGTTATTAAAATTAATTATATTGTTTTTGTCATTTATGGTTATCTGCAGTACCATAGTTCTCTCAAATTCACAAATCATGCTCTTAAGGCATGCTCTGTAGTTCATAGTCATGTCTATGATAATTGATGGGCATGGCTTTGATGGATTTGATAATCCAGGCCTGTGCAGTAACCATAATTTGCAAGACCAGATGTCTTGGATTTGCAACTTTCTGTACTTGATAACATTTGGCAATTCACTGTACACCAACTTCTAAATGCACTGTACCTGTTGAAGGCATGTGGTATGCCACAGAGGTCATACCGTTTTTTAAGAGTTCATCAAGACCTCTGAATAGTCAAAGAATGGTAGAAATTTACAGAGAAGATCTAGATAAGGACAGGAGGAGGAGAATTGACAAAGATAAGGAGGCAAAAATTAGAAAAAAGAGAAGAAAACAAAGAGTAATTCACTACATACAGTGAGTAATAACTGGATGGAAAGAGAACATACGCAGAGAAAGGCATAAGAGATGGGAAAGAAGAGAGATGGGAATGAGAGGAAAGAAGGATATGAGAATAGAGAAGTAGAAGATGACGAGTTACAGGAAAGGATGTTAATTAAAAAGATAACCATGAGTTCAACCAACAGAAATGGCGCTCTGGACGTAGAAAGTGCAAGAAACAGGTATTTATTATCTTGCAGTACTTGATTTATGCTCAGAAAAGCCCATACTCTGCTTCCGAAGTTTAAATGTGTTTTGTATTAAGCTTGCTGTGCTTATCTATTCCTCTCATTTTACTGCTTGCTTCAAGACAATAGATACTAGTTCGCCTGCAACTTACTCTTTTCCTTAGACAAAAAATACTCCTGGTTGCTCACAACCTTTTTTTCTATTCTATTCTATATTTAACCCCATCACTCTTGTCTTTAGCCAGTTCCATGCATTTATCATTCTTTCTTCTGTTAGGCTAGTACTGAACAGTTTGTAAGTCTTATTCCATGACTCCTACACCTCCTAAAGTAAAAAGTGTATAACAGATATTTGTTGCTAACCACCTCAGTGGTATTCATTTTGTCAACCTCAGAAGGATGAAATGCTACAATAGGGACAAACATGGATCCCTGCAAAGATTGCATGAGTCTACCCAACCCCACACAAGATTTCAATTAAAGTACTCTTATTATGCCATCTGTAAAACATCTACTGACAGAATTGGAAGCGGTGTACAAGCGATGTTGGCAAATACTTTTTATAATGTGTATTACTATTTAATATTCTACGAATATCAATGTTTATGGGCATGATGCAGGTTTTGGAATTGATTTTCTGTAATTGTGGCACCTTGGGTAATCACACGTCACGCTCAGATTCTCGGTTTCCTGAATGTCTGTGTAGTCACCACACTACACAGGCTTTATTTTAGGCCTTGGGTGTGCTTAAGTAAATTGTAGAAGGATATTTGATTGCAGCTAAAACTCAGAGGTACTATTTAGAATGATGGAAACATAGGTTCAACATTCTGTGTCTTACAAGGCGTTCTTCCCTAAAAAGTTAATTCATGTGCCAAGGGCCTGATTTAGAGTTTGTTGGTCCGGGTACTCTATTACAAATGCGACAGAGTACCCTCCTACCAAACCCTTGGTCTGCCTGCCTTATTTAGACACCGCGGTACAAAGGGGGTGGTGATAGCATCTGAACCAATCAAACACTCACACCCAGTCAACAGATCTAGGTTTAATCCATCACCGTTCTTTAGCCCACTTTGCCACCCCAGTTCAGACATGGCCATATGCAAATCAGTCTGACCCTGTGCCTCATGGGAACAGTCCAGCCCGAACTGCCAAGCCAAGAACGGTGATGGATTAAACCCAGATCTGTTGACTGGGTGTGAGTGTTTGATTGGTTCAGATGCCCTGTCTATCACCACCCCCTTTTGTACCGCTTCGTCGCCATAAGTTGGCAGGGTATGCTCAGACGTTGAGTCCCTTGCTCACTTTGCCACTGGATTCAAGCAAGCCTGGCTGAAGACGGCTGAAATGCCAGAAACCGGTCCTCGGAAGCTTGGTTCTGGTCCAGGGAAGGCATGGCTTGGCAGTTCGGGCTGGACTGTTCCCATGAGGCACAGGGTCAGACTGATTTGCATATGGCCATGTCTGAACTGGGGTGGCAGAGTGGGCTAAAGAACGGTGATGGATTAAACCCAGATCTGTTGACTGGGTGTGAGTGTTTGATTGGTTCAGATGCTCCGTCCATCACCATACTTAAAGTACTCTGTAGATGGACTCTCCGTTGGTTTCATCAATGGAATACTTCCCCCAGTGCTCAGCAGGTTGGGGCCGGAAATTACACACCTTACCAGGTCTTATGGCTTAAGATGTCACACAATAATAAAAATGTTGCTAAGATTCTGTGAGGGAAAACCCTGAACACTAAGTTTTCTTATCTTGAGCCCAACAACACTTGTCAGTGCACTTAAAAATGCATAATTGGCCGCATATCTTTGAGGTGAGTTGCACTCCAAATCATGTTATTGTACCAAAAAACTGAAGGGAGCCCCCACAATTAATTTCGATCCAGCTCTAAAAATGACTCCACCCATACTTTTCTAAGTGTTGCCACCCTAACGCCCCCCCACCCCCTGAAGTTTGGGTCTAGAGGCACCCCTGGCTCAGATATAGAGTGATCACCTCAGCTAAGGAAGCAAGAACTCAAAGACCAGTTCTAGCACCCCACCAATGCACAATTATGCTGACAGATACCGGTAGGCAAGTAAGGCCAGGCCCAACCTGCTTGTTAAATTAATCCACAGGAAAAGAAGTCCAAGAGAAATTGTGTGCTCCAAGGGCTTTAATGGGGATGAAAAACGAGAGGCTCTTTAAAAAGGCAGTGGACAAAGCATGTAACTATGAGTCCTTTCGAAGAGGCATGCCTTATGTGGTTAAAGGCTTGGCTTAAAACTAGGAATGGGCGAAATTCTGCTGCCCAGAACTCAGCGAAGTGAAAAAAAAACTCTGTGGGGTTCCACAAGCTGCAGAGTCCATTGTGAACTTCAGTTTGTGCTTATCTTCCTGCCGCTCGGTTAGAAATTCTACCCCAGGCGGCAGCGCGTGTTCGGCAACTTACCCTACGCAAACGGGGAAAAAATTCAGCTACGTGGAGCGGTGTTTTCTGCACTCCGCGGAGTGCAGAAAACTCAGTGAACGGAGCGGAGTTCCCCGCCGAGGCCTACTTCCATCCAGCTTTTCCTACAGCATGCCACCTCACTAGTATTTGAGTTCCTCTCTGAATTTTCAGTTATTGCATCTGGAAATATATCTCACTATAACGACTATGTGCCTAAAACAAGTCAGACCTTTTTACTTTGCCAGTGCTTGTTAAGAGTATCAGATAAATGACAAACAATGAAGGAATAAATAGAATTGAAAATGTTCAAATTCTGATAATATGGGACTCGGAATTAAACATCACTAAGGCCTTTGGAAGAGTCTTTGGAGTATCTCAAATACTCATGTTCTCACCTTCACAACTTTTATTTCTGCAGTCTCACTGTTAGACACGCCTTTCCCCCCCAAGATTTTTTATGAAATCCTTCATCTGCATATAACACACCTCATGTCCTTCTGCTTCATACATTCTTGTTAGTCTCTCATTCAGCACATAATTTTTTGCACCTCCTGCCCTCCACACCCAAACACATCAATTCACCTTCAAGTATTGCGTGGTCTTAACTTCGCCCTGTCAATATTACAACAACTTTGTACCTTCTTAACACACTTTTGCATAGAATAAGAATTACATTTGGCACCCAAGATTAGGGGAGAGGATGTAGCTTTATTTTTAGAGCGGTCGACCTCGAAGCTGGGGTACCGGGTTCGAGTCTCGGCAACAACGCTCAACATCCTATGATTCTGGGCAAATCACTTAATCTTCCCATGCCTAACAAAAACATGAATATCAATCTGTAACGAAACTTGTGCTCAAGTAAAGCGCTCTGATACCCAATGTCTCAAGTCTAGTTCGCACTATAAAAAAACTCAACAAAAAAAAACATTGCTCTGCGCAATTTGCAGAGGGGCAAAAACTGGTTCAACTTGTATTCTGAGCCTCTTTGTGACAGACTCGAAAGGCACTGTGAGAAACTTGCATTGCCTTCAGACACCCCTCCAGAGCTCTAAATCGTGGCTTGCTACAAAGACACACCCACTGGATTGGAGTAGGGGTAGGCTGGATTGTAGTAGATTGGGGTGGAGGGCGATAGAGTGGTGTGAAGTGGAGTAGACTGGGGTGGAGGGGTAGATTAGAGTGAGGTAGATTGGGTGGATTATGGTAAGGTAGATTGGAGTGAAGTGGGGTAGATCTGAGTGGAGTAGAATTGAGTAGATTGGAATGGAGTTCAATAGAGTGATGTGGGGTAGATGGGGCAGAGTAGAGTGGAACAGATTGAAAGGGGTACATTTGAGTATTGTAGTTTGAGGTGGCATGGGGTTGGGTAGATTGGGGTGGAGTGGGTTAGATTGGACTGGAGTGGGGTAGATTTGGGTGGTACGTGATAGATTTGAGGGAAGTGGTAGATTGGGTAGAGTGGAGTGTAGTGTGGTAGATCAGGATAGACTGAGATAGATTGGGTGGACTGGAGTGGGTTAGATTGGGGTAGAGTGGAGTGGAGTGGAGTTGGATAGATTAGAGTGGAGTCGAGATTGGAGTGGAGTGAGTAGATTGGGGAAGAGTGGAGTGTAGTCGATAGATTAGAGTAAAGTGGGAGAGATCAGAGTGGATTACAGTAGGGTAGATTGGAATGGAGTGGGGTGGACTGAAGAGGGATGATTTGTGTGGGGTGGGGTAGAGTGGGAAGGGGTGGAGTGGAATACTTGGGGTAGATTGGAGTAGGATAGATTGGGGTGGGGTATATTGGGGTGGAGTGGGGTAGAGTAAGTAGATTGGAGTGGATTTGGATAAAGTTGTGTAGGGTAGATTAGGATGGGGTGCAGTAGATTAGAGTGAGCAGATTGGATGGGGTAAAATGTAGTTTGGGGTGGAGTGGGTTAGATTGGACTGGAGTGGGGTAGATTTGGGTGACGTGATAGATTTGAGTGAGGTGGATTGGGGTAGATTATGTAGAGTGGAATGTAGTGTGGTAGATGGGTTGGAGTGGGATAGATTGGTTCGACTGGATTGGGGTACAGTGGAGTTGAGTTTGGAGTGGAGTTAAATGAGATGGATTAGGGAAGACTGGAGTGTAGTCTGGTAGATTAGTGTGGAATGGGATAGATTAGGGTGGTTTACAGTTGGGTAGACTCAAGTGAGGTAGACTGAAGAGGGATGATTTGAGTGGGGGGAGAAGAGTGGGGTGGTGTACATTTCAGGGGTAGAGTGAAGTGGAGTATATTGGAGTGGGGTAGATGGTAGACTGGCTAGGGTAGATTGAGGTGGAGTGCAGTAGATTGGATTGGGGAGGAGTGGGTTAGATTGTGGTCGAGTGAGGTAGATTGGATCGTAGTGGAGTGGATTGAGGTAGATTGGATTAGAGTGAAGTAGATTGAAGTGAGGTGGAGTGGGGTAGAGTAGAGTGGATTGCGTTAAGTGGTGTGGAGGGGCATAGACTGGACTGGATTGGCGTGCTGTGTCGTGTCATGGAGTGGAAGGGTATTGAGTGGAACAGAATTGCGTATAGTGCATGGTGTGATACCACACTCCTATTACAGACAACACGTTTTCACTTGAAATGACCATTACATTTGCACCGAAATACAGTTTTACTGCACATAAACGAATATGTGTGCAAATGTCATCACCTAGTCTATTGATGTTTTGATCGTATTCAAATATTTTGTTTCCACTTCACTTGTGATTTACAAAAAAATTTACTTTATTTGTACTCATTCTGATCAGTTCATTTTTTTGTTGTGTGCTAGAAAAAGAAATATTGTACACTCTTTCCTCTCACATGGTTACAAGTAAACACTAAGCTCCCTCCGAAGAGAGATTTGACCTGTCTCTTTGAATGCATACCAAATGTGACAAGATAGAAACAAGATTTAAAGGCAAGTTTTCAGAAAGCGAGTTTGGGGAAGTATATAGTAAACAAGGTATGGGCAACAAGGATGGACAAACTAAAGATGGACAGCCCAAAGCTAATAAAGTCAGCAAATAGAAAGCCAGAACATGTGAGTTACAAACCACAAAGCCAATGGTAAGTAACGGCATTGCTAGGTCAATTTACTGAGTGTAGCCAAGATGTCTTTAGAAAGCCAGAGACCTAACAAACAAAATAATGTAACCAACATAAATGTGAAGGACATTTGGTAAACTTTTTTTTACCTACTCCCTTTTTACAATCAAATGAATACATGAGCTTAAAACTCACTCAAAGAAAACGTGTGTTCCTAAACTATGTTTTAATGTCACTGAGTAAATAAAATGTGCAGCGTTTTTTTATGGTAATGGTGTTGTGTGTTAAGAGCTGAGGACTCCTATCAGTAACTTCCGTACACGGTCCAATAGCGGCCTTGGGCAGCTGGCGTCTTTTTTCCCACAACACAAACTCGGGCATTAAAATATTCTGTCTGGAAATAGATGATTTCTTTAGATAAATGATTTTGCCGTCCCTGGCAATTATCCTGTTATGCCGGGTTTTGGGCCTTGGTCTGTGGCCAGCTTCTTGAAGGATATGGATACATTGCACAGCCACTTGTACCAATATGAAGGATGTAGGAAGAGGAAACACTACCATGAAATGGTCAGTGCGGGGGTCTTTATGAAATGGTAGGTGCTGAAGTGGGCGGAGCTCTGAGGACGCTGCCCTAGCCGGCAGGGGCCTTGCAACTAGCATTTCTGGAATTAATACCTGCTGGTTAACTCCTCTGGGCCACTGGAGCCCGGTGTAGCCGATTGCTCCCACAGATCTATGCACGTGGAGCCAGGCAGCAACTGCCAACCTCGGAGCCAGGTGCATAACACAGGGCCCCACAGCCGAGCCCTCGTGGTGCAGGGGGGCCTCAAGTTCCAGGCCCCCCCCCATAGCATATAGTACTCTGGCCGGAGAGCTCCAGATTTAGTCCATAGGGGGCCCCTCCACGTACCTTGCAGGGGGGGGGGGGGGGCTCAAATTTCGTTACGCCAGTGCTCAGTGCCCTCCCTGCGTTTCAGTGCTGAGTGAAACCCACGCGCCAGGAATGCATGACACAATCTCCACACACGGGTGTTCAGGTCTGTGGCCTGCACTGTGTCCCAAAGTCTGACTGACCGGTTTCACCTGTTGTGAGCTCTGCCCTGTGAGCGCTGGAAGATGTCAAAACTGCCCTTGAAGAGTGTGGGAATTGCAAGGAAGCTTCCGTTTTCATTGTCTCCTTAGGCTCGTTTTAATCTCCCTTAGCTGCTTAAAGGCGTTTCTTTCGCCAGTGCAGTGCTCTGTTTTTCAACGTTTGGGGCAGTTTGCATTTAAACCTTCATAAATTATTTTCTTGAAAAGATATGCAGCCCAAATTTGCGCCTTTTTCTACATATGTTTGGGATTCTATAGGTACACAAGCGTTATAGGTCTCCCTTGAGAGAACTGAGAAAATAGGCAACATATACCTTTTTTGGGGGTGGAAAAATGGGAAATAAGTGCTGGGCAAGAAAGTGTATGGTTTTATTTTAACTTAAAATGGCGTTATGGAAAGGTTTGCTGTGCTACGATCACATCTCACAAGCTTTCAGTAACGTGCCTGTTGTTGAACAAAAAAAAATATCCCCAGTTTTCCTTTTTTTTAAGTACTAATCCATTTTTCCCATTTTTTTGTAGTTTCAGTCTTCCTTCTGTGTGTGTGTTAGAAACAGGTGTGAACCTTGAAAGCTGTAGGTTTGTGTAAAGTAGACCAAATTCAAAATTCAGCAAGGAGTCATTTCTGTAGATTGCTCATGGTTTTCTCAAATAAAAAAATCCTTGAAATAAAAAAAATAATGTAAATTTAGCTTACAACAATCCTGTGTAATTTTTTTGCGCCAGTGACGTACAAAAGAAAAGCCACACAAGTATGTCCGTCAGACCCTTCTGGTTGCAGGAATATCTAGTATTTGTTGGTTGTCTAAAAGCACGTGATACCCTGAGCCAACAACTGAACTGCAGCTTATGAGTTTTCATTGTTGACGGACAAAGCAGCAATTCGTAAAGTAAAATCTAATGAATGAAAAATGGGTCTGAAGGAAACAAATGTGTTTTTGAAAGGCACTCTAAATATTGAGTTTAGTAATAGTGGTTACTGGTTCTACTCTGTATTTGGGTCACCCACACTGTCTGAAGATTCAGGGGGCATGTTGCAGATTGTGTTCTTTCCTATTCTGTGGCTTTTTTTTTTTTTTTTAAACCTTTATTGTACCTTTAAGTTCACACAACTGTTGGCCTACAACCCAAGGGGCCGGCCGCTATCACATTCTTGTATTCTTAATTCAGTAGCATAAAGCTGGATTCTGAACGTTCTTCTTTTGCATTTCTCACTATTACATAGAATAATAGGGTACATTATTGTCGATATATTGCTGATCAATACGGGTTTTTTGGTTTTCTATTTTTTAAACAACAAAAACAACAACAAAAAACATAAGGAATCACATTTCGGTCGTGCACTGTTGGTTATTGGTTGCATTAGCTGAGTATGGAAGCGTAGCTTCAGCGTCAATTCAGCCTAAGTCACTCCAAGACCCTGCAAGACGTGGCCCTAAAAGCACTCAGGGTCCCTAAGATGCAGCTCCCTCAGTATTGTCCCCTGCTCGTCCCTTGAGTTCTCTCTCTAGATCCTAAGTCCGCCCCGGTCCCACGACCACCCTCACTTGTAGAATCCGCGTAATCTAGTGGTCCTCTTCCCCTTCCTCATCCGATATAGCCTGATCATCTTCCAGCAATGGTTCACAGATCTCCCCTCTGTATTTGTTCCACGGGGTCCAAATTTTATTCCATTTCCCCGGGCAGGCCCGGTTAGAATATACCGCCCTTTCCGTCACCATCACCCTATCCATATTTAGGCACCATTGTGATTTTGTTGGGACTTCCGCCGCCCCCCAGCGCTGTGCAATATCACGCTTGGCTATTATCATGCCCAATGTAACCCAGAGTTGACCGTGTCTGGACAAATCATTAGCGTCCCATACATTCAATAGGCATTTGCGTGGTTCGGGGAGTAGGGAAATCCCTAGCGTCTGCGATATCGTGCGCATTATTCGCCTCCAATATTCCTGGATAAGGGGGCAGTCCCATAATGTGTGAAAGAACGTGCCCTCCTCCCCACACCCACGAAGGCAGTAAGGGTGTTGTGCTCTTTGGATGCGGTGTAACGTGGTCCTCGTGTAATACACCCTATGCAAAATTTTCAGCTGCACAAGTCTTAATCTTGCGGAGATACCTACCTCCTTAGGCGATGCCATCGCCTCATTCCATTCGTGTTCATCCATATCATGGATGTCGTCCTCCCGTTTCTCCTTCAACGGATCCATAGGGTCCGGTAAGTTGTTGAGTAGTTTGCGGTATGTGAGCGATGTCGCACGCTCTGTCATGAATTCCGTGAGGAGGCGATCCTCAAGTGGGGACGACTCCGGCACCTCCATGTCAGGGGGTATGGCCGCGAGCAACGCATGCCGTATCTGAACATATCTGTACGATTCCCTCTCTCCCAGGTCATAAAGTTCCTGCAACCTGGCAAAAGGCACCACCTCTCCCTTTTCCCATAGGTCCCCCACTGTAGATATCCCTATGGTGTCCCAGTGAGAGAAGCCTTTGCTGTTTCTCAGGTTTCCCAGGGCTCTAGAGTCCCATAGTGATGTGAGTTTGGTTATTTTCCCCTTCCATCCCAGTGCCGCAATCGCTGCATGCCAAAGCGCTGCCGTGAGTCTGGTGGGCCCCTTCAATTTATGCACTTTTCTCTGGTCGTACAGCGGAGCTAATAGACTATCCGCGCCTAGTTGTGCCATATCGGCCTGAAATGCCGGATCGTTTTGCGGAGCATGTATCCATTGATTGATGGGCTTCAATTGCGCCGCCCAATAGTATAATTTCAGATTAGGCAGCGCAATACCGCCATCGTACCACCCCCTGTGTAGTTTGGTCTGCGCTATGCGTGCCGGGAGGTTCCCCCACAGAAGACTCGACACCAATGCCGCCACCTTCCTAAAGTATTTCGGATCCACCGGATATGGAGTGTTTTCAAGTATATACAGAAAGCGGGGCAGGGACATCATTTTGTAAAGTGCGGCTTTCCCCAATAGTGTCAGAGGCAGCCCCGCCCAGAACTTAACATCCTGCTTAAGTCTTTCCATGGGAGGCGCCAGATTTCTACTCAAAAAGTCCGCCGGGTCCCTTGTAATATGGATGCCTAAGTATTTAAAGGAGGAGCCAGCATCCCTTAGTGGGCACTCAGTGCTCAGTGTCGGGACTGGACCCGGCAAGACGTACATCTCTGACTTGTTCCAATTTAACGTGTAGCCCGATATCCCACCATGGCTGTCACAGAGTCTGTGGCTTCTTTTAGCAAGTCAAAAATAGAGAGAAGTTCAGTTGATAATGACTTGTTCCAATTTAACGTGTAGCCCGATATCCCACCATGGCTGTCACAGAGTCTGTGGCTTCTTTTAGCAAGTCAAAAATAGAGAGAAGTTCAGTTGATAATAACGTATGTTCTACTATTCTGTGTTCCTGGACCTCTCCTGATTAAAAACAGTGCTCCTCTTGCGTGGGTGGGCCTATCCACTTGAGTATGACATCCTCCATATTAAAAAGGTTAAGGTATATTTTTACCTAGGACAAGACTTCTACTCGGTATATGTGTCCTTAAAGGACGGTGTGACGTTTCTGAATATCTTTGGGTATGGTGCACAAGTTCTGTATATAATATTCAGGGTTGACTAGACTGTTTGTGACATATCGTAGGTTACGTAAAGCTACAGAGATGGTTTGTTCATGCTTTCACACTAGGTTATCTAAGGAGAAGGAAGTGGGTAACAGACTCTGGCTTCTCAACTCACATGGTTCTGCGTCACATAAGGTTTCAGCAATCTTCAGTGTAAAGCACTGTCACACACGGAGTACAACGACGAGCTGGAAACCCTTGCATAAAGTATGTTTCCAGCTTGTGTCTGACTGTTCTGTTGGAGACCATTTAAGGTTGTAATACCCCTCAGAATGGGCTAGCCGGCTGCAGGCGACTCTGGTTTTGCTGTGGGGCAAGGAAGTGGTGACTGCTCTGTGAAGGGTGAGAGGAGGCAGCACCTGAGCTTTCCCGTCGACTTGCACCTTTGAGGCTCTATTACCTCCTTTTTATCAAAATCACTCGATTGAAATTATTTCAACGTTGCAGACAGTTTTTTCTTCTTTTTCTAAATCCTGTGCCGTTTTCAGATCGAATTGACAGTTGTAGATTATTCCCGAAAGTGGGCCAAGTACTTAAAAGCGTATAAAATAATTAAGTCTGATTAGAAGGCTGTGTGTTAATGTAGGTCATGGGTGTCTTTGAAGGGCTTAATTTGTAAAAATAAAATAAGTGCCAGGGCCCTTCCGAAGGTCATTGCAGCCTGCCCCATGCTTTACCTCTGTCGGCGCTGCCAATGACAGTACTCACATAACACCTAACCATCACACTCCTGCAAGGGGGACAATTCAGACTATTTCAGGCCACACAAAGCAATAATAAAGGCGTGAGAAGCTGGTAATTATTAATTTTCAATGCTATTTGAGGTATAAACAGGGTTGTTGTGCACGTCTCAGATAGTACCACCATGTGGTGGACTGTACTAGAGCCGGTCCTGTCAATTAAGTGCTGCTTGCGAGCGCCGGTAACCACCGGCTTACATTAAGCACTGGTGTCCTATTAAGGTCCTGCACGGCAAATCAATTCTAGATTTTCTGACTAAATACATTCAGTTTAGAATAACTGTACATATTTATTCATGTGGCTGGCCTAAAACGCTGCCTTTTATTCTGCCCCCTGATCCCCGATCTAAGTTATTGTGTTGAGTTGCACCAGATCCAATTTTTCATTCAGTAAAGCAGAGTTGGATTGGTCGAAATCTTGAAGAGGGTGCCGCAAGACTTTGAAACAATGTTCTGTTGCTGGCAACCAGTGGAGTTTAGGATTGTGCTATTTAGTTATGCAATTTAATCTAGTGCATGCATTACCCGAAGGCGTTTGAACTCCACATAAGTGTAAAACATTGCGCTTTCCACAAACAATGCTGCATGCAAATTTTCATAAGCAGCATACAAGTGAATAGTTTAACAGACGTGTCATACAAGTAGAAGAAAATAAATTAGAGAGCTGGATAAGCATAATAAACATGGATTGGTCAATCCTGTCTTTAGTTAAAAAAAAAAACTTCAGAGTCTCTGTGGCATTTGCCCAGGAAAATGGAGTGTAATATGAAGTGAACATGATAGATAGAGTAGATGATGTGGAGTTGTGCGTTAAGCAATGGAGAACAGGAGTATAGAAGAGTCCTCCGGCCAGGAGCCGATCCAGCCAGGATGTGTGCGTTGTCTGGCAAAGACTGTCTACTGATGAAAAAAAGTAAGCGGACTCAAGAGAGAAGTATCAGTGGCGGGCTTTCAATTCAGCCTTGAATAAAGACAGCGAGGTAGTGGCTCCTAGCTACGAGGGCAAGGAGTTCCAAACTCTGGTAGCACTATCCTGAAAGGACCGTGCCATTTTGTGTTCCTTATAGAAATTGTGGTTTCAGGAAGTAGTGTCAGCACTTCGTGAAGGTCTGACCCACCCAAATTGTTTAGCTTAGCTTCCAGGTATCATGGAATAAGGAGGTGGTAGGTCCTTGTGAGTGATATAGGCCTGTTTTTTGTTTTATTTTTTACAAATCTCTTACTACAGTATGAAGCCATCTTAGTTTTAGCAGTACTGGTGGAATGTATTCATGTCTTTTGATGCCAGAAGCAAACTGTGCTGCAACAACAAGCACTGCTTTGAGAAGAGTTTGTCGCAGTTTGGGAAGGCCCGTTTGGTGAGAGATGCAGTACTCAATTCTTCGCAGCACCAGTGATTAGACAAGTGTTTTGAGATCTTCCTGAGGGTTGAAGCTGAAATTCCCCGGGGAATTCTCAGTTGCACGCACAGGTTTCTCCCAATGGTGTTGATATGTATCTGGAGGTTAAATCTTTTGTCAGGAATGACACCTGGAGATTTGGCGCAGGTGATGACAGGATTGCAGTCTGGGAAGCTAATTGAGTCCATTGGTTGTACTGATAGAGACTTCGAAAAGTAGATCAAAAGTAATTCCATTTAGAGGAATTGCTTTTTAAGTGATGAATGGTCATTCAGTCTTGAACAACTTTTATAATATGCACTAGGTGTGGAACATCTTTGGGAACGGAGAACTGTGTAATTGGGACGTAAATGATAAAGGTCTCTAGAGTTCTTTAATATGCTTCCTTGTGGTTCTATGTACAAATGAAAGAGGGCTGGCGCTTGGACGGAACCCTCTTGAGTCTGGGCGACCAGTTTTCAGGACAGGAGTAGTGGTCCACAAAACATAAGTATGGTAACTCTAAGCATAAAAATTTGCATGTCCCCCTCCCCCCCCCCAAACCTCGGAATATCCTACCGGTGCGATAAATAGCACCTACTACTACCACAAACTCAGAGTTGGGGCTTTAGTGTTGAAATGCGTATTGTGCTTTCAAAATTTCAGTTTTTTAGTATTACATAATCATACTACGCTTAGTGCCAAAAAGACGTTACAGTGCAGCAGTCAGGACTAAATAAAGTAAAAGTATCCTGGATTCCCCTTATAGAGTGGCATATCAACTGTCCATACTATTAATATTAGCCGTTTAGAACCCTACAATGTGAGTTAACTGGGTCATCATCATGGCATAGTCAATTGGACAGTAGCAAACATGTGGGGTAGGAAAATAGGCCATATCCCATTGAGCCATTACTTCAAATCGAGAACATTAGCCTGTATAGTCACAATCCACCTCTGAGGAAATGGAGGCGAGTGGTCAACTTGGGCACATTCTTGGAAAATTGTCGACTTCAGATAAAACTGGGTGTAATAATATACATAGGTTGTAACCTTTTTCGTGTTTGTCTAGGACCTTTGCTATGCGTTTATAGTATGTAACAGTTAGCAAAATATTCCTGTAATTTCTATAGTCCATTAGAAATGGATCTTTTTTCAGGATCAAAAAACAGGCTCTTTTTCGCAGATTTGAAAGTCTTCCCTGTCAGTCAAAATTCATAAAGCAAAATCAGACCGGAAAGAATTGCTATTTGCCACTATAAAATTCTTTAGTGTTCATGCTGTCAAATTTAGCATTCTCAGCGTGTATTGATAGCACAGTGTTGTATATTTCTGTTTCTTTTATATGACCATTCCGACATCTTTTCTTCTCTACACGATTTATGGAATAATAATTTTCTCAAAAGTCCTGATTCTCTAGTAGGGGATTTGTAAACTTCTCTAAGGGGTTTTCTGGTCATTTTGTTTATCACTGTGTTATAATATGATCCCTTTCTTTCTGCAGTCCTTGGCAATGCTTTCGGAATGTAGTGTTTTATCTTTCTTCCTCGAAGTTGATTTGTTGAAGCTTAGTTGATGCTCCCTGAGAACACTTTCGTTGATCAACACTGTGACTTAATCAGAGCAGCTTTGTTGAAGTAGTGTGGACTTGTGGTTCAATTTTGATTTCGTCTTTAGTTTTTGCATTGTTGAGTTGCCTGTCCTCTTATGTGCGCTTTTGCAAACAACCATTTGCCATGCAATAGGTCTTGCATTTCGAGAGTTTTGTAAATGCGAGACCTAAATGCATTGCAAATCTTTGTGTTTTTTGTCCCTGGGCACCTAAGAAAACATCTGTCTTGTGACTTCAGCACTGCCATTACCCAGCCAGCAGAAGTTTCAGGCTTGCTCGTTGTAAGCATGTACGCTTTAATGAAACAAATCATGTTGAACGTTATCCTCGCACCGTTTCTAACCCCCCCCCCCCACCTACAAGACTGTGCCCCAGACACCATTCCATGGAATAGTGTTGTGCACGCTTACTTGATTAGGCAACCCTTTTCCCTACACTCACTTCCCCCGGGGCACTGGACCCGTATCATTGTGGTCTAGTTGTTTTTCCATGAATAACGTGGGATCTCCTTCACCGTAAACAAAAGCCGACACTCCCGAGACGCTTCATTCGTCTGAGGTACTGCCCGACTCTTCCCTGTTATCTCGTTCTCCGCAGGTGCTTAAATATTTCCCCGGCATTAAATGCTTCATCAAGGAGTTACGGCCCGACTCGTCCCGGCTCTCTTGTCCCCCTGGAGTGTTTTTTAATCCTATTATCGGAGCAATTCCTGCACTAGTACGGTAAGAACGCCGCTCTCTCTACCGTATACAAGCTTAATTCCATGCCACTATAATTACGCTGGTCCCCTTACTCGTGTCTCCCCTTTCATTATAGAGCGTGATTCTCTGCCCAGCTCCTTGTCCATCACAGACGTTGAACCTCCTTCCATCGGTAAGTCCACATGGCTACCACCACTCTCCCCTTTCTTCTTCCTGCTTCCTCCTCCTACCCTGTCCCCTGCTCACACCACCCTCCTTCCAGCCCTCTCCCCTTCCCGCCCTTCCTTCCCCCTCCTCATACAGTTCCTTAGTCTATGACCGAGCGTATCCTTTCTTTACTTCTTAGATTAGTTCTTGGAATTTGATTACCTCCTAAGACGCTGCCACTCGGATTCCAGGCGTGGAATCTACCTACTTACCTGACAGGTAGTACCCTTTCTTTCACCTTTCCCGCTTCTTGAATTTCTAATAATTTCTTGGCCTATGGGTTTGAATCCTATTGATCTCCCTTTCCCCTTTTTCTTAAATCTATAGAGCACCATACCCAATTGTGTAACCATCGTCCTGATGATGACCTCAAGTAATAGAGGTTGAAACGCCGTCGACCCTGCAACGCCATTTGCGGCATTCTAATGGGCACTTGCAAATAACACATTTTTGTTTATAATTGTCAATACTTTGTCTTGACCTTAACTGATTACCTTTCACCTCGCGACCTCGAGCCGCCTCACATTGTTTTATAATCACGTGTCACTGCGCCGTTCACTCACTTACACATTGCCAGTACACATCTTGTTGTTATGGTTACTGCAATTTAGTTGTAGGGAGAGGTGTGGCGCCGCGGCCAGGGCGACTGACGCTGGAATCTGGGGACCACGGTTCGATCCCCAGCTCCGGCGGCAGGTTAGCCCAGCACCATGTGACTCTGGGCAATAGCTCGCTTAATCTTCCCGACGGCCACCAGCGCCTAGAGACCCATACGGGTGATTGTGCACTTTACAAATGTGGACTTTACTTTACTTTACCTATGTGCTTCTATACGTAAATAACAACCTGTGTACTATCATTTGGTCTCCATTGTTCTTTCCCCCTTGCTATGTGATTTACCCTCGCCTTAAATTGTCTTTCTACGTGATATTCCTGCTGAGACACTGTATTATTGTTGTAAAACTATTGTCTGGCATAGTTCCTATCACTCTAGCTCTCTAGTAAAGGTTCTGGAGATTTCCAGAAATGGTGGTTTCCGTCCTCTTCGTAGGTGGCAGTGCACCCCCATGCTCTATTTTAAATTGTTCTTCAGGCATTTTTAGGTCCAGCCTGGGCATCGCATGTGCTGCTCTGCGAGGCATGCTGTATCAAGTTAGGGATTTGAAGCTCCGCCCACATATTTTTCATTGGCTTGTGACGTTGTCCTTTGTAAATGTTGGCTTCTGATTTCTTAATTGCCTTGTTAGTCCCTCCTTAGTATGCCTGGTCTTCATTTGAAACATCCCTTGACGACTGGCCCTTTTATTTCTGTTGGGACATGGTATGTTTAATTTCGTCTGTATGCACTATTTCCTTTAAAATATTTTGCCTTACTGCAGGCAGGACGGGCTGTCCTTACATTCAGCGCGCCATGGCGCTTTCACTTTCCAAGCAGCCGGGACAATGGTGGCCGCTTCTGTGCAATGCCATAGGTCTCGCATTTACCAGATTTTAAGCTATTGGCATTTACAATTCCAATAGCTCAAACTCTCATAAATACGAGACCTATGGCATTGCGCAAATGCTTGTTGTAGATTTAAAGCAGATCAGTTAACTATCTCATCTGGTTGTTAGACCAATGCAGCCCTTGTAGCGGTTTGAAAGGACCTCTTAGTAACGGGTTCGGATCCCAGCAGGTCCACTCAGCCTTTCAACCTCATTCTAAAGTAAGCAATTGGCACTAAGATCCGATACATACAGGGACTGCCCTGATTGATATATATAACCACCTGTTCGTCTTTAACAGCTGTACCCACCTCTGAAGAAAAATAAATTGAGAACTTCGGAGTGAACCTCAACCTTATGACAAATCTTATAATCACGTTGAAACTAATTTGAAGTGTGCTGCAACCTTTCTGTTTTATATTGTATTAGGCCCTCAATTCTTGAGGAGCCTATACACAACACTTTAAGTAGCCGGGTGCTTCGATTTCCGTTGACTACCACATTGTTACACCAGATACTCATATTGCCGTCATTGTACCTACTTCTCTTCTACAATGCACAAACTTGACGAGGATGTGCAACCCCTGCTACCAATGTCATAACAAACGCCTTATGCAGTCAAACACATTTCTATTTTAAGTTACTCAGGAGATCTGTGCTTTTACTGTAGGGCCTCTTTTCCAAGTTTAACCTCTTTTGTAGTAACCTGAGACGAGACCTATCTCTGTCGTCACTGTTTCTGAGCCGCGGTAGAGTTATTGAGGGGGTTTATGTGATGGCTAATGCTTATAGGAGCAGAGAGATCACCGAGCGCCCCATACACTGCCATTTCAGCTAGCCAGATAGTTTTGTACTGGTAAGTGCATGCTCTTATAATGAACTGAAAGAAAAGCACAAACATTATTTTATCCACCATTTGTCGCAAATCAGCATATTCAGTGATAGAGGAATTTGAGTATTCATATTATACAACACATGATCCGGCAGTCCATATTTAGAAAAAAAGTCTCTCCTTTCTTTGCTTTGCTTTTTTATTGCAATTTGCTCTTAAGGAGAAAGAGGAGCATAAAAAGCACTTCTCAATATTGTATCGAATTATTGATACATACTTTTATTTTGCAAGGTGTCCTAGTGCTCCCCTGTTTCGCTTCCAAGTGACTTGCTTCTTTAAAGTCAGAGAAGGGCTCAGGTGTGAGATAGGTGAGATTGGTCCTTTTCAACATACTTTTCCAGACTTGAATCGTTTGTCTTTCTTTGGCCGAGTGCTTATCATAATTCAGCAAGGCGAGCTTTAATCTTGCCAGTTAAACGGACCTCAAATAATGATATGATATTACTAAACCTGTGTATGAATAATTGGAATTCTTGTCACCCTCTTTGTTAGGATGAGAGACAGACTGGATCCTGCCCAAGATTAAAACCTTTGAACTTTATGTATTATCCAGCTGTGCATTAAATACATGAATTTATGTGTGTATACCGTTGGCCATGTATGCTGTATCTTCCTTGCAGGCCTAAAAACTGCAGCATCAGTGATCCTTGAAACTTTCTTGTAATGCAAATGGTTTTGCTTCTACTAGGGATGTAAAGAGAATTTTCTTCGAGTTCTTTGCCCATTTTCTGCTGGGAGTGCAATTGCACCACTTCGTAGAATATCACAATCATGTTGCTCTTTATTTCCGACATCCTATGTACTGAGTACATTGCAATGCTCTCTGCTTTTACCCCTCCAACATGGCGCTCTAAATTTCTTTTTTTTTAAAAAATATTTTTATTGAGATGGATCGGAATATAAAGACAGAGTTACAAATATAAACTGGATAGCATGTGATAAAATCAAACATTTACACATATAAACTTAAACTGGATAGCATGTGATAAAATCAGACATTACAGTTAATATGTACATTTTCTGTATCTTCATATAATCTCAACGGTCAGCCGAAATATGCCAGAATGTTGCAGTCCAGATAATGCAGGAGGATCGGTCTCCTATCGACTCTAAGTCTATTTATCTCAACTCTCTCCAGTTACTAAGAGGAGCCCAAATCTTTTTACCATAATCTTTCCTCCTTTTACCCTTAAAGCTATATAGGCATTCCTCTATATTATGAATCCCCAGCAGCCTAGTTAGCCACATCTGAAAAGTGGGCGCAATCGGGTCTTTCCAGGCCGCGGCAATTAGGATTCTAAAAACAGCCACGGATAGAAAAATAAAAGCTTCGGCTTCATGTTCGATTACTAAGTTTTCATCCCTGCCGAGCAAAACAGTAGTTGGGGATAGAGAAATTTGGTGCTCTAGCAGCCCCGATAAAAATTTTTCCATTTCTGTTAAAACAGGCGTAAGATTCTGACAAGAATAGAAAATATGCAGTAAATCCGCCGGGCCTTGATTACACCTAGGACATTTATCATTGTCTCTTAAACCCCAATGAAACAACTTTGCGGGGGTATAATACAGGTTAAAGACCATCTTATAATGCTGCGCTTTTAAATTAGTTGCTCTTAATACCTTTTTATTCAGTGCAAGAACATAATCTACGTCTATATTTGGATCCCCCATTCTTTGAGCCCAGGCAGATTCTATTTGTCCGATGTCATCACCCAGCCCCTGCAGAAGATAGCTATATCCTATTTTGATCTTCTTGCCACCATTTATTACATACTTCATAAGAGGTTTTATCTCCTGGATTAATAATCTCGGTCTAAATGATTTGATCGTTTGCTCTACTTGTTTATATAAAAATCAGTGGCTGGCAGGAATACCGAATTTTTGTTGTTAGAGATCGAACCCTAATAATTCATCCTTACACATGACATCCCCCAAACATCTGATACCCAACATCTTCCATGTACTGCTATTTCTATTCTGTCCAAGATGAGAAAAGGGTTTTGAACTCCATAAGTCAACCATACCATTGATCTTCGGAATTTTCAAAAATTTCAATATTGCCTTCCAAGTGCCCCACGCACTTAACATTACTTTGCTTTTACTCCTTTTAAAGTGTAAGATGTTAATTTCTCGTGTTAAGAGCCCCCGAGCCCTTTCTCCTACTATTAATTCATAAATTGAGGGAATTCTATAAGAGCCCGGTGGAATCTCTTGGACATCATATTTCAATAAATAATTCATTTGCAGCATTAAACAAACCCAATGGTATAACCTCAAATTAGGTGCAGATAGCCCTCCTCTCTCCAATGGTGCAGAAAGTCGAACTAATGATCTCCGAATTTTCCCATATTGCCACACAAATTGTGAAAAAACAGCTTCCATTTTTTTTAGCAAACCCTCTTCAACAAGTAAGGGTATGGCACGGAATAGGTACAGTAATTTCGGAAACATTGACATTTTCAATACATTCACCCTTCCGATCAAGGATAAATGTAAGACATCTATTCTTCTCAGTTCTCTATCTATTGAGGTAAGTAAGGGCAGATAATTTTCCTGAGTAATTTTCCCCACATTAGCATTGATTCTTACCCCAAGATAAACCGCAGAATCCACATATCTTGGGTCTCTTTTATGAATGTTTTTTGTACCAATTATTATTGTTTTTTCCGTATTAAGCCTATACCCAGAGCACAATCCAAACTCATGTGCCAGATGAGTTAGTTCAATCATTGCCGTTTGTGGATTAGTGGTAGTAATTGCCAAGTCATCCGCATACGCCAATAATTTGGTACTATGACTATTGGTTATGACTGGGGATATTTTATCAGAAGCAAGGATTTTCCTAATAAAAGGGTCGATATAGAGTGAAAAGAGTATCGGGGAACAGGGACATCCCTGTCGTGTTCCTCTCCTAATCACCACTTCTTCCGACTGCAGGCCCATTGCAGTAATTCTGGCTACAGGATCCAATATACATAGCTTTAATTGCATTCCTACATTTCTCTCCAAAGCCCCTTCTGGCCAAAATCTCCCACATAAAATCCCAGACCACACGGTCAAAGGCCTTTTCGGCATCTAAAAGAATCATGGCCATATCTCCCCCCGTAGCAGCCATTGCATCAAATAGCGAGATTGCCCGCGCCGTGTGTTCAGTTGTACCTCTTCCCGGGACAAACCCATGCTGCCAGGGTGAGACAAGTTGACTGATAATCCTCCCTAACCTTTTAGCCCATACTTTAGAATAGAGTTTTGCATCCGAATTTATCAGCGAAATTGGCCGATAGGAGCCGGGATTTTCCTCAGGTTTCCCCTTCTTATGAAATATTACGATATTAGTTTGTTTCCATGTATCGGGGATCTTCCCAGAGCAGATTATTCCGTTAAAAAGTTCTACGAGCATAGGAAGGATTTCCTCTTCCAGAACCCTATAAACTTCTAGTGGTAGACCATCTGGACCTACGGCTTTACCCGCTGCTAGTTCATGTAATGCAGTCTTAATCTCCTCTGCTGTTATATCTAGGTCCAATTGCTCCTTATCATCCTCCTCCACCATTGGGCATAGTGGGCCATAATCCTGCAAAGGTGGTACCACCCCAGTCTCCTGGTCATACAGTTTCTGATAAAACTTCTGGAATACCTCCATTATTGCTTTTGGGTCTGTATGTTCAACACCATTATATTTGATCTTAGCAATTTTATTTTTATTTGTTTCTTGCCTAATGCGGAGAGCTAAGGCTCTTCCAGCTTGCTCGCCTGTCTCATATCGCCTCGCTCTGTGTGTCTGATAGTCGCAGATCTCCTTCTGCGTAATTATTTTTAAGATCTCCCCCTTAATCAGAGCCATAGTTCTGGCCATTTTCGAACTATCCTGACCTGAGACTATTTCCGCTATATGGCATTTCTCAGCTTCTGCTAAATCTAGGGTGCGTTTTTCCACTTTGCTTCTATCCTCTTTCCTTAATTTGGCGGCACAGCTAATAGTCTCCCCCCTTAATGAGGCCTTGAAGGATTCCCATACGCCATTTCTGGATGCGCTATATCTATTGATCTCAAAGAATCCTTTCGCCCACTGTTTAATATGTTTAATGAACCTTTCATCATTTCAAAGTTTCCTTTCAAAAGTCCACTTTGAGATTTTCCTTTGCATATTAGGGATCCTATACGTCAACATCAAGGGGTTGTGGTCCGAGATAATTCTTGGTAATTTAGCAATTTTAACCTTGCAGATTTCTCCCATTGTCACAAAGAAATAGTCCAGTTTAGAATATTTCTGTGCCGGATGTGAGAAATATGTATACCCTGGGTCCCCGGGCATTTTTTCTCCCCATACGTCAACCAGGCCGTGTGACTGTATTAGGGAGCCAAGAGCTCTATTTACCTTTCGTTTACGCCCTATATATCTGCTTCCCTGTTTCCAGTCAGCTGTAATGTTCATATCACCGCATACTATCATCGGGGTTGCCCAATTAGCCAGTTCTTCCTCCAGCTTATCATAAACCATTGGCTCATCTTCATTTGGGCCATAAATTACGCACACCGTAATCCCCATCTGCAGTTCCACTAGGGCCCATCTACCAGACCCATCAGTTTTACTACGTTTCACCCCCCCAAATTGCATTTTGCTAAGATAGCCACACCTCTGATCATTGATGATTGCGATGAGCATCCTATCAGCGTATACCCATACATATCCAGCAGCTTCCTTTTATCCCAGGGTATATGGGTTTCCTGGATACATAGTATGTCTATATTATTAGATTTAACCCAATGGCACATCCTTTGCCGTTTTTTCCAATCGTTTAACCCCCCTACATTTATAGTACAAATCCTAATGTCTGACATTATAACCGCATTTCTTCTCCCTACATTGTCTGTTATCCATAAGTACAATTCTAGTCATAATCATAGTCATACTCCTTTCCATCTCAGAGATTTTCTTTTTTTTTGCCCGCTTTTTTCCGCCCTCCCCCTCCCTGCCCTGCTGCTCCTCTCCCCACTCCCAGCCAGAGCTCCCCCCCCCCCCTTTCTTAGAGGCGCTCAGACTTAAGGTCTGTGCACGTGATGGTTCGCAGCCCGAGTTGAGGAGATTAGAACCTGTGGCCCATCCTTATATTCCTATAACCCGCCACCATGTATACTACACACCGCACCACCACCACGTGTGCCTATTGTAATGATTTTAACCTAGATAGGGATCCCTTTTAGCAAGATACTCCCCTAGTGCAGATCAGATTTCTTATACCGGGCAAAATTCCATATATTGCTAAACATTGCTAAACATTACTAAGCATTTCTAGATGCCCTATAACTGCAAAAATTCTTTGGCCTTTATCTCAGAGGAAAAATATAATGTTCTTCCATCTTTGATTATTTTCAGCTGAGCAGGATTAATCAGGTATGCCTGCATGCCCTTATCCTGAAACGGTTTGATCATCTGCCGTAACCTCCAGCGTCTCTCCACCGTGACATGACAAAAGTCAGGACGAACGAAAAAGGAGTAACCGTCAACATTCTTTTTTTTATCAGGTCTCGCCCTCTCTGAAATTGCTTGCCTCAGATTGAAATTGCCCAAAAAAATCAGAATTGCCCTCGGTTTGTCTCCCTCTTTTGCATTTTTATGAATTTTAAATGGGATCCGGTGTGCCCTCTGAACCTCCCTAGACCAATCCCAATCTTTCAAATCTGTAAAGGCGTGTTCAAATAGCTTGACCACGAATGCTTTCATGTCTGAATCCTCTGATCCTTCGGGAATTCCCAAAATGCGCAGGTTATTCTGTCGTGATCTATTTTCCAGCGCCTCCAATTTCCATTGTATATCGGTTATTTGTGTTCCTTGTAAATCTGCAGTGCTGGACGCCGCTGCCGACTCGGCTTCAGCTGAAACAACTCGCTCTTCCAAATTATTAACCCGTTCTCCCAGGTTCATACACACTTTTGTCAGTTTTCTGACAGCCCCTTGCATTTTTCTGGCTGCAGCCTGAGATTTGCGGCTTTCTTGTCGAGCTTCTTCCCTGTGTGAGATTATTTCCTGGTGTATAACCTCTAGGAGAGACATTTGTGCCGTTTCCCCTCCTGGGCTATCTTGGATCGTTCTGGCGGATTTAGACGTCTGCTGTTCTTTTTTTTGAAGATGGATTTTCGAGCCTGCAATGGGTTTCACTGCGGTTATTGGGGGGCTGAGGTCGTCCTGTTCCAGATCAGTGTCGGACCCACTGACTTCTTGATCCAGGCTGCCATTCTCTTCCTCCGACCATTCACCGCCCTCTGACACTGAGAAGAACGCCTCACTGGGGACTTCTTTTTTGTCACTTGCATCACCCCCGGTCTCTTCCTCCAATATCTCTTCTAACACATGGGATGCAACCAACACAATGTCCTCTGCTTCCCCTGTTACCACTCCCGGTATGCCCGTGTCCACTTTCTTACTCCCCTCTATGTCTACAGTTTGATCATGGAGCAAGGGTGTATCTGTACCATTTGTGGGTGCAACCGCTGTATTATAGGGGTTCCCCCCAACTTCGACGCTTGTCAAGACCTGGATACCATCGTTATTGGGGTCATTAGAGTCAATGGGGTCATTAGAGTCTTTTATTTTAGCCAGTTTTTGGAAGATATCGGATATCGGGGTGGTACCCTGAGAATCTAGATTAGCTTTACTGTATCCTTGTTGTTGTGCTGTCTTTTTTGTGGGGGAATCTTGCTTCTTTTTCTTGTTGCCCTCTATCTCCTTCTCTGCCGTTGAGCCCGCTAACTCCGCAGCAGCCTTCCTTCTAGCGGCAGCTTTGGCACTTGCCGTGATCTTGGGGGCCATGATTTCCCTCCTCCTTTCCACAAGCCCAAATTGCTCCTTACCGCTCGTAGTGTTGTTTCCCCGGATCTTTCCCTCCGGGTTAAGGTCCGCCAGGGTCTCCAGAACGCTCAGGGCACTCTTTCCAGTGCTGCGGTGAAAGTGCCCTTGGTGATTCAGGCGAGTCTCCGGTTGCCGAGGTACCTCCGCCTCGGTCTGTCTCCTCCTCCTCCTCCTCCGCTGCAGGTCCCGCCTCGCCTGCGAGCTCCACTGCGTTTGCCTGCTGGGCGCCAACTCCGCAGCCTCCGCAGCCTCCGCCAGCAGACTGACAGCCGATAGAACTCTTCGCCCCCTCGCGACCCGCAGCAGTTCCAGCAGCAGCCGCCCAAGCGGCCAACAGCGAGTAAGTCTCATGCGGTGGGGCCGGTATCTCCCTTTGACAGTATCACGCTCTTTCTTTTGATCACATCGGCTAGCTGTATCTCCGTATCTTCGCTTCCTTACGTCCTCATACCCTCGTGTTCATGTATCACATAAACTCCATACTCCGCGACTCCGTGGTGCGTGGTTCGGGTTTTCTAGGTCTTACAACCTCTCAGACCTGCATCTCCTCACTCGAGCTGCTTTCCCGGCCGCCCTATACGGCCGCCATCTTGCCTCTCTCTTCCCCGTATGGCGCTCTAAATTTCTACTTACTCAATTCCCTGTCATCATTCTACTTCCTGTAACATAAATGACGCCATGATTCTGGCCTCATGCTGCTCCATTCAGAGTGTTGCTGCTTTCTGCTGCAGCTTAGTTCCCAGACTTTCTTGTTACATGGGAACCTTGATTGTCATAAAATATAAAAATTGCCTTGCTCACCTAATTGGGCGTACCAATCTGTATCTGAAAATTTTCAAACGACAGACAAGGTACCTAACCATGACTTTCTCTTACACTTTCGTGGACCCATTAATATCATATAACTCCTATTAATGTCACCATTGTTGTCAGTAATCTTAAAAGCTATTGCTTCTTCATTCACAACTTGAATGGACAAGAGAGCACACTGAAACGTTTGCCTTTCAAAAATAAGAAAACATAGCTTCTCGCAGCACGCCCCCAGCCGGCATTTGCGTGCCTTTATGGGTTTTCTGTTACTGCATTCAGACCTGAAGACACTGAGGTCTCTCCAAATATTCAATGTTTCTCAATTAATAAAAACCACTTGATAACAAACTCAGAAATAAGTCTAGTAAGAGTTAAATTCAACACTCTTATATTCATAAAGGTTCCGATGTGGCAATATACCTTACACATTGACAATTTGTATCCTCATTAATGCAAAGTGCAATGATAAGCCTAAACACATATTTCAAATTTGCATAAACCATTAAAAAAAACAATTCCAAACAAATCCCAATGCATTTCGGGTTGTACTAAACCCTTTGTCAGGGGTTATTTAACATAGTAGTGCAAGTAATATGTTTTCACATTGGAACCATGATGAAAATAGGAGTGTTGAATTTAACTCTTACTAGACTTGTTTCTGAGTTTGTTTTCAAGTGATATTTATTAATTGAGAAACGTTGGATATTTGGAGAGACCTCAGTGTCTTCAGTTGTGCTTCACGCAGGTTTTGGGGTATCCCATACCTTTGGTTCATTCAGTAAGTATAAATGGGGTTCATGGCTAAGTTCCTATAGCGGGAAGGCATGCTAAAAAGTAGCTAAAAACTGAATACCATAGCTTCTATTGTTTATAAAGTCATTCACATTGGTGTGCAGGTCCATCCATTTATATAGTATTACTGCATTCAGACCTGCCACAGTAACCGATCAGCGGTCAAAGGGCATTAAAAAAAATCATAGGAACTGAGTACAATGGCGGTAGGGCCAACGAACGTGGGAGTAGGATCAAAGGTGTAGCTAAAAAACAAAATATGCTGTAATTCTAATGCTGGTCTTTCACCTTTAGGGAACTTCATATAATCTAAGACACATCTTAAAGGATCAAGCATTTGCAAAGCAATTGGTCTCACCTTTAGGACCGTATATGTATTTAACTATGCAGCACATAAGCCTGGGTGCTGAAGCATCTACTGTTCTTTAACATGGAGGGAAAGTAAGCACCAAACTGCTTGACACGCAAGGTATGGGAACACATGGAGAGAAATATTGCCTTTCAGCGGGAAATGGTATAGTCCAAAGCTCTGTTTTTTTGTGTTATTATTTTTTTAACTCTTTTTTAATAATAACAGGGCATAATTTCAAGCGCAAAGCCTTGTTTTAAATATAAAACCAGGGCCTTTGGTGGTCATATCACTGAAAATACAAGAATTAAAAAAAATATTTTTGTCTACGGGTGATTGTGGAAGACAATTTCTATGGACTGGAATCTAGAGAATGCTAATGTGATTCTGGTATTTTACTTACTTCTGCTGGTCATTTTCTATCAAGAAAGTTAAATAGAGGCAGTTGCCAGAAAAATAAAAAAAAGAAAGTCCCTCAGCAGAAAGCAATTCTGGTATTTTACTGACCTCTACTGGCTGGTCATTTTCTATCAAGACTGTTAAATAGAGGCAGTTGTACAGAAAAAAAGTCCCTACGCGGAAGCAGATAAGTCCTAGGGCTGATCTCCAGAGCCCTCAAAGTACATATAAGTATATACTAAATTATATACAAGAGGTCTTGACTGCTCGACCTAAAAAAGAATGCTGGTTAAACTAATCAGTGGGAACTGCACTCAGGGGTGTAGCTTGGTTAGTAAAACAGGGGAGGGGGTTTGAGCTTCAGATTTCCCAATAATTACAATGGCATATGTTAATTATTATATGAGAAGTAGTGCATGAGGAAGATTTAAGAGCCAATGAAAAGGGAAAGGAGTGCAGATTGTGAGGGGTACTTAAAACATGGTATGTTGTAAAAATACCCATGTTTTAATCTTTTCGATGCCTCGGACGGTCCCCTAATGTCCGTCACAGTGGGTGTGTGCGTCGGGCAGCCGGGGCAATCCGATCTGCCCACGCGCCAGATTCGGCTGCACCCCAGCTGAATGTCCGCCGCGGTGAAGACCTTCAAAACAGAAGAGTGTGTGTATGTTTATGTCTGAGTATTTAAAAATCCCAGGTAAAATCGGAAAGACACCATACGATACCAGGCTAAGAAGCTCCTGTATCCAACTATTTCCTAAATAATACATTTATCAGCGGGTTTGCATTACACGCAGTATAAAATAGGCTGTCAGAAAATGTGCAAATCATTTAGGTTTAAGATAAACAAAGGTGCTTCCAAAAATAGGTTTTGGTAATACGCAGGTTGTATCTAGTGGGAAAATATTCATAATTGTCCATTAAAAGCACACACTCCAAAGTTTAACTGGGGTCACCCTTTGAGCACTTCTCAAAAAAGAATAAATATTTGTCATAACAAACTTCTTGTGACTCCATCAATTAAAGGCAATACCTCCTTTCAAGTAGCATTCATATTTGCAGATTAAAGAATTGCACACATTTACATTTCTTTCAGGCTGCAGGCTCCTTGGCAAGAAGGCGTGTTTCCTATTTAGCTGTCTTTTCTTCCTTCCTCAGCTTCACAGCCCAGGAGACACCCTCCTTTCCACTTCAGCTGGGGCAAATCCGCTTTCAACCCTCCAGTGATGGTTGTTTTTTAACAAAAAGTATATCTGTTTATGTTAAATTAACTAAGTATGGGCTCATCATGCTCCACAAATCCCATCCACCTCGACCTCTGCAACCAATCCGTATTCCTAAAACAAGCCATACTTATTCGATTTACTAATGTTTTTAGCTGTTTTAGATAAGTGAATAATAACACTTTTGTTGTGAATAATTAGACAGGAAAATGTTTCAATTCTTAAGATACAAGATTATGAATTAAACATTACTAAGGTCTGAGGAAGGGGTAGTGATCTTTGGAGTATGAACAGGGATTGAATCCCTGATATAGAATACCTTATGGAGTTCTACAGTTATAGTTCAGACATTGATCAATCATTGTTTTTTCTTATTAACCCCTTCGTTGCAAGGCCTCCACCCCAACCCCCCGTGCTAAGCCTTTTTTGGCTATTTGGGTAGTTTGCGCTTAGGCACCTGTAACTTTTTGACCACATAAGGTATCCTCGCCAAATTTGCGTCCTTTTTTTCCAACGTAATGGGGATTCTAAAGGTACCCAGGGTTTGTGGATTCCCCTGGAGGCGACCCAGAAATTAGCCAAAAACAGCTACATATTTTTTTTTAATTGGAAAAAGGGCTATAGTTGAAAAAGTCTGTTTTTTCCCTGCAAATGGTATCAAAAAAGGGGTTGTGGTGCTTAAAACACCATCTTCCCAGCTTTTCAGGGACAAGCAGAATTTTTTAAGAAAACCAAAATATTTTGCATAGTTTTGCCATTTTTCTGGGACATAGCCTATTTTTTGTGCTTTCAACCTCTTTCCAGTTAATGGTAAAAATGAGTATTAAAGCAATAATGGATCCTGGAAAGCTATACAATTTAGAAAAGTAGACAACATTCTGAATTCACCAAGGGGTCATTTGTGTAGATCCTTCAAGGTTTCTTTATAGAAACTAACCGATGAATATAGGAAAAGTTGAAAAAACAGCCATTTGTTTAAACGTTTTCACCTGTAACTTCTTCTAATTATGATAGCTGTTTGAAACCAATATGCTGTTACATCCGCTGGACCTTCCTGATTGTGGGGATATATAGGACTTGTAGGTTCACCAAGAACCCGACGAACCCAGAGCCAATAACTGATCAGCGACTTGCAATCGTTTTTTATTATGTACTGGGTATATAGCAAATATTCTGGGGAAATGTATTCATGGAAAAATAGGTATGAAAGACACCTATGTATTTCTGAATTGGGAACAAAGTATAGAGTTTAGAAACAGTAGATATTTTCACATTTCCGAAATTGGAAATACCCATAATAGCATGAGAATTATAGGTCATTTTTCAAAATGACTATTTTTTACACATTGTCTTTCATTTGGAAGGCAGAAATGCATTGAAAGTCAATACGTAATTCCAGTTGCTCTACAATTCTGTGTTACCCTGAGTCCAAAAAAACACATTTTCCTCACATTTCTGTGATGGAAAGTTCTGGAATCTGTGTGGATCCACAAAATTCCACCCACCCTGCGTTCCCCAAAGTCTTCCAAGAACAATGGTACCTCACTTGAGTGGATAGGCCTAATGCTCGTGGCAGGAAACAACCCAAAACGCACCATGGACGCACCACATTTTCACAGTGAAACATGACCCTGTTATTGCAAAGTTCCTAGGTGTAGTTTTTGAACCTTAGCTCTGCCGGCACCAAGAGAACCCTAGCAAACCTATACATTTTTGAAAACTAGACACCCAGGGAAATCCAGGATGGGGTGACTTGACTGGCTCTCACTAGGTTCTGTTACCCAGAATCCCTTACAAACCTAAAAAATTGTCCCAAAAATAAATTTTCCTCACATTTCTGTGGTGGAAAGTTCTGTAATCTGCGTGGATCCACAAAATTCCACCTACCCCGCGGTCTCAAGTGTTTCGAAAAGAATGGTACCATACTTGTGTGGGTGGGTAAAGTACCCGCTACAGGCAAGGGCCCAAAACCTATTGAGGCTACATCAAAATTACCTATCACAAACCAACTTGGTTTTGCAAGGCAGGTCCCATGAGTTTTTGGCCCGGGGCTCGGCGGCCATCAAGGGAAACCCACCAGACCCATACATTTCTGGAAACTAGACACCCGGAGGAGTCCAGCGAGGTATGGCTGCGTGGGTCCCCCAACATTCTCCTACCCAGAACCCCCTGCAAACCTCAAATTTCGCTGAAAAAAATCACTTTTTTCTCAAATTTCTGTGTGGGAAAGTTCTGGAATCTGTGTGGATCCACAAATTTCCTACCACCCAGCATTCCCCCAGGTCTCCCGATACAAATGGTACCTCAGTCGCGTGGGTGGGTCAAGTACCCGCGACAGGCAAGGGCCCAAAACGTATTGAGGAGACATCAAAATGACCTATCACAAAACAACCTGGTTATGCAAGGGGAGTCACCTGGGTTTTTGGCCCCGTCCTGGTTGGTCTTCTTGGGAAACCTACCAAACCCACACATTTCTGAAATCTAGACACCCTGGGGAGGCCAGCGAGGTATGGCTTGCGTGGGTTCCCCAATGTTTTCCTACCCAGAATGCCTTGCAAACCTCAAATCTAGCTGGAAAAATCACTTTTTTCTCAATTTCTGTGTTGGAAAGTTCTGGAATCTACGTGGATCCACAAATTTCCTACCTCCCAGCGTTCCCCCAGGTCTCACGATAAAAAACATACCTCACTCGCGTGGGTGGGTCAAGTACCCGTGACAGGTAAAGGCCCAAATCGTATTGAGGAGACATCAAAATGGCCTATCACAAAACAACCTGGTTTTGCAAGAGGGGTCACCAGGGTTTTTGGCCCTGGGCTTGGCGACCATCTTGGAAAACTACCAAACCCACACATATCTGAAAACTAGACACCCAGGGGGAGTCCAGGGAGGTATGGCTTGCGTGGATCCCCCAAAGTTTTCCTACCCAGAATGCCCCGCACACCTAAAATTTAGCTGAAAAAAACACATTTCCCACGTATTTTTGGGTGGAATCACCGTGCCGGCACAAATGTCCTACCCCAAAGCGGTTCCCACCAATCTCCCGAGTAAAATGATACCTCACTTGTGTGGGTGGGGCAACGGCCTGTGACTGGGAAGAGCCCAAATCATAGGGAATAAGGGTATAACACCGAGAATTCTAAGCGCTACATTTTTTTAAAAATACGTTTTTAGCCAATTCTGCATTTGACACCCACACAAGTGAGGTATCATTTTACTCGAGACACTAAGGAGAATGCTGTAGGATAAGACATTTATGCCGCCACAGTGAAACCACACAAAAATATGTGGAAAACTTGTTTTTTTCATATAAATTTGAGATTTACAGGGGATTCTGGGTATGGAAACATTCGGGTATCCATGCAAGCCATAGCTCATTGGATTCCCCAGGGTATCTAGTTTTCAGAAATGTGTGGGTTCGGTAGGTTTCCCTAGCTGGCGCGAGCCCGGGGCCCAAATCCCAGGTGCCCTCCCACCCCCAAAACCAAGTAGTTTTGTTATAGGTAATTTTGAAGTCGCCACAGTATGATTTGGGCTATTTCCTGTTGCAGCCACTATGCCTACCCACACAAGTGAGGGACCATTTTTATCGGGAGACCTGGGGGAACGCTGGGTGGTAGGAAATTTGTGTCAGTCCTTTGAACCTACAACTTTCCCGTACAGAAATGAGAGAAAAAAGTTATTTTTTTTTCAACAGAATTTGAGGTTTGCAGGGGATTCTGGGTAGGGAAATGTTGGAGGATCCACGCAAGCCATACCTTGGTATACTCCCCCGGGCGTGTAGTTTTTAGAAATATGTGGGTTTGGTAGGTTTCCGTAGGTGGCCGCCGAGCCTGGGGCTAAAAACTTATGGGACCCCCCTTGCATAACCAGGTTGTTTTGTAATAGGTGATTTTGATGTTGCCTCAATAGGTTTTGGGCCCTTGCCTGTAGTTGGTACTTGACCCACCCACGCGAGTGAGGCACCATTTGTATCAGGAGACCTGGGGGAATGCTGTGTAGAAGGAAATTTGAGGATCCACGCCGATTCCAAAACTTTCCCACACTGAAATTTGAGAAAAAAAGTGATGTTTTCATCTAAATTTGAGGTTTGCAGGGGATTCTCGGTAGGGAAATGTTCAGGGACCCATGCAAGCCATACCTTGTGCTAGGGCCCAAAACCCACAGGTAGGCACATTACTAAAAATAAGTCTGTGCTTTGTGGGCTTCCTGCAGCCCTGAGGGGAGGTGTCGGGGGGGAGTTTGCCCTGATATGGCCCCAAGGGGGGGCAGAAAGAATGTGGCTATTTTTTGGGGGCGGGGCATTGGTAGGCCCATTCTGGGCAGCTCCCCACGCATATAAAAAACCTGCGTAATCGCTGGTGCCTAGTGGGCTTTCTGCCCCCCTCCGGGGGGCAGATCAGAGGCCACAGCCCCATCTGCATCTGAGGGCGCGGAAAGACTGGAATTTCTCTGTGTGGGGTATTGTCGTGCCCGTTTTGGGCAGCCCCCACCCCTACATGAATACAAAAAAAATCCCTGCTTTCAAGTGGGCTTTCTGCCCCCAGGCAGAAAGGCTGTACTTTTGTGGGGTGGGTGCATTGGCATGCCCATTTTGGGCATCCCCCATCCTAAGTAAAATTGTGGAGGACAAATCCCTGGAGCTAGTGGGCTTTCTCCCCCTCCGGGGGGGCAGATTGGGGGCTACTGCCCCCATCCGCATCCCAGGGGGGCAGAAAGACTGTCTTTTTTGGGGGGTCGGGGCATTGGCATACCCGTTTTGGGCAGCCCCCACCCTAATTTCATTTGCCTAAAAGAAATTCCTGGCATCTAGTGGGCTTTTTGCCCCCCGGGTGGGGGCATATTGGGGGCTACTGCCCCCATCTGCCTCCCAGGGGGAGGCAGAAAGTCTGTACTTTTGGTGAGGGGGTGTGGGGCATTGGCATGCCTGTTTTGGGCAGCCCCCACCCTAAGTAAATTTTTGAGGAAAAAATCCCTGGCCCTAGTGGGCTTTCTGCCCCCAAGGGGGGCAGATTGGGGGCTACTGCCCCCATGTGCCCCCAGGGGGACAGAAAGACTGGTATGCCCAAAACACAATGGGGGAGCAAAGGCCCTTGCCCAAGAGGCTTCTCCCTCCTCCCTGGCACTAGTGGATGGAAAACGTGTTACTAAGGAGGGGCTACTAAGCCTATTAACCAATGAAAAACCACAGATTCAAAAGGACGATGGCACAAGGCAATACAAAATATGAACTGGGAGTGGGTGGAGCTTCAAGTCCCTGAAAACAACATGCCTCGCAGAGCAGCTCATGCGAGGCATGTTGTTGAACATCACCTGTTAAATGTGTTGTTACTCGGGGGCGCTAGGTGGCGCCAGACCAAGATGGCCGCACTGATGTGAGGCTCCCGACCGACTGAGCGTTTCATCACATCCTACAGTGATCCTGTTGTCTCTCCTCCGATGCTACTAAGCCCCATTGCCTGCCTCTCGATGTGCTGATTCCGGCGATACCTGAATTGCCCTGACCCACTGCTCCTGGTCGTGACTGGCGGCCTGTTTTGGCCTAGGCGGCTCCTGGTGCTTTTGTTGCTGCCCTCCGTGTCGGCCTCCCTCTGTCAGGACAGCCCGGTGGTTTGCGGCCTGGTCTACGAGGCCTAAGATCAATCCTGTGGAGGAGCGCTGGCCTGCTGACGGCGTTGGACTGCCTCCGGGGTCTGGGGGCGGGGCTCCGACCCTTGCAGGTGAGAGCTACCCGCTTCCTTTGGGCCCCGCTTGTCGTGGCCTGCCTACCCCCCCCCCCCCCTCCCCCTCTGCGGCCTGTACTGGACTCTGCAGCGCTGCGCTGCTTCTTCGGCGCCTAGATCCCCCGCCATTTTGTCATACCTCCTGCGGGGCTGGGGCGGCCCGGAACAACTACTCTGCAACAGCGGTCTATTCGCTCCCCCCCCCCCCGGGGGCACAGACTGCCTGCACCTGATGCTCCTGTGCCTTTCCCGCTTACCTCCGTAGGGGCGGGTCTGGCTGCCTGCTCCTTCCCGACCGGACCGCGGAGCGGCTGCTGCGATCCTCCGGAGCGGCTCCCCCTCTGCGGAGACAGCCTGGGTCCCAGCGGTACGACCGGCGCGGCTCCTGTCTTCATCCTGCGGCGGAGCATCGGGCGGCGGGTCAATAGCGACTGCCTCGGACGCCTGGGGAGGCACCATTCCAGTGGGTGAGAATCGCCGCTGCCTGCCCGGCCTGCTCCTCCGCTCTCCTGCCGGCCCGGCTGGGCCCTACATCGTTCTGCTGCGCTTGTGGCGCTCGTACCCCCCCCCCCGCCATTTCGGACCATCCCCAGCAGGGTCGGGGAGGTCCGGGGGGTCGCGCTGCGGGGACGGCCTCTTCGCTCTTCTCCTGGGGCGCTGTCTGCTCCTGCTGCCTGGTGCGCCCGTCCCCAGGCCGGATTTCCCACGCTGCCTGTACAACCTGTGCCTGCGCCTTGCTGGGACCTTGCTCACTTGTACCTGGCTGCTGCGATCCTACTGGGCAACTCTGGACTCTCCTGCTCTACATACCCTGGAGCAGCTCCTCCCTACTTCCCTGCCTTGCCACACCTGCTGCTCGCCAGAGGGGCCAACAGAACCTACAGCCTCATTTACAACCCAGTGCTCTGCTCTCTCTACCTACCCTCCCTCCCCCCCCCCCTGCAGCTGCACTAACTATTGCCTCACTGCCTGAATCCTCATCTTTGGAACCAGCGCACTGGATATATTTGCTGGACTGGCCACCCGAACGGGGTCACTGCGTGGGACGTTGGTCCGCGGTGCCGCCAGCCCATTGGTGCTGAACTCCTCGCCGCCTTCTGTGGCGGTATCATCTGGCTGTCTTCCTGTGGCCTCCTCGCACGTCGCCTCTCCTCTGCCAGCGAACTCTCGGCCGGTGGGGCACTGTCTGCGCTTTCACCCCGGTCCTCCTTGAGACCTGGCGTCCGTCTCCCCTTCATCAACGCGGGCACCCAGAGGTGTCATGGGTCGTAACGACGCCAGGCAGTCCAAGATACCTTTTGAATCCAAAAAGACTCCCAAATCGATTCCGGAGCCTGAAGGGGGTCCGTCCTCCCAGGAGCCTCCGGATGAAGACTGGAAGACGCTGTTGCTGGGTCTGAAGCAGAGCCTCTCCACGATCGATGCCAAGATTGACAACATCAACACTCGCATGGACAGCGTCGTCTCTAAACTTGAGCAGCACGACACCCGCATTAAGGAAACGGAGGATAGAATTTCCGTCCTGGAGGATGGCGCCACCTCAACAAGTAAACAGGTCACTCAAATGGATAGGCTGCTCAAACTCATCGCTGACAAGAACGAGGACTTGGAAGCGCGGTCTCGGCGCAATAATGTCCGTATCCTGGGCCTTGCTGAAACCACCAACACAGGTAAAATGGAGACCTTCGTGGAGAACATGCTCGTTGAACTCTTCGGTGGGGATTCCTTCTCGTCACATTTCATTGTTGAGCGGGCCCACAGATCCCTGGCAGCTCGCCCGCCTCCTGGAGCAACTCCGCGCCCCATCCTTGTGCGCTTCCTGAATTATAGGGACAGAGACTCTGTGTTGCGACGAGCGAGGGAGGTGGGAACTGTGAACTACTGCAACACCACCCTGTCCTTCTTCCCGGATTTCACCTCCACTGTTAAGGAAGCGAGACGTAAATACGCAACGGTTAAGAAGAAGCTCCAGGCGCAGGAGATTCCCTATGCTATGCACTAGCCCGCCAGATTGAAAGTGACTTTCCGAGGTAAAACTCATCTCTTCCAAAATCCCCATCAGGTAGAGGACTTCCTTAAGAGCTACAGGGCGGAGCGGAATGATGATGGTGCTGCACTGCGCAGATCTAGGTCACGATCGCCACTGTCGCAACAGGACTGAGAGACACTGAGATGGTATGGTCCTCCTTTTCTGTCATGACATGGGCGCGCTATATTGGTCTGGTCACACTAGGATTAGTGTGCTTTGTCCTGTTGTTAGCTCCACTCGGGGCAGAACTGATTGAGACTCCCATATGCGCTCGGTCACCCACCTCCGCCCCACATTAGACGACAGGTTCCCTGTGGTTAGTGGGTGTAAGTAAGGAGGTGGTTCGGTACGTCTGGGGCCCCTAGTTCCGGCCCCCCCTATGGGCGAACCCCTGAGACCCTCCTCCCTCCTGGGAGGTGGTATTTGTGTTCTACTCTGGTTAGGGAGTACTTGGTATGAGTTTTGGGGAACCGGGTGGTGGTTGAATTCCCGGCCAGTTGGGGTTGCCGGTGTGGGTGGGAATGGGTTTTGTTCCACTACTAAAGACCTAGTCATTTTGGATTTGTTGTCCCTGGATGGCACGAGGGGGGGTTGTCTGCGTGAAATGTGTGCTATGTTCAAAGTTGAAAATGCCTTGGTCCTAAACTGTGTGATTTTATGCTACAAGATGATGCATCTGTATGAATGGGTGACGTAGAGTCTGAGCCGCCTGTGCTTCAATTCCAGCTGGTGTCATGGAATGTTAGGGGACTGAATAACCCCAGAAAGAAGAGACAAATCTAGGGATATCTGGACAGGCAGGGGGTCTCAATTGCTATGCTCCAAGAAACACATCTGTTGTCTGATAACACCTCTTACTTTGCATCTCGTGAGGGCTTCCTGCAGGGTTTTTTCCTCCTACTCTAACTATGCCAGGGGTATTACGATCTTGGTCAGGCGGGGGTTGAGGTTTGTTCCTGCGGGGACGGATGCGGACCCCGGGGGGAGATACTGCATGGTCTGGGGGACTCTACACTCCCATTCGGTCCTTTTTGCCTGCTACTATGGCCCCAACGTCGATGACACCTCATCGCTGCTCACATTATGGGGTAAAATTCAGACCCTGGGTATAGGCCATGTGATACTAGGCGGCGACTTTAATGCCGTCGTCAAGCCATGCATGGACCGCTCTCACCCACAACCGGCGCACTACTCTCATACTCAGCGCGCCCTCTCTTCCTTGCTTACAGATCACTCCCTCATTGATTCTTGGCGGCACCTACACCCTTCCCTTAAGCAGGGCACTCACCAGTCGGCAATACACTCCACATGGGCGCGGCTAGACTATGTGTTCTTGTCATCGGGCCTTTCCCCCTGGCTGATCAGGGCCACACACCTCTCAAGGACGTTCTCCGACCATTCCCCGGTCCTCATTTCACTGCGCATCCCCCTTGAGACCTCCCCGTATCTCAGTTGGCGCCTCAACCCCTCACATCTTACTGATTCCGCTTTCAGGGCTGACCTTGAACAAGACATTCAAGATTTTTTCGACCGGAATGTAGGGTCGGTATCTGACCTCACTGTGGTGTGGGAGGCCTTCAAGGTCACTGTCCGTGGGTGGTGTATCTCTAAAGGGGGTGGTGTACTCAAATCCTTACGGGGGGAACTTCGCAAACTCGAATCCGAATTGCGGGAGCTTGAGCGCACTGGTGCGAGCGAGTCCCGAGGCCACTCTTCTAATGCTCTTCTTCGTGAAAAACTGAACGAATATACCGAGGCGGCGGATAGGGAGTGCAAATTCCTCGGCAAGCAACATACGGCGCGGGTCTTTGGGGAGGGAGATAGGCCCGGTAGGGCACTTGCCTCTGCTGTGCGCCCCCCTAGGTACAATGGCTATGTCACCACTCTGTTGGATGAGCACCGAACTCCGCAACAAGACCTGCCTGAGCAACTCCGCATTCTTACCAAACATTATTCCTCTCTCTACACCTCTCATAGGTCGGTTACTATTGACCTGAGTCCCTACCTAGATGATACTGCTATAGCCTGGCTTGGCCCTTCCCAACAAAAATTCCTACACCACATACTCGAAGTGGACGAAATCAAGGACGCCATCATGTCCATGAAGTCGGGCAAATCGCCGGGTTCCGATGGCCTGCCGGTCGATTTCTACAAAGCATATATTCATATCCTTGCCCCTATACTCCAAAAGGTTTATTATGCCTCCCTTGAGGGTGGCCTTTTGCCCGCGTCCATGCTTGAGGCACTCATCACTTCCCTATTGAAGCCAGGCAAGCCTCCAGAACACTGCGACTCCTATAGGCCTCTCTCGCTACTTAATACGGATGTCAAAATCCTAGCGAAGGTACTATCATCCCGCCTCAACCTGCTAATGGAGCGCCTGGTCCTTCCTGACCAGGCGGGTTTTGTTCCTAATAGGGCGACCTCCCATAATTTACGCACCCTTCAGGCCGTCCTACAAGATATCAACCCCAGATGCGAGGCTGCGGCGGTATTTCTCGACGCCACCAAGGCGTTCGACTCCCTTGAGTGGGATTACCTTTTTGCCCTCCTTGAACGCATGGGGATCCCTTACAGCTTCCTCGACTGGATCAAGTTGCTTTACGGTGAGCCGCGTGCTTCTGTCCTCCTCAATGGAGCACGATCTGCCTCCTCTCCCATCCATAGAGGCACCAGACAAGGTTGCCCCCTCTCCCCCGTCCTATTCGCGATAGCCATTGAGCCGCTTGCTGCCAAACTCCGACAGCATCATAACCACCGCTCTCTGATATACCCGGAACGGCAGCTCCTAGTTGCATTATATGCAGATGACATCACCCTCTATATTGACAAGCCACGAGACAACCTTAACCCCCTGCTACGGGAAATAAATAAGTTCGGTGCTATCTCGGGAGTTCAGATTAACTGGTCGAAGTCTGCCCTCTTCCCCTTAACTGATAAGACCACACAATTCCCTCTGGACTATCCTCTAATATGGGAATCCGAGGAACTCAAGTACCTCGGTGTAGTGGTCTCCCGTAATCACGAGGGCCTCATTAGGGCTAACTATGGCACTGCCCTGGACAAAATCACGGACAACATTACTAAATGGATACATCTCCCACTCTCGATGGCAGGACGCATTTCCCTTATAAAAATGGTTGTCCTTCCTAAGTTGCTCTACCTATTCATCAATATACCATATAGCCCAGGCTCCCACTTCTTTCGTGCCCTTGATTCCCAACTGTCGAGACTGATATGGGGGGGCAAACAGGCTAGGATCAGTTTAAAGACGCTGAAGTTACCTTATCACCAAGGCGGGTTTGATGTTCCTGACTTTCGGAGGTACTATGACTGTGCCCAGGCTCACTTCGTGGCATACTGGCTACATCCCCCTCCCTTTATGGCCCATCTAGCGGTGGAGGATGGTTATATGCGTCCCGTTCAACCATCAGGTTACCTTTATACCGACTCGAGTGCGACGGACCGTGACCCTACTACTGTGGACTGCACTGTCCAGGCCTGGCGTCGTATTGCGGCTCATATGGAGGTTACCTTTCTATACTCACCATGCATGCCCCTAGCTCACGACCCCAGACTGAGCATAGCCGGGGAGGAGATAGGGCGCAAGTTCCTCAAGAGGCTGACGATTCATACCTGGGGGGGATCTCTTCCTCCAAGGGCAGTTCCGCTCCTCGGCGCAGTTTTTTGGGGAAACCCCCCCCACTGTCATGGACACCTTCCTTTATGTCCGTTTAAGGCAGAATGTCAAAGCAGTCCTCCCGAACTTTCCTGAAGAGCCGGAAACCCTCCCCCCCCCCCTTACATTCGCTTTTACAAACCGAAACCCCTAAGCACGTGGTATCCATGCTTTATAAACATGCTCAGCCTGCCCCATCGCCTCCCCCGCTCAAGGCCCGCAGCGAGTGGGACAGAGACCTTGACGCACCGCTCTCTGACGAACAGTGGGAGGAAAGCTGCACACACACCACCGCAGTGACCGGGAATACCCGCTTGCGCTTAATCCACTTTAAATTCTTGCACCGCACTTATTTCACTCCTTCCAAACTGTTCCGTCTTGGTCTCCGAAATAACGACCGTTGCCTCCGTTGCGGAGCGGAAGGGGCTGACTTCTTCCACCTGGCGTGGACCTGCCCCGCAGTGGCGGTATATTGGCGTGCCATTTTCAGAGCCTTATCTGATATGGTTGGGATCGGTATGGAGCCCTGTCCAAAAACTGCCTTGCTGTGGCGCGTGGTCCCGGCACTGAAGACACACAGAAATTTTTTTGCACTAGGACTTCTGTTGGCTAAACGCCAGGTTGCCTGTAGATGGGGCAGAGGACGAGCTCCCAAATTCAAGCTCTGGCTCCATACGATGTCTACCTGGCAAGATCACCTGCACAACTATTCTGAACTCTTACCGCACAAATCACGCCCCAAGGATATATTGGGGCCCCTCACTGCCTATCTGCTCCGACACCAGAGCGAAGACCAACCTGATACTTGAAGTGCTCTTCCCCTTTCCCCTGTCCCTGGCCTGCTCTTGCCCCTACCGTACTCCTCCTGCACCGCCCTCTCCCCTGCTTTCCTCCCTCCTGGGAGTGCGCTCCGGAGTCCGTGCCTGCCTGTTCTCTGTGCCTTGTCCCGTTCCCCCCCCCTCCTTGTCCCACGGTACTCCTATGCCTCTTCTTCATAGATAGTCCTCCCATACTCAATGCCCAGCTCCGCAGCCTGCCTCTACCAATGCGGCGCCCTGTTACTCGCGACACCACCATGTTACACGTAGCGTTACACACATGGCCTTGGCAATCTACTGAACTCGCAGACTTAGAGATGTGATGTCCCCCCCCCTCACCTCCCACCTCCCCCCCCCTCCTCCTCTCTTCCCCTCCTATCCCGTGTTAGCCAATAGCATCCCCAGGGTGAGGACCACACTTATTCTGGCGGAGACCACCTCTGTACTATTTTTCTGTATTCTGTGGTGCCCCACTCCTACATCCTCTGATCCACATACAAGGTATGGTGGTACATAACGGGTGGGATTGTTCCCAGTTCTATGTTTTTGGGGGGGAAAATTTCAAAAGAAGTCTCATTTGCACTCTCCTTGTATACGGTCTGCCTTCTCCTACTGCTATGCTTTATGCTCTACCTGACTGTGCTACATTTCTCACGCGGCCGGCCCTGAAGGGTTGTAGGCGACATGCTGTGTCTAACCATCCTGCCGTGTTGTGTTCAGTATGTGCCTACCTTTACCCTCCCTCCCCATATCTTTACGAGGCTGCCGGCCTGAAATCTCAGGTTGTAGGCGGAGGCTGTGTGTAGTGTGTACTGCTTTAACATCTAATAAAGGCTTAAAAAAAAAAAAAAAAAAAATGTGTTGTTAATCGGTGGGCTTTAATTACAGCCTCCCAGCACTATTTTCTCAAAAAGCTTTGTCATGCTTTCCCTCTTTGCTTCTTTTTAAATATTTCCAGTGCTGCATGCCTCTGCAAGCATAATGGTGGCCAAGCTTTGAGTTCTTATTTGTTGTCCCAATGCAGCTGCTTGACTTACTTTTTTGTTTTAATACTTTTTCTTTTTTTACATGGCAACACCCATGCTTCAGCTTTAAACAATTTAAGCTAAAGTGCGGGTGCCGCAATTGTCTCATAAGTAAAGCAACAAAAAAACTTTTTTTTCTATTGCTTTACTTATAAAGCTATTGCAGCACCCTTGGTTTAGCTTAAGATGTGTAAAGCTAAAACGTGGGTGCCGCAAAGGCCTTGCATTTGCAATAGTTTACGCTATTGACATTGTAAATGAGAATGCCTTTCATTTATATATTTACAAAACCTACAAGCAGTGTTTATGCACCGCGTTCAGGATTTGTAAACGCATAAATAAAAGGCATTATCATATACATTGCCAATGGCTTAAACGCTCATGAATGCGAGACCTATTGCATTGCAAATGCTTGTTTGACATACTGGCGTGAAATCACACTGATTTTCTAACTCCTTTCGAAGTTGAGGTATTTAAACACAGAAGATTGTCCTCAATTCCGAATGGCCATGGCGATGTTGGTTTTTAGAGCTTCTTTAAGCATCTTTAGGGCAACATAGAAAAGCAACCATGCAGCCCCAATTTGCAAATTCAGGTTCATGGATAGTTGGACCATCACAGTGTGATGCGCTTGAATTTTGCAGCCTGACTGCTGCAATTGTTCAATGGAGACACCTAAATCTACTGTAAGAATGTATAACCATCTTGAAAGACGTTAAAAGACCATCAACATAGGCCACATTTGCCTTTAAATGAAAAAGAATAGATGTGTGTTCTCAGTGTTCAGTAAAGTTCCTGCTCAAAAATCTTCCAAATATCTCTCTTCATTATCCCAGTTAGCAAAGATTTTTTGGGAGTGTTAAAGAATACTTTCACTGCTAGACAGCAACATATTCCACCATGAGAACGTAATGTTTTCCGGTGATGAGGGGATGGCTATGGAGTTCCACGCCTCCGTGTAGCCTCCTGTGACCCGTGGACTCTGACCCCGCCCCTCGAATGGCGGAACGCGAAAACACGGATTGAGACGCCGCGGCCACGACGGGGAGATGCTGCTGCTCCGGCGTCTATGGATTTAGCTGAGGAATTATAGCGTATCGCTTGTGCGGTGGGGGTTGCCTGCTGCGAGCCGCTGGGAGAGTCGCGGTTTATTCTTCATGCAAGTTTGCCGCTCGGTGTTCTCCCCCCTGGGTCCCGGCACTGCAGCCTGCCTCAGCTTGCCCCAGCCTGCCGGGGACGCTGCATTCTTCCTTTCTTGCTTGCTCGAGGTTGCTTTGCTCGAGGTTGAGGGGCTCACGGCTTTGGGTATTCCTAACTTCTAGAGCCCGGGGGCAGATTTCCCTAAATTTCATCGGGATTTCCACAGACTTTTCGGGCCTGTTATCTGCCGAGTATGTTCCACTGCTCTGCGCTGCTAATTGAAAACTGGAGCTACAGCTACCGGATCAGTGCAGGTGGTACCTTGGAATTTAACACTGTGAGCCCCCTGAAGAAAAGCTCCCCTTGTAGAAAAGGATTCTAAAGAAAATCTTCCTGTAGCATTGGTTGTTAAGAAGCTCGAACCTGCAGCACCGTGAGTAGACATTCTTTGACACGTAAAAATGGGCAAACCTCAAAGGGAAGGTGAGGGGGCTATTAAGATCAGCAAAGTCGAATTAGCTGCCCGTCAAAGCGAGAACTCGCTTAGCCCTAGCTAAAAAGACCTTTCGCAAAGCAGCTAAGGAGAGTGATAAAGGAAAAGGTAAAGCTGGGGGGGAAAGCTCAGCCGGGAATACACTACCGGAATCTTCAGAGGATGAATTACCTATTCCTCCTAACCCCAAAGGGTTAAAAAAAAGCTGGGATAGATTGTCAAGAAAGCAATGACTTAATGATACAGTCAGGTCCAGAACTTGTGCTAGAGCTAGAGCCAGAACCGGAGCTGGAAGCAGAATTACTAGCCTGTACTTTAGTATCAGTTCCGGAAACGTCACCTCAAGCAGGAGAGGTTAAAAATAAAAATGGTAAAGGAGGAAAAGAGGTTAAAGATTATCCGCTCTTTGCAAAAAAAAAACACTCCTAAGTCTCTTTCTGCACAATCCCCCGTTGCCTTAGCTCCTGCCGCCTCACCAACCGCAACATCTTTATCAGCCTCACCAGCCAACATTGCACGATCTAATGACCAATCTAAGGACTCTGGCCCAATAAAATCGTCCAAATCAATTTGTCATGATAAGACACCTGCGCCTCTTCTTCTAAGTGCTTTACAACCTTCTAGAAACTCCACATCAGAGACTTTGGGTGGGGCGGGTCATACGCAAGTCTGCTCTTCATCTCTAGTTAAACAAAGCGATGTATTGGGAGTCCCAAATGCAGAGGGGGATGAAGTACAGTTGTGCTCCGTCGAAAACAATTCAGGTGCTACAATAAATCCTTCAGTAGGGGAAGATAATTTTGTGGGACTGGAAGAGAGTTCAGAGGCAAGATATCATCTGGGCATCCGCGAAATGTTGAACCTGATTCTAGATGAAATTCAAGAAATCAAACATAATCAGCAAGTGGAGATAGCTGCCCTTCAATTAAGAATGGATACATTTGAGGAATCCATGCTGGTAATCCCAAAGAGACTTCAGGAGGCAGAGACGAGGATCTCTACACTCGAAGATCAAATTAACCTGTTTGCGGGAGAGGCAAAGGAGGCAACTAAGAAGAAGAATGCTCTTGAAAACAAGCTAGAGGAGCTCGAAAATCATTCTAGAAGGTCAAACCTAGGGATCGTGGGGGTTCCGGAAGGATCAGAGGGCTCCGATCCCATTCAGTGGGTTGATTCTTTTATTCACCATACAGTTCTACCTGAATTCGAGGGAGACCTGACAATAACAAGAGCTCATCGGGTCCCGGCTCAGCGCTTCCCTAATTCTCCATTTCCAAGAACTATTCTTTTGAATTTTGCTGATTATAGGATCAAGGAGAAGATTCTATCAAAAGCTTTCCAACAACGCCAATTTGCCGTATCAGAGACTGTAAAATGTAGGATCTTCTCTGATATGACTGCAGCAGCGGCAAAAAGAAGAAAAGAATTTGTGAAAATTTTACACTTATTCAAGGCAAATGGCGCTCAAGCCTCGATTGCACAGCAGTCAAAATTGAAGGTCCTGGTTAAAGGAAAATTCTATTTGTTTACGGACATAGAAGAAGCGCACTCTCTCCTGAAGGAGATTTCTTCAGGAGCTAGGTCGAAAAAGGGGAAAATCTAACTTAGGCCTGTTCTTGCTCTGATGTTTTTTTTTTGTTTTTTTTCCTTAGCATGAATAGTGTACAATATCTGTATGGGGCGGTAACAGATCTATGGGTCACTCAGGGTGTAACAAAAGGACACCCAGATCAGAAGAAGTGGGAGGAATGTGGCCAGCGTGGAAGGGAGGGGGACCTCCACATTCCTCGGGAGGGGGGGGGGAAATGCAGCAAAAAGGAATATGAGCAATGGGTATTTCACTAGTTTTAGTTTCTTTAATAGGTACGCAGCATTGATAAAATATTCTTTCAGATGAAAAGTAATACTTGTAATATCCTGTCAATTAATGCAAATGGAATGTTAAACAAACAGAAGTATGGGGCGTTGTTGAAATGGATAATTTTTATTAGACCTCAGTTGGTCTTCTTCCAGGAGACTCATTTCAAGTCTAATAGTCCGAAATTGTTTATTCCTAATTACTTTTCTAAGGTATTTTTCTCATCAGCAGGGGTGGCCCAGAGAGGGGTTGCTATTTACTTCTCAAGGGATCTTGCCTGGGAATTCCTTCAGGTTCATAGAGATGATAAGGGCAGGTGGATTTGGGTGGTGGCCAAATTGCAAAATAAAATTATAAACTTTGTCAACTATTATGGCCCCATCCACGATGATATTTCCGGTCTGTCAGAAATTTATGAATCTTTGAGGGGCGTCCCAGGACAGATAGTACTAGGAGGAGATTTTAATTTTATTCAAGACTTGTCAAGAGATACTTCTAACAAGAAAAAGAAACAGCTAAAGCCCAAAACAAAATGGTTTTTTGAAGCACTCTTACATGAATATCAATTAAGGGATCCATGGCGCTATAGAAATGCTGAAATTGAATCTTTTACATGCTATTCCCACCGGTTTCGGACTGCATCCAGAATAGATTTTTTTTTAAATATCTAGATCTTTTTTGATCTTAAGAGCTGGGATTGGATGCAATCCGTTTTCGGACCATGCTAGAATTGAATTAGAATTAGAATTGGGAGGAGTGGATGAGATGCGCCCCAGGTGGCAGTTGGATCGCACCCTCCTACAGAACCAGGAATGGGTTTCACAATTCAGAGATTGGATTACACAATACTTTGTAATAACGATAAAACAGCTGAACCCTTCTCGGTTTGGGGCGGATTCAAAGCATCAGCACGCGCCCAGATTATTGCATATACTAGCGCTAAGGCAAACGAAAGAAAGTTAAAAATAGCTAAGCTTCAATCAGACGTAGAGAGGGAATATGCATTGCAGCTCCAACATCATTCAAGCAAACTAGAGCAGGCTAAAATTCTTGGGGATTATTTTGTAGCGTAAGAGATTAACAGCTTGAAAGCCTTCCAACAAAAGGTCTATGAAGACAGCCAGTTGGTGGGGAAATTACTAGCTAACTCTACCAGAAAAAAGCAGGAGTCATCACTGATAGTGAAAATTCGCGATCCTCAGAGTGGGCTGGAGGAGGAGGATAGAGACAAGATCTCAAAAATCTTCCTGGATCATTTTGAAAAAATTTACTCAACGGAATATCAGGTAGAGGATGTAATGATCCAGGACTATTTTGCAGACATAAAAATCCCCAAAATCTCCGAAAGTCGGGTAGATCAAATTAGTCTGGAAATAAATACCCCTGAAATACAAAACTGTATAAAGGCAACCTCAGGGGGAAAAGCTACCGGCCAGGACGGATTCCCAATAGAATTTTATAAGGTCTTTTTTAGAGAATTAGCAACTCCTTTGAAAAAGTTATATAATCATGTTAGGTTAGGCGGGTACGTCCCTGCTGAGTTTAAGGAATCTACAATCATATGTTTTCTTAAAAAAGATAAAAATCAGTATGATGTTAATTCATACAGGCCGATTAGCCTACTAAATTCGGATTACAAAATCCTTATGAAAATATGGGCTGAGAGATTTGTTTTTGCTGCCCAGGAGGTCATTCATCAGGACCAGTCTGGGTTTATTGCAGGTCGTTATATGGCAGCAAACACTGAGTTCCTAATCCAGGCATTGGACTATTTTAATATTAATTTGACCCCAGCCTGTATATTGATGATGGACGCGGAAAAAGCGTTTGACTTAGTGAATTGGGCTGCATTATTTTACTCTCTCGGTCAATTTGGTTTCCCACCCTCAATTATTAAGATGCTTTATAACATCTACGAGGGCGCATCGGCCCAAGTAATAATCAATATGAAAGAGGGTGGTAAGATCAAGGTAAACAGGGGCACAAGGCAGGGCTACCCGTTGTCCCCGTTGCTTTTTACTTTCTTTATCGAACCTTTAGTAATTAAGATTAGGGACAACGTGGCTATTAAGCCCCCTTTAGTCGGTATGTCTAAATTAAAGCTGTTTGCCGACGATATTATTTTATATTTATCACCCATAAAAGAAAATATCGAAAATTTGATGAGGGAGTTCAATAATTATGAAAAGATAGGGGGTTATAAAGTAAATCCAAAAAAAACTGAGGTCCTTGCATTAAACACTGATCCTCATTTTCTCCCTGCCGATCTGCAGGCCCAAGCTGCAAGAAGCGACCCAATAAGATATCTGGGCATATATGTGACCACCGAATATGATATGCTCTATTCTATGAATTATATCAGAATGAAGAACAACATTCGGAACCTTTTAGATCACTGGCTTCTTCTTCCATTATCAATTATAGGTAGGGTCTCGTTGATCAAGATGTCGGTGCTGCCTTTGCTTATCTTTTTGTTCAGTAACGTGCCCATTAAAATTAATGTAAAATTTTTTAAAGAACTTGAAACAATGATGAGAGGCTTTATATGGGGTAACAAAGCTTCAAGAGTTAGACTTCCAGTATTACAACTTCAGGCTGAACAAGGAGGCTTAGCCCTACCCCATTTAAGGACCTATTATGAAGCCGCATTTTTTGATATATTGGCAGGATTATTGAGGAATAATCAAACAAGAGATAATTTTTTTCTTACAAGAATGCTACAAGAGGTAGGCTCTCAAATTCCATTTTTTTTTAAAAATCGCAAGGCTCCCAAAGAGGTCAAGATATAAAACATTAAGAGAATATGCCTCAAGAATGTCGTTCCTTTTCAGAAAACAGGGTACTGATGGTTCTCATTATCTAAGTTTAAAAGAATGTACTCAAACAGGCCTCCCACTAAGCTTGAATCGTATTAAATCTTGGGAACTTTGTGGCTTCCGAGAGTTAAGACATTTTGTAATCCAAAACAGGGTAATTAGTTGGCAGGAGGTAGCCGCTAGAATAAATGGTTCACTACACCCGACTTTTTTTGAATATATGCAGATTTTTAATTTTATTAGAAAAGAGATAAGTGGCCTGTTTAATCCCCCAAATATCATACTAACAGCCCTGTACGATGGAATGAGTAAAGGTATTGGATACTGGTATAAGATGCTTCATTGCTCAAATCAAAATGTTTTAGTAGATAGTCATCTTGAGAAAATAAATCTCGCTACACAATGTAACTTTTCCACAAAGGATTGGGAGGTCATTTGTCAGTTGGGGAATAGATCATTGCGAGCTGCCAACTATAAAAGGATGTGCTTTCTGTCTCATTGGTTAGCATATTATACACCGGAGGCTTTGGAAAGGATGTTTCCCGGAGCTGAGAATAAATGTTTCAGATGTTTGGCTAGTAGCCAGGGAGGATGGCATCACGTTTTTTTTTCTTGCCACCAGTTAGAAACTTTCTGGAAGGGAATATTTGCAGATATCGAACAGGCTATTGGGAAATCTCTTCTACCAATAGCAGAAGTAGCCCTGTTCGGTATATGCAAAGATAGGAGCAGGTTTAATAAAGCAGAAGAGGTATTTATATTTATATCTTGCGCAGTTGCTCGTTCCTTAATTCTTCAAAACTGGAAGTCCAGCGAGATCCCATCACACTTGAAATGGTTCAACAAAATGAGGAGAACATGTTTTTTTGAAAAGGCTTATGCTAGTAGAGTGGGAGCTGTTGGGAGATTTGAGAGGAACTGGAAATATTTTGAGACTCTAGAAGTAATTAAGGGAGGATGATTCGTGAAGAAAATTGTGAGGAGATGATTCTTCTTTTATAGCCTTCTATCTGATTTCCAGGACATCTACACTTACTAGCACCTTTTCCTAGATCAGATTGCATTTAGCACTTTTTAAGATAGTACTTTTTTGTACTTTTGGCACTTTTGCACTAGCACTTTATTGCAGTTTTGCACGTTTTTGCTGATGCATCTTATAAATTGCATATTTTGTACTCGATGTCCTGGAAAATTTTAACGCTGTAGTAGGCTGTCTTTTTCTATCTCGTTGAACCTTCCTTTTATCTTTGCATATCGTTTTTAACTTTTTAACTTTTTATCTCTTGTTTGTTATTTGAGAAATTTATTGGAAATTTGTGATTATTGAATTCTAAAGTATATCATGTTTTGTACCTTTGGCTTACCTGTTGCTCTATTGAATAAAAAAAAAAAAAAAGAGAACGTAATGTTTTCCCTCTAAAATGATGGCGTTTGCTTATGAGCCTATACACTAGGTGTCATTTTGAAAGGTAGGAAAACGTGATTTTAAATATTAAATAAGTCATCACTAAGTGCACCTTGCTTCAACAAGCTAGGATGCATAATATTTAAGAGTGGAAGATGTGCAACATTAGAAATGACCTATTCTCCCAGTGAGTAGACTCAATACAACAGTGTCCTTGATCAGGCTGTAGCTGATACAAAAGAAAAGTAAGAGTATAGAGTATGCATTTTAATCTATAATTTTTTATATGTACCAGTTACAGACTCCATTCAAAGACTTGTTTTTACATTTTAATAAAAATACAATCTAGTAGTGAAGTTGGATTGTTATTTAAAGAAATGTATTACCTCTCCTGTAGTCACCCATTGACATTGGGAGTTCAGTGGTTCACTGCTGACATAGACCCTTTTGCCTCTGGGTTACCAATTCATATTTAATACAGCCTGCTCTCTATCCGTCCGCTTTTGCGGAGCTGTTTATGAGCTTGTGTGAGGTGAGTTACTGGTTTCAAGCCATAGGCTAGACAGTGTCTCTTCACTCCTCCGAAAATCAGCACATTTCTTTTCACATTGCTACACACAGGAGAACTGGTTTCGGGTGGCTTCCTTTTTCAAGTACTTCTCTATGCAGTTCTGCTGACACAGCCTTTGTGTGGGATGATGTTCCTCACAGCTGGGTAGTCTCCAGCCTGTAGCACCCACAGCAGTGACATAAAGAAGTGTAAACTATCTACTCCTGGCTGTTGACAGACACAAGACAGTGATCAGGAAAGAGACAGAAGATTGATTTTACCTAAAAGACCCTTCTCGCTGTGAACAACAGAGTACAGACAACTTCTCACCATCTACCAAATGACAGTGCTACATGAAGAACCTAATGACATTTCTATAGGAGCTTTGTCCTCTCTCCGCAGTCTAGGTCTCCCCCGGCCTGCATCTCTGGTGAAACACTACCACTAGCTGGGAAAACAACATCTCCCCCATCTTATGTACAGGAACAGGTCATGGGCTTCCAACATGGAACCCAAAACTTTCCATCACTCGTCTTCGCTTATATGTACAATGCATTTACTATGTTAGCCACATACACAAACATACACTTGGGTGGGATTAGGTGACCAAACAGAGTGGAAATATTGCTGCACATTGGCGATACACTCTCAGCCAGTGCTAAATAACTCCTATTTTGTGAGTTAGGGACACAACATGCTAGGGCTCTTAATGTTTTAATGACGTGCACACCTCAGAATCACATGTTTAAGCTGTATGCCCCAGATATGGAGCACCGTTTTAATATTGTTTCTTTCTACACCTTACATCCTCCAATTGCTTGCTATCTCAGAGATACTTCCCCCATTATACTTCTAAAACCCTGAACATAAAATTGAACTTGACGTACTTCCGATTGATTCCTCTCATTCCTTTCCTCAGTAACCCTATCCTTAACTTCCATCCTCTGTATGCCTTCTATTTCTCAGTATAGCCTCCTCTCAGTTTCACGACTGCCTTAATCCATCTCATTGTAATTCTGAAATTGACTAATACCTTATTTCATAGATCACAACCTCTCCTCTTTTCAACCCTTTCCCTGAAAACTGAAATTACCTATTATACACCAGCCTGTCTATCCCACCAACCTTTCACCCGAAACCACATAAGGCTTAACTAATGATCAACCCTAACTGCTATTAATATATCACAATGTAACTGGAGTAAATGCATGCAGTTTTTTTTCTAAAGAACACACGACTAATCGCAATAACCACAATAACCACTAAATTAACCTCTAACCTTGAGTTCTGGAGTAGCGTGCTACTTGTCATAAAGCGCTTTAACGCCTCGTCACGAGTAGTAAGTGCTATATAAATGCGATTACATTTGTTTCCCCTGGTTATGTGGGGTCGTCTGGCGCATACCTGGGCACAGGAAATCAGGAAGGCTGTACACAAAGAGAACAAGGCCTTTCAGGATGGGAGGGGTGGTGTGTCAGGAATAATCAGGAAATTGTGAGTTCCTTGACCCCTCCTCTCTCCACAGAGCCTGCTGTAGAGTTATTCTGTAGAGAGCGTGTTGATCATCTGGAACCTAACAGATTTTTTGTTCTTTTATCTACATTTACAGAAGTTAACAGCAGGCTGCTGGCAGCCCCCCACACCAACTACGGGGCCCTCGAACACGGGATCGCTGAGACCTTCATGGTAAGTGCAGCATTACTTTCTGAAAACCTGCCACCACTCACTGTGTGTATGTATTTTGTGCAGCGCTAACCTGCCACTTGGCGGCTACTTCAGGGCACCCGGGGACATGCTAACTATGCAGAAATGTTAAGAGCCGGGCGATTCGAAATCTGCAGAGAGGCACATGGAGAGAATGAGCATCGTGCTTTGAGGGTGCTGGCAGTAGAGTTGCATCATGGTGTTCTCGCGAGAATCTGGAGCGGAGTGAAGTCGGTTAATATAAAGTGACAGGCGACATGGACAATCACGCACATCCACTATAGTACCATCATGCCGACACTCCCCACCCCCAAGCACATAGCATGCATTGCTGTCTCTGTTGGGCATATGTTGGCATCTTTAAATGCTAGTGCATGTGGTACATAGATTGTATGTATGACAGAAGGTTGTTCTGTTTCTACCTCTGCTCTTCCTGGTCTGTGTGAGGAGATGTGTGCCTGCTGCTGGCCGAGTTGTACACGTTCTCTGTGTGAGGGAAGCTTGAACTACTGTTGCATGCTGTATACCACTGTGTGTAAAGGAAACCTACAAAGATTCTGGCGCTGGACCACTTGTGTGTGATGTAAGCCTGTACTGGAGATTGGTGTAGCTAGTGTGTGAAAGCAGTTGGCACTACATTTGATTGTAACTTGTTCTTCAAACAAGTAGACGGAATTCCTTTCCAGCTGCAGCTTTGTGCCCTCAAAAAAAGCCTGTAAGATAGCCCAGTGGACTAATTCATCCATTGTTGAGGTCTGTAAGTTACCTGAAGGTCACAGGTCTGAATTTCAGTGGGTCCATTAAGCGTTTCATCTGTCCGAGGTCGATAACATGAGCAATATTAAATTGGCTTCTAGGTAACACGTTTTAAGCGCCTAGATACCAGCCAAATGGAAGTGTGCTATATGAGTAATAATGATTTATTATAATTTTTTTAAAATTTTCAATAACATTGACTGCCCCTGGCTTGACAGTATTCAAGGAAAAAAGAACAAAAAATCCCCCTTTTTTCCAGGTTTTTATAGAAAAAGCTTTTAAACATTTTGTATACGTTTCCGTTATCCAAACTGACTTTTTGTATTTTTTATTGTTCTGACCCTACCTATGCTCTGCTCAATAAAAAATTATTTAAAAAAAGAGTAATAATAATGATTTATGATTATAAGTCTTTAAAACACGATGACTTTGCAAGCGGTTACAACATGCCAGCATGTCTCTTCACCCAGCGGTGATGTACGTCATCGCCTGGCAAGGGTGCTGCTGAGGGTGCTAGCTGATGCCACATAGCTTTCAGTGGAATATTCTATTTCCTTGTTCTCGCAAGCGACGCTTCCCGGTGCACAGTGAATGATACATGGTGCCGCTCGCCATAGAGGTTGCTGTTTGAACTGACTTTCTAGCGTTTTTAAAGCCTGAATTGCCATTGCTGCAGGAGCAGCCCTCATTTGCCAAAACTGACCGGGACCTTGAGCGAGGAGACGCGAGGCCGCAGAGGAGGTGAGAGGCGCGGCCCCGGGACTGCGAGGGACAGCGTTAGTAACACCAGCTGTTCCCTCTTCCCGCGTGAGCCGCGCCCCCTCCCAGTGCCCCGCCCCCTACAAGGCGTACAAAACCTCTCGCGGCCCCCGCTTCGCGGGAGCCGCTCGCCATAGAGGTTGCTGTTTGAACTGACTTTCTAGCGTTTTTAAAGCCTGAATTGCCATTGCTGCAGGAGCAGCCCTCATTTGCCAAAGCTGACCGGGACCTTGAGCGAGGAGACGCGAGGCCGCAGAGGAGGTGAGAGGCGCGGCCCCGGGACTGCGAGGGACAGCGTTAGTAACACCAGCTGTTCCCTCTTCCCGCGTGAGCCGCGCCCCCTCCCAGTGCCCCGCCCCCTACAAGGCGTACAAAACCTCTCGCGCCCCCGCTTCGCGGGAGCCGCTCGCCATAGAGGTTGCTGTTTGAACTGACTTTCTAGCGTTTTTAAAGCGTGAATTGCCATTGCTGCAGGAGCAGCCCTCATTTGCCAAAGCTGACCGGGACCTTGAGCGAGGAGACGCGAGGCCGCAGAGGAGGTGAGAGGCGCGGCCCCGGGACTGCGAGGGACAGCGTTAGTAACACCAGCTGTTCCCTCTTCCAGCGTGAGCCGCGCCCCCTCCCAGTGCCACGCCCCTTCCCTACAACACACCTACTTAAACAGGGCTCATAACGCGCATCGCGGGACGCGCGCGGGTCGACGCCCGGGCGAAGCCCGGGCCAAGGGCGGGCCCGTTGTTGCCCGTTAGTGCCCGGTAGAGACCGGACCGGGCCACCTCTCTTTTATCACTGATCCAACAAACAAACATGCCACCAAAAACAAGGAGCACCTCTAAGCCAAAATCTAAACACGCGCAGGAGGTAGCACAAGTAACAGGCCCTATTGATTTATTCATTTCGCGTGTCCCTGAGACAATAAACCAGAGCATAGCCCTGATGGAGAAGAGAGTATCATTAGACCTTATGAGTGCACACGCGAAGCGTTCCTCATTAGGCGCTATAGCAAACGCTACCTCTCCCATCAATCTCAATACACAAGATTGTTCTCTTCCAGTGACACTGTCAGTACCTGATTTAAACACAGTACCGTCGGTGGTAGACCTGTCAGTTACACATTCTGAGTCAGACCTCTCCATAACATTTGACGACATGGAAGCAACCCCTGATCTAGCCGGTTGTCAAACTCAGGGGGACGCTCAATCCAATGAAAACCCCCCCCAGAAAGGTGATAGGGAAGGAGCAATCCCAAAAACACGTTCAGTAAATAATGACGAATTACCTAGTGTCCCGTGCTCTGAACACACAACAACTCATTTAAACTCCACGTCCCATAGCACATTAATTTTCCCAGAAACTATTCTCCCACACAAGGCAATCTCAAACGACTATATGGGAAATCAATGTAAAACTTGCAGAATCACCTCGCAAGTTCTTACCACAATAAAAGACCTCTTATATCAATATCTAAAGCCCATTCAATTCAGCATTAGAAATCTCGAAGCCCAACTAACTATAATTTCGGCCACCCTCCTAGACTCTAATACCCGTATAGAAATAAAGGGGCAGCGTAACACTTCGCAGCCACCCAAAAAACAGAATCAAGTACCCACGCCTAAAACAGTTAACCACACAAACCCAACGTCCCTAGCACAGAAAAACTTCAAACAAAACATCACACTTCCCAAACCTGCAGTTAAAACGTCTCAACCTCAGAAAGAGAAACCTTCTGCTATAACTGTACACCAAACAGTAAGCACAGATACAGACAAGACAGATACTCCAGGCCCAATGATAAAGACAGACACCAGCAGAGCCTGCTTAGAAAAAAGGTCCGAAACCCTTCCACTGAATTCATTCCCTCTCAAAAGACTCCAAAAAATACACCCAAAAAACCTCCACCAACTAGACGTCCTGTATACTTGCCCCCGGAAGCTACTCCCTACACATTAGTCCTCACAGGAGTGCCAGAGCTAACTGATGATACACCAGAAACTGCATGGTCACTTAAAAATAAAGCCATGCAGTGGCTAAGCATTAATAGACCTCTCGAATCCCATCTATCGGGTGGAATAATCACAGCCCGTAGGGTAGCTTGGATAGGCAAAACGGCAAAATCAATACGCGGAGACTGTATCATTATAACGTGCAGAGATCCCTCAACAGTAGACTATATTTGTGCATGGCCTCAGCTCGACAAAAAAGGGGGGATCGATGCTCGACACCTTTCTTTCTTCTATCCCCCAGCGAAACAGCAGCGTAACCCTCCACCCTGGGCATGGCACCAGCTCCCCAAAGAGCCGTGGAATCAGGAGCCATGGTATCAAGCGCCATGGAAACAGATTGAAAACCCTTATGACCATATAGCTAGGGGCGGACCAAGAGAAAGGCCCAGAGAACGCCAGAGGCCATATTGGCAGGACGGACCCTGCCAAACCTACGAAGGATGGCAGGGCTTTCCAACCCAAAACCGTTTCGATTGTCTCGAAATGGTCGACTGACCAATCCGGGACAAACTTAGCAAACAAATATTTGATATCAGGTCACAATTAGCAATCTCCAAGCAGCATGCAACATCTCCAAAGTCCGAGGTACTATCTCTACACTCAAAAAAGCTTCCACCAAACATCCCTCGGGCAGAACGTGATATCAACTTGGGAATACGTGTCCAACAAGCCTCAGCGAATATCAACAACCCGACAACACTCGCAACTGCGAAGGAACTACCAACTCTGAGCCTAGCCATTGCCTACTGGAACGTTGCAGGTTTAACAACAAAAATAACCTGTCCCTCATGGCTCGACACAGCAAGGAGCAACCAAATTCTGTGCCTACAGGAGACCTGGCGCACAACTCCACTTCATTTAGTGGGCTACAAAACATTCTTCACCAAAGCAGTACCTAGTACTATGGGAAGACCAAAAGGTGGACTTATGATCTATTTTTCTAATACTGTTCCACTTACTGTAAAACTATTAAAGGAAACACACATCTTTCAAATCATTCAAGTCACACAACCAACGGAATCAAAGAAAAACTTATATGTATTCATAAATTACTATAATAACACCGGTACTCTGGAATGCTGCTCATACCTAGACGAAATAGCGGCATACTTACTTTTACTTCTGAAGACAAATCCCAATTCCATACTCAACTACATCTGGGGAGGTGACTTCAATTTATCATTGTGCCCAAATTACAAAAATGGGAACTGTGGGCTCCAGAACGAACTCGGAAATCCCATTCCCCACTATGTGCACACGTTGGGTGGTAACAAACTAAATGAAATCCTCTTCACCCTAGACCTTGACTTTGCTAACGAACTAGTCAACCCGGTGCAGGATTTTCTACCCACCTTTCACGGGCGAGGCTCTCTGTCTACCATCGACTATATTTTAGCTTCAAACTCCTATAATGGGCAACTAAAAAACTATAAAATAGGGTCTAATCCAATCAGTGACCATTATCCTCTTAGTGTGGAAATCCTCATGAAAAAAGCTGGAACACTCTCTGCAAAAGCCAGCTCCCTTGACCAACAATCGCTGGCCATGAGGAAGACGAATGGCTACGCAATTAAATGGTCAAAGATCGACCCAGAAGAGATAACACAAAGGGTCCTCGAAAAAACGCATCTCTGGTTAACGAACTGTTTGTCCCCCGAGGCATCCCCAGAAATAATTATCACCTCCTTTTATAACATCCAGGAATCAATAAGGGACGAGCTATTCATAAACACTAAAAACAAGCCAAGACTTCCTACCACGAGATGGTTTGACACTGACTGTCGAAAGACCCTTACATCCCTTAAAGAAGCCCTAAGACAGAAACCGAGGGATCTCCAAATAATCTCACAACGGAGAAAAATCTATAATATCGCCCGGAAAAATCGCAAAAAGCAGATAAAGCAAGATCTATGGCTTCAACTACACGACAGTGCAGCAAAGAAAGATAGCACTGCTTTCTGGCAGACCATAAGATCACCCTTTCTGGCTAACATCACTGACCCAAACCACCTTGATGTGGCAATAACTGAGGACGACTGGGTCTCCCACTTTACAAAAATCTTTGCAATACCAACGGGTGCTGCTCAAACAATTCAAACACAAGACTCTGAAACAGCCAAGAGAAATATCTATCCCATTAGGCTACGTTTTACCCTCAACGAGGTCAGAAAGGCAATCGAGGCCTCAAAACCTGGCAAGGCCCCCGGCCCAGACGGGGTTCCCATGGACTTGTTCCTACATAATGTTGATTATTGGTCAATAATAATCACACGGGTAATGGCAGCAGTTGCCGAAACCGGTCTCTTCCAATCATGGTCCACATCTACATTACTGCCCATCTTTAAGAAAGGGGACCGCAACGACCCCGCGTGCTACCGACCAATCTCCCTTCTGGACTCCACGGGCAAGATTGCAGGTCGAATACTCCTGGACCGACTACAATCTTGGGCCCGGGAGAATAACATCATCACTGACCTGCAATATGGTTTCCAGAAGGGGCTCGGAACGGTGGAACAGGCCCTAAACCTCGTCCTTTTGGCTGGAAAGTACACACGCGCTAAAGGAGGTAACATCTATCTGGTCTATGTAGACCTAAGCGCGGCTTTCGATTGCGTACAGCATGCAAAGCTATGGCAGATCCTGGAAAACCTCGGAGTGGACCCTCCCATACTAGCCTTCCTGAGAGAGCTATATACCAACGCAGAAGGTCGAGTCCGTTTTGGCATTGGCGGCGAACTATCACGTCCCTTTAAAATATCACGAGGAGTAAGGCAGGGGTGCGTGCTGGCTTCCTTCCTGTTTAATTTATACACAAACGGGCTCGAACAGGCCATGCTGGAAGGGAGCCTGGACCTCCCGCAGATAGACCATCGCCCGATACCAATCCTCCTATATGCCGACGACTCTGTCATCCTGGCACGGACATCCAACCAACTCCAGCGACAGCTAAATAAATATGTGACTTTCATGGACTCCCTGGGATTGAAAGTTAATATTAAAAAAACTTTCACAATGACCATCGGACCAAGACCAGGAGTCTCCAAGCCCATATCCATTAACAACAGTAGACTAGAAAAAACATCGGTATACCCATACCTGGGCATTTTAGTGGAAGACACAATGATCTGGAGTAAGACAGTGGAAGCTAGAAACCTCAGTTTCCGTCGCGCAGTATCAGCATTAAGTGCGTTTTCAAGGAAACTAGGCAAACCAGCTCCAGCGGAACTATTAACGATATACTATGCAAAATGCCACAGTGTGGCCACGTACGGAGCAGGCATCTGGGGCCATGGATGTATCGACCAACTCCAGGTTACTGAGAACGCTTTTATCAAATACATCCTAGCTCTCCCCCAAAGCTCCCCGATCCTAGCCTCACATCGGGAACTGGGTATGGAATATATGACCGACACCATACGATGCCAGCCCATCCTACTGTGGCAGCGTATATGGTGTAACCCCGAAAGTCACATCACCCGTTCCCTCATCCCTGAATGTCTCGGCCTAGCGTACTGGAAAAAAATACCCTGGCTCAATTACATTCACAAATTTTTTCTAGACCTTGACTGCGAGCACTACTTCCTCGAACCCCCTTCAATAGAAGATATCTCGAAGAAACATTTGAAGGAACTATGTATGGGCCACTTAAGGGAACTCCGCAACCAAACTGAGATTACCAAAAAACATAATGAAAAATCTCGCATATTGCAGACAGGGAAACTCATACAGCCATACCTGACATACTTCCTCTCAAACTATGAAAAGTTTTTAATCACAAGACTCCGGTTCAATCTTTTTTTCCGTCTGGTCTCATTTCCAGAAATGAAGAACTGGTCCAGAAAATTGACGAGTTGCCCTTGCGACGGAGTCTCTGAACAATCAACGATACATGTTGTCCTTTTCTGCAAGTACTACAGACTAGCAAGGAAAACATGGATTTTGCCCCTCCTCCGCTCAAGCGGTCTTAGACAATCACATTCAGCACTTTCTCACTTACAATCCCCGAAATCCCCGCATGAAGCAAAAATGATAGCGACCTTTCTTAAAATTGTAATATCAACTCGTCGCAAAGTCAACTTCTAAACTTGATTCACTTGTATAACAGTAACCCGCTTTTGACATCTTTTGTTCGGTATAGCGATGCCAGTTCTGTGATCATTTGCACATTGACTTTTTTCCTTTTGACTATGTTATATTTCCCTGTTTTAAATGTACTTTTTATGATTATACAAGCCTATAATCGAATAAAAGTTGATGAAATGAAATGAATGATACATGCGCAGTGTGCTTATCAGCCCGTTTTAGCTCTGGGGCAGGGTGTCGGTAGGTCATTGGCATTGGCAGAGTAGTACGTAGGAAAGAGCCGCATCAAGTGCGCGTGCCTGTGTGAGTGCGGATCACAGTACGAGAATCGCAGGTGTAGGTGCTGGGCAGGGCTGGGTTGAGGTAAATCAGGAAGGGTTACGTTTTGGCGTCTGGAGTGCGGAACTGCTGCAGGCTCAGATTTAGGTGTCCCAGCAGAGCTGTGGGCGAGTTTCAGTGCTGGAATATTGGGTGTAGATGCGTGCCATGGTTGCGTGGCATTGGTAATGCTGCCAATGGGATTTCAGTACTTGAATGGCACATGCTGCTGCTGATTGTGATCAAGGTGCATTGTGTAGCTGCGCGTGAACAAAAAGCTCGAAGATGTGCTTGAACCTCTGGAATGTATATACATATTTGGTACATTATTTCCACCGGTGTACTCTTAAGCGCAGACCTCCCCTCATTCGAGGGCTGTCGAAAATACACGACTCGTTTGTGCACTGTGAAGGAACTCTGGACATGTCTGTAGTGTTGCAGTATGTGGGTGCAACCACTATGACCCGCGTCTAGAACAGCGTTGATACTCCGCCCCCCCCACAAGCGTGGGATAGTTGGTTTGGCCCGACGTGGATACGGATGGCACGTGCTGTAATTAATAAAAGGCCCAGGACCCTGGGCGTGGCAGGCAGTGTACTGACCACCAACTCAGTAACGTGTGGTCTCCAGTTCATTACCACTAGGCCCGACCAGAACATTACACTGGCGACGAGGTGGTCTCGCCACCCCATCGCGTGCCACGCACCGCCGCTCTGCCACTCACGGGCCGACGTCTGCTGCCCCTGCAGTTTGCCCCAAACGGCGTGCTCAGCGCACCCCCGCCGGTAGAGTTGTCCCGGCGACCAAGCAGAAGGCCTTACCGGTGTGCGGCCCAGCCGCGCTGCACCAGCGTCCCCTGCCATCGGGACTCTCCGCGACTCCCCGACGCTCCAGTGAGCAGGTGCTTCCTGCGACGAGGGCCCCGCCTGACAGTGGCCCCGCCGCTCTGCCCTGGCAATCGGCCTTGTGGCCTCAGGTGCGTGTTCGCGGCCCCAGCACCTCAGCCGCGCTCCTCCACCAGCCGCACCCGCCTCTGGCCGAGCGCCAGCCCTCTACGCCGCTGAGCCTGCCACGTGTGCCTGGCGTGCGATCCCTCACGCTTCCCGCATGCGACGCTGCGGCCCCGGCCGTTTCCCACGCATCTCGCGTGCGGAGACCCTGCCGTTTCTCACGCATCCCGCGTGCAACGCTGCTGAGACGTTCCACGGCCCCGAGAAGATACCCCCAGCGTCCTCCTGTGCTCCTGACCCCCCTGGTGATAAGGCACGTCCGGCTGTCGACCCCTTCCGCCTCCCCCGATGGCCATGGCCACAGTGCCCCCGCTAGAACCTTTCTCAGTCACTGGCACGCCGCCATCACAGGCGGCCCGGGGGAGGAAGTGGGTGGAACGCCTGGAGAACTACTTCGTGGCAGCGGACATTGCAGTTGAGCGACGGCGTGCGATGCTTTTGCACCTGGGAGGTGAGGCGATCCACGACATTTCGAAAGACGTGGTAGAAGGAGGCCCGCCCCGGAACTACACCACGCTACGCGACGCCATAACGGAATACTTCGAACCATTCGCCAGCGCGGATTATGAGAGATTCCTGCTCCGCCAAGCCCGCCAGCTCCCAGAAGAATCGGTGGACGTCTTCTATGCGAGACTAAAAAAGCTGGCCAGCACGTGCACCCTCCCGGACGCCGATGACGAGATCCGCGCCCAGTTCATTCAGGGCTGTGCTTCCTCAAAACGCGAGAAAGAGTCCTAGAAACGGACAACATGCCCATGCGCGACATCCTGGCGTTAGGGCGGTCCAAAGAACTGTCGAAAGCAAGAGCCGCACACATGGAGCCAAAACCCGCAGTCGCAGTCAAGGTAGAACCAGTGTGCGCCATCAAGACCAGTGCCACCGACACACGCACAAGACAACCCCGGCGAGGGAGGCCAGGCCCAACTCCTTCCTCCCACGACCGCGCCTGTGCATGTTGCGGAGGAGCAGCGCCCCACAACGGAGCATGCCCAGCACAAGGAAAGATCTGCAGCGCCTGTGGGAAAGCCAACCACTTTGCAAGTGTGTGTCTATCAACATAGAAGAGAAAGCCCAGTGGCCCGCCCCGGAGAGTGAGACAGCTAGAACCACTGCCAAACGCCTCCACCAACAGCGACATGGACGATGACGAGGCGGACGCAGCCTCCGTCCACGTGGTGCGAATGCTCAACACTCTGGCAGATACACCATCTGCAGAACCCATGTGCACAGTAAACGTGCAGGATCAAGCTGTGGCGGCCCTGATTGACACCGGAGCGACGATAAATCTAATGGAGGCCAGTGTATACAGGACATTAGACACTCGACCAGTGCTCCATCCCACGAGGGTACAGGTATACGCCTACGGCACCAGGCGCCCACTACGCCTGTGTGGGGTTTTCGGGACTGCATTGTCACAGGCGCAGCGGACGGGCGCAGCGGGCGCGCCGGCGGTGTGCCGAAGGCGCGCCAAAGGCAAGCCCGTCTGAGCCCGTCCGCGACCACACGGGACCAGGGGCCACACCCCCTGGCTCCCACATAAACCAGGGCAAGACGTACAGCGCGGCAGCTATCCACATCATAGGAAGTACAACTGCTGCTCACTGTACTCACATCTATGCACCATCGGAGCTCCCCTCTCGCTGCCCTGGCTGCAAACACTCCTTTCGCAGCACCACTCCGCCGGCCGCTCCACAGAAATACTGTATGTATGTACTAAACTGTCGATCCTTGCCGAAGCACAGCACACAAATTGCCTTGCTGCTTGAGGAGCACAAGCCAGATGCTATCTTTTTAACAGAGACATGGCTCACATCCCAATCTGACCCAGACATAGTCTCAGCCTTACCCGCTGGTTTTCAAATCTTTAGATTAGACCGGCCAGAGGGGAGAGGAGGAGGTCTGGCTATAATACTAAAAGACCAGTATCGCTGTCGGATCACAGCTGAAACCATTCCTGAGTGCGAGAGTCTTGAATTTAGCATAGATTTTAATGCGAACAGTACCTTCTCCGGCACTCTGATATACCGCCCTCCGGAGCCCGCCAAACTGTTCCATAGGTCTCTTCCAGATATCTTAGCCAAACGACTCATGACCTCCGCTAACTACACGGTCTTAGAGGACCTTAATTTCCATTTCAATTCCCCTTTAGATCACATTGCTACGGAACTAATTGATGACCTAGGAGCTCTTCAATTAACCCAGCTGGTCACAGCCCCTACTCATGAGAGGGGCAACCTACTTGATCCTATCTTTAGCAATTGCACCAACCTGATAGTGGACCAACCCACTCCCCTCCCCTGGTCGGACCATTTTTTAATCCCGCTGACCTGGGTCACCTACAAAACCCCCCTGCCGACCCCCCAAGTCACAACGAGGAGGAATTGGGCAAAACTCCCCATGGAATCCTGGATAAGCAACCTAGACTCCACCCGCCCACCCCCCTGCACAGACCCCAATGTGGCAAATAAAAATTATGAAGGTTGGATCACGAACTCTCTGGACACGATTCTCCCTTTTCGTAGATCCACCTCAAAGAGACTGCATAAATCAGCACCCTGGTTCTCAGATCCCCTAAGAGATAAAAAACGCCTCTGTAGGCAACGAGAGAGAGCGTGGCGTCTAGACTTCCTACCGGAAAAAAAGGTACAATACAAAGAGGCAATCAAGGCCTACAGAGAAGGGGTCAGGGCGGCCCAGGCTACCTATTTTTCGGACAAAATTATGGAAGCCAAATCCAAGCCCAAGGAAATTTTTCATATAATAAAACAATGTACTAAAGTGAACACAGCACCTCCTTTGACTAAAACCCAGGAACAATGTAATGAGCTTGCGGAATTTTTCCACAATAAAGTTTCCAAAATTTACTCGACCTTCCCAACAGCAGCCACAAGTCCAGATGCAACCGACCTACCCTCCTCAAGACACCCTCCTTCCCCAGACCAGCCAAGTCTTGAGCACTTTCCCCTACTAGACCATGACACCCTCGGCAAAGTGGCACGCCAAGTTAAATCGGGCTCCCCTCGTGATCCAGCCCCACCGGAAACTCTGATACATGCAAGCCAAGCCATCTTGCCTTTAATTTTGGAGCTACTAAACTCTTCCATTTCCTCCTGTACAGTGCCCACCGCTTGGAAGCGAGCTATGGTGCGAGCGTTACTAAAAAAAAAACAATCTGGATCCAGACAATCACTCCAGTTACCGCCCCATCTCACTGCTCCCCTGGGCAAGCAAGGTCCTGGAGAAGTACATAAACGCCCAGCTAGTCCAGTTCCTTGAGAACAACTTACTACTAGATACGTCCCAAACAGGCTTCAGGCCGAAGCACGGTACTGAAACCGCTTTGTTAGCGGTTACCAAAGAATCACGAAGAGTACTAGATCAGGAGGATCAGTGGCAGTGATCCTCCTTGATTTAAGTGCAGCCTTCGATACGGTCAGCTATGCCACCTTGCTGAACCGTCGATATAACATCGGCGTATCAGGCGACGCATTGAGGTGGTTCGACTCCTTCCTGACCAATAGATCTTTTCAGATCTTTGACGGGAAAACAGTGTCATCCAGCAAACCACTAAATTGTGGAGTACCGCAGGGCTCCTCCTTGAGCCCTGCGTTGTTCAACGTATATATGAAACCGCTAGCTGGGGTCGTCGAACCGCACGGTATCAAAATCATATCGTATGCCGACGATACCCAGCTAGTGGTTTCGCTGGCACAAGAGAGCAACAGGCAAACTCCGGAAGGCCTGCTGAAATGTTTAGAGGACGTCAAGGAGTGGATGACTACCTCCTCCCTCAAACTAAACGGAGAAAAAACGGAGCTCATGCTCCTGGGACCAGCCTCACCAGTGCCTTTCACCTCCTTATGGCCCCCCTGTCTGGGTACCCCTCCCACCCCTAAGGAAAGTGTAAAGAGTCTAGGAGTATGGCTGGACAAAAGTCTTTCTTTCTCCACTCAGGCCACCAAGTTGTCGGCCACATGTTTTGGCTTACTCAGAACACTGAGGAAGGTTCTCCCGCTTCTACCATTGGAAGCCAAACAGGTGGCAGTACAAGGCCTGATCCAGTCCCGTCTAGACTCGAACAACGCCCTATATGTGGGGGCCCCTGAGACGACTCTTCGGAAGTTGCAGGTGGTACAGAACTGTGCAGCCCGTACCCTGCTACAGATCCCACGCACTCAGTCAGCCAGACCCGGACTAAAAAGTCTACATTGGTTACCAGTAAGGCAGAGAGTGGCATTTAAGGCACTATGTATTGCCCATCGGGCCTTCTGGAAGACAGGCCCAGCAATCAATGACAATCTAGTCATTCCTTACCACCCAAATAGAAACCTTCGCTCCACGGAGGCTTTCCTGGCGGTGGTACCCAGAGTAAGGAGAGCTAGGGCCGGAGGCAGGATGTTCTCCCTGAACACCTCGAAGTTGTGGAACGCACTTCCTCTACAACTCCGGTCCAACTCGAACCTGCTCTCATTCCGCAAACAGCTGAAAACCTTACTGTTTGCTAAATCCACCGAGTTCTAATCTCTTCTGCACTGCCCATCTCCGCCTACTTACTCAGCGCTTGGACGCCCTTGGGCAGCAATCGCGCTTAATAAATCCATATACAATACAATACAATACAACTGCGAGTACTCGAGAGAGCCGGAATCATCGAGAGGGTAAGCGGGCCCACCCCATGGGTGTCACCCATCGTGGTAGCCAAGAAACCGAAGCAACCCGACGCCGTGCGGATCTGCGTTGACATGCGCATCCCCAACCTCGCTATCAAGCGAGAGCGCCATCTGACGCCAACCATAGACGACATCATTGGAGAGTTATCAGGCTCAAAGTGGTTTTCGAAGATGGACTTGAGGTCAGGGTACCACCAAATCCCACTGCACCCGGACTCACGCCCGATAACAACCTTCTCCACCCACGCAGGCCTGTGGAGATATACCCGGCTCAACCTTGGGATATCAAGCGCAGCCGAGGTGTTTCAGAACATCATTCAAAATGTCCTGCAAGGGCTAGACGGCGTGCTAAATGTGAGCGACGACATTTTGGTCCATGCGCCGACCCTGGACGAACACATCCGGCGCCTCCAAGCCGTCTTTGCCAGGCTACAAGAACGAGGTCTAACCCTCCACAGAGAAAAGTGCGAGTTCCTACGAAAAGACATTAGCTTCTTTGGCTACAAATTCTCTGACCAGGGTGTAGGACCGGACCCTGACAAGGTCAAGGACATCCATGATGCCCCTGCCCCGACATCTGTGACCGCTGTCCGCAGTTTTCTTGGAATGGTCACATACTGCGGGCGGTTCATCAAAGATCTGTCAGACCTCACCGGCCCTCTCCGTGATCTCACGAAATCCACAGCCACCTTCCAGAAAACCAAAGCGGTACTCTCAGCAGACACAACCCTGGCCTACTTCGACCCTCGCAACGAATCACAGCTCGTGGTGGATGCAAGCCCGACAGGCCTGGGAGCCGTCCTGACTCAACAACAAGCATGCGGGGAATGGGCCCCCGTCGCGTATGCGAGTAGAACCCTCACGGCAACGGAGCAACGATACTCGCAGATCGAAAGGGAGGCCATCGCCATCTTGTGGGGGTGCAGGCACTTCCACATCTACTTGTACGGGCACCCGTTTGTGGTAAGCACAGACCACAAACCCCTTGTCCCACTCTTCCAAGGGTCATCTTCACGGCCCCCCCCTCGCATCGAGAAGTGGGTACTCCAGCTCCAGGAATTCCAATTCACTGTGGAGTATCGGCCAGGCACCCGAAACCCTGCCGACTACCTGTCGAGGCACGCCTGCCCGGTCACTGAAGCAGAAGCCGACGCCACGGAGGAATACGTCAGAATGATCGTGGAGCGATCTAAACCCCTGCCGATCTCCCTGGAAGACGTGACGCAAGCCACCAAAGATGATGAATGCATGCAAATTGCTATCCAGGCTATCAAGTCGGGAAACTGGAAACCACTCCAGAGCCCAGCATCCTTCCGCACCCTGGATGCCCAGGCGACGCTAAGAGCACTCCACCAGGTCCGAAACGAACTGTCTATCCCTCCGGAAGGGTGTCTCCTGAGAGGCCCTCGCCTGGTACTGCCCGACAGTCTCACACAGCAGGCAGCCCTTTTGGCCCATGGCGCACACCAGGGCATTGTAAAATCAAAAAACCGCCTTTGGAGCAAACTCTGGTTCCCAGGCCTCGACAAGAGAGTTGAAGAAGTCGTCTAACGATGTCCCGTGTGCCTGGCGACCGGCCTGCCCAACCCACCAGCGCCTGTGATCACTGAGGAGGGACCTACGTCTCCATGGGTGCGCGCCAGCGCAGACTTTGGCAGCCTCCCCGGCGGGAAATACATGTTTGTGGTAGTAGATGACTTCTCAAGATACCCTGAGATTGAGATCCTGCCCTCCACCGCAGCCTCTGAGGTGATTCCCAAGCTGGAGAAGATAATCGCAACCCATGGCCTAATGGAAGAACTACGCACAGACAATGGACCCCCCTTCAACGGCTGTGAACTCGCAGAATACCTACAATCACACTGCATCAAACACTGCAAGATAACCCCAAGATGGCCTCAAGCCAATGGAGAAGTTGAGAGACTGATGAGAACTCTGAACAAGACTATCCAAATTGCGATGACAGACGGCCAGAACCTAGAGCTGGCCCTTTACCAGTTCTTACGGGAATACAGGCTGACACCCCACTGCACCACAGGGGTTCCCCCAAGCCGTCTATGTTTCAATAGGGCAGTCATGGACACTATCCCACACCATCCCTTGTGGGCATCGTCTCCGACTCCTGACAACCGATCCACGGAACAGGGAACAAAGTCTAACAGAGAGGCGTCCCGGAGAAGAAGAGCTGTGGACAGCACCATCCAAGCAGGCGACCGAGTCCTCGTGAAAGACCGCCATCCAGGCGGAACATTCCGTCTACCATTCGAATTAGACCCCTGGACTGTCACTAACGTCAATGGCACCATGATCACGGCGGCAAGAGGTAGAGAGAGAGTCACAAGAAACGTGTCATTCTTCAAGAAAATCACGAGTGGAGAAGATGATGGTTTCCCCGACCCTGCGGAGCCCTACCAAGGACCGACCCAAGACCCAAGAGAAGCAGTGGAAGAAGACGCTCCCAGCGAGGTGGAATGCCCAGGAACAGACTCGGCCACATTGGCCCAAAGCAGACCCGAGTAGCAAGTGGCCCAAAGCTACCCAGGAGCTGCCGAGGCGAATGACTCGGAAGAACTGGTTCAAACCCCGTCAAGTGAGCGCAGCCAAAGCAAGTACAATCTGCGCCCCTGCCCGAAGCCGTCCCAGAGGTACCGAGACTTTGTGGCCCGATGCAGACGTTGAAGAGGTTCGAGCTGCACATCTGCCTACGCAAAAGTAAGACTGTTCCTTTTGCATCTTTGCAGTTTTCCAGAGACTATGTTCTGAAGTTTGGATAAGTCATGTTATGTTTATCCTGTTTTTCACTTTGGGGTAAAGGAGGAATGTAGTGTTGCAGTATGTGGGCGCAACCACTATGGCCCGCGTCTAGAACAGTGTTGATACTCCGCCCCCCCCCACAAGCGTGGGATAGTTGGTTTGGCCTGACGTGGATACGGAGGGCACGTACTGTAATTAATAAAAGGCCCAGGACCCTGGGCGTGGCAGGCAGTGTACTGACCACCAACTCAGTAACGTGTGGTCTCCAGTTCATTACCACTAGGCCCCGACCAGAACATTACAATGTCTTCCTTCCCTTGGAGGAGCTCGACTGTCGACAATTGATTTGCACTTACCGAGGGCGTTCTTCCCACCAGTAGCGTTTTTTATATTACTTAGAAAAGAATATTTTCAGGGGCGGCTCTAGGCTCATGGCGGCCCTGGGCAGGGAGCGTAGGTAGGGGGTCCCGGAAGAGGGGGTCCGGGCGGGGTGGAGCCCATTTTCTTCACATGCATCACCCCTTTAATACCTTTTTTGTCCCTGAATTTTGCTCCTTGAAGTTAGAACGCTCCACAAAATGCCTCTTCTCAATACCAGAAAAGTAAGAGGAGAGACAAGGGTGCCCACACTGTCCTTGCCCCGGTGCTGACCGGAGCGTGGCTGCAAGTCTAGAAAGTGCCTGGTTAAAGTGCTGGAATACACTGGACGTTAGGCTCGCTTGGCAGGAAGCCATTTCGCTGATTACCTGTTGATTCTCTGAGTAGTTTTTGTTGCCACCTGCACATTTTAATGTGATGAATGCAACAGGCCAGAAATGCATAATTTGAAGAACTTCCTATAAAATGAGAGAATTACCAAAGGACATTAACAGGTTTGTGACTAGAACCCGAGCTGAGCTCCTCCTGCTGTGAGGGGGGCCGCCTGCTCCCAGGCCTGCCTGCCAACAATAAAAGTGATCAGTGCTAACACTGAAATGTGAAAGGGACAGGACCTGTAGAGGCCCCACGGCCACGCTCGTCACCACACGTCACACGCATGTCATCGCAGTGCCTTTCCATGTAAAGTCTGCCCTATGAGGCCAGGTTTGTACTTCTGTATTTCAAAATATAGATTTCAAAGAGGGTTTGCTTTTTTAAGAAAACATAAAGAAACTTTCTTCACAATGTAGCACATTAGGACTTGTAAACTAATAAGCAGCACTCATTCTAAAGCTGTATTATTAGAATACCACGAATTCTCTTCATTTTGCTTGCAATGTTATATACGCCTGTACCAGCGGGCCAGCAGTGGGTAGGGAAAAAAAAGAAGCCAATCAGGAACTAGGAGGAACGCAGGCGCGGAGGCCAGTGAAGAGGGGGAGGTCAGGGTGTTTGGAAGTGGAACAGAGCCGGAGGCCGCCAAATCCCTGCAAGGGGCCGCTACGCAAATATGTATCCATCCTCGGAGGATTATTATATTAAGGATATATATTGGCGTGGCGGCTCCTGGGGTTTGGCGGTCCTGTGCAGGTGCACAGCTTGCACATGCCTAAGGCCGCCCCTAATATTTTCCCCCTCAACGGGGCCTATCTTTCGTGGAGCAGTGATAGGAACAGAAGTGTTTCTGGCCTGGGACGTGTCTCTCGCACTGGGCAGCGCCTTTTGCTCCCCACGTCCCCCCCCCTCCCTCCCGCACCACAAGAACCATGGTGTACCAGACCACCCAGAATTCCGTATTGATAAACGCCTAGGAAAGGTTAGGGCTTGGGCGGTGGAAGTAGCAGCCGTTTTGATGAAACTGTGAGTGAAATGAGGGTTGGAACCTTTACACCTCGATTGCCGTTCAACAACTCAAAGACAAAATGTGATGTCATGTTTCTGCCTTAAAAAATAATATATGCCAAAGTTATAGAACTGAATCTGATGAGATTTGTAAAAGAGTACCTGGGAGATCTTGGTTTAACGTGTGAGATATTGTGAGAAAATATTTTCTTTTTGTACTAAACTAATATTGACAAATCTGCCAGTCTGTTGCACCTCTGAACTCCGCGCTGTGCCTTCCAAGGCCTTTTATTGTCCTGCATATGGGATGACATGCTGTATTGAGGTTTCACACACTTCTACCCAGAGCATTACAGTTGAGGTGATTTTTGCACGGTTGGGAAGAGGCATTTGTGGAAGAAGATGATATACTGATTTAGTCTATTGTGAAAATAAATTAAGATGCTCCACAGAATCAGCACAGCTGTGGTGTGCTGCTTGAGCAGAACAGGGATGCACAGTTGGAAGGGTTGGGCGAAGGTGCCCGGGAATTTCTTGAATCCTCTGTTGGCGCAGTTCTCTCACTAGTAGTAGGACTTCACGTCTCCACCTTAAATACCATGTGTTTTATCCAGTGCTGGAATTGGAAAAAATTATTGTGGGAACCCATAAAATGGGGGTCAAAATGTGACAGAGGAGAGCGGTAGAGTCACGAAGGGCAGGGTCTGACAATCAACTTATACATTTACTGCACAGAAATTGGAAACCAGACATACGTGACATTAAATCTGTTCTAGCGTAATGGCCACAAAGAGGAACTGGTTTACTTTTTTGCATAATATTTTTCCTGTTATATTTGTAATTTTACCCGCAGTATTTAGCTGTGTGTATTAAAGCCTGTTTTTTTTTTAAACTAAAAGCACTGATAGGGCAGTGATTTATTGAGTGTTATTAAATTCTCAGTTTCCAACATACATTACCTTCACAAGAGAACCTTAATAACAGCTCTGCCATTTTCACCTTGAGAGTCAAGTGCCTTAAAGGTTTGCTTCAGGGCAACCTGGGACATGCTAGCCATTCAGAAATATGGTAAAAGCGGAGGTCCTTTAACCCTTGAATGCCCTTAGGCCCCTGAACTTGTCCTCACAGGCAGTGTCGCAGAACCATTGCAATCTATATTACTAGAGATGTGACAACTACATTTGTGCCAGTGTAACTGTGGCTTTGTGTTTTGATTCGTATCCATAGTGTTCTTTCCGATTAAGTGGTTTTTATTATGCTGGATTCTTACTGTTCTTAGTACATCATTTGCCTCAACAGAAGTTTGCTCAGTCACTTTTTAGGTCGAACCTGGGCAGCGCATGCTCTGCAAAGCATACTGTATTCAGGTATGGACTCGAAGCTCCGTCCACTCTCGCCCACTTTTTTTCATTGGTTTGTGTCAATGTCCTTTGGAAACTGTGGCTTTCACTGGTCAATAGGCTTAGTAGTCCCTCCTTAGTACCACCTTGTCTCATTTTGTAACCTCCCATGAGGACACCTCCTGTTCCATGTGTTGTTTCTCGGTAGGCTTTAATTCCAGCCTTTGAGCACTATTTGCTTAAATGGTTTACACCTGCCTGCTGCGTGCATGGGCGCTTTTACAAAAAAGAGCATTTGTTTGCCATTTCCCTTTTCTGAATGCCATGCTACTTCAGAGATATTGACTGATGTGCTATGCAGGATCGTAATTTGCAAAAAATAAACAGAAAAAACTGATAAGCATTTGAATGCCATCAAATGCAGAGTGCAACATAATAAAGAAAAAATGACTTGCTAAAGAAATAAAATAAAACACCTAAACATGTGTTCCAGATCTAGGCACGACATTCAGGAAGTGACCTCGAGAGCTGGTCCTAGTGCATTGGGTGTGGCCACTAGATTGGATTGTTGTATGCCAGAGGTGGCCTCGTTGTGTCCTGGATATAATATCACACAAGGGGCTTCAAGCACTTATCGCAAGACCCCAGATGATCTCCATAGAGATGCAGAGTTAACTGCAGACGCGGCCTCCACACCTGTACATAGCATGCTAGATGTGGCTTCTGACATTAGTATCAATGCTTCACGTGAGCATCAAGAACTAGGAACATAATTCCAGCAGAACACAACCCAATTATCTGCTGTGTAGTGGTGAAATGACCTTCCCTGTGCTAGTTTTGTCTATTTGTGACCCCTATCATTTTGTTAACAAAATCCAGTTTTAGAAGGCATGGGTGCAGAGAGAGAGTGAATACTTTCACTGCTGCTGCCTGTGCTGTAGCAGCCGTATACATGGGGGCTCTTGCTCTGCTACTGACTGTGATGTGGCTTTTTTGTTGAAGTGAAACTTGCACTGTGGCTGCACATGCAGTACCTGTTGTGTGTGTGTGTGTGTGTGCACGCGCGCGCGCGCGCACACGCTTCTTCTGCCTGTACTGCACCTTGTTCTGTTTGTGGTCGGTAACAGTAGTATAGCCAGTGTGCCGTGGGCCCTAGTGCATGGAAATAAATGGGTCCCCTCGCTGCTGTTTGAATTATAAAATACTTCAGTAATCAGGGTACAGTGGGCCTCATACCCAGGGCCGGAGGCTAATGGCCGTTTTGGGAGCTAGTTTTGTCACTGGGGGCCGGTTTGGCAGCAGTGCTGCAATATCAGCCCCCTGTCACAAAATCGGCAGCTGTGCTAAAGCGGCTGGCAGCAGTGCTTCTCACTATACACCCCCTCTTGGCCCTCCCACCCCCCTGTCCCCGGCTGGTCCAGCTGTATTGGCAGGTCGTGTTTGTCTTCCCAGTCTAGCCCTGCTCATTCCTCTGGGCCCTGCAACTGTGGTACCAATGAAAGCTATGCCCCGTTGTGTAAGTCTGAACTGCTGTAGCCTAAGCTGAATCCCTGCTGCGTTTGCAAGGGCAGCCTTATCAAATTGTTTTCACAATGCAAGAGGCAAAATCTTTGTCTGTTGTTGGTGTTATTTTATTGCATTTTCAACTTTTTTGCATTTTTTTTTGTCACAGTTGTTTTTGCATTTTTCCTCTTTTCAGTTTTTGTATGCCTGGTCAGATAGAACAAATATGGAGACCTTATGTGATCTACAGAAAGAATGTGAAGAGGCACCACAGAGAGAGGCATTTTGATTCCATACACATGTTGATTAACTTGGACATGGCATATGATTGGCCATTGGTTGTGTGCTTCTGCTCCATGTATGGCACCTTTTGCTTTGTGGGTAAGCTTGTCCATACAACAATCCTGCCTTGGTTACGGTGACAAACCACTCATATTTCTTCACCCATCACACGTCTAAGCGCTTCAACCCAAAACAGAACTGTTCTTTGGTTGGTATTATGAACAACATGGGCACTTCCTACATAGAATCAAAAGAAAGACAACACCCATCCAATCACACATCCTATACGATGTAGTGTACTACCTATGTAGGCAAGCACTTCACATTCAGGTTGTAAATAATATATAAATACAACAGTACAATACAGTTATCACAGTTATAGGGCTAATATGTTTATTATGAAAATTCGCTATAATGTCATCAAAAGGGACACATTAATTGTGAAAGCCCATGTTAATGCCAAACTGTATTTAGAGGGTATTGTTTACGCTGAGTCCAAGCATGCTACATGGAATCCCACAAATTACAATTTTAGGAAATTATTTTGTGTTGGTCAATCCCTCTGACAAATACTAGAGCAGAGGGCTTGATAATCCTTGTTGAGCCTGTGTGTGATATAGTCCAATATTGCTTCTTGGGGTTCTGGTCTTGCCATAAACCAAGCGTTTGAAGGTGATGTTGTTTGTAAATGTTACCATAAATGTGAAATAGTACTATATGACTATACTAATTATGTACTTTTTTACATGTTTATTTCGGGATAGATTGTGGTATTTTCTTCAAAGTGCACCTAAAATTGGACACTGAGTCGAATTAGAATGTGTAGATTTTGTTGACTTCATACAAACAGATTAATGATAAAGCAAACAATAGACAGTGATGAGGGCCAGTGGATTTGTGATTATCTGACTGCACCTTTTGCCACAAAAATATTGATTTAACACATAATATGGAGAGGTCCCAAAAAGTTTTGTTTCTAGCTCAAGTAGATGAATTGTTTAGTGTATTATTTAGATAAACCTTTTGCATAATTTGGTCCATGTTAGACCTGTAAGCCTTAGGGTGGTGTCCCCCGCCCCCCCAAATATTTACATTACTTCTCCCTTTTTGCTATTCTTGTTTTGTTGGCCTTAAGACTCTGCACACTTTGCCACTGCCAGCCAGTGTTAAAATCCTTCTGCTCTCTCGTTTAAACATGATGAAATTGGCTTAAACTCAACTGGCACATTTAATTTACCTTTAAGTACCTAGTAACATGGTACTACAAGTACCCAGGGCCTGTAAATTGAATGCTACTGGCGGGCATGCAACACTTATTATGCCACCCACTTCAGTAGCCTTTTAAGCATGTCCCAAGCCTAGAATTGAAGCCTGTGTGTGCAGTTTTAAACTGCCATTTCGACCTGGCAAAATAATCTTTTTGCCTGGCCTAAACCTCCCTTTTTAATACATATATCACCCCTAGAGTCAACCCTCCATAGCCCATAGGGCTTGGTGCAGTGTATTGAAAACGTTGGGCATGTACTTTTAACTCTTACATGCCCTGGTAGTAGAAAATCTTAAATGCGTTTTTCACTAAAGCAGGGCCTGCCTCTTCCATAGGATAACATTGGGTTAACTTAATACATGTAATAAGTGATAACTTTCAAATGAGAGCAGGTAGAAATATCGAGGTTGGTGTCTTAAAGAATTGTATTTTAAAACCCTCTTTAATGGTATAGTCAGATTTTAAGTTACAATTCTAAAAATGCCACTTTTAGAAAGCCTATATCCTGGTCTCTTGGCTTGGTGAGCTATCAGTTGGTCTTTGTGTATTACTTTTAGACAGTGAGACAAAGGGGAAATAGGTGCTGGCTGGTTGGGCCATCTCTGACTTGATGAGGCGGCGGAGCTGTCACCTACCACACTTGCACATTACAAAGGCTCTACCCAGCACACTCTCAAAGTTTTTTTTAAACACTAATCTTTTGTGACCCAAGACGAGCTGAAATTCCAAATACCTCTGAGGGCGGTAACCTCCAAAACCTTCTCCTACTTCAAAGTGGGCACCAGGTATAAATAGAGAACCCTCAGAACCAACTCTTCAGGACACCTATTGACCTGTGGGAGACTCCGAAGGATTGCTCTGCAATAAGGACTGCTATACTGTTGCTCTGTTGCCTGAGTAAAAAGGACTGGACCTGCATTTTGGACCCAGAACCACCGGAGTGACTCCAAGGACTATTTTGCTGGCCTCCTGCTCAGAACTTCAGGTACAGAAAAAGCATCAAACACTTTGAACCCAGCACCTGGACTCTGTCTGCTCTGAGTCCTACCTTTCAAGTGGTGGTATCTCAGTCCTTAACCCTTGGACGTAGGCCTGAAGGTGCTCTGCCAGCGCATCTATGATCCTGTGAGCAGAGACGATGCAGCATCTGAACTATAGCTGTGTTATGCCACCCCGAGGCTGGACCTTGCATCACAGCCCGCAGTCTCCTTGAAAGCGCCTGTGCACAATGTATTCTTTATGCAGGGCTTCACATTGCAAGCCCTTGTTAGCTGCATCCTCGATGATTACACAGGACTCCGCATCTCATCAGCTCCACAGAACCGCTGCTGTGTGACGCATTCTCGACTGGGAATCTTGCTATGCTCTGCAAACCAGAATCAATGGTACTTTTTTCAACAGGCCTAACTTGGTTCCTTTATCCAGCCCACGCTCCATTCCAGTTGGTCTGAACTTGTAACTTTGTCCTGGTTCGGTGTGACCAGATATTCACAGTTGGCACTTTATGCTTTTAGGCATTATTTTCACCTAATACTTTGAAATTGCATATCTTTGGTCCTACTGAGTGGATTTTTGCAGTTTTAATCTGAAATAATTTACTAAATTTTACTCCATTTTTCTAAATTGATGTGAGATTTTTCTTGTTGTTTTGTGGGATTTTTCTTGTTTTGTGTTTTCACCTTATTAGTGCTGCATAAATACTCTACACATTGCTTCTAAGTTGAGATTGACTGCTTTTGTGCCAAGCTACCAGAGGGTTAAGCACATGTTAATTTGGGGTTGCTTGTGACATCACCTTGACAAGGATTGCAGTTTCTGCATGAGTAGGCGTTCACTCCCCTCAACCAGTAACCCAATTTCCTAAGTCCTCTGTTGCTTTTTAATCCAAGTGGCCCTGATAGTAACACTGTGCAAAGGGGTTTGCGGGCTATCATTATAAAAACTATATTTCACAGGCAATCTTGAAATATTAAGCACATTTCATGGTTCCCTGTGGAATATGTGTTTTATACCTCTGCCCTTTTGCTAAAAAAGCACCCAAACAAATAATATATATGCACTGAAAAAGCCACAGGTAAAAGTTAGTTATGGTTCAGCTGAGGCAAAACCTAAAAAGCCCTGAAATTATTGGGTTATTAGGTGCCACACATAATGCAAACCATTACTCCGTCCCCTGAAATTGTTTGTGCATTGTAGAAAACTTTTTTTTTTACATTCCCCAAAACTTTTTTTTCTTTTTTACATTCCATTGTACTGAAAATGGAATGTAATAATAATAAAAAAATCTGCGGTAGTCATCGGCCATCTACCCGTCTTGTGGTGTTAATGGCCTTGGTCAGGTCCTGCACCCTACCTCCTTGGACCACACCTAGCAGGGAGTTGGTTGCAGACCTACATGGCTTTGTACTTAACTTAATTTGCTAACTGCATGTCAAGTTTTATGCAGACTCAACAAACATCACCAAAGTTATTAGCAAATTAAATTTTCATTGCCCCTTATTTATCTTTGCCCCCCTGTTAGGCATGCCTATAACGTGACATACTGAAACTTAAGCTAAACATGTTAAATGTCTACTCAGTGTTAAGTGGATTCATTAAATAGTGTTAATTTTAGTAGCAAGTGTACACTTCTTGACCCAATTCTGCCCCTTCTTTTGGGGCCAGCATAGGATTGTGAAAACCAAGGATAGTTTGAACATGCTAAGTCTCTGTCCAATTTGGTGCAGATACATCCAATGGCAAGAAGCTATTTAGTAAACAAAAACTGTATTGACCCTCCACCAACTGCTGCACTCCATATGAACAACAGAAAGCCTCAAATAACCTGCACTGGGTGTATCTTGGTACCTGCCTGCCACATTTGATGCAGATTCCTCAAACCATGCCAGAAGTATAAGCAAATTAACATTTTACTGCCACCCATTTAATTTTACCCCCTCTACCCTGGATGGTTGGCACAACACTTGACAAATGAATGGAAATCTAATTATTCCAAGCTTCTGCCATATTTTATGCAGATTTGCCATAATGCTTGTATCCAAGTCAGTATGGGGTAATGGATCAGCCCACTTCGGCCATTGACTCTTTTGCCCTTTGAGTGACTGCATTCTTCCTGATCATATGTTTACATCCACCAGAAAATGAGTGTGGCTTATTGCCTGGACTCGGGCCACATAATGAAGAATACAAAAAAGAAGTGATGGATGAATGCTTGAATTAATCTCAGTCAGTGGTAATTATTCTGGGATGCATTTCAGTCCATTGTATTTGATCACCATGCCGTCCCCAAATTAGACCCAGCCATATGCAAATCACACTTGATTCTGCTCCAGTAAGAAAAGTCCAGCCTGAGCTGCTAAGCTAGTTCCTTTCTGAAATGGAACACAAGCAACCCAAGAATGGACTGCATATGGTGCCATAAAGTTTGATGTTGCAACTTTCTTTTGAAGACTCCAGTGAGAAGGTCCATGCCTTACTGAAGCATCTGGAAATCATGCTTTAATGTCTTGCTTTGTGCCTGTCTGAGTGCTTTCATGACCCCACTTTTTGAATTGCAAATGAGCTGATGGCAGATTCCTTATGCTTTCTTTTTTTCTGTGCTGGGTCACACTGGAAGTTGTGCTTCCCAGAAAATGACATTTTAAATTGACCATCTGGTGATTCATTTCAAAGTAGGTCTCAAAATCCAAGCAGACATTAACAAATTAACATTTTAGAAATGCCTAATATTGGAGATTGTTGACGATTCCAGTCTGGGCAAAGATGAGACCTTGTTTCTTTCTCAACCATGGGTGTTCACTTAAAAGGTAAGTATTCACAGTAAGAAAATCAATGCACAGTGAGTTCTAGTAGGGTGGGTCTGCGTACTTGATCTAGGTTTTCAGTGATAACATGGAGGAGGAGTGCAGAATGAAGCTTTTTTGGGAGATGACTGGCTTTGTAGCTCTTGTTTATGATCCTAGAAGTCAATAAAATAAAGGAGGCCCCCTTAACTGTCAACTTTGGGACAGGGGAGATAGCATTGGAAACTGGAGAACGTCCCACAAGTTTACCTCAAAATGGGTAGGAAATGGAGTAGTAATCTGTAATGCGTTTTGCAATACCTAGCAATACCAGTAATATACTTCTATTGGTTGTCAGGACATAGAATACAGAGTATACACTCAAACTTGTACTTATTAAACCACCAGCAACTATAAATGTAATTGCATTCAAGCACACAAAGCGTCAAATGTAAAAAACAAATCAGAGAATAATGTTTTAGAAAAATATATATATATTTATCAAATTATTCAAAAGGGTACATTATCAACACAATTATAACAAATCATTAAAAGACATACATATTGCATGTTATTACATTTATTAAAAAAAGTTTAAAAAAACAACACATAAGCATCAGGTTAAAAAGTTCAAAGGAACAGGGGTCGACGCAGCGTTTCGGTTACAGTGAGATAGACAACCTTCTTCAGGACCAAGTTCTAGAAGGAAACATATAATTACTAATCTTGCCAAACCCGAATTTTTACAGAATCATTTTCTAAAACAACATATTTTCTTAAGCTATGGCATTTGACAAAAGGTGCTGTTGTTATACTTAAACATTGGTGAAAGAGGTGGTTTTAGTAAGGTATTGCTAAAGTGCATAACGCATTTGTACTGTTACCATTTCGTGGGTCACTATGTTAATTGTCATAGTGATATAGGAAAACACTTATGTGGGTAGGTGATACTCATATTGCCCACTCTAAGATTACTTTGCATAAGTAGTATTAATGGGAATTCCATAAGTACTTATATAGGACACTTACTGGTGGGTTGCAGGTTGTATATATGCAAAGCGATAGATTTTTAGATTGTTATACCCACATCTGAAATTACCTTAATGGTTTAAGTAGCCTCCAAATAAATCCAGGAGGGCACTTTAACGGTTGTGTGATCCGGTATGGAACTGGAAATAGTTCCTACTGTAGTTCTATACTTCCTCAAGATATCTGTAAATGGCAGTGAGGTTGTATTTTAAATTTGAACTATATGCATACGGGAACTTAAAGTAGTAAAGGGTTATAATTTATAAATAAAACAAAACTACCTTAAGATTGCATGGGGATAAATCTTGCTCTGGTAGTAGGAGCCACCGATAAATGTTTCCTGTATTGCTGAAAATGAAAGCTCCTATTAGTTTATTGCAAATAAGGAGTGATAACCAATGGTCCACTGGTCTACCTAAGTACATTGATCACACATTTGTACTTACCCAGGTTTAAATTACTGGCGGTTGTGTATGATACACTTGTTTTTCGCTATGCTGGTATAGCAGCTATTTAGCATTCAATTTGTGGTGGGCATTGTCCTGCCACTGGTTCTTTGGGTAAAGGATAAGATAAAATATCTTTTTTAGGGTTCCAATCTAGATTAATATATGAAAAACAGCCTTATCCAATAAAATTCAATAGTCAGACTTCAAGTGTCTAGTTGTATTAGTGATGCGTTGTTAATAGTCTGATTTCACTATATTTCAAGAGTTATAGTTTTATTATCTATTTTTTACACAGAACATTTACTACATGCACCTGTCTGGTGAGCGTAGTCTTACACTATTTATAGATCTTGCCACTGTGTATATAAGGTAAACGAAGCAAGTCCCCTATGATGTTAAATGCCATTACAACATTATCCAACATGTATTATAAATTGCTGAAATGTTATATAATAAATAAAAGATTTGTATGGTTCCAATGATAATGGAACGAAATACTGGGTATACAATCCACCCCTTGGCTTTGCTGAAACATACTACTTGTTAAAAATATTTCAGAGTTAGACTAGCGCGGCTTCACAATTAAGGTCTAACTGTCCCCGGAACGGGACAGTTAGACCTTAATTGTGAAGCCGCGCTAGTCTAACTCTGAAATATTTTTAACAAGTAGTATGTTTCAGCAAAGCCAAGGGGTGGATTGTATACCCAGTATTTCGTTCCATTATCATTGGAACCATACAAATCTTTTATTTATTATATGAAGTCTGACTATTGAATTTTATTGGATAAGGCTGTTTTTCATATATTAATCTAGATTGGAACCCTAAAAAAGATATTTTATCTTATCCTTTACCCAAAGAACCAGTGGCAGGACAATGCCCACCACGAATTGAATGCTAAATAGCTGCTATACCAGCATAGCGAAAAACAAGTGTATCATACACAACCGCCAGTAATTTAAACCTGGGTAAGTACAAATGTGTGATCAATGTACTTAGGTAGACCAGTGGACCATTGGTTATCACTCCTTATTTGCAATAAATTAATAGGAGCTTTCATTTTCAGCAATACAGGAAACATTTATCGGTGGCTCCTACTACCAGAACAAGATTTATCCCCATGCAATCTTAAGGTAGTTTTGTTTTATTTATAAATTATAACCCTTTACTACTTTAAGTTCCCGTATGCATATAGTTCAAATTTAAAATACAACCTCACTGCCATTTACAGATATCTTGAGGAAGTATAGAACTACAGTAGGAACTATTTCCAGTTCCATACCGGATCACACAACCGTTAAAGTGCCCTCCTGGATTTATTTGGAGGCTACTTAAACCATTAAGGTAATTTCAGATGTGGGTATAACAATCTAAAAATCTATCGCTTTGCATATATACAACCTGCAACCCACCAGTAAGTGTCCTATATAAGTACTTATGGAATTCCCATTAATACTACTTATGCAAAGTAATCTTAGAGTGGGCAATATGAGTATCACCTACCCACATAAGTGTTTTCCTATATCACTATGACAATTAACATAGTGACCCACGAAATGGTAACAGTACAAATGCGTTATGCACTTTAGCAATACCTTACTAAAACCACCTCTTTCACCAATGTTTAAGTATAACAACAGCACCTTTTGTCAAATGCCATAGCTTAAGAAAATATGTTGTTTTAGAAAATGATTCTGTAAAAATTCGGGTTTGGCAAGATTAGTAATTATATGTTTCCTTCTAGAACTTGGTCCTGAAGAAGGTTGTCTATCTCACTGTAACCGAAACGCTGCGTCGACCCCTGTTCCTTTGAACTTTTTAACCTGATGCTTATGTGTTGTTTTTTTAAACTTTTTTTAATAAATGTAATAACATGCAATATGTATGTCTTTTAATGATTTGTTATAATTGTGTTGATAATGTACCCTTTTGAATAATTTGATAAATATATATATATTTTTCTAAAACATTATTCTCTGATTTGTTTTTTACATTTGACGCTTTGTGTGCTTGAATGCAATTACATTTATAGTTGCTGGTGGTTTAATAAGTACAAGTTTGAGTGTATACTCTGTATTCTATGTCCTGACAACCAATAGAAGTATATTACTGGTATTGCTAGGTATTGCAAAACGCATTACAGATTACTACTCCATTTCCTACCCATTTTGAGGTAAACTTGTGGGACGTTCTCCAGTTTCCAATATGATCCTAGAAGCTCAATTACGCCAGAAAGGTACCAACCTTGGTGCACCTGTGTCGGTGTTTATTTTTACATTGACTCTTAGTTCTTGATTTTAGTTTGTAAATTTTTCTAGTGGTCTGTAAAGCATGACCCAGACTAGTTCAGGTGTCAGCATGCTTTATGTGACTGGCTTCACCCTAGGCTCATAGACCAGTATAGCATTGTGCGCTACTTTTACTAGTAGAGTCCGGTCACAACAGCAGTCTCCACCTGTCAGTGTTTAGACGTTGAGAATTAACCTTACGCATTGAGTGTTCAACGCATTTCCCTACCTACACTCTGGTTCTTGCACAGGTATGCCACATATCTTTCTTCGATCAGTGGTGTTACCTTAGAACAGTGGACTTCAAAATTGTCATTGCCACGGCCCACGTGGTGTAAATAAATAAATAAATCATCGGGCCCCTCCTGTGTACAAATACAGTTTTGTACAATTATTTTAGAAAATTGCCGATGTTTAAACATGCCTAATCATATTTGAATATTTCAGTTCTATTACATTATCTCTTTTAAAAATGAAATAATATACATGGTTGTCAACAAGCTATAGGGAGCCTGGTCTGACTAAAGTGTAAAACTATCCACAGTGTAGTTCTTTATTTGAAATTAAGGGGTGGAGGGGTTAAGGGTTATTTGGAAGCCCCCCCCCCTTGATACTCCCAGCAAGTCTATGAGTGACACAAGATGTAAGTGATGGCACATTATAGAGTGTCTTAAAGCTGCTCTGTTTTTTATTAGCATGAAGATTTTCTTGGCCAGTACCCTCCCTCTCCCCCGAGGGGACTCGCCCTCCAATTTGAAGACATCTGCTTTAGAAAATGCCATTTCCTGAAATGAAGATCGAATTAGCTGACTTTCTTTAAGCGAGTTAAATTCTTGGCCTGCAGCCGTGATCAAACTACTGAGGCCTCAAGGGTGGAAACAGGCATCCAAACTGGCACATAACGTGCAGCTCTAGCAAAGAAAGCACGTGCACCTTTGGGGAAGAACAGCAATAGAAGTACCAATTTAACCTGGAGGTGGTGTTTTTCATGTCCAATGTTTATGTGCATGAAGACTCTAGTGGTCCTTAGCAGACTCCTTACAAGTATGGTGTGGTCAATAAAGTGTGTGACGCAGTATGTTCAGTTAATAGTTGCATGTTGAAAATAAATAAAGACATGCAAACAAGAGCTCCATGTGTGGAGTGGTCTGTTACATGTTCCTGGGTTGGAGAGGATGCTAAAGTATTTATATTTATTCAGTGGAGAAGGTGTTTCTGGGTGAAGTGAACATTCAGTGCTTGAAGTCATTGGCCGGCGGCAGAGGCTTAATGTGTGTTCCAGATTGTGGTGTGTGGGTGCATACCCAGAGAAGGATAGCTCATACTCGGATTGCTGTTTATGCTAATATTTTGTATTTATCACTCAACTCATTTTGATGCTCTTTGTCATGGAACTGGTATTTGTATCAGTCACCTGCTGTAAAAGTATTCACAGATGGCTGCCTTTTCCACTTGACTCTACTGGTTACACCCAATATGGTTTGTGGAGGTGTTGCTGCTTTTGTGTTGTGGTGTGCTTGTTGGTGAAAAGATTAGGGGTTTAGCAAGATGTGGTCTGTGACCTTCTTGTCCAGTAGAGATGGTGTTGTAGTATGCTAGCTAACCTGGAACGTTTCCCAACTGGTTGGTGAATGTTTGGTGGTTGAGTTTGTGTCCGACTGTACTCCATGGAATTTGAGGGTAGTGTGAATATGGTTCTTGTCCTAAACGCATGGTTGCTTGTTGCTCAATATATCCGAAGAGCTGTGTCCAGTGACTGGGATAGTTTGAGAGATTATGGTCATTGAAAACTGTGAGCATAAGGTATCTGTTTTCTTTCTTTCTTTCTTTCTTTCTTTCTTTCTTTCTTTCTTCCTGAATTGTAACTTCGCTTATAGCCAGCAACATCACAAACAAGCATTGGCATAGCCAATAGGTCTCGCCTTTGGGACCTTATAAGTGTTTAGCCATGCAACAGTTAATGTTGTTGCACCAGGGATATTGTGCTGGATAACTAAACACTTATAAGTTCAGTCAGGCAAGACCTATTGGCTATGCCAATGCTTGTTTCTCATGCAACACATGACTGTTGTATAGTGCATAATGTGAACTGAGTCACCTCTAAGTGACTGGGTGAGTTCAGGTTGTGGTCGGGTGTTTCTGAAGAGCATGATTTACAGCTATGGAGTTGAGATTGCAGGTAGTGCGGGTTTGGTACAGGGTCCCTCAGTGTGTCAAAGATGTTCAGACCACAGGCTCATACAGTCAAGGCCAAGGAGCGATATTTACATATGAGCAAACTGTAATTACCATGACAGTGTGTACAGGAGGTATACATAGCTGGTGAGATATTGACAGCATCAAATGTATCGGAAAAAAACAGGATAGAGAGAACGTGCCAGAGAGAGGGCAGGTGACATAACGAAGTACATGCTAAAAGAGTAAGATGATGCTCATGAAGAGGAAGGAGATGAGGTACGAGGTAAGCATGGGAGGGGTTCAGAAAGTTGGTGGGTAGACAAAAAGGGGGTGTCTAAGACACAGAGAATGCGAAAGAATTTGGTGTGAAGAGGAAGTGATTAAGCCATTCCAAAGACCACTCGACCCCCCCCCCCCCCCCCACCGACCTGAGGACACTGACATAGTGGGTCCTGCTGGTTGAAACACTGAATTTTAGTTTGCCTGTTTAATTCACGTCCTATATCACACAAGCCCAGGGCTTTAAGTGGGCCTGGTCCTGCCCAGCACCGGCAGTTCTAAAAAGCAGGTGTCAAGAACGGCCTCTATGGGGCTCTCCATTTTTGCCCACACCATCAGGGTGAACATTTTTTTTTTAACTCTGCAACAGTACCACCCTTCACTGCCTTTGATGTAACTTCAAAGAGACTCGTTTTAGATCTTTCAAAGTTCCATCATTTCAGAACGGAAACATTTTCAATACTTATACAACAAGGAGAGCACATAACAGGGGACTTGTGAAATTAATCTTTAGCGCCAGATCACTTATACAGTTAGAAGTGTGGATCAAAGAGGTACACAACTAAGACAAGAAACCTTTCAAAGCTACAGTGCGACACAAAACACATGGGTTTTGCTAGGACTGTCACAACATCTCACTACCTCAAGGACAATGGTTAACCTACCAACCACTACACCTCAACTTACTTTGGCCACGAACCACCATTTGAATCTTATGTACCACAGACACCAACCATCGGATACCCAGAAGAGTACTAAAGAATCTAGGAATCAGAAAAGTAATTAACATACTCTCAACCATTTTATGAAAACACAAAGAGGGAATGACAAATAAATGCTGGGTTTCTGAAAAGATTTAACGAATCTCTGATGGGCTTAATAAAATGTAGCCGTATGAAACCAGCCTACAAACAAAACGACTTTACGCGTTGATATATTAGGGAGACCAAATCCTAAAAACTAAAACTGGTACTGGCCATAAGAACCTTATCTGAACAAAGACCGCACCGAGCACTAACACCATAGCAGAGGGAGGTTCTGGGACCAACTAACATGCAAATTGTTAAACAGACCCATCGAATGTTCTAGAATAAATAACGTTTTTGAAATCTAACATTTGAATAAAAACATGTCTTTCAAGACATGTAGGGGGGTAACACCATTGATTGTTTTGATTAATATGCCTATTGATTAATGTGAAGTGAGATGCATTACATCAAGTCATCTGACTTAAAATAAAAATAGGTCTGGCGGCATATTTAATCTACATTTCTATTTTCTCTACCATAAACCATTCCCCTCCCCAACACCACAAAAGTTTTCCTTTAACAGCAACAATCCCATAAAATCGCAAACTGCGACTCCCACCTATACCATCAGACAGCTCATGATAATAAAGATTGTATCTATCAGCATCCACATAACCAGCCGTTCACGCTTTCTTAGCGATAAAGTAGTCCATTTAACCCTAAAACACTCTACCCGGTTTTGCTCTGACTATAGCATTCTCTCCGTTACCACCACTTAATATCGCAAGGCCCTTCCTCCAACCTGAAAGCTTCAGTTAAAAAATTAATAAAATCCCTCCCGTACCACCAATCATTACTCCCCGAGTCACCTGACTTCAGACCCCGAGCCTTCCCTGTGCCCTGGACAAATCTCGTCCACAACCGGGGACGGATGGCTCGGAATTTAGGCCAATGGAGTGAGTAGCCCTTAAGCTCGACCTTCTGCACAGTATAGAGAGCGCGTCAGAGGCGAGGCATAGTGGATAGGATTTCACCTCAGGATGATTACCGATATTGGTGCAAGGTGCCGCGCTGCAACTCAGCGCGTACCGAGGCAGGATCAGAATGCGAAAAAGTTCCTCCGTCCTGTCCCGAACAGACCACAAACAGTACACTCCGCGACCGGACTACCTCAGCATGTACAATGGACACAGAGAAACGACCACCAGCCGCAATTGACAGACACAAACGAAGGACTTAGAACGGAGCTACAGCAAACTATAGAGACAGAAGAAAGACGCATTAAAACAAGCGCAGCCGCGAAGAAATGTCAGGAATGCAGCTGTCATCCGGCCGCACTGCTGCTCGCTCCTGAGCTCCTTAGGCAAGGGGAGTTGACGTTTGGAGAGAAGGCGGGACATGCACCCGCCTTTGGCCAATTGCGTGCTGTCTTTCTTAGAAAGACGCACGCAAAGGCCAATAGCGTGTGAGCAAAAAAAAAAAAACACCTAGGAGCATGTGGTGTGAGTTGGAAGTCCTTACTAGAAGCCTCGCAGGGCAGTGCATGCGTGCTGGCTCAGGCAAGACCTAACCAGACTGCTGGAGTGTGAAGTTAATTGAATTTGTTTCACTCGGTGTTTAGCTCTCCTGTCTCCCAGGGGAGTGCATTTCTCTCCCTCCTTCACCATAGGTGGCCTTTCACCAGGCAGGGCCCCAGGCAAACTAAATGTGTCCTCCTTTCGCCACCCACTCCCTCCCATTGGTGATTCTGGCGGGGTCCCTTTTGTGCTCACTGGCCTCACGCCGCGGCCTTGGCCGAATACCTCAGACCCGTGAATAGACTGTTAACATGCATTTGTCACTTAACCCCTCACTCTGGTCACCTGTTCAGCTGCTAAACTGGATGTGACAGTCCGTGGGACGGTACGAGGGAGAAGGGATTGGGAGAAAGGTTATCGGAGGGAGTATCACAAAAGTATACCGCCTGCACTCTGAAGGTAATGAACTGAACAGCAGCCTGGAATGAAAGCATCCTTGTAGGCACCTCGGAGGTGAGCTACGCTTGCGCCCCTCTAACTGTAAGTGCCCTATGCCTGGGCCCAGCTCGGCCATGTGAAAACCCGGAACTGCCCGTGTCACACTCTGTCACTCACTTGCACGTTTCTGCTCACACACTGTTCTTTCCTTTTCTCCTCTATGCACTCAGTAAGTACTCTAACAGAGCCAGAGCCTTCTCGGCTAATACAAACTGTTCGAGACTTAACGCCTGTAATACGTATAGCCCTGGCACAGTGGGAGGTGCTGTACGTTCTGCTGCCTCTGTTCCGGTTGGCTTCACCGATTTCTTTCTACATTAAACCTCTAAACCTGTCAACCTGGTATAGCGAAGTTCTTATTGTTTGTTCACTGAGGCTTTGATATGCAGTTGTATTTTAACTGGCCCCGTCTATACCTTTGTTTAGGTTCCGCATCATGTGTATTTATTCTGAGTGCAGCAGTGAACCTCCCTATAGCCCTGAGGTTTTCAAACCAGGGAGGGCGCCGGGGGGCTTAATTGATCCCAGGAGAGGGTTGCCAGTCACTGCCCAAGAAAAGCATCACCTTGACAACAATGCATTGTTTTAAGTGGAAATAATGAGGGCAGTAAGCCACTCTGTAATGGCCCATCACTAATCTCTTTTTTCATTCACATCCAGGCTAGAAGTAAGCGTCAAAAGGGAAGGAACTCCAAATAATCCTCAATCCCCACCCCCTCAGTTTCTGATAAAGAATCACACTTTTACACCTCAGTACTTGGATATTTTTTTACATTTTGGTAGGGCGTCGATGACCAGAATAGTATTTAATTCAACTTTAAAAAAGTTAACTGAAATTAACTGGAATGCTTACATTTGTCTAATGATAGATAAACATTGACAGTAATATAGAATCATTGTGAAAAAATGTTTTCATTCTGAGGGGGCAAGATGATTTTCGATTTCTACACCGGGATGATGCGGCATTAAAACATTTTAAGACTACTGCTCTAACCCTTGTTTCCCAATTAAGTCACTCTTCGTGGGCATTGCCACTGTGAAGCCTGGCCTTTCCATGGTTGCCCGGCTTGCAGCGGCTGGACGCTCCAGGCTGTCCCTCCGATAGAGTGTGATCGCTCTGCAGCCAATAGAGCCTGGTCTCTCCACGGCTGCGCCATCCACAGAGCACAGTCTACATGACCATGCCTGCAGAACATGGTCTCTATATGGCCTTCAGAGCCAGGTCTCACCATGGCTGCATTCCTGAACTAAATGCAGATTCTAACCTCTTCTTGATCTGGCCTCTCCGGGGCCATAATGCCCGAAGAGCGTTGCTTCTCCGTGGTCTTAACCACTGCAAAGCCTGCCTTCTCAATGATTGCAATGCCTGGCTTCTATGGCTTCGCTGCTTGCCGAGCTTGGCATTTCCATGGTCCTTCTGACTGCATAGGCCGGTCACTCCATTTTCATGGTGCCTATACTGCTTGGCTCACCATGGTTATATGTAGCATGTATAACCCCTTACACTGGCTAGGGGAGCCCATCTTCTCTCTTTGCCCTAACCTCTGAGCCTGGACCCAGTGTTTTAGGCTGCACTGCCTGGCCTCTGAATGGGTCCCTTGAAGTTACATGGTGCAATCTCAGTGCCTGTTTTCACACTGGCTGAACATCTTGTCCTGTCTGGGTGTGTCTAGTAAAAACCTTGCTTGCAATGTTTGGTGTCTAGTTTTCGTATTTTTAAAATGTATACACTTTTGTTAGCTACACAATACTATATTTGAGGAAATGAATTTCCCTTTTGCTGCGGGGCATATACACAACAGAATTTTCTAATGTATTAAACGTTCAGTGAATATAGTGTGAGCCGGGGAGGCTTAGCCGGACCCTAAAGGGACAATGGCTAATGTGCTCGAGGGTGATACAGTGAGCTGGGCATCGGAAGGAACACCTGTCATGTCAGCGGTCGTCGCTGCCATGAGCAGGAGATTGGACCATCTAACCTACATCAAGAACTCCGGACTGCATCCGGTAGGCCGTAGGAGGATAATGAGTTGACTTAACAGTAGGCCTCAGGATGCCTCAAAGCAGGGGCACTGAGGGGCAATGAAAGAGCATAAATGGAGAGTTGTAGAGCTGACATGGCACTTGCAGTCTGGGAATGGCCGGAAGAGGCCATGTATGCCCCACATTAGTAGAAAGGAAAGCGTAGATCTGCAGCACACATCACAATTGGCTCTCTCAAAGCATGTTCAAGATCTCATGTTGGATGGTGCTGTCAAAGATGATTTACGGTTTGATGGCTGAGTTACTTTGAGGGAACAAAGAGCAGAATTGTCCTATGATCTCTGGTTCGCTGTACTACAAAAGTGACGGGACATAACTAATGACTGAAGACTGTTGTGATGATTTCTCACCATTGTTTTATCAGGTATCTTGATGGCGATAAACTCTGGCCTTGTACCACCACCCGACGTCTGATGTGCTTTTTGTTGGTGGAAAGACAGGGTTTTGCAAAAGGGGGAGCAAGGCCGGGGAGCAACGAGTAGCCCATCTGGGAAGGTTGACCTTTTACCTAGAAGTTCATGCTTATGTACTTCTGCAGGTAATCTGTTTCATTTTGAATGTACCCTGAATACCATAGCCCCTTGCCCCTCTATAGCCGTGTTCTCTCTGAATTTGCATTCTTTAGAACATCTCTAAAGTATAACCATTCCAAAACCAATGTTTGTGTTCCTGTGGGGTATTGGTTAATGTTTTTTTAAGGGAATTAACACTAGTTCCTACGTCTGGCCTTTCTAAATCACACCCTCTCTCTTAACAACTGACCTGGACCTTTCTGCTTTCTCTTCCTGGCACAGCTACAGAGCTGGGCACTTAAGTCTGTCCTTGCTCTTGAGATGTGAGATTCTAGCCTCTGTCTGCCCACCCACCTACCTATTCTTGATTGGTCTTTATTGCTCTCTACTTTCAGCTATATTCTAGTTAGCTAAGATTTGCCTGATTCCCCTGATTCGCTCTCCCCCCCCCCGCCTCAAGTTTCACAGTTCACAGTGCACAGATTGGTATAGTTCATCATGTGGTGGCCTGGGTTTCTTCTTTTCCAAAGAATGAGACTGTTGATAACTTTTTTTTTTTTGGGAAGGGTCGTAAAATATTTTTAATTTTGCCATTTATTGGGGTTTTCCATCCTAAGCGATCCAGCATTTTGACATGTTGTGGGACAGTGCATCAGTAAACAATTTCAACTTCAGGAAAGTTATTTGATTTTTTTGTATTGTCCTTGGTGTGTAGAAGACTCCAACAGTGTGGAGTGTGATTGTTTTATTTAGGGACATCTGATTCTTAGTATTGTTTAAGGAGATACCTAACACGACAGAAGACCCAGATCCTGCAATAGTGTCCAGTATGGAATGTCCTCCTACCTCATTTTGAGAACTGCAAGAAATTCTATTGATGACTCCATGACAGATTGGACCAATCAATGCATGCTCCCATTATTATGATCACTGCCACTGACCGGTCTGTGAGGGGACCCGAAGAAGTGACTCCCGAGAAGAGTCCCACTTGCTGTATGGGCGTAAGACTTCTAGCCACAATTTGATGCCATCAAAAGTTTAGCCCGTCTTTTTGGGAATCAAGCTTGGTGTGCCATATCTGAGGATAGGGAGCTCCCCAGTATACCTTGCTAAGCCCTCCTTCCTCAAGATCGCTGCCTAAGGGATGGCCCCTGTATATTCCCTTTCTTGAGTCATTTGCCTTGTTCTTGCATCTTGCTTCCGAAGATCAGGGCCCGCACTCAGAGTATTTCCGAATTAGTCCTTTAGGTGGAATAGGGATATTTGCCTGATTCAGTATTGCAAATGATGCAGTGCCAGTGTACCCAGGGCTTTCCAAGAACGTGCTACACCAGGAAAAACCCTTTCTGAATATGTCTGTAGAAACTGACAGAGAATGTACGAATGACATGTAGTAATCAATGAAGAAGCACTTATTCTGCGATAATTCCCCACTCTATGGGGGAAATTATCAATGTTGCAGTCCTACTACATGCCGGAATTACTACTACAACACAATATTGAGATTTCCGTGTGCAGCAACAATTCTTAGGTGTAATAAAGGCCTAGTTTGGGTGTATCATATTCGACATTACCTTTGAATATAGGAAGCCATGGGACTGGCTCATACTTTTAGTTCCCATGGATTTTTGCCAGCTGAGTATCTTACCAAGATTTCATCTATTTGTTTTATCTTGTTGTGAAATGTTTGCTAAGTATTCTTTCATGAAGATCATTGTGAAGCTTTTGCTAGTGTTCAAGGAAGCGCCACACTCATTGGCACTTAGAAGTGTCTTTTTTAATTGCAGCTGCTTTGTGGATCATCCTTTTCACTATCCTGTGTGGTACTCTTTAAGCCCCTGGGTACGTTTTTACTTTTCCTCTCACCTCTCTAAAAATGAAATTTGCAAGCTTAAGCAGGGAGTGCTTGATGACCTGGTTAATCTTTGTTTCTAGCAAAGTATCACCTCTTCCCCCAGTACTACTGTTCACAGTCTCTATCTCCTCTTCTTCCAGATCCCAAACTAAGAGCTTTTAGACTTCCTTTCCCTCTTTTGGTTTGAACAATATTCTTATTAACTTCCCCTTCCCATATGAGCTTTGCTCCAAGAAGTTAGAGCATGCCTGCAGATATGTTATCCAGTGATCCAGCAGACTCAAGAAAATAACAGCTGATTTACCTGTGCAATCCTTACCAGCCTTTGCTCCCACCATTCTACACACCCATATGGAGATCTTAACCTTTATGAAAAGAATGGGATCTTTGCCTTTGACAAAAAAGCCCCCTTGTTACAAATCAGCAAAGATCCATGATTAACAAATGGTATAATGAGGAATTTCAAATGCTCAAATGTACAGCTTTGGAAAGATTATGAAGGAAATTGAATCTCCACTATGATTTATTGGCCTCATTTATTTACTGCCAGATCAATAAAAGCCCATCCTTGCTGTAATTCCTAACTCCTATATTCGAAGATAACAGCCTTAACAAAGAACTATTGAAATCCTACAAGGAAAAGTCAACCTTTCCAGTCCCAAACTTATCTTTGGCACATCTTAGTGATTATGTGATGATCTTATGGCACATCTCTGCTATACAATGCACACTCACAATTAACACATTTGTATCTATCACATCACAGATTTGACCTTTTCCTCGAATTACTCGTTGTAAATGATGAAATTGCCTCCGTTAGTGAGGATGAGATAGCTAAAATTATCAAATCCCTAAACCAACAGATCCACTCCATGAAGTCTGCAATGTGAAGGTCATTAAACTGTCCACCATACCGTCCATCTCTAATTACAAAATTCATCAATTGTTTTCCTCAGTAAGTTTTTCATCCAATTAAACATGCTCCAATTACTTCACTACTCAAGTCGCCTAATGTGGGCCCTTACGTGTCAACTAGTATATTACATACTTAGGTCGGTATGCAATAATAAGCTTACAGTGCATCTGAAAGTAACTTGCTGTTGGTTTCATCCTGGGCTGCGATCTTGTGAAGTATCTAGATCTACATCATAGTCATTGACATTTGTGAAAATCTTCTGACAGCCCTGGTTCTGGAACAGGCAAGCTTTTGTTTGATCCTTAAACTCTTAGCAGTGCTTGACACAGTTGATCAAAAAATTCTGCTCAGTTTATCTTCCAATCATCTGTGTTGTCTGCAGGATGTCACTCCAATAGCTCTCCTCAGTTTTGTCAACTAGTTCTCATCAGGTCACTCTTCCCTCCTGCTTGTCCATCTGCTATTAAATCACCTGTGGAATCCCACAAGAATAATCTTTCTACTACTTCACACTCTACATGGCAGCACTTGGAAACCTCTTTAACAGTTAGTAAAGGTTATGACTTGTTTGCAAATGCCAACAAATCATGTCAGCCTCCACAAACAAATTCATAATCTGCAGGTTATGGAACAACTTGTAATGGTTAAAACTGGATGCATTACACCTGTCTCCATCTTAAAGCCTCTAAAATTATAATACTGTTAAGACCTGCCAACCTTTCCTATCTGCCATTTTATTGTCCTGATCAACCTTCTAAAAATGTCCTCCACAAGGGGGTTGTTCTAGAAGCTAATCAGTCAATGTTTCAAATTAGACAACAAAAACTACATGTTACACACTACATGCCAGTTATCCTGTCTCTGTAGCATCTATCCTAAAGTCTCACTCTGGTGCTGGCCATGATTATTTTTTTAATAGACTAATGCAACGCCATACTTCCAAGTACACAGCCACTAACTAGTGCTGCCTACTTTATCTTTGGCCACGCCACTCCAGCACTGTGGTCCTTCTTTGAATCCTTACCGAAGAAAGAGTTGATTTCAGGAATCTGTACCTTGTTTACAATTCTGGTCTTCGTCAAACACAGTTGTGGCATAACTAATTGCTGGCATCAAACAGACCACCCATTTTGCAAATAATGCCGTGCCAGAGGCTTCTCCTGTTCAAACTCACTGAATTTGCACCCAGAACATTTATCTAAAACTCAAGAAGCCCACAAAGCCACTTCTCTTCTGATGAGCTTTTGATTTTAGTGCCTCAACTGAACATTATTGACTTCAGAAATCCATTCCTTGTATTTCCCTTCTCTGCTGGTTATGCTTTCCTTGCTAGTTGTATCATGTATCTTTCCCCTTGAAAGTGTTCTGAAAAGTCGCCCAAAGTGCCCCATTGAATAACAGAACAGTAAATGAGCATGAATAAAATGAAAACCCTACTGGAAAGTTTGCAATTGTACTTGCAATGGTGTGTAGTGTTAAAGATCAGCCCAGCCTCTGTTTTCAGGTTATCCTTGGGTGATTTGTGTGGACGCTTTTTCAAGTGTTAAGTTCGTTTGGGGTGGTTCGAATGTAAATACTAAATATGTTTTGAAGGTTTGCAGTTTGTATTCTACTATTTTGTAGTTGTTCCAGTTGATAGACTTTGGCCGTTTCCTGTTTAGATATCTGGGATACTTGCTCCTCACATTCATTAGGTCTGGCATTAGTCAAGACATTTAGTTTAACTAAAACGCTGTGTATAATATATTTACACAAATGGTCTTTCAGCTCACCCTTCTCATCTATATGTCATTCACGTTTTTCTTCCGCCCACTACAAAATACATCATGGTGCAAACGAGCAGCCCATTTCAGCCATTGACTGATTTCACTCTGAGGGGCAGCATTTTGCTTTTTCACAAGGAGAACATCCTCACACATAGTAGTTCCCTTTACTGTCAGTATTACAGTGGCAATTTTTGCTTTTTGACTTTTTTTCATTAAATATTGGCGAGGGCCTCGCAGCTCCTACAACAATACCATTTTTTTTCTTTTATAAAAACAGCAGACCAAGCATTGAAAAAGCCAAAGGGCTGATGGGGCAACGCCAGACGAATTGACTTTGACAATGCTCGTTTTGTAACATGTCTCGGTCTGCTTGCAGTACCAGGAATGTGCATTAAAACATAATTTCCTGCTAACGCATGCTGTCTTTGGGAGGGTTTTCAGTCTGTAATGCTTGACTGCACTGCCCTTCACACTAAGCCTATCCACCTCACCCCATTTACAAACAAGTGGATTTTTCTCATGGTGTTTTCACTGCCTCTTGTTTCTCTTATTTGAACGTAAAGGCCGAGTATAGTCTGCGGGAACTCAAACTAACCACATATCCAGACAGCAGCAAGAGCTGCAAACCAAAAAGTACATCAAATGTCTGTTAATGCATATAAAGTTAAGTCTTGCGCAACGGCCACAGCGTGCGTCAATCCACATTGATAAAGTAAACGTTGCATTGTTCACGACCTTCATGCCTCTCTCTTTCATGTCCCCTATGTAAAGGACGAGCCAGACAGCAGTAGGGGAATACACGTCTTCATTCTTTAGCGCTCACACACGTCTGCCCCCGCCCTTCCTGTTCCTGTCATACCTGACCTGATCCGGAAGTATCGCGCCGGGTAAGGCACTATGACACTACATCTCCCCCCTTTTTGAAAGTTCAATGCTTACTTGCTCAAAGTTCTTCGATAAGCCGGATAGGTCTCCTGATAGACCTCTGTGGTCGGCGAGAGAGGCGTTCCTCTCTTGGCTCTCTTGGACTTCCTGCGACTTTAGGCCCTTCTTGGTTTTCATCTTCTCGGCTTGATTCGTCCATGCCACATTCTCGTTCTTCCATTCGGGTGTATACTGCAGGATTGCATTTCTTGAAGTGTGACACGTTTCATGTGGTCTCTTAGTCTCAGAGGCAGTGTTAATCATAGTTCCTTTCCATCTCATCACTTGTAGTGGTTGGGCGCAATAGCGACTGTCCGCTTTTGCCTTTTGTTCTTGCCTGACTAGCACCCAATCTTCTTCTTGAATGTCAGATACCTTAGTGTGTCGACGACTGTCTGTGACTCTTTCATTTTCTCTTTCTTGACCTTGTCAAGACTCACTAGTGTCTCGTGATCCACGGTCGGAGACCTGGACTGTATGGCAATATGCTGGTATTCTGGTACGGGGAGTTCTTCCGATCATCAAAGTAGCTGGACACTTGTTGGTGGTGCTATGTGACATGGTTCTGTAAGCTCTTAGTACTTCGTTGAGTGCTGGTTGAACATCACGTTGGGTCAGTTCAGCTTGTTGTACAGTTTTCTTTACAGTGGCCATGACTATTTCGACGATCCAATTGGCTTGAGGCCACATGGGAGTGATCTTCCTGTGTCTGAAGTTTAGGTGTCTTGCGAACTCTGCAAAATCGTGTCCATTGAATGGTAGGCCATTATCCGTTTTCACTACTGTGGGCATTGAAGTACGCCAGGTTGATGGCAGAACTCACTGCTGTTTTGATTTGACTGAAGGCTTGCTCGCACTTGGCTGACCAATGAAAAGGTTGGCCTTGTTTTGTGAGTTCCCGCAGGGGGTCGCTGATGGTGGCGTAGTCCTTGTTGTTTCAGGCACAGTAGCTAGTCATGCCCAGGAAAGATCGGACATCACTGACGTCCCGGGGGCATGGCGTGTCAGATAGTGCTGATACTTTTGCAGAATCAGGTCGCATTCCATCTTTGGAGAAGATGTGACTGTAGAATTTTAATGTAGACTTGTGGAACTTGCACTTGTCTCAGTTGAGCCTGAGGTTGACATTTAGAAGGGCATGACATACACGATCAAGTGCCTTGTTGTGTTCCTTGAGAGTTTCACTGAACACCAAGATGTCATCACTGCAGTTGAATGAGTTTGGAATGTCCTGGATGACTCGCCGCCCCGCCTCTTGAAATATCCCCCGGCTGAGGACATTCCAAAGTTGAGGCGCTTGTACCTGAAGAGCCCTTGGTGTGTGGTGAAGGTGATGATGTACTGGGATTTCTCATGGAGCTCGAGCTGATGATACCCCTTGTTTAGGTCTAATTTCGAGTAGACTTTTGCTCTGTTCAGACGAGTGATCATGTCACTGATGTGAGGTCCTGGATGCTGCTCGCTTTCAATTTCTGTGTTTAGGGCTCGCATATCCACACAGAGGTGCACTTTGTTCTCTGCTCCCCATTTGGGTACAACCGCCATTGGAGATACCCACTGGGTGGGTCCAGTTGACCTCTCTTTTATATCTGCTCTCAGTAGATCCTGCAGTTCCTCATCCACTGCTTGCTGGAAGTGAAAAGGTACCTTCCGGTGGTGTTGAGCCCCGGATATCACTTCTGCATTTATGTGTAGTCAGACTTTGAAGTGAGCTAGCTTTCCCAGTCCAGAGAATAGTTTTGGGAATTTGCTGATGATGTCAGGCGCGTTGTCAACTTTGTACAGAATTTCCACGAGCTTCAAGTGCTCCGCTGTCGGTAAGCTGAGGAGGCAGTCAGCTGTTTCCGGGCCTTCTATGACGTGGATTTGCACCTGAACTGTTCTGTCTTTGTATGTCAGCGACGTGGGGAATTGTCCTAGGCACGGCAGTGGTTCTTTGGACATCCACATGTGAACACGCACAGCTGCCGGCTGCAATTTAGGTTTCGGATTCATCCTCTCGTACTCGGTCGTGCAGATGTAGTTGAGTGATGCTCCAGTGTCTAGAACAAACTTTGCAGGGTGCTTTCCCATTTGGAGGTGCAGCCTAGGGTATTTCTTTAGTTGGTCAGGGTCTGCTACCATGCACACATACTCATCGCTGTCTTGAGATATGGGAGTGCGGGCTGACGATTCCCTTGATGACCATTGTCTGGACCGATACGAGAAGCATGATCGAGTACTGGATCTTGACGAGCTAGTGGATCGGTCTCTTCTCTCTTGTACTACTCTTGCGTAATGATGAGGTCCCGGGTTTCGTCTGGCTAGCGTAGACTCCTTGTGATAAGTTTGGCACACTGTTTTAAAGGGATTGTCTTTCCCACAGCGGTGTGTCAAAAAGGAAGGTGGGTCGTGCTAATACTCCACAAGCACCTGGAGACATCCACATGGCAAATTTTTTTTTTTAATACTGTGGAATAAATCAAGGTAAATCATTTAAAAAAAAAAGAAGTAAACCTTAATTAATCCCTCTCGGGAGACCATTTCTCCAAGGCAAACATATGTATAATTAATATATACGAAAACACGCCAGTCAATACTCTTGGTTATGTTCATATCATGCATTTCTAGCATTTTTGAGTACACAAACAATAAACAATAACGTACTACAAACAAAGTGTGTTTTTAGTGGTTATACATATATACATGTGACATACATCAAACATATATAAACAAATGCAAAGATTCCTAATGCCCTAATGTTCTCAACGGATTGCAAAAAAAACAAAAACCTTTTCATCAATTATGGTTTGCAACCCATGGTACAGAGATAGCCCTAAATCCAGCACCACAGCGATGGCACTGTTGTCATGAGCCTGTGTGGGGGTATTCTTGGCCGCAGCGACAGCACTGCAAGCGTTGTTTCCGAGTGTTGCTGTTCTTGTTTCCGCTGCGAGTTTGACTCGTGGGTTTCGATGGTTTCCGGTGCTCCGACATGTGCTGTGAATCTGCTTGAGAGTGTAGTCGAAAACCTTGTTCGCGTTTCCCCGTCTTGCCTGCTTCCATCTTTTTTGCATGTTCTTCATCCTGATCGTTTATTTGCGTGAGTTCTTCTATGTCGTCTAAAGAGTAGTGTTTCTTTAGCAGGCGACGGCGCAGCGTTTTGGAGTGGCACCCATTCTATGATTCTTAGGCGAAGTGCATCTTAAGTATTTGTATTCACAGTATCGAGCTAGGCATCTTAGGCGTGTAATGAAATCACCCATCACTTCATCCTTTCCTTTGGACGCTAAATTGAAGGTGTAGCATTCGTAATCCAAGTTTCGCTTGTGGAGGAACTTTCTGTTTAGTGCTTCTCTTACATCTGGATATGAAGCAGATGTGCCCGGTGGTAATTCTTTGATGATTTAGCCGACATCTTTTCCCACCAGATTACACAAACAATAAGTTGTTGGTTGGTGTTGTTGACCTGCAATCCTTTCATGAAGTCGATGCAGCGGTGAGGGTTTTTAGGCAAAACTCAGTGAAGGTCAGGCGCTCTACCTAGTGTGTACGTACAGGTGTGTGGGTGGCTATGTAGTGGTATGGTGCGTAAAGAGCGAGCGGAAAAGCCCTAAACCACTCAGTTATGAAAATTCAAAGAATTTCACAAGACTAAAATTACAGCATTGCTCTCGCACACAAAAAACATAGAGTTTGCCAACAGTAAGCAGTAAAATTCAAAGCCCAACAACAGTATAATAAACGGACAGATGCAGGATCTTGAGTGTGTGTTTCAAGATAGCTTGTTTTTAATCGGTCCACAATCAGCTACAATCAGCCGGCACGTGTTTCGTCGTGTGTTTGTAGTGCACAACGACTCTTCAGGGCTTGTGACCAGCCTGTTTGTAAACAGGTCTAGAAGCGTAAATGCTCAATGTGAACGTCAATCAGAAAATGCTGTGAGTTGGTGAGTCATATGGAGGGTATGTTGATTGGACAATACAGAAGGCAAGTGTGTATGCCTCTGTGCCACGCGTATTCGTCGAGTAGTTGGTTATGCAAATAATGCTTAATACGAGTATGTATTAAGCCGTAACCGGGAGGGGATCCATGAGAGTAAATTCGGTTTGTGTGAAGTATTTAACGCTCCAACTCGGCGTGTCAATTCCCATCTGCGGTATCCCTCCTCTGTAGTTTCCCGGTCGCCGTCTGCCGAAGAACGGACTTCGGCAGGCCTGTTGGTGAGCTTTACCCCATCTAGACGTGGCGCTGCGGTTGTAGAGTTTTAGGGTCGGTGCACCTTGAAATGGCTGCTGGTGTTGGCTGCAACTGTATGTATGGCAGGCACTCAATTCCAACGCGGTCTGCTGCATAGCGGGCGTTCACGTAGACGGTGAAGCACTCTGCTTCACGACAGGCAATGTGGCGCGTCTTCTGGGGCACACAGTTTGAGGAGGGTCGTTCAGATCCCACCCTCGTCGCCAGGTTTCGTGCCCCCTACGTAAAGGACGAGCCAGACAGCAGTAGGGGAATACACGTCTTTATTCTTTAGCGCTCGCGCATGTCTGCCCCCGCCTCTACTCTTCTGCTCCCTCCCTTCCTGTTCCTGTTCCTGTCATGCCTGACCTGGTCCGGAAGTATCGCGCCGGGTCAGGCACAACGACACTACACTCTCCATTTCATCAACACAATGTGAATTTGAATGCGATACCTTCACACCAGGTCAAGTTATTGCCAAAGATTGCCATAAAACTGGTTGGCAAAACAGACTATTAAATCCACCGTGACACGTTTGTGTTAAAAGTCTTCATTATCCTCTGCAAACAAATCAAACAGTACAGTTCACACACCTGCAAAGAAGCGTTATCTGCGTGGTGCACATTAACCGTCTTGTGCTTTCTTTTTAAACATCACTGAGGAAAGGGGAGGGACCGGATGTGCGGGTTGTACTTTGGTTCAAGGTTGTTGTTCCCGCCCCTTTATTTGTCCCATCATTAATGTATGAAAGTACGACTCTGTTTAAGTGGAAATTTGTACTTTGACTGGCCAACATGAACCCACTTTTTGCGACCTGCATTTTTTTGTGGTACTATAATCCAATCCGATACGCGTTTTCCCCAAAAAACAGCATAGAATACAATATAGCAGCCATGTTCATTATCCGTGCTGCTGTTGAAATCTTTTAGCGATCTCCAGACCACCATTTTGAACTGCAAGGTGCGGGTTCGGCCTTCTGAGATTGACGCAATTTGGTAACTGTAACACCACTCGTTGATGATAGTGCTGCAGAAAATACTTTGCGAATCCATGTTTTTAAATTTTCCTTATGATAAATGCCCGACACATCATTACTCCTCGGTAGTCGTGGTACCTTAATTGTCTAACCTATTTCCCTCAGTACTCGCCTATGATGTTGTGCATATCATGAGCATGCTACTCATTGTAATTACACTCTTTGAAAGAATCCAGTAAAAACCGGCTGCATTTAAAAAAAAAAAGGTGTGTGAAAGAACTCTCTTAAGTCAACGTTTCTCTGGCATGATTACACTCCAGAATCTCTTCTACTTGGCTACCACTGACCCATTCCACATGTGGCATTTTGCACTCTGACCACACATGCCTGGCAGCGTTAGAACTGTACTACCATATCACTGCACCTGAGCCTGATTGATTCATGCGACTTATTATTGCTCTACACTGGGTAACCCAGATCAGGTAGAACACCATGGGAGGGAGAGACAGAGGGTGAGTGTGGTGGCTATAGTGCCTACAAGAGATAGCACCCTGGATCAGGGATGTAGTGGGTAGTATTTACTTTAGCTGTGTGATTAAATAACTTTTTCTTGTTAATATAATAATTTAGACAGACATCAACTTTATGGTGTCTGTCAGTAGATTGTTGAGTGCTAAGCGGCCTCCCTGAGAATGCTGTGACTGTTCGTCATCGCTATCCTGAGTCAAGTGTGGGTGGGTTTTACTAGGCTGAGTTTGCAGATCCAGCCCAGGAAATCAGTGGCAAATTACCTCGATCCCCATGGCAGAGTAGCTCCTGCCTGCCCCCGTGGAACTCCAAACAGGGTCTTACAACAGGATTGTCAGACAAGTTGTATTTTAATCTTGCAATGATAGCGCTGCTGTATATTTCATGGTTGGCACCGCTGACACCCAACAAGAACCAGTCACAAATGCGCCTTCAGAGCTGTATATAGGTGCGTCATGGCCCGTGTTACTTGACGTAACAAAAGCAGTTCATTCATGAGGGGCTCTGAGAAAGCACCAAAGCCTGAAAGAGACAGGTGGAACGTAACACACTATGACTGTTTGTGCAATAATTGCTTGTACAGAAACAAGGCTGATCAGATTGTGTGGGCAACAGTTTCACATCTGATGTCAGGATCTGAGGTACCCACAACTCTGCAGTATCACTGCACCAAGCAGGCCTGACTGCCGCATTAGAGTGCGTGTCAAGGATTCTATATTTATTTCAGAACTGGAAACCTGGACTACCAGACAAAGAGAATTTAAAAGCAGGATGAAGTTGAGATCAGATTAGAGATCCACTGATGCAAAGGGTTGTTTCCGAGAATCGAACATATAAAGAAGAGAAGAGCAAGATGGGACGATTCCTAAAATCAACAAGATGGGCCCACCAAGAGTATCTGAAAGTATTGTGTACCTTGAGAGAAACAGAAAAGGCACCTTCAAGTGGTTGAACAAGCAGCACCCACATGGGCGAACTCTGCTGGTGCAATGGTCACAGGGCTGGGGCTCCCTTGTAGTTTTGACCTTGGGCAATTTTCTACTTTGTCCATGTCTTAAAATGACTCCGCAGTCGAGCCAAGGCCTAACAAGTGGTCTGACTCATCCCTAAATGCCAAACAACATTCTGAATCTTAAAAATATTTGGGATGTAAATTGCACAACTAACAGAATGTTAGGGCTTGATAAATATTTTAAAATGCAGAAAGTATTTCCTTAATCTATGAAATGTTTCAGATTAGTATATTAGATCACAACATTACATTGATATTTATTTGAAGTGAATGTTTCTAAACATGAACTTTGAATCATTTAATAACTATCCCTTCTGACAACACCATGAGTGAATAAAGTTAACCAATAGTCTGGGATCTGTTACATCATGGCTATTATTATTGGTATGGATATTGGACGATTACAGGCTATTAAATCAAGTGAGCGTTTTGTACAGGTTATGTCTTGAACTTAATTACTTGTAAGTGCTCCTCTCAAATGTCACTATAGAGTAAAGTAGGCACATGAAGTCAATTGATTTGACTTAGATCACACAATTTAGTCTTATGGGGAAGCCCAGATTTGAACCCAGGTTTCCTGGCTACATGTAGTGCATTTTAGCCACTGACTAGATAACTTTTTTTTTCGCAATCATGTTTAACATCAGAGGATGTTTTTATACAATTCTGTCAAATAAATAGTATGTTGTATTAAACACAGATTACAGGTTATGCTAACACAATGTATTTACAAAAAGGTGCATATAGAAGGGAAGGGAAGACATGACACCATATGCTAATGTAACAGACTTTTCAAATTTTACATAGCTATTCAGCACAGTTTAGGTACATTAAAAAAAAGTAAGGTACTGTGATCCTGAGTACAATTGAGGTGGGGTTAGTGAATGTGGAGGTGGGGTCAAAAACTTGGCTAAAAAGAGCAAAATATTCTGTAACTATTTTGTTGATCTTTCACCAACAGGTTACTGCTTATAAAATAACGCACATCCTCAATGAGAAATAAATGCGAGTTAAAATAATCAGTGGGCAATGCGCTAGTTTATGTTACGAAACCTCTGTTGCTTAATGTGATCACTGCAGATGTCTGCATGTGTAACCACAGAACCACAGAATTAAATTCTGGTTGCTGCAGCACTGAATAGTAACTGTCTAATTTTAGTGCTACGAGGCCCCAACCTGTGAATGTCTAAGTCATTATTTTAGACTTTCATTACACACAGTAAGTTAGGCTGCCACTAAATTAGCAACACATTTAGGTTAAAGGGAAAAAAAGTACTTCCAAACTATATATTTTAGTAATTCGAGCCCGTCTAGTGCACACATTATTTTAATAACTGTCCATTAAAAGTAGTCGCTTCACAGATCAGCGTGTAACCCCTTACAACACCCCTCAAAATGAATAGATCTTTGTCATTATGAACCTTCAAGTGAGTCCATCAATTAACAGGACTACAGTTAACCTTTACGTTTGCAAATTTGTAGCACTTTAAAGCCCAGAGTAATAAACTACAATCAGCAACTTCAACTGACACTCCATTTATGTTCTTCCTCCTATCATATTGTAAAGCGCTCTGATATCCTTCGGGATCTTGTTCGTGCTATATAAAACTTTATAAATAAATAAATAAACCAATTACACACATTCACATTTCTTTCAGGCAGAAGGCAAACCGGCATGGTGGTTTCATATTTTGCATCTTGCCCCGCCCTCGTCCTCACAGCATTGGAGACTGCCTCCCTCTTACCCTGAGGCATCTCAATTGTCGCAAATAATCTTCCTCTTTTTAGCAGGAATATTAAAATTACAGACAAATGGCGTCTGTTTCCACAGGAATCACGGACGTAAGGGCTAATTTACGGACTGTTGGTCACCCTACCGGAGTCTCCTGCAACTTACATATAATGATTGACCTTTGCCTGAATAGGTGGGTCCCTTGAAGGGTTGCCCCCCACCCCCTAACTTTGAAGCGCTTTAGGGGTTGACTAATAGAACCACGCATGGCTAATCACAGATCGCAAAATGGAGATCTCCAGCGGCTTAACAGATATGTGACAGAATCTCAGACACAACATTTATGGAAACTTCTTCCATTAAACCAGGTCTTTAGCTTTTTTGATCAAATACTGAGAATTCAAGGTATCACAACTTCCAATTACCGCTTAAGGGAGCATGCATTTATAAACCACCGTGCCTCTGTTGCACCGGCAAGGTGAGAACTTACATTGCCTCTGCACTTGGCAGAGCATGAAAAAGAAAAAAGAAAAAAGTGCAGGTTCCCTGTACCAGAGTTCCTTCTTGCTCTAATAAGTGTCAGTACTCTACATTCAAAAGTATTACACCTCTGTCGAGCAGGGCTAGTACTCCCCCTCTCAAAATAAAGAAGTTCAGGAACTCAATACCAACTCTTTTAAAGCACTAATATACGGTTAGCAAAGATTAGGTAAACTGCACAACCCAACCTGATTGCTCTAGGCGCAGAAGCTAGAGGTTGCCAGAGAGTGTCACACTGTCTTTGATCAGGAGCAGACAGGTATGTAGGACTCCAAGCCCAGCAGAGCTGTGAGACCTGTTCTGTAGCTCTGTCACTCCAATGGACAGTGTTACATGTTCTGTGACATGCCTACTTAAAAAAAAAGTCATTAAGATCTATCACCACTCCTTTAGCTGGTGCTCCTAATGCGGGTTGCTTCAGAAGCTTAACCAACAAGCATTTACAATGCAATGGTCTCGGCATTATTAAAGGTAGAGCTATTGGCATTGCTCATGATTTTTTTTTATCATAAATAAATGGCATTGTCATTTACAATGCCAATAGTTTAATCGTTAAATAAATGGCATTGTCATTTACAATGCCAATAGCTTAATCGCTCGCAAATGCATGACCTATTGCATTTACACCCACACAGAGCCACACGCACAAAGCCACCCACACACACATAAAGAGCCACCCACACAGAGTCATTCACATAGAGCCACCTACACAGCCACCCTCACACAGACAGAGACACCCATACATAGAGCCACCTACAAAAAAGCTATCCACACAGAGCCACACACACACACCCACACACAGAGAGCCACACACAGAGAGCCACACACAGAGAGCCACACACAGAGAGCCACACAGACAGAGCCACACAGACAGAGCCACACAGACAGAGCCACACAGACAGAGCCACACAGACAGAGCCACACAGACAGCCACACACAGACAGAGCCACACACAGACAGAGCCACACACAGACAGAGCCACACACAGACAGAGCCATACACAGACAGAGCCACTTATGATCCAAGCTTCTGCTAAATAAAGGCATAATGCCATCACTGATAGATATATGTAATGACCATATGGCTAGGCCCTCCTCATTAAGCCTCGGGGGGGGGGGCGAGAGCAGGAGGAAGGAGAGCTGCGGGCGGAAGGGGGGCAAGAGATCTGGATGCACAAACTGGGTGGCAGAGACAAGAAAAACGGCACAGACGCAGAGACTCTGGAGCGGCAGCAGGATCCACGATGCAAAAAAAAATAAAAAATGGCGGCCGCAACTCCGAAAATGTTCGGATTCGGGGGCGTGTTTTGGCGTTCTGAGTGATGGATGACGTCACTGCCGAAAGAACAGCAAAACTTACGCCCCCGAATCCGAAAGAGACGGGGCTTTATTAGAGTGATGCCCCTCTCCTTAAATGGCTGGCCTCCGTTTAGGAAGCCAGCCAATAGAAGAGAGACGGAGGAGAGAGGCGGGTCAAACATCGTACTAAAGGATATTAAATCTCCTCCCGGAGACTGCGCAAGCGCAGCCTTCTCGGTCCTTTAACAAAAGACGCTCCGAAGGTGCAAGAAATCTGACATTTGCCAGATTCTTCGGTGGCTGAAAGGGAGCAATATTTCAATGGTCTACGCTTGAAATGCGCTGGCTGCACATGAATTAGTTTTCCTTTGCGGCGCATCTAAGAACACTACACCCAACCAACCCCATCGCGGTAACTCTGCAAAATATCCTGCCAGAGATATTTCAAATTCTCAAATATCTACCTAGACACTCATACTTATGAGGGAGCTCCATCAGCAGAGCCAGTTCATGCTTTCACGCCCACAAACGGTTTGTAGTAGGAAGGTCAGAGGCCTACATCTCAGATACCCAGATATGAAAACAAAGGGACACTTGCATCTAATAAACAGTCTTGCATCTTTCGATTCCCAAAACACACAGAAATGAGGCCTGTAACATACATACGATGCTAGTGAATTAAAAAGCGTCAGCGGCCAAATTTAATCTAGCATCCTAAAAAAATCACAATAGCGGTGTCCAACGTAGGGCAGGTCTATGTAACGTTTTCAGGATAAACTGCAAGCTATGTATTAGCTCCATTACATTGTATGTATGAAAATTCATCTTATCTGTATTTGCCGAAAGGCAGGAATGGAATAGGAAACTGCCGTGATCAATTTAAAACAAGTTTTAAGCCGAATGGGAAGAAATGTGTGCATGTGTTAGCATTTGCAACTTTATGAACATTTTAGCACAAACCTGAGAAATAGAGGAAGAATAAGGTAGCAGGGAAGTGTACAAAAAGATAGAGGCATAACTGGAAAAGAATTAACAAAAGCAAAAGTGAAGCCTAGTGGAGGAAAATACTTCAATATTACTGAAAGATGGGACAGTACTTTTGGTAGCCACACTGCCAAAGGAAGACAGCTGATACTACAGGCGTCGCTGTCGACCTGTTTCTAGGTTTAAAGCCAGCCAACCAATATGGTTGATAAAAAAGTATATATTCAATATACTTAAAGGGGTTTTTAAACATCCATCTTCACCCATTGGTCTACTGCAATGTCATTCACGTTTTGCTTACACCCACCTCAGCAAACAGCGTGGACAAATGGGTCAGTCTATGAGGCACTAATAAGCTCCCCATACGAGTGACTGTGTGAACTAAGGAGTGCCTGATGCCAAAGAGAAGTCCTACCAGGAATGAAGGAGAAGTGAACCGTGGCGATTATAAAAGGACCCTCCCCTTCTGAATGCATGGCTGCTTTCCGGGTCTCTACCGTAGACTGCAGTGCACCGCAAGTGCCATTCATTTCTGAAGGAGCATGAAACCCATTCCAAAATGGCGGGCAGTGCAACATTCAAAGAGGACTGCCGGCGAACATGTTCAGATGGCAAGCTTGTAATGTTTCTGCACACCTTCATTACGAAATCAATGACTGCAGTCTGAGTGTATATGGGCATTCATTATTGATATTTTGGCAAAAAAGGTTTACAAACCTTTTTTTCCAATAAAAACAACTGCCAACGCCAGTCAGCTAAAATAATTACAAAAAGGGGGTGGTGATGGACAGAGTATCTGAGTTAATCAGAACACTCCTACCCAGTCAACAGATCAGGGTTTGATCCATCACTGTTTTTTAGCTCACTGCACCATCCCAGTTCAGAACCTGGGCCAGTCAGCTGGCAGCCAAGGCCGGACTCCTGCTTTGCAAATTGGCGAGGAAGGAGAAAACTTTCTGAATTAAGTATTTTATAACAGCCTAACGAGCCCATGTGAGGCAGAAAGTGCAGTACACTGCCTAATCGCCAAGGTCTAGTTTGATCACTCCGCTCCAATTCTCAAGCATCCAAACGTACACATTAAGACTTGGAGGGTTCGAGGCAGGAGGACCAGGAGTAGGGGCGTGCTCTGGGAACGGATTGTTGCGGGGACTCCCCTTTTCCGGCGCTGCTCCTGGTGCGTGTGCTGCTCGTGGGAGCCCTCCTCAGCGGGGCTTCTCTGGCGAAGACTCTGAGGCAGCGGAAGAGCACCGACAGTGAACCTTGACCAGTCCTGCCTCTCCTCAGCTGTGGAGACACCTTCTGTTCGGCAGGCATGTCGCGGAGCTCCCCTTACTTCCCCAGGGGTGCAAACAGTCGCTCCTTCTCTGCTGATGCGGGGAAAAAAATGGCGGCCTCAAGCTTCCGAAATTTTTCGGATTCGGGGGCGTGTTTTGCTGTCCTGAGTGAAGGACGACGTCACGAGCTAAAGAACAGCAAAACTTACGCCCCCGAATCCGAAAGAGACGGGGCTTGTTTGGAGTGACTCCCTTATCTTCCAATGGCTGGCCTCCGTTTAGGAAGCCAGCCAATGGAAGCGAACGGAGCAGAGAGGCGGGTTTAAACTGCCCTACTCCAAAACATAAGATCTCCGGACCGTAAGCTGCGATTTGCGCAGCTTATAGGTCCCTCGACCTAATAAACGTCATCCTGACAGTTATGTCTACTTGACTAAGTCAACACCATAACTGTAACTTAAAAATAAGTGGAAAATGCATTACAGATGGGCCGAATGTAGAATTTGACACGCTGATTGTTTTTTGTCATCTTTTTTTTCTATGTAACAGTTTATGATGGTGCTCTGTGGTGCTCTGGCCAGCTATCTCCACGTACCTTAAGGAGTAGTAGTTATAAGGATGAAGTAACTGAGTTGAAAGTCCCTAACTCAGATGGACAGGTACCTCTGTACACATACGCTTTGTCAGGGAGATCAGCACGTAAGCAGGGGCTGCGGGTGCTCCACATATGTGCCAAAGACTTATCAGAAAAGCTGGACTAAGAAAACATATCTCTCTCATGAGATCATAAATGTGTCCAATCATTTTGGGAATGGACTGCTTGAAATTGAGTTTTTAAGTCACTTAACTCTACCCTTGGAACACACAGTATTTTTATCGTGGGAGAATATGCAGCAGAAAAGATAATAGAGAGAAATAGTATGTACCATCATGTAAGTGAACACAATTTCAGATGCACTGTTCTTAAGATAATGTATTTCTTGAGGGGTTTTTTGGTAGTGGTGGGGATAGAAGTCTTTATTCTTTGCTCCATGTGTGGTGAACGCATCCACCAAAGAATGATGGTCTTCCATGATTATGAATTTGGTGGCGCACTAGTATTTTCTATAATAGCTTGTTGTCCATTAACAGGCCAGTGCTTCTTTCTCTCTAGTGGAATAGTTATTTTCTGCTTCCCTTGAATGTCTCCACACACATGCTGTGGTAACTTTTAGGCCCTCTCAGAGTTATAATAGGACTGCATCCAAACTGCATTGCCTGCAAACGTGCTCACTGTGCCTTGTTATTCTGTCAGATGGGTTAATCACAGAGTCAAATACATTTTATTTACTCTGCAAATTCCTAATCCTGAATTAAGAGCTACATCATGGAATTCCTTGCTTATTCCAAAAAATAAGACATCCTCCTGAAAATTGTTGCTTTTGGGACCCCTTGAATAACTGGTGCATGGCCCTTTGGTACACTGCAGCAGATAAAGTGAGTCCAAAGTGCATACACTTGAATCTATAAACCCTGTCTGGCATGGCGTATGAAGCTAGCAGTCAAGAACATGTCAAGCCGTGTGGTGATAGGCTGACGACAAATCTGATGTGGAAAAAAACGACCTCCCCTTTGAGTGTCATCAGCATCTCCCAGGATTGACGAGTGGGTGTCTGTCAACACAGTTGGCAGTAATGACATTTTGTAGGTCAACAGAGTCTCTCAAGTGACTTGTCTTTTTAATCTAACACAACAGGAGGTAAGCATTCAGATGCCTCAGTGCTCACATTTATATTCCTCTCATAGTCTCAACAGGTTTTTGCTTAATAGCTCATGCATCACAATCAGCACACTTCTCACTTTTTGTGCTATATGTACTGCTCCTTGCTTCAAGATTTTTTGTGGGTAAAATGTTAAGCCAACCTAGACCCTCTCTAAACACTTCTGGAAACTTAGGTGCCCAATCTGTAACCCTGACTTTGCTTACATTGGCATCATCTGCTCCCAAAATTTGATCCACATTGTTCGGATCAAAATTGATCAGAAGTTCACATTTTTGGGTCCACCCTAATAGACTGGAATTATTCTTAGCAGCATATACTATGGATAGAACTTTAACTCCCTTAAACTCTAAACCCGCTTCAAATGAACTGACGGTCAGCATATAATTCACCCCGTTGAGTGTGTATCATAAGCTGGAATCTGCCAGCACTTGTACCTCTTAACCATCAGCCTTGATGGTACTATATGTGTTGTCCTTCATACCAAGCTCAAAACCCCTCCATGTTCTTGGCAAGCCACTATATGCTTCTCAACAGACAGTGCATGTGCTGTCTTGTAGGTTCGACCTAAAAAGCATTGACAAAGCCCAAAAGTTGGCTCCAGTGTCAGACCAATAAGCCTTGCCAATGCTTTTTTTCTTTTGTAGCAATGCACAATGTTATTGGAATGAACGAGCGCTGCTTGTATTCACAATGGCACTTAATAAGAGAGGATTAGTTGAAATAGTTTGGATATCTTAACATGCTTGGTACATAATCAGTTACTTTCCAAGAAATTGCCTCTGCTCCATTCTTCATTCCCTCAACACTTCTCCGAAAATGTCCTAAAAATAGAGGATTGCTTTCAGTGCATTGAAGTATTTCTGGGTGATTGCCAAAGTTGAAAGACAGCTTTACTAGTCCCCCAGCGGTCTGTGCATTTTTCCAGAAACATAGCCGCCACTAATCAACATTCTCAGGGTGTTATGTATGTTCAAGATGTGGCACTTAAGAAACGGTGTCTTAATGGAAGATCTCTAAACTAGCTTAAAACAATATAAAAGCAAAACATAACCATGCATAATGCAAATTCATTTTGAATTTAAATCCAGTCACCTACATTCACTGTTATATTTTCTAAGTGCTAAATGTTACATTTTAATCAAAACAATTAAATTAGGACTAGGTTTTTTGCTAGATCTGTTTTTGACCACAGGGTTCACGATTACCACCGGCAATCCACTCTGTCGTCCTCACACATTCGTTGTATACTTTCAAGCAGGTCTAAGGCCTCCATTATTACTAGTGAATGCAGAATCGACTGAATGATCTCCAACCCTGGAATTTCAGAAACCTTGGGTACAATCTAGCTCATTTTGAATTGGACCCTGAGGTTCCGCTAAGTGATTGTGAATTGCTGTGGGAATTGGTGATTCGAAGTCAGATTACCCAGATAATTCTTCATTTTTCCCAGGCATATCGTCGGTTTTCAGGAAATGAAATCTGGTGAAGGTGAAAAAAGTATAATTCCGATGGGGACTCAAACCGTGGTAACCGGCACTATCCAAATTAAGAGGCCATAGTAATGACGAAGAAACACAACAGGGCTTTGACTCACCTTCAGTAAGGCAGAGTCTATATACTTAGATAACCAAAACAAAATGCCAATACTGAAATCTACTCTAAACACCATCAGTTATGAATGGCTAACAACCAATAAATTATTAGTCATGTATGGATTTAATCCGTCATCATTTATTTCATTTCAAAAACTTCAAAAAGACACAAAGTACAAATAGTAATTATAAATATGTGTAACACCTATAATTTAGAGACAGACGTGAACAAACAATTAACGAGGAATTCACAGCGAATAGAACCATTCATAACCACATCTTTTGTAACCTGACTCAATTCGTCTTCATGTAAGCATTCAAAACCTTCAAGCTCCCAAAAACGTAAAACATACAACAAAAAACAAATTGGGCCTATGTCAAAACATATATCAATAAATCACATTACAAAATTGTTCCCATAATTTCAATACTGAATATACGTTTCTACTCAAGGGCAACAATGCATAAACAATTATCTGACATAGGATACCAAAAAATAAGGAATATGTGCTTTCCTGAATGGGGCACTGGAACGACGGGTTGTATTCAGCAAGTTTAGTGTTCAAAAGCAGTTTAACTGTGGCTTTTGAGGAAGTCGTCTGGCTTTATTTACGAAAGGGGTGGCAGTAAATCAATTTCGCCATCTGTGGCAGTTCCCTTCACTTGTTAGTCGAATTTGTTCTCTTCAAGCCGCATCGGAGCAAGCTGGTGCGGTCGACATCACCCGCGGATGATGTCGACCGCACCAGCTTGCGGATGATGTCGTTCCAGTGCCCCATTCAGGAAAGCACATATTCCTGTGTACAGCCCACGTGCAGACGCTAACGCCTCCCATTAGCCGATTGAAGTTAGACCTTGACTACTCAGATCCTCTGTTTGGTCCTGATGAGAATCGGACAAAGGGTCCGGTTCGAAACGCGTCGACCTTTATTATTATTTTTTGGTATCCTATGTCAGATAATTGTTTATGCATTGTCTCTAAATTATAGGTGTTACACATATTTATAATTACTATTTGTACTTTGTGTCTTTTTGAAGTTTTTGAAATGAAATAAATGATGACGGATTAAATCCATACATGACTAATAATTTATTGGTTGTTAGCCATTCATAGTAATGACGGCATTATTTTTTCTATTCCTTGAGTACCTAGGTAAACTTAAACTTCTTACATTTAGCTTTTTATTTACTGTATTCAGCACTGCACCATTGATATCCAGATGACTCGGGCATCATCAGCTGATATTTATTCATGAGGTTTTCCATTCATTTAAGGGCTTTTTTTAATGGATTTTCAGGATTCCTTTGTCCTCTGCAGCATGGTGCGTAAAATCTGACTTTAGGCTGTTATCCTATGAGGTAGAAAAGACACAATAACTCATACATGTCGACAAACCGGATTCCAAACTCGGGTGGGGTGGTCAGGTGTGCAAAATAACAATAGGCTGGGATGCAGGCCAGAGTAATTACCGGTATCTGAAATTAATTCAAGCATTCCATTCACCACTTATTTGTATGGTTTAGCGTATCACCCTAAGTAGGAACGGTATGCACAGATGTGGGTCCAGTGTATGTGCCACTTGAACCAAGCTATACCCAACTGATCAATCCTAATAAAGGCAAAATCGTTTTTGGGTTGCTTGTTTTCTTGGTCAGGGAGGGGCTGGTCTGGCAATTTTGGGCTGGACTGTTCCTATTGGAGCAGGATCAAGGTTTTGCATATGGCTAGGTCCAAACTGAGGTGGCATGGTAAGCAAAAATAAAGATGGGCTGGAAGGTGACCCGAGTAATTATCAGTGGTCAAGATTAATTCAAGCATTCTAACCATCACCTTTTTGAAAACTTCTGTTATAGGCCCGGTTCCGTACCGAGACTCGCGATTTTGGAAGCCAAAAAATTGTTTTATTTAAGGTGTTTCCTGCCTAAAATTACCTCTGTTTCAATATAAGCCAATGGGGAGAATGCATTCATGATCTTCTTTTTTTTTTTAAAAAACAAGTTTTTATTATTTTGTTTATTTACAAGTACAATCCGATTTCTTCAATTAACCTATTGTAAGAAGAGATGTTCAAATGCCTTTGAAGCCATCTGAAAGCATGTCTATGGATGCATTAGAAACCATTGTGCATTAAAAGAATATATTTATTCAATGACAAACAAAACAGCGAGATACACATATGTTTACAAAGTCACATTACAGTACAAATAATGAATCATGAAGAGTGCCATGCATTCAGTCCCGACTCATCCCTGTGCCCCTGTTACTGCGTCCAGAGCATATCCATCCAAAAGGGAGGTACTGACTTGGTATAGAGGGGTCGAGTGCCATGCCTTCTAATGTGTTATCTATCATCAGTAAAGCTGCCCTAACAATCCTGCGCCATCTCTGTTTGTTCCCACTTCTTGGCCCTTTAAGTTAGTCAAGTATAATCGTCCAAGGAACTCCATGAGTGGCCCTATATGTCCTTAGGTCTAGAGGTTATGGGTTGATGAGCAGCATAGACCTCAGATCTAGGTTGCATAGCCAGTCTGCCTTACTCTGAACTGTCATTAGTATATGAAACAAGGGAACCCGTAAAGGTAGCGAAGGACCTCGGGTAATAATCAATTTTAGGGCTAACAAAGGTCCTAAGCACTAGAGTACTTAAATGAATAATAAGCACAGGCTTTGAATAAGAACTGTGTGTCTTTTGCCTCCAATGTGCAGCCGGACAAGGGAGTGTTTATTTCAAGGAATTAGTGAATATATACAATTTTAGAAGTGGAGCAAGCCACAAAATAATAACTGGGCACAAGCCTGTACCAAGTGAAGGAGAAAAGACCATACATGGGGGAAAACGAAATAACAGGCAAACAGGTTGGAGAAAGAGGTGGCTTACAGTACAATGAAATCTTACGTAAGCTCTAGCCAACAGTGACTGCAACACATAATACAAAATGACAAAGAAGCAGTACTATGCAAACAGTCGACGAACGTTTCGATCCCTGTCTCCAAAATTAAGTTGGGATCATCTTCAGGACTACAAATAGCAATTTTTGCCTGATTGTGTTTATACAAGCCGATGCACTTTGTGGTAGTGCGGTCACGGTGGTGACGATCTTGCAGCAAGCATAGATCTGGTACGCCAAGCGTTTTAGCATTAGGCGGCGTCACGGTTCAGTTCGGAAACCTCAATGATGTTTCCATCTAGATACTGGTGGTGTGACCTTCGCAGGGATTCTGCCGGCTTGTGAGGCAACGCGCTAATTAGCGCGAGCCTGGTCTTGGCGGTTCCGCAATGTGGTCGCCGTGAGACCGAAAGTGTTGTACAGCCACCACGCTGACTAGACGGGACCCACTTTCGGGCTCACGGCGACCACATTGCGGAACCGCCAAGACCAGGCTTGTGCTAATTAGCGCGTTGCCTCACAAGCCGGCAGAATCCCTGCGAAGGTCACACCACCAGTATCTAGATGGAAACATCATTGAGGTTTCCGAACTGAACCGTGACGCCGCCTAATGCTAAAACGCTTGGCGTACCAGATCTATGCTTGCTGCAAGATCGTCACCACCGTGACCGCACTACCACAAAGTGCATCGGCTTGTATAAACACAATCAGGCAAAAATTGCTATTTGTAGTCCTGAAGATGATCCCAACTTAATTTTGGAGACAGGGATCGAAACGTTTGTCGACTGTTTGCACAGTACTGCTTCTTTGTCATTTTGTATTATGTGTTGCAGTCACTGTTGGCTAGAGCTTACGTAAGATTTCATTGTACTGTAAGCCACCTCTTTCTCCAACCTGTTTGCCTGTTATTTCTTTTTTCCCCATGTATGGTCTTTTCTCCTTGACTTGGTACAGGCTTGTGCCCAGTTATTATTTTGTGGCTTGCTCCACTTCTAAAATTGTATATATTCACTAATTCCTTGAAATAAACACTCCCTTCTCCGGCTGGACATTGGAGGCAAAAGACACACAGTTCTTATTCAAAGCCTGTGCTTATTATTCATTTAAGTATTCTAGTGCTTAGGAACTTTGTTAGCCCTAAAACTACTCTGAACTGTCGTTCTGCACCAATGCATGGCGACTTTTCTTTTAACCAGTGGTAATGCCATGGTTACAGATCTGCATATCCCGCTGGCTATGAGTTTGACATGTCCCAGAAGAGCCACTTCCAGGCTCGGCACTAGTCTGCCGTCAATCATTTTTAGTAGGGTTCAAAAACGTCTTGCCGGTTCTGGAGAATGGGGGCCCAGGCCAAGTGAAACAAGTCTGCCTGGTCCTTTTTGCATCCTAGACAACAATGTAGCCTAGTCTACGCTACTCTGTTTAGCAGATGTGAAATGTAACCTGCATGGGAACTTAAAATATATCAGCTTGTTTCTATGATTAATTGAAATGGACCCAGTTTACGAGCAACAATATTTCTATTTCGTGGCTGTCATTTCAGTTACCAGATTTCTCTCCCAGGCTTGCCTGTGGTGTGAAGTGCCTTCCACACGGTGATCCAAGGACATCCCATAAAGCCTCAGTACCCATCTGGTGGCTTTTGAGGATTTATATCTGAGTCAACTGGGCCAGCTCGTGCAGTTCCCCGAGGAATCCCGGTAGTTTCTCCTGCGCTGTGTGACACAATCTCAAATATGTAAGGATGGACAGCTGGGACTGAGCACTAACCTGTGTGAATTGGTCTAACGGCATTAATGTTCCATCTACATACAAATGACCAATTTCCGCCACGCCCACTTTTGATAAGATCTGCATTGCCTTATATTATTCTAATAATAATAATAGTAAGACTTGTAGAGCGCATTGCTACTTTGATGAAGTGTCCCAGCACTAAAGTCAGCTCCCGGAGTCCCAATGTCAACTGAATTATCATTGAACCAGCCCGATCGGAATAGCCAAGTCTTTAATGTTTTACGGAAGGGGGATTCCAATGGGGCCTGAGGAAGTAAGAGAGGCAGAGCGTTTCAGAGATTTGGTGCTAGGTAGCTAAAAGAACAGCCCCCGATGCACACACTATTCACTTTGGGGATGTTAGCTAGCTAGCAAGGCCCGAGAGGATCTAAGGATCCTAGAAGGGACGTAGGGTTTAATAAAAGGAAGCTGGCACTGTGGTCCCTTGTTTGCAACAGCCTTGTAGCAATAGCACAAGGTTTTGAAGGAAAGTCTCTGCTTCAGTGGAAGCCAGCCAGTGCAGCTTAGAGAGAGCAGCTCCCATGGATGCCCATCTACGGATACCCAACAGATGGAGAGCCGCCGCATCCTGCATTCGCTGGAGTCTCTTTTGAGCTACACATTTGCATTCATGCAGATACAATTAAAAAGCAAACTCGTTATTTCACTTTCTCTGTTCTCAACTTGTCTGTAAACATAAAAACTATTAATGTACATGATTGAAACAGAATACAAAGATAATGACATGTTTCCTGGATGAAAAGCAGGGTAAATTCAACTGACCATACTGCAAAACATATTTAGAATTATCATTGTATTTAACTATTTGTTCAAAAAATTTGTTATTTTCCGTAAAAATAAATATTTAAAAGCATTTATTTCAAGGTAATATCTATCAGGCTTAATGCTTTGGATATATAATTTTCAATAGTTGTATTTTACTTTGGCTCCTTACCACTGCACTCTGTTTCCCCTGTAGGGGGTAGCTCTGCAGAAGTACAGGAAAGGCCAGGCTGTCTCTTCTGTAATGACAAATACACGGTACACAAACACTCCTAATGAAGTGACATTTGTGTCAGAAGATGGCTTTCTTTGAGTGTCACTTGGTACAGGAGGTGGATACACAATTTGTGATAGTTGGTGCTGGGGCTTCTCAACACAGTTTGATCAGTTCATACAGAGGGAGGAGGAGGTACGAGGCTCTGTTTAAGTCCACCCATGGGAGATCTATCCTGTTTTTGTGGGGGTGTGGTAGAAGAAGCTTTATGGAAGTTGAGACTCATTTACAGGCAGTGTGGCCTCCTACATCCTGTTTGGTACAGTCAGGTCCCACAGTGCCCTTGTATTTCTGGTGCTTTGCTGCAGTTTTAAGATCTTCTTAGGGTTTCTTGTTGCTCAATTGGGTGTAATTTCTGGTATTTATATATTTCCCTCATCTTCGTTGCTTGATTTTGCTTGTGAGAAAGTATCACTCATAGCCATTGAAATGTCACTCGTAATTACACTGAAATTAGGAAAATGCCACACATAGCAATCTGAAACCTTGGCAGCTATGTCTGCATCCCCACCCCTCCTGTGCCTCCTTTCTTCTGTGGCCTTAATATCCCTCCCCAACAACGCAGGACACTCCTCTCACCCCCATTACCCCCTACCACCTCCATTCGCAGCCTGCTACCCTGTAAACCATAGGAATAGTGGTTGCTTGATGCCAGAGAGAGCAGTGTTTTCAATTTTTGATCGGCACTATCCGGCATCAGACATCCTCCTGTTCCACGGTGCGGTGCTGCAGGACACTCTTTCTGGTCACAGTCTGTGACTTGTCAGAGTGTCCAGCACTGACAGACCAATGACCCAGCTGTATGTTTTTTGACAGGCACATGTTCTGCCTGCCACAAAAATACCTTCAATTTTGGTGTTTGTGATCACGATTTATTTATTTTTTTACCGCAAAAATTTGCCATGCTAAGCTGCTAAATCTTGGGGGGTCTGATTAGTGTACCGGGACTTGCCAGGGACAGTGGCAGTTTAATCCATGCATTAATTTGTTGGGTTAAATTCTCTACTGCTGGATCGTAATTTAGTTGAAGCAGCTCTTCTGTGTCTTAATGCAGAAGTATCCCTAGCTACTTCACGGAGTCGGCTATCCACAGAATCAGGAATTCCAGTTCCGGTGGATCAGTTCCATCCATGAGTGGCAACAGCTCAGTCTTGTCCCTGTTAATCACTATATCGGAAAACTTCTCAAATCTAGTCACTTCACAAATTAGGAGAGACCAATTTACAGCTGGGTGATATATGAACAGATGGATATCATCTGCATACATAGAAAGCAAAATGAAACCCAAGTGGAAGCCTAAGTCTCTATGAAGATGACATTCTTGCAGTATCCTAGCATGGAGATCAATAGGTTGTACAAATAATACTGGGGATAAACCACTCCCCTATTGAGTACCTCTCTGGTCACAGGGAGTGGATCGGAGGGAAAGCCATTTGCTTCATCCCAGCCACTGTTTCAAATGTAGCAGCTTTGCAAGGACGTGAAGACGCAGTGTAATGCCATACCGCTTGAGCGGTGCCATTAAGAATGGCCATTCTAAGGAAACAAAGGCTTTTACAAAGTTTAAAGATAGAATTGAGCTGATAAAGTAGTGCAAATACAGTCTTAAAATGTATTGCAGTAGATCTATGCTGGACACATTCAGACTCCACTCGGTACACTATACTCTCCATCAACAGCTCAAGCTAATTGGCTATGAGATTGGCCAATATTTTGTTAGTTTGTTTAACAAAGAAAATGGACAGTATGATGTGCTTCTCCATTGAGCACTTCCGGTTTGGGAAGTAAGGTGATGAGGGCTTCTTGTATGGTCTGTGGTAACTGACACTCCTTGAGGGCTCCCTCATATACCTTTAGTAGGTAAGACCCTATTATATGTGTGAAGGCTTTATAGAATGCCGATGTTAAGTCATCAGAGACTGAGCCTTTTTCTCCGGCCATAGAGTCAATGCCTGCCATTCTCATCTGAAGTTATTGGCTCATTTAAAAAGAGAGTGTGACTGGTGTGTAGCCATACCAAGGCCATTTAATCTATCTATCCTGTTTGGTCTGGTGTTGCTTCCAAGCCTGATCTGTATAGATTCTTATAGTATTCTGCAAAATCTCCCCTGCAAATCTTCACTGACTGTGTATTCATCGCCCTCTCTTCTTCAATGCGCATCATATGATTACAATATTAGTCTTGTTTTATTAACCTCCCTAACTTGGGTCCCCATCTCTTTCCCTCCCCATATATCCTGGATGTATGAATGTACCCAACTACTTAACCTGTCTATCTGCTAGGTCTGAATACTTACTTAAGAGTACATGCATGTCTTTGAGGTAATGAAGGAAGTCGAGAGGTACCCCTTGAGGAACCAAGGGAAATGGGATTATACAACCAAAAGAAGAGAAGTTTCCCTTGAGACAATGCTAAGTGAAGGTTACGATACCAAGCCACACAATGTCATAAGTACATACAATAGAAACATATAGGTAGTTAAAAATTCATTTATTTTGAATAACTTAAAAACACAGGAGTATGACGCAGAACCCCAGAGACAGCGGATCGATGCAACTTTCATCAGGTACTCTTCGCAACAGGCCATTAAAGAAGTACTGTTGACAGTGGAACTACGTACTACCCTTCAGGATATCCTTCCTCCTGATTTTACAAAGAAAGGGCTGAAGAAGAGGCACTGTTTTTAAACCAACATATGTCCTAGACTATCGTAAGAAACAGGGACCGCAAGGCTATCACTCAAGGGCAATTACATATACCCCCTGATTGTGACAGCTTACCACTGGTCTTGATAAAGGTGGTAACTATAAGGAGAACCCACCGAAACGCGTTGACGCACAGAGTGGTATAATTCAAGTCTCCAACACCAGAGTTGATATGCTGATGTCATAGCAATACGATATTGGTGTTATCACAACGGAGCCAGAATATACAAACTGTATTCAACAATTGCATGTTGTACCTGTTCTGTCTTTTCTTCTCAATTGTGCAGGTCGCAATTGTGTGTATTGTTTTAACCGTGTTTTAAGACTAGGGATCTAGATTAGTGAAATTTACTCCTGTGTTTTTAAGTTATTCAAAATAAATGAATTTTTAACTACCTATATGTTTCTATTGTATGTACTTTTGACATTGTGTGGCTTGGTATCGTAACCTTCACTTAGCATTGTCTCAAGGGAAACTTCTCTTCTTTTGTCTTTGAGGTAAGTCACTCTTGGAGCGGAAGTAGCAACCTGCTCAATCAGTTTGATATCTTTTTCCGGTAGTTGTAATTGTCTCTGTATTTCCTCCAGGATTCTTTTATGTTTAGCCTTGGATATTCACCTAATAAACACCTTACAGGCCTCCTAGAGTTAACAGGAACCTTATTAAGCTCACAATTCTCTAAAATCGATGCTCGCATTTCATCTAGAAACATGGAGTCAAGGAAGGACTCCACTTAGAATCTCTAACTCGGTTGATACAGTCGGGACTGCTGCAGTGTAAGGTCCAATTGCATGGAGGAAAGATCAGACAATGTTCCAGGATAGTATGTCAATTTTCCCATTCACTGACCCCAGTTGAGCGTCATGAGCCTGTAAAGAATACATTAGAAGGAATTATGTGGTGTGGAATAGAAGACATTCTCCATATGTTTGGGATGTAGTTTGCCTTCAGAAATCTACCAATTGATAGGAGTCCACAATCTCCGCTAAAGCCTCCTTTCATTTGTGGCTAGTTCTGGATTACGAACCAAGTTAAGGTCCCCTTCCCGAATCATGATTTTCATGTTTGTGTACCTCAAGGTGGTAAATATGGTCCAGATGCACAAAGTCATTTAGCATTTCTTAACGGGCCGAATCGCTATTTCGGTCCATTAAGAAATGGTAAATGGCCTTTCCAGATGTACAAAGGGCAAAAACCGGTTGAAATTTGCAATTTCTACTCAGTAGAAATAGGAAATTTTGACCACGATTTAGGAATCGCAAATAGGGTTTACCTATTTGCGATTCCTAAGGCAAGCATTTCCTAAATGCAAATTGGGCATTTAAGAAATGCAGTTACCATCGACTTCAAGTTGATGATAACCATGTGCAAAATTTAAAAAAAATGCATTAAAATTGCATTTTTTTTATTGTGACATGAAGCGCACATATGCCCTTGGAAATTTGCCTATGCATTTATTAAATTCCGATTAGGAAATTGCAATTTAGGAAATACAAACCGCTTCCTATTTCACCCATAAGTGGGAATGCAATGGCATTTCATATTTGCGATGTCCTAATAGCGATTCCTAATCTGTATGAATCGCTATTTGGAAATCCCTAATTTTTTACATATCCTTTTGCATTTCTTAAATGGCGATTCCTACGGAGTCGCTATTTAAGGAATGCAAACAGAAACCTTAATACATCTGCCCTTGTATCCCAGAAAAAGTCAGGAGCATCTATATTAGGTAAGTGTTGATCAGCACATATTTCTTATTGTAAAATATCCCTTCTAATATGAAATATATTCCTTCGCAGTCAGTGGTGCATTGCTTTAATTTAAAATCCAACTGATGGTGTGTAAGAATGCAGACCACTCTGGAGTTGGAGCCTTAAGAGGTGAAGTATCGACACCACCATCTAGCTAAATTTGCTTGACGCATTGGTGGGAAGGGAGTTTCTTGTAACATGGCAGTTTCTATCTTGTGCTGATCTAAATCTGACAACCAAAAATCAGTACACTAACCTGAAACTATTTCCACTACCACATTTATCTTCGTGATTAATAATTTTATTACATGATCATATTGATTAGTCACCATTTGTAATTTGACACCTTAGTCAAAACTTTTTACATTTAGAAAAGGAAAAAACAAATCCTACACTGCTAGATGACACATGATTTGAAATTTAGCCAGCACAATTTAAAACGACACAAATTAACGAGCCTCTATGTGCAAACATTTAAAAATACATGAATACATGGCTCAAAATCCAGTTCAGGTAATTGAAACAAACAGTGCGGAGTAGAATGTCCCAAAGCTCATACTCCATCATTGAGCCCCAGAACCAGGGGTTGAACGTTCTTTTAACCGGGAGAGACCCAACTTTCTAAAGGTTAAATCCTCTGAGAATATACATTTATTCAACTCCCTGTATGGAGGTCGACACGTTTTGACCCTCTTGCTTCTAGGGTCTCCTTAGGACATTGAACTGGAGAGAGCTGCAGATATAATACAACAGTAAAGAACAAGCATTTGCAATGTTATAGGTCTCGCATTTACGCAAGTTTAAGCTATTGGCATTGTAAATGAGAATGCCTTTTATTTACATTTTAAAAACCAAAACATAAATAAAAGTCATTGTCATTTACAATGCCAGTAGCTAAAACTCCCGTAAATGCGAGACCTATTGCATTGCAAATGCTTGGTTTTTACATGTCGTTGGGCCACACATCAGTCTGCCCCAGGTCTCACTGTTTTGTGAGATCTCCAAATGTACAATGCGAGAATAGTAGCCACTGGTATACCTCTCCTCACTAGGCGCAGTCCTTGAACTGCTCCATAATTACAGTTAATTGTGCACCCTTTAACTCGCTATGACTGCTGAAACACAGTCTCCGTTTGAAGATACATCCGTACATTTTACGTCGCAGCCATGTCTATTAGTCTCTCTTTAAATGCACCTATTCTCCAAGTACAGTAGTTTGGACGTTACTCATGGCCCTGTCGCCCCTCGTGCTCGCATACACATCCTCGCTGTTTACTGTGTCCTTCGTTCTATACAGCTCACCTTGTGATTACTTTTGGAGCGCTAGGCACTGTGGTATTGCACTTTACCTTGCTGGTTCTAGGAAGGATACAGTGTTTGCATATATGTGTTAGTGGATCGACCTGGGAAGGCCCAAGATTGCTCGATAACCTGAAGTGGGGGCAGGGCCGGCGATAGGCATGGGCAGCATGGGCAGCTGCCCAGGGCCTTGCACTCATCCCACCGGCATGGGGCCACGCACTGGTGATGTGTCCTGTTGTTTCCCTGGCGATCTATTTCAAAGAAAGGTGTCGCCTTGCAATTACGGTCCTTCGGAAGGGCCCCCCTCCCAGGGCCTCTCAGGGATGGTGTCTGGAGGAATAATGGAGGGAGAAGCTCCCTTCAATTGCAAGGAGACCCATTCACAGACACTGTAGGAGGCCCATTATCCAGCATTTTTCGCGCCCCCACAGTTTTAACTTTTAGCCCATAAGCAATTCTCACACCTATCAACTGAAGGTGAGAGAAATGCTTGTGGTCTGAAAGTTAAAACTGTGGGGGGGCGCCAAAATGCTGGACAATGGGCCTCCCACAGTGTCTGTGAATGGTCTCCTTGCAAGGGGCCACTTATCTACATTAGAGGGGCCTCGCACATTCCATTTTAGCCCAGGGCCTCGCAAATCCTAGAACCGGCCCTGAGTTGGGGCTTCAGACCATCGCTGCCTATGTGGGGCTCCGGCAGACGGCGCCCACAGGCCCGCCCGGCCGTGCAAATAAAACTGCTTCCCGGCGGCTGACACAAGCTGGAGCACTGCAAATTGATGGCCCTGCTTTTCTCGTGAGACAGACCCGGAAAATGTACTTGTGTCAGATGGAAATTGGGCTCCGTCTATGCGAAGCTGCAAGAAACGTTCCCGAGGTCAGAGAAGATCTGTACAGACGAGATGTTCAGTGCACAGCTTCAGCCGAGGGTACGTATCTGGCAGAAATTTAGCGAATTACAATGCAAACGTACAAGACAGTATGTGGAGGGAGACACACGCTCTAATGTAACGAGCTGCAGAGTTCTACGAGTGTGCATCAGAGAAATCCCATTCAGAGAAATAACAAGTATTGTCATTGCACTGTAATTGCATTTATATAGAGCTTACTACCCCTGACGAGGCGTCAAAGCGCTTTTTTGTCGAGTAGCACGCTACTCCGGGACCCATAGAGGATTAGTGTTGAATTAGTATAGTGAAACATGCAAGTACATTTTAAGTGGTGGATAGGTTAGTCAGTTAATTGGATTTGGAATGATAGCAGAAAGATAGGAGGACAAAGGTTTGTATTTATATAGCGCTTGTTGACGCACGCTATTCAAGAAGCCTACAAAGGATTAGTGGTGAATTAATATGGTGGAATATGAAGTAATTTCAGTGGTGAATATTAGTCAGTTACTTGGAGTGAGAAGGATAGCGGAGGGATAAAAGGGGAAGAAAGATTTGCATTCATATAGCACTTGTTACCCCTGATGGGTGTTAAAGCGCTTTTCTGGCGAGTAGCACACCACTCCGGAACCCATGAAGGATTACAGTTGAAAATTAGTATAGTAAAAAAATATGAAGTAATTTGAGTAGTGGATATGTTATTCAGTTATTTGGGTAGTATATTAGTATAGTTTAATATGAAATTTGAGAAGTGAACATGTTAGTCTGTTAATTTCGATTGAAAAGGATAGTGGAGGGATAAAAGAGTGAAGGATTTATTTTTTTAGGTCTTAGCAGTAGGAGGAGGCTTTTGGATGAGTAAAAAGGAGTTTTGGAGGGGAGGACTCAGAGGGAAGAGTTTAGAAAGGGTTGTTTTAGGGGATCGGTATAGTAACAGGTGTCAGATGATGCAAGGAGGGGTAGAGTAGGAGAGAGTCCAGAAAGGGTTATTTTGGCAATCATAGTAGTGGTATGGAGTTTTGGATAAATGAGAGAGCGGATGTAGAGGATATATTGATAGATGTATAGGATGAGAGATAGGGTAGTGCATTGGAAGGAGTAGTAGAAGAAGTTTGAGATGAGTCAGAAGGTTGGGCTAGAAGATATATTGAGCGAAGTATAGGCTAAGAAATAGTGATAAATATATAGATCCATAATTACATTGAAAGTATATAGATACATAAAGGAGGTAAGTATATGTAGATTGAATATATTGATAGAAGCACAGGATGAGAAATAGGGTAGTGCATTGGATATGCTTTTTCAGGAGAAAAGTAAGACACACAGATCCAAGTACATGGAAGGTACATAGATGTACAATGGAAGTATTTACATGTAAACCAAAGATGATTTTTATTTATTTATTTTTTTTTTTTTTTTCTCTCAACAACATAATTATTTTACATGTTTATACAAAGTAATACTCAAAGATAGGTACATATCTATAGTGAAAAAAATGGTTGTATACAGAGGGATATGCTGTAAATTTTGTTTGCGTATGGATGTGGGGAAGAGCCAAATCTTGAGTAGTTTTCTGAAGATGAAGTGGTTTTCGGTGGACCTTATGTTGGGATGTAAAGAGTTCCATAGTTTGGCTGCTTGACCTGAGAAAGATGTGCCACCCATGTTTTTTTTCTTGTATGGTGGGATTTTGAGGTGAAATGCTCCTTTAGAGCGGAGGTTCCTTTGTTGAATGTGTTTGGTGATTTTATTCCTGATGAAGAGTGGTCCCATTCCATGTATTGCTTTGTGGGTGACAAAAAAGCAGCCTGAACGTGGATCTTCTGGCAACCGGTAACTAATACAGGGCTTTCAAAGCAGGGGAGATGTGGTCTCGCGGTTTGATATGCAAGAGTAGTCTGGCAGCCGAGTTCTGAATCCGTTGTAGTCTTTTCATGGTCGTTAAAGGTGATCCGTGGTAGAGGATATTGGCGTAATCGAGTTTGGACAGAACAAGGGAGATGGTAGCTTGGACCCAAATGAGGGAAAATTCGTCGCAGCGTTTTTATAGTAGCAAAGCTGGATCTTGCTAGTTTATCCACTTGGGCATTCATCTACAGCTTGGAGTCCATGGTCATTTAGAGGTTTCTTACTTCCTTCACGACTTTAGGCAGTGATCCCAGTTCATTAGGCCATGCGGCAAGCGGGTTGTAATGTTACCAATCGCCACACGTGAGTATTTCAGTTTTTGAAGCATTTAATTTGAGATGGCTCCAGGTCATCCACTGATCCACGGCTCTGAGACAGCTGAAAATTGGTGATTTTCCAATGTCTTTGGGGCATTCCAGTTGAAGGAGTATTTGCGTGCCATCTGTATAGTTATAGCACGTCAGGTGAAATGTATTGATCATTACTGGTAATGACTTCATGTAGATGTTGAAAAGCATGGTCGAGATGATAGAACCTTGAGGGACCCCTGCTTTTGTGGAGTAGGGTTTGGACGAGAAAGGTGGGGAATGGATGACACTAGTTCTGTTTCGAAGGTAGGTCGCAATCAAGTCTAGAAATCAAGAACAGGAGAACCTCCCCTAGGTCCAAATATACAGAAAGGCAAACATTTGCCTTTCTGTATATTTGGACCTAGGGGAGGTTCTCCTGTTCTTTATTTCAGAGTTTTCCCTGCCTCCCTCCCCTAGCATTCACACTCAGGGACCCTCTTGTGTTTTTGACCGCAATCCAGTCTAGAGCAGTTCTCTCTATGCCGGCTTCATAGAGTTTTTGTTGCAGAGTGTCATGGTCAACTGTGTCAAAGGCAGCTGAGAGCTCCAAGAGGAGTAGTGCAGCAACCCCGTTGCGGTCAACTGTATTCTTTAGGTCATCCCAGATGGCAAGGAGGGCAGATTCAGTGCCTCTTCCTGGACGGAATCCTGTTTGGAAGTCTGAAAGTATGTCATTCTCTTCAATGAATTGTGACATCTGGGCAAACGCTGCTCTTTCTATCAGTTTGCCCAGGAACGGTCCATTTGTAATGGGTCTGTAGTTGTCAGGGTTCAGTGGGTCCAAGTTTGTTTTCTTCAGTAAAGGGCATATGTATGACTTTTTGAGTTCTTCTGGAAATATTCCAGTAGTTAAGGAATCGTTGATGATTCTTCTTACTGGAGTGGCAGAAGAGGGTGTTAAAAGAATTGTCTTGAAAGTTTGTGGCAGACAGGGGTCAGAAGGGCTGCCGGCAGGCCTGCTTGCTTTGACCAGGTCCATAAATTCATTGTGTGAGATGTGTTGGAAGGAACGGAGAGGCTTGATTAGAGCATTCTTGGATTGTTGTTTTGTACAAGGGTTAGTGCTGGTGCTTTGTTTCTGTTTTAAGTACGATTCCAACGTGTCTGCTGTGTCCGTGTAATGATTTGCCAGTTTGTCTGTGAAATCTTGAGTAACAGGATGAGTTCCTTCTAGGCGCCTTCCCGTGACGGGCCCCAGGATGCATAACTCGGCATGCCATGAGCCAGGGGGAGATTCGGCCCCACCGACCAACGTTATCTTCCGTTTTCAGCGTTCGAGCCTCGGCCTGGACTTGTATCACTTAATCAGCAGCTGTCGCCATTGCACGAATGAAGCAAAAAGTGCTTACCGACTAGTTAAAGGAGACCGTGTAACGCCGCAAGTAAGCGATCCAGTCCCGATGGGCAGTCCAAAAAGGAGACAGGGCGGTAACAAAGAGGCCTCATTTTGAATCAGAAGCCAGGATTTATCATAAATGATGACGCCAGTCAAAGAATGATGGGCGGGGCTTCAAATCCACTTCGGAAATATGCTCGATTACAATAAGCCTCACAGAGCGAGCAGCACATGCGCCCTGCAGCGCAGGTCTGCGAGACCTAAAAAAGGGAGGTGTTTAAAATTCTCATAAGAGTGAGAAAAGAGAAATTTGTGTTTGCCACCCCTGTAAAATGAATTACCTTACCTTGATCTTATTAGTGTTATCCCAGACCACTGGCATGGGTCCTCTTCATCAGCAATGGTAGCGTTACTCCAGCAGGGAGCAACGTCCTCATAAAGCACTCAGGAAAGAGAGTTCCTTAGGACTATGTTAGTTTCTTTTCAATCAAATTTTATTCAAAAAGGTTTCATTTGTAATCAAATCATATGTTTTTTCAATGTAGTAATCATCTTTCAAAATCAAAGTCAAACGCCCAATGCATTTCGGGCTGTAAGCCCTTCTTCAGGGGCATAGTATTCTTAATCGTCACTTAGAATGCCTGAGTTTCGTTAAGTGAGGTCCCGGGAAATGTGTAAAACCGGTATCGGTAGCCAGCGTGACGCGTGCAGAATGCTTTCAGAATGCTTTTTCTTAAAGGTTGTTCGATAATTTTCCGTGAGGATAACACATTTTCGGGAAAACAGATGTCATCGGTGTTCAAAAGCGTTCCGAATGACGGTGTCGGTGAACAGCTTCCATAGAGCTGCCGTATTTAACCCGGAAGTTCCTGCCACTGCCTCACGGCAATGATTACTACATTGAAAAAACATATGATTTGATTACAAATGAAACCTTTTTGAATAAAATTTGATTGAAAAGAAACTAACATAGTCCTAAGGAACTCTCTTTCCTGAGTGCTTTATGAGGACGTTGCTCCCTGCTGGAGTAACGCTACCATTGTTGTTCATTTCACTCCCAGGACTCAGAAGGGAGATCTCATTCAGCACCTACACACGTTTTTTACATGACTTGAAACTTTATCATACAAACAAAGCTGAGTGCGAGGATTCTGTCACCACTGTGTTCCTCTTCATCAGCCACATGATTTATTATCTTCAAATACCTTGAAAATAAAGAATGATGGAAATGATCACCACAGGCCTCCATCGGTAGTTACAAAATTACTTTATGGCACCCATTGAATGAAAGAAATACCTACATGAATATATGAGCTCGCTTGACTGGGAATCCTTTCGGCGTGGGACATGCTCGGTGAGCAGTGGCAGTGAGTCCAGTTGAAATCAGGTGTCGGTAGTTGGGCAGAATATGTCAGTCAGCTTTTAAATCAGTGGAAAGACATGTCGTAGTTCAGTGCTTCGCTGCCTTTGGGTTTGCGCTCATGCCTTGCTGGCACAACTGTTATTTACGTCCTCAGCGTTTAGATCAAGAATCCACCACTAAAGTGGTATGCTGGGATTTGTAGTTCCAAATCGACTTGTACTGTGAATCATACATGCCAACTGCGTTGTTAGCCTAGTCCAACAAGTACAACAAGCCTGAAATGCCAAATTAAGTATATGATATGACTTTCAGTTAGAAACCTGTGTTGTCCTTCTTGATTAAAACCTGATGGAGCCTTTTGACAACCGTCGCTTTTCGGGAGATGACAGATAATCTAGTTTCTAGATCTCAGTGTAGGCTATCCAAGGAATGAAGAAGTTTGGTTAATTCAATGGACTTAATTATGACAACATTCACAAATTGTGTAATTCTGACCTTTTATTGAAGAACTCGATTGTCACATTGAATCGCAGAATTAGATTGGCATCTGCTTTGGTTCAACGGTTATTTACGTTCTCAGCGTTTTGACCCAGAATCCACTGTTAAAGTGGTATGCTGGGATTTGTAGTTCCAAATCGACTTGTACTATGAGTTATACACGCCAACTGTATTGTTGGCCTATTCCAACAAGTCTGGAATGGCAAATTAAGATTAGGATATGATTTTCAATTAGAAACTGTGTTGTCCTACTTGATTAAAACCTGATGAAGCTGATTTTCGGGGGATGGCAGGTAATCTAGTTTCAGCTCTAAGTGCAGGCTATCCAAGGAATGAAGAAGGTTGGTTATCTCAATGGACTTAATTATGACAAACAGACATTCACAAATTTTGTAATTCTGACATTTTATTGAAGAACTCGATTGCCATATTGAATCGCAGAATTAGATTGGCATCTGTTGTGGTTCAAGTGCACTCCAAATTGCCTCCTCTGAGGTCAGGATGAATAACTGATAAACAGTCCATTGGAAATCATATTCTTCATGATTGCATTCTTCGAAATAATTCACCAGTTGAGCTGACTGCTCTTTACATTGAATTCTGGATTTGTGCTGAATTATTCGTTGTCGAATTTCTTGATTCGTTTTGCCCTCATAAAGTTTTTGACATGGACAAATTATTCCATACAGTACATTTTTTGATCAGCGGTTTGAAAAAGATATATATTTACATTTCAAATGGCACAAAGTGAAGTCATTCCATATTTTGATCACAGACAATGCAGGAATCACACTTGTGAAGCCCTTGCAAAGAGGGTAACTTTCAATGTTCACACAGTGAACTCACAGTTTTTTAGATGAATACCTCTAATGAGATCAAGTTAATGTACTTCAAGGTAGGGACCCAAATGTAATTGTAATTGCAATTATATATCGCTTACTACCGCTGACGAGGCGTCAAAGCACTTTTTCGGCGAGTAGCATGCTACTCTGGAACCCATAAAGGATTAGTGCTGAATTAGTATAGCATGCCTTAAGGTTGAGCATCATACCTTCAGTGGTATTGCTGGGGTTCAAGTCTCTGTCCTCCAAGGTATCCATTCTGCCTTCATCAGCATTAGTTGGCTGTGACGCCGATCTGAGATGCTCAGATGTAAACCTGCGTTGTTTCTTGTAATCTACTTTGCTCGTCTTCATATTTTCCAGGGGGTGTGAGCAATTAGTTGGAAGTAACTCATTTCCAGCCACCTCTGCACACGGCGGGTCCACTCCACCAGGCCAGACTGGCTCAGGATACCATAAATATGAGGCACAGTTCACTCTGGTTGACCGCCCTCAGGACATCACTCACCGGACCACTGTGCGGGAGCATCTCTCTATGGTTCTTTGCACAGTGGGGCATCCCTAAGCAGTGGCACTATATTTGTCTCTCTCTTGTCGCCTCATGGTGCCAGTCAACAGCATGTCACCCAGCATCCTCAGTTAATGCCCCTTAGTCATAGGCCTCCACACACATCCTCCAAGCAGTGTTAGAGGACACTATGTAAATGGCATTTTGGTGGCTGAAGGGGAAGTGCAACTACCAGATCTTATGAGCTAAAAGGGTCCTATCATTGCAGATCGTGGTCCCCATTGCGTCCCTCTGAGAATCCCAGACCATGGGGCTTACTTCTACACTGTCCTGGATCAGCAAAACCCACTCCTCTGTACCTCAATACTCAGGGAGTTTATGCCAATCCAGTGCATGGACCCTGAATGCTCCGGCCCAGGTGGATGGGGATCCTCCAAGGCCACTCAACTCTGCGAGTGTTCTGTGTCGACAGGCTCAGGCTACCCAGTTGCCCCGTTCATGGCCGGTCCTCTGTGGCTTGCCCACACATCTAGGCCAGAACGTAGATCACGCCGGTGCTGTCAGCGGAGGAGCACCACAACCCGAGCTCCCTATCTCCACAGCAGCCAGGGCACATTCTCCCAGGACAACATCAGGAGGAAAGCTAGATCATTGAGCAGGGCTCTGAAGCTCAACACAGTGTGGCCTTCTTCGCTGGGTATTAGCCTGCACCTTTCATTGTGTATTATAACATAGGTTGTACAATTCATACCATTAAATCATTTGTATGAGTATATTGTCATATGCTGGTGTGAGCACAAAACTTACCCTCTTTTTCCTCCTCCTTCTTCCCCTTGCTTAGGAGTGGCCTCATCTGCATATTAAAAAGAGGGCTTTATAATTGTGTTGGTAAGGTGTCTGTTTATTAGAATTCTATAATGCTAGAAACCAGAGGTGTTCTTGGGGTCAGAACGGAAATCGCCTACTAATACTACATCCAGTTAATTCAGCTTATGTACAGAGGGCAGTTTAAGGATTGAAGTAGAGTGTAGAGAAGAGTTACAAGGATGTATCGAGTTATGGGCAGTAGCCAGACTTCTGCTACATCTGTGTGATTGTTTGATGGTTCATAGTGGATGCTCATCATCCTCCCATGTTCCTTTAGTGTCTGGAGGAGTTAATCCCTATTGGTAGTTCATTTAACTCCCGTGCTCTCTCTCCAGAGGGCACTGCTCTCAGCCTCTGCCAAATATTCAACCAATATTTGCCATGAGGTGTTTGTGGGAGGTATTGAGGATTTCCATCTCATGGCTATGGCTCTTTCAGCCTGTATGAGTGCCAGATTGGTACATTTCATTATAACCTTTGATTTCTTGGGTCTGGGGTAAATACCAAGTAAGCAAGCCTAAATATGTTCCAGTTTTGTTCTAGCTGTCACTATTGATATTACGTACATACATCCTCTCAAAAAGGATGTACGTTCAAAGCATGTGGCAAAAGTCTGCAGATGAGTGCTGACACTTGGGACAGTTGGCTGAGACACTGGCATGGCTCTAACTGAATTTGTTCAGAGTGAGGTACGCTTTGTGGTAAAGTAAGGTAAACTGTATGAATTTAAATCTTGCACTGCAAGAGACCTTCTGGGGATATTTCAGGGCCTTCTGCTATTCTTTGTTATAGATTCGCCCTGAACATGCTTCCCATTGTTCTTTACGCAACAGCGGGGATTTTCCAGCGTGCTAGAGTATGGCTTTAAAAAACAACGTTATCAGCCTTCGCCCTTGGCTGATTGTATGCATGACTGCATGTGTAGTGGGCTCTGCACATTTTATTTGCCATATTGTTTGTGGTGTATGGGTGAGCCTACGATACAGCAAAAATTGGCCTTTTTGCAACCCAGGGTATCAATTAGCTCTTGGAATTCCTGAAGAGTCCCTTCCTCATAGAGGTTTCCTTTTCTGAGGATATTTGTCTCTTCTTAACTTATTAGTGCATGAGGTATAAGGGTACCACTTTTGATGGGGAGGCCCTAGAGTGGGATAGAGGGTGCACATGGTAATGTTGGATGTGGGTATTGGATGCAGTGTCTCTGAGTTTTTATTGCTATCCGACCAAGATGGGAAGATTCTTGTTAGGTTTTGCACCCGGAAATCAAATTCTATACATTTCACCGTCTCGTATCTCTTTTCCAGTCATACCCATTTCTACAAGATGGTGGCTTGCCAACTAATACGCTGCCCACTGGAGTTGACCAGCAAAATTGTACGCTCGAAAATCGGGAGCTCCCATGCTGCCCTTGCTAGAAGTTAATTTTTGATTAGCTAGACTTACTCAGTGTCTTAAATGCCCCCACACCAACTCCGCAAGCAGAGTATCCAGCTGTTGGAGATATACTGGAGGTGTAATCAAATGTCAGAGTCCGCAAAGAGATATTGGAGACCGGGAAAGCATAATTATTTTAGCTATTGCAATGTGTCCAGGGGACAACACAGGCAAGTCTTAATCAAGCCTCCTCCTTGAAGAGTTTGAGGCCTGGCCAAATCAACATCATATCATTTTGGTTTATAGACCCCCCGTTACCCCGTCTTGTCATATGCTTGAGTTATGCGATATTATTGTGGATCTATCATTGAGGCATGCCAATTTTACAGTCCTTGGCGACTTCAATGTCCACATGGACAATGATAACTGTTCCATGGCCTCCCAATTGGCAGACACATTCGAGGGTGTAAACCTGAGACAGAAGGTGTGTGCCCCCACCCATATAGCTGGCCATATGTTAGATCTTTATTTTTACTAATGAAGACAACCTGCTAGTAGAGTTTCCGCTACCTCTGCCTTGGTCTGACCATCTGCTTATTCCTTTCAGATTCGTGGGCACACCCCCTGGCAGTAGTGCCAGCCCTATATTCGAAGAAAAAATAAACTGGAGGAGGGTATCCCCGGAATCTTTAGGACCCCTGCTATAAAATGTCCCCCCTCAGCTGTCAGGTGACCTGAGCAGTAATGTGTCCAGATTCAACTGCTGGCTCTCCTCCGCCCTTGACAGTGAGGACCCTCTTAAAGCTGTTAAATCTGCCAGGAAGAAATCCTCTGCCACTTGATTTTCCCTGGAATTACTCGCAGGAAAGGTTTATGCAAGAAATTGGAACGCGCCTGGCAGAAAGCCTACCATCTGGCAGCTAAATGCTCCTATAGAGCTGCTCTGAAACATTTTACAGGCTGAAACGCAACAAGATTAGGGAATACTATGCTAACCTATTTAAATTATCCGATAACACAGCTAAAGATGTTTTTTAAATTGTTCAAGGTTTTATGAAGCCAAAAGCTCTTGACAGCACTGCCTCCCCTTCAGTCGCCTTCTGCGAGGACTTATCTGACTTTTTTCCAAAGAAAATACATCTAATTTATTCCTTTTTTCCACCGGCTACGCTTTCTCCTATGTCTAATTCCACCTCTGACCCTCATGGCACCTGGTCCGAATTTTTCCCACTTCTCCCAGAGACATCTTGCAGAGAAATGTACAACTGTGAATCAGTCTCTCCTGGCGACCCCTGCCCGGTCCAGTTCTTCAAATTACTTGGCCCATGGCTTAATACGGTGTTGATCCCGATTTGGAATTCTTTTCTGACCACAGGGATCTATCCTCCCGCCTGGAAAGAGGCCTTTCTTCTGCCTATTCCTAAGACACCAGACACTGACCCAGAAGAGCACAGAAATTTTAGGCCTATCTCCCTTTTACCAGCGCCTGCTAAAATTCTTGAAAAGTTCCTAAACAATTGTCCAACTTCCTTGAAGCTAACTGCTGTCTCCATGATTCCCAATCTGGTTTCAGATCAGGCTACAGCACAGAGACAGCGCTTCTGGAAGTGGCTGAAACTCCGTGAAGCGTTAGACCAGGGAAACTCTGCAATGTTGGTGCTATTGGATATCTTCGCGGCATTCAACACAGTGTCACATCGAATTCTCCTGGAGAGTCTTAAGCACTCGGGAGTGGGGGGAACCACGCTGGCCTGGTTCTACTCATTTCTAGAGGACGGCTCTCAGAGGGTATTCCCACGCCCCTACGCTTCCTGACAGATACCCCTTGTTTGTGGTATTCCCCAGGGCTCGGCTTTGAGCCCATTACTATTCAATGTCTATCTTACCCCCCTTGCAACAGTTGCCGAGCAATGAGGAATGAAAGTGGTATCCTATGCTGATGATACTCAGCTGGTGTTCTCTTTCAGAGAGCACTCTGAGGGTGCCTTCGCCAACTTTAAACAATGTTTGAATAACATTGCGGGCTGGATGTCGGAACGCTACTTGAAACTGAACACAGAGAAAACAGAGGTTTTATTCTTTCATCAATCTTCCCCCTTGCGACTAGAGCTCTGGTGTTCATCTTAGTTAGACCCCTGTCACTCCCAGTAGATTAAGCTAGAAAACTGGGTTTTAAATTTGACTCTGACCTCTCCTGCAAAGCCCAGATGTGCCAGGTCTCCTCTTCCTATTTCTGGAAACTTAGAGCTTTGAAGAGATTCCTCTATCTCCTCCCAATGGATTGCAGGAAGACTTTGGTTCATGCATTGGTCACGGTCCAGCTGGACTACTCCAATAGCCTTTATATCGAACTACCAGCATATTTGATCCACCGGTTGCAAACTGTTCAAAATGCTGCGGCCAGACTCATAAGGAAGGTGCCATTCCACCACCATATATCCCTTCATCTGCAGAGCCTCCACTGGCTGCCGGTCAAAAGGAGGATTGAATTTAAGGCACTCACCTTTGCCTACAGAGCCTCTAGAGATCAAGGCCCGCATTACCTAAAACTAAGACTTCAAAGCTATCATCATGACAGGGTTCTGAGATCCAACCACCTGAAACTGCTTAGAATTCCCTGCTTCTCTAAGCCCAGGATGGGCGGCCGAGCTTTCTCGGTGAGAACGGCGTCCCTCTGGAACTCTTTGCCTACCCATCTTCGGCTGATAGTCTGAGTCTGAACTGGCATTTAGGAAAGCACTAAAAACCTGGCTCTTTAGCTTTCCATAGCTCTCCCCTCTTTGGTAATCTACATTTAGCGCAGGGACTGCTCCACCTGAGATAGCCGTGCGCTCCATAAATGCTGCTTATAATTATTAATATTAATATTATCATATTAACTCCCCCAACCCCTCACCAAGCAGGGTTTAGAGAAGGGATCAAGACCACTGCACATCTGCTGGCCTCGGTGGCTGACAAAGCAATCGAAACTAAATCCATGGTATATTTATGCTTTCTAGACTTTAAAGCTGCCTTAGATTCAGTCTCACGCAACCTCCTTTGGCAGAAAATAGCAGCATGCCCTGTCACCTCATACTAAAAAGCATTGTAACACTGTAATCAAAATTGTGGCTACAAGTTAAAATTAGCGACGTAAGTTCAATCGCCCATAAAATACACACCTGGACGGGTCTAAAACAAGGCTGCGTATTTGCCCCATTATTTTTCATATCTTTCTGACCGACCTTTTGTCAGATTTAGGTGACGGGAATTCACATGCCCCAAAGCTTGGAGGGAAACCGATTAGCTGCCTCTTCTATGCAGATGATGCCCTTCCAATATCTAAAAACAGAATAGGCCCTACGGCTCTTGGATACATTGCATGATTACAAACACAATGGGCTTCCCATTAATCTTGAGAAAACCAGAATAATGATTATGGGTAGAAAGAGGAAGAATCCTGGTCAGTGGTACCTGAATGGCTTTGAAATTAAATCTGCTGCGGAATACCAGTACCTTTTAGTGATTGTGGACAACCGTGGAATCTTCCTTCCTCATAAGGAAACCATAACATTAAATGCAGCTTTTGTATTCATTTCGTTCCTAAAACTATCGGAAATATGTTTAGGCACCTACTTTGAGCCTCTAACAAAAGTGATTTGCGCCAAACTGTTGCCTACTATAGCATACAGGACAGAGGCCACATTCGGAAGAGGTTCCAACCTACTCGATAAATTATTAGCATCCACAGGAAGGCCTCTCTTTCTTTCTTCCTAAACACGCTTCCCCAGCTCAAATCCGCTACGAATTTGGCCTAGCCAATCAAAACAAGGAGCCTACCTGAAAACCTGTTTTAAGTTACACACTGCAAAGGTTGGTTTGCTGGAAAGGCAAGTGTGGCCAGAAATAACAAGTTCAGGTAGTAACTCTACACCCCTAGCCTTTCTGGGTCACTCATTACAGAACTTACAGTCAGTCGGGCTGTGGCCAGCTCCCATCCCTTTTCCATATTTAAAAAAGTTAATCAGCAAAGTAGTGCGCATGGATTAGTAACTGGCAGGCAAACAAAAGTTAGCCTTCACATGCATGCCTTGATGATTTTAAATAAGTATGACAAACTGGGTCTACAACCAATTTTACGTATTTGAAAGTCAAAACAAGTTAAATAAAAGCTCATCCAATATAGGTTGGGTAGTCAGTCAACGTTGGATTGCATTCCTGCGAGCATAAGGAAAAGCACCAACTCACGTTGTAGGCTGTGCCCATCGTGTAGCGAAGCAATTATCCACACTGTCTGCATTTGCCCAGTCTTGCTACCAGAACGACTTGCATTTTTAAATCCACAATTCTGGCTCCTAGTTATATATTCTTGCAAGCTCTTAGTAATGGCTGCTCTCAAAGGAGAGCACCCTCTACTGGCAGCAAGATTTGTGAAATATATTCAGTCTGTTTAAAAACTACTGAGCTTCTTAGTTTCCTGTGAATGATTGTAAATTTGAGAGGTTTTTACTGGGGATTTGCAGAATCACCGTTTCACTTTTTCTGCTTTTCGCTATGGTTTACAATCTTTTGATGACTGGTTGACCCAATCGAATCACTAACAAGTCTGTACTACACACTTTGTTCTTTTCACACCACTAGTGATTAATTAGAGCACTACTCGATCTGATGTTCAGACGATTGTTCTGGTAGTGCTATCAATTATTGAACTATCAATAAGGAATTAAAAAAAACGTTTTAATATAGAAATAGAGAGGCATCCGTAGTACGCAATGAAGTTTTGATTCATTTCTTTTATTTTCTTTTTATTACATTTTTGACCAAATAAGGATTTTTAAATGATGAGGGCATGATCTTCTCGGTTGTATGGTATTCATTAACTAAGACATGAATAAATGTGACTTTGACACTAGAGGCAGAGTATTACAGAAGGTAACCTGGGATCCCAACGAATATATCGTTTTACCCAGATTGCCGTCCAGGAGGTCCACCTTCCCATGGTACGTATTAATCCCCAAATACCAAATATGTGAGCCACCCACTGAAGCACTTTCCCACCCAGTGTAATCACACTCTAAGCCACTGCTTCTCTGAAGGGAAAGAGATAAGGTTTGGCATGGTTGGCACATAAATAAGCATGTCAGCCACATAGAGTGACATGGCATGTACCTTGCCCAATAATGGGATGACCCAGGACTGTCCTTGGTCACGCAGGTTTACAGCTAGAGGCTCCTATTACGAAAGCAAATGCTAATGGGGGAGAGTGGACATCCTTGCCTTGTACCACTCTCATTTTTTAGGGACTGACAATATTGCTAGCAATTTTAACTCTAGCCATTGGCCCAGACAAAGGAGCTTAATCCATTCCACCCGGAGATTAGGGATGCATTACCCTCTTAGCATTCTGAAGAGCAGCCACGGCCCCTCATTAAGGGCAGAGGGGCCTGCCCCTCCACTCATTCCTGATGCAGCAAGGAAAGGGGTCTGTCATGCTGAGTGAAGGTTAGCCTGACAGACACTCTACATGTTCAGGTCAGGCAGCCATGCGCTGTACATGTGCTAACAGCACAGGTGCCTGCCTGAGTCTAAATAGTCTGGGCTGATGATTTCACAGTCTGGTGGGCGTGACCTTCTCAGCCCGGCACAATCTTCTGTGAGCCTCCCCTTCATGACAAGGAGGAGCGTCACAGTTTTACGCCCTGAAGTGCCCAGGGCTGAGTGTCCACCAGAGAGTTGGGTGGGGTCAGCAACTCTCATTGACCCCGTCCCATTCTGTGACAAGGCAAACAAGGTCCTCCTCTCATTGGCTTTCCTTTGACACGGCCAATGAGAGGAGCCAACGGAATCTTCCTTCCATCCCTTCCCTTCCTTACCCAAAGCTTTCAGGAAACCAACACTTTCGTCTCGCCACACGAGATCGCCGCTGCAGTACGGTAAGATTCAAAAAAATAATGCTTCTTGTTTGTGTGTGTATGTATGTATGAATCTGTATGTATTGTGTGTTTATGCATGCTGTGAATGTGTATGTGTGTGTATGCTGGGTGTGAGTATTGTTTTGTGTGTGATAGAGTGTGTGCATGTGTGTGTGCCCTCATCACCCCTGCTGCAACATTATGGGCCGCCACTTCTCACTGGTACATGTCCAATCAAGGGTATCAAACGCCTGATTGATGTCTAGAACTGGCCTGGATGACAGGGTACGCCTCCAAGATATAATAAAACGACCTAATATTAAGGGAGTTTTTTTTCTGTGGAATAATACCATTTTCGTCTTTGTTAATAAGTGTAGGGAGGAGAGTCGATCAGCAATAATTTAACTCAATATTTTATACTCCCTGTTTAGGATGGGTATAAGCCTGTGGGACGAACCCCTGTGGAGTTTTAATATATTGTATAGGTATTTATGGGTGCAGTGGTCTGGTAAGGCTCTTCAAGAGCCTACTCCCTTTATTGCTTTCCCTATGCCTTCTTGCCATACAGGTTGCTCAACATAGACACCAAAGGCGTTCTAACATTGTGGCATGTTTCTCCCTGGCCTTCTGTAAGTTGCCTGTACTAGCAGGGACCAAAACATTCACCTGCTCAATGGCCACAGGGAATTCTCTGTGGCTTTGAGCTCTGAATTGGGTGTTCCATGAGCTCTTATGGTAGTATGGATACAGACACTACTTTAAAAGCTTCCTATTGTGCCAAAAGTGAGGATGCTGTGTTTTTATTCTCCCGAAAATAGTTCACTGTTTCCCTTATTTGATTCATGATAATGAAGTCCTCCAGCCATAGCGGCTGGAGTTTTCAGGTTGGTATGGGCGTTAGTACCCTCCCCGAATTATAGCCGACCTCTTGTAGGCAATGGTTGGGCAGTGTTTTCCTTATGTAGGTTGTGTGAAAGATTGATGCTTGGTTGGCCTCAGAGCATAAAGTTTGATCTAACCTAATATGTAATCCATGTGGGGATGAATAAAAAGGATATTTGCTCATTAAAGCCTTTTAAAAAATAGTATTGCGGCCCGATAGATCAGGATCTTTGCAACAGTCAGTCTTGGTGGAGCGCCTAGAGGGGCAGCCTGGTCAGGACATGATGTGCTTGCTCCTCTGTGAACATCTGCGACAGGCCCTGTTGAGACACCTAGTTTCTGAGCCATTTTACATCATATAGTGTGGGATTTAACCTCTCGGTCTTTTCAGGTAAGCCTACGATGCAAATGTTGTTTCTCCTGGCTTGCCCCTTGGCTTCCTCAGCACAGCCCTCAAGAAACATGATCCTTTCTGTGAAGCCAGTCAGTGTCTTTGTCATATCAGAGGTCTTCAGGAGAAGTTCCTTAAGTGTCTCCTCATTGTTTATGACTCTGCTTCTTCGCTATTGTTGATCTTCTTATAGTAAGTTTACAGGGTGTTTTATTTTTGCCTCAAGGGTGGGTCAAGTTTCACTGATTGCCGCTAGAATCTGATCCAACTGATCAGGTGCTGTTCCACCCACTTACAGTTCTATAAAATCTGGTAGTCCCATTGTTGGGTAATCAACTGTAACTGGTGTGTTGGACATCCCCTTCAAAGTTCGCGGCATGCTTTTAGCATTTCTAATCCTTCTCATTAGGAAGCCGGAGGGTAGTCACCAATGTTCAGAGCCAGATGCAAAATCGTGGTGTAGGAAAGTGCTGTAAATAAGCCTGCCGGATACCTTTTAAGAGGAGGTCAATGGCCACCATGGGTCAGCACGAGTAGATGTTACAGCCAACCAAGGACTCCACACCGCATGGGGCTGTAATGGGCTCAGAATATTAGGTGTTTAAAGGGAGCTCTGTTGCGCTTGGCCTCCTTCTGACAACATGGTTGTGGTTCCCTCCCCAGGGTGCAGATATGCTGCTTTTTACTGGACAGAGAGTGGAGTACCCCACAGGTGATGCCCCCACTCTAGGGACAGTGCTACTGATGTTGGGTGTCTGGTATGGTTCTTCTGATGAGAACAAATAATTGCCACAGAAGTAAGAATGTGGGACCTCTGGGGACAAGACTGAAGGCAGAGTCTACTGAGATTCGTTTAAACGACCCCTATATTTCAGGCTTAAGCACATCATTTACATATTGTACTAAGTATATTTCTTAAACTCAGTCTTCGGTTTAAAACCACCACCTGTTTATAGTCTGCATATCTGAAACAAGGTTAACCAAAAAGAGTTGGGACAAGGTGTCAATAATGCATCATTAGTAGGGTTTTGGGTGGTGATATTAGAAATACTGGATGCCTTAAGGGTGTCCAGCGTATGTCCAGGAGGGCCAGACCAATGCCAGGATTTCAGCATTCCCAGCAACTATGTAAATATGTTCTACTTAAATTCATGGAATCCAAATGTATATTATGCTTTATCTTCAAAATCTGGTAAGGATCCTGCTTTTCTAGACCTACATTGAGCACACCTGCGATAATGCTTTTACCTTCCTAAACTTTGTTAAAAAATAAAGCTCTTTCCTTTCAGACCTGTTAGTGCCAGATGCTTGGAAAGCAGGTAAAGCTTTTGCGATCTAATTAATATGCGTTTGATTGTAAAGTGTAACACTGCATTGCCTCGGTAACCACTAGCCGCACATGCCAGAAGGGAGCAGCAAGCGCTCTGTGCCCTGGCACAACTACAATTTCTCTGTACCCTCGCACCACTACCCATGGCATCCTTTTCCAAAAGCTTTCCTTTGTAATACTGAGTAAGAAAGAAATGGAAAGAGTATAAGAAAAGAAATAAGAATAAGTGTAGACAAATAGACATAAAGAGATGTAATAGGAGCAGAAGGGAAAATGGAGGGTAAAACAAATGAAGGGAAAAAGGCATGGTAAAATAATAGGGGATTAAATTTGACCGAGAGTAGAAAAGGGGGAGCAGGATTGTGCCATGGCTGGGCAGAGTGAGTGTAAAATAGGAAGAAATGATCGGAAGAGGGATAAATAAAAAAAGGAATCGGAGAAGAATGTATGGAGAAACAAGAATGGAAGGGAAAGAAAAGGGGACATTTTGAAAAATGAAGGAGATGAAAAGAAAGGAGGAAAAAAAGTTAATGTATAAATCTGCTCTCATTATGTAGGACAAGCATTGAAAAGGCCAATAGATCTGGTGTTGGCTAATGTCTATTTGTTGGCATGGTTTTTGCAAAACATTATTCGTGGGGAAGCAGCAATACCCTCCTCAATCTAAAAAATAAAAAAAAAGTTTAAAGCTGAAAATAAGTTGGGGTTTTAATCACACGATGCCTTAGTAGTCCCTGGTGCTGAACAGGACTCCTTTGTGTGTGGTGTGCTCCTCGTGAAAGGACAGAATGCTGTCACTCACAGTGAAGTTAGCTCATGGCTGATGTAGGCAGACCTATTGATTAATGGTGCATGATTTAATGGGCTGAAGAGAAATGCAAATGGCTCCGCATCAGACTGATGGACGAAGAAGACTGTCTGAAAGCTTCTTCAAGTAACTGGGGAGAGGATGTGGCCTTACAGCTAGAGTGGTCGACCTCGATGCTGGGGAACCGGGTTCGAGTCTCAGCAGAGTCGCTTGACATCCTGTAATTCTGGGCTTCTCCCTGTGCCTAACAAAAAACAAGCATTGGCATAGCCAATAGGTCTCGCCTCCGGGAACTTATAAGTGTTTAGCCATGCAGCACATTATCCTGTTAATAATCCGGCCTCGCAATTTTACGCCCTATGATGTTCAAGAACGCGATCCCTGTGTGTCATGGACAGAAACATGCTTTGTAATGTACTGCTGCGCTAAGCTTGACCTAAAAAATAAATAAACAAAGCCAGGACACTCATAAACATGATTTTAACACCCACTGCTATGAAGCGGATCCAAGATAAATTGACGAGAGGCTATGTTTCCACGGACTAGAACAATATGGAAAACCTGCCTGAAAAGCTTGTCACCGAATAAAGTATTTATATGCATAATGTGGCACACACACTTGCGATCGAGAAGTGGTCTTCCATTAATTACTTTATTGGTAAGCACTGACATACACTATGCAAGGGTCTTAGTAACATAGCTGTCGGATTAACATGATTTTTTATGGAGAAAAGTGCTTGTTGAGCTGTAAACAACAGTGAACAATCCAGTAAGTGTCCAGATGCCGGCCGGCGCAAATAATTTCCATCTCACCACTCATCTTCAAATGCCAACTCTATAGAATTCCACATGTAGAAAGGTCCAATAACATATTACATCTAAAAAAATTCGAAATAATGCAATTCCAGGGGCATCGCATGGGGAAAGCCCTGGAGTTTGATTATGAAATCAAAATGGTTACATGATCTACTTTCTTCCACTGTAAGTCAAGCACATGCATTCGATGTAACACATTCTGTTGTGTTGTTCAGACACCACTGTCCTCTAAAACTAAGTGAGACAAAGCACTCCTTGCGGCCTCCCAAACTCAAAGCCATCCTTGGCCACTAAGTAGCGTGGAGGGAAATAAAGTAAAGATGAACAACATCCTTCAAACAGTAACTAAGTAACAAAAGTGCTCCTTGCTGAACGATAGTCAAGTAGAAAGAATAGAGGATGAATAGATAAGCCTATTTTAAAAGGATGAAAAGCCATCACTTACCCTTGGGTGACCCCCTCCTTGCACCAGCAAGGCTGCTGTGAGCCACTACCCTTAAGGGGTTTTTCCGAGACAGACCAGGCCAGGGCCTCGGCTGACAAACGAGTGTGGGAGCATATGTTGGTTTCTCCATACATCCTTTATTCTTTCAGTAAGATACCCGCACTCACCCAACATTAAGCAAGAAGTCTTTTTGCGATTTAGTTCCACAGCTAAAAATGCACTTTCACTGGAGGTGCCAGGCTAAGGGCTAAAGCAAGAAGCCTGCACAGCGATATCCTTTCTGTAAACTGTTACCATATCGCGCCCATAGCCTGGATATCCCTTTCTTTCTGGGAGCGAGAGATTGCTCTAGGATGCTCAACTATTTAAACTCACTATAGACAAATGAATCTAATGTGGACAGCCTAAAACTATTGCACAAACCAACACAGGACAACCAAGCAGGAAGTCTAAAAGTGCACCTAGGCATAAACTTGCAAACTCCACACGCCCATCAAGTACACTTACAAAAAGAAGCCAATTCTATACAATTCGGAATATTACTATCCCCCCCTCGAAATCCCATTCATAAAAAGACTCAAATAGAATCTGTAAACACTGGCATCACAGAACACATTCAAACAACCACAGTCTTTGCTAAGGCAACCCCCCTTAATATACTTAGAGCTACTTCCACAAATTCTTGTTTTGGCTGCTAAGCTGTTTGAGATCTTTGGTGATCAGGCACTAAGGTCTGACATGCCCTATAAGAAGATTCTGAAAGAAATACACAGTAAAGCATATTCCTAATATGTTTTGTGCACGGATGCCAGTATATTTTCGAATTCAGTATATTTCCTATTTTAGCGCACTGTATGTTTCTGGTACGGCCTCTTGATGCTGAGGTCCATCAGAGAATCAAACTGGGCTGGATACTCGCAGGAAGCGGCATAGTAAATGCACCCCTCCTTTCCAACTACAGCACCCTGACTCACAGGCAGGCTTTGTATACATCTTTCACACCCCTTGGCAACAGGTCAAACTAAAATGGAAATGTCTCAGGAATTATTTAAAGCTGCACGCTAGCCAGGTGCACCCGAAATGCAAGGCACCCGAAATAGCATCAATCGCAGCCCCAGATTACAGCATCAGGAGTTAAACTATGTCCTGTCTTAGACAATGTGTGCAACTCCACATCATGGCAATGAGCCCATAATCCGCTGCCCTGCATGAACGCCAGCGCTGGTTCTCTTGAAACGCTGAGCTCCGCACGCAGCACAAGGGGCATGTGTGCCGGGGAAGACTAACATTTAAATAACATCTCTAAAAAACTTGAAGCGATCCTGGAGCTAGGGATCGAGAGCAGTCATCACACGATCAAGCCCTCTGTGCCTTGCAGCGGTTCCAGTGCTAGGGGAGGTGTTGAGAGCCCTCGTCACAAGATGCTAACAGCTCTTATCTGAAAGAGACACGTTAGTATTAGATTCCTTACCTTAGAATATCCCCAGGCGTCAGACTGGATCCGAAAACTTTTGCGTAGCAGTACCCTTGCGCGTCGGTAGGCGTCGTCTGCGGTTCCGCATCCGTCGTCGGCGTCGTGGGCGCCGTGATGACGTCGTCGGAGTACTTAGACGCCGCCTCCGCGTGCTGACGTCAGTTCTTCCTTTTTCCGCGCCAGCAAGCGCAGATCTGGAAAAAGCAGTAACCCTAGTCAATTTTTGACTAACTTTTTTGATCACTTTTGATTGTTCTCGAAGTCTCTCGACTCCGAACGGCGCCGTAGGGATGCTCGGCTTCAAGCCCTGTGATGATTGCGACCGCCTGATGTCGGTCACGGATCCTCACCGCGTGTGTTTGTCTTGTCTAGGCGTCGACCACGACGTCAAGGCCTGCTCCGACTGCCGGGCCCTCTCTTCGAAAGCCAGGCGGGAGCGGTCCCGCAGGCGCCTCGAACTCCGGCAGTCGGTCCCGCGCCGTGAGAGGTCCCGATCCCATGGGAGGTCGAGGGACAGGTCGCGGGCTCGGAGCCAACACAGCTCCGAGAGTAGGCCGCACTCCTCCGGGTCGAAGTCGTCGTCAGGTAAGAGGCACAAGAAGTCCAAGCGGCGTCATCGCTCTTCGGACTCCCCCCGACGCTCGCGCGATGCGGCCGGGGGTTCGGGTGACACCACCCACGCGGCTCCGTCGGAGTCGCGGGCGCCGCGTGCAGCTCCACACCCTCCGGTCCCTGAGCTGAACGCGTCGCGGGAGGAGATCGAGCGCTTCCTCATGGCCATGAGGAAACTCTCTCCTCCAACGGGCTCCGCGGCGCCTCCGGGCCCAGCGGACCCGTCTGGGGCCCCTAGCGGGTCGGCGGCTCCGGCCCGATGCCGCCAGGTGCTTCGGCGCCGCCGACGCCTTCGGGCCCGGCGCCGCAGGTCCCCACTATCCCGACGCCGCCGGCGCCTTCGGGCCCGGGCCGAGGGGTTCAGTTGTTCCGGCGCCGCCGGCGCCTCCGGGCCCGGCGCCGCAGGACGCCGCTGGACCTCCTTCGGGATCTGGTTCGTCGCCGGTGGATCTTACGACCTCCCCGGCGTCGGACCCTCAGGTGTCGCCTCCGGCGCCGTCCTCGGGCGGCGCCGTCCCCGGTTCCACCTTCGTGCCTGTTCAGCCGTCGGGACGGCCCGATGGGCGCCGCTCCAGACGTCGTTTGGTGAATTTCACCTTTATGAACAGGCCCCATTAGTTGAGAACCCTGAGTTTCAGGGGATGGGTGATGAAGAGGACTGGGAGGGGTCTGAGGACCCTCTGACCAGAGAGTGTCAGTCTCATGAGGACTGGACAGGAGACCTTGGGGAGGCCAGTGGCCTGGACACCTCTCCAGACACTGGTTTTGTCTCCCCTCCTACCGTGGCTTCGGAGGAGGGGGCAACCTATAGTGTGGTGCTGATGAGGGCTGCCAAGGCCTTGGGCCTTGAGCTCCCCGTCGCGGCCGTGAGGACTAATCTCCTCACTGAGGTCCTTAAACCGCAGTCAAGCTCGGCCGAGCCTCTGCTGCCCTTTAATGAGGCCTTGACCGACGTTCTTCTGGGCACTTGGTCCAAGCCCCATACGGGTTCGCCCGTAGATAGGAACGTGGCCAGACGCCACCGCCCAGCCCCGGGCGACCCATGTTTCCTGTCCACCCACCCCACCCCCGAGAGTCTGATCATCCAGGCCTCTAATTCCCAGACCGCATTCCCGTCCGCCCCGCCGGACAGGGAATCCAAGAGGTATGAGCAGTATGGAAAGAAGATATTCTCATCCCTTAGTCTGGGTCTGCGGTCTTCCAACACCGCATGCCTCTTGGGCCGTTACACCCACTCCCTGTGGGATACGGTCGCGGATGTGCTGCCAGAGTGTCCGTTGGAGGTACGGGCGAAACTCGGCCAAGCCCTTGTGGAGGGCCGGGACGCAGCCAAGTATTCCATTAGGTGTGGGCTGGATACCACCGACTCGCTAGGCAGAGCGATGGCAACGACGGTGGCGGTCAGACGCCACGCCTGGCTGAGGTCCGCCAACTTTTCGGCAGATGTCCAGAACACACTCATGGGCATGCCGTTCGATGGCCGTCGCCTCTTTGGCGACAAAGCAGACCATGCGCGCTCGAGCGCTTTAAGGACTCCAGGGCTACGGCCAAGTCCTTGGGCCTCTCGGCCCCGCGCCAGCAATCAGCTGCTTATCACTCCTTTCGTGGCCACGGAAGGGGTGCACCCACACGTGCCGCTAGCCACGCTCCGCAGGGCAATAGCCAACGCGGTGGCGGCCGTGGGAACCGCCGTCTGGGCGGTAGGGGTCAACGGCGAGGTCAGTCCACACCTTCCCCCGCAGCATCCGCCTCAAAACCCTCCTAGTCCGTGCTTTCAGGCCCATGTGATGCCAGTGGGGGGCAGGGTTTGCCATCACCACCTCCACTGGCGCACTGTCACTTCGGACAGGTGGGTGCTGCAAATTGTCCGAAGGGGCTACTCCCTCCCCTTCGAGGCGACTCCTCCAGCCATGCCACCGCAGAACCACCGTGTATTGGGGGATCATTTGCGACTTCTGCAGGAGGAAGTTACGGCCCTCTTGGCCAAGGGGGCCATCGAGCGCGTTCCTGGGCCAGAAGTGGGTGTGGTTGTTACTCCCACTACTTTCTGGAACCCAAGAAGGGCAAAGGGGGCCTACGCCCTATCTTGGATCTACGGAACGTCAACGGCTTCCTCCGGAAGGAGAAGTTCAGGATGCTGACACTGGCTCAGGTCCTAGCTGCCCTGGACCCGGGAGACTGGATGGTAGCGTTGGACTTGCAGGACGCTTATTTCCACATCCCCGTCCTGCCGGCCCACCGGCGCTACCTGCGGTTCACGGTTGGCCACGAGCACTTTCAGTTTACCGTGCTCCCCTTCGGCCTTACCAGCGCCCCACGGGTGTTCACAAAGGTGATGGCGGTGGTCGCAGCTCATCTGCGCAGGTTAGGGGTTTCAGTCTTCCCCTACCTCGACGACTGGTTGTTGAAGGCGGGCTCGCCCCAGACAGTCGTCAGCCACCTCCAGACTACGGCAGATCTCCTGCACCAGCTGGGGTTCTCCATCAATGTGCCAAAGTCACACCTGTGTCCCTCTCAGATGCTCCTCTTCATCGGAGCAGTTCTGGACTCGGCGCAGTTTCGGGTTTATCCGCCCGAACAGCGGGTCCGGGATATTCAGGCTCTGATTCCCATCTTTCAGCCGTTATCCCGGGTCTCGGTTAGGTTGACGCTGCGGCTTCTGGGGCTGATGGCCTCCTGCATCCTTCTGGTGCATCACGCCAGGTGGCGGATGCGGGCTCTGCAGTGGGACCTGAAGTTTCAGTGGGCCCAGCATCAGGGCAATCTGTCCGACCACGTCCTGATCTCGGAGGGCACTGCGAGACAGCTGCAGTGGTGGCTCACGGACCGCGATTGGGTCAGCGGCAGATCCCTCTCCATTCCCCAACCGGAGCACGTAGTTGTGACGGACGGGTCCCTCCAGGGCTGGGGAGGCCACATGGGAGAGGCGGAGATCAGAGGCCTCTGGTCTCCGGCGGAGGCCCGGCTCCACATCAACCTGTTGGAGTTACGGGCGATTCGTCTAGCACTGAAGGCATTCCTCCCCTCTGTCCGGGGGAGTGTAGTGCAGGTGTTCACGGACAACACCACCGCCATGTGGTACTGCAACAAACAGGGCGGGGTGGGGTCGTGGACCCTTTGCCAGGAGGCTCTGCGCCTCTGGCAATGGCTGGAACGCCAGGGCGTGACCCTGGTGGCTCAACACCTGGCGGGTTCTCTGAACGCCAGGGCGGACGAGCTCAGCCGTCGGTGCATGATGGATCACGAATGGCGTCTGAACTCGGACGTGGCGCAAGGCCTCTTTCAGCGATGGGGAGAGCCTTGGTTAGATCTATTCGCCACCGAAGAGAACGCGCAATGTCATCAGTTCTGCGTGTTGGAATTTCCAAGGCGGCACTCGCTCAGAGACGCTTTTCGTCGCGAGTGGAGTTGCGGTCTGTTGTACGCCTTTCCGCCTATACCACTTCTGCCCTGAGTGCTGAAGAAGATCAAGCGCGACCGGGCCCAAGTCATACTTGTGGCTCCGGACTGGGCGAGAAGGTACTGGTATCCAGAGCTACTCAGTCTGTCAGTCGATCCCCCGGTTCGTCTGCCTCTTCAGGAGGACCTTCTGTCGCAGCAGCAGGGGGCGGTCCTCCACCCGAACCTGTCCAGTCTCCACCTCCATGCTTGGAGATTGAGCGGCGACAGTTGAGGCCATTTGACTTGCCTCCTGAAGTCTGTAACATCATTCTGGCAGCCAGGCGTCCCTCCACAAAGTCGGTATACGCCTGCAGGTGGAACAGATTTGTGGCATGGTGCACAGCAAAGGCTGTGGATCCTCTTGCTGCCCCTCTTTCTGAGGTTCTTCTCTTCCTTCCTTCTCTTGCCCAGCAGGGCTCTGCTCTGGGCACTATCAAGGGATACCTTTCTGCCCTTTCAGCCTTTCTCAGGCTACCTGATCAGCCTTCTTTGTTCAAGTCCCCTATTGTAAACAGATTTCTTAAGGGCATCACACACACGTTTCCTCCTGTTCCGTTTGTGATGCCTCAGTGGGACTTGAACCTGGTTCTTACATTTCTGATGTGCGCTCCCTTTGAGCCACTTCACAACTGTCCTCTTCGCCTTCTGACTTTGAAGACTGCTTTCCTGGTTGCCATCACCTCTGCCAGGAGAGTGAGTGAGCTCCAGGCTCTTTCTTGTACTCCACCTTTCCTTTCTGTCCATCCGGACAAAGTGGTGCTACGTACCAAACCTTCTTTCCTGCCCAAGGTTGTCACGGCCTTCCACATCGGGCAGTCTATCACCTTGCCTACCTTCTTTCCGCCACCGCATCCCTCTAAAGAGGAAGAGCGGCTCCACCGTCTGGATCCAAAACGTGCGCTCTCATTTTATTTGAATCGCACACGCCAGTTCCGGGTGGATGACCAACTCTTTGTTGGTTACGTGGGCGCTAAGAAGGGGAAAGCGGTACATAAGAGGACCATCTCCCGGTGGATCATCTTGTGTATCCAGGCATGCTACTCCCTGGCTAGGAAGGAGCCACCTGCTGGATTACGGGCTCATTCTACCCGAGCCACGGCGACTACCACTGCCCTGGGCAGGGGTGTGCCCTTATAAGACATCTGTCAGGCGGCTACGTGGGCATCGCTGCACACGTTTGCAAGACACTACTGCCTGGACAGCCAAGTCCGGAGGGATGGCTTCTTTGGCCGTTCCGTCCTCCAGGACTTTCTGGTGTGATTATTGGTTCGCAGACCCACCACCGGGGTTGGTATTGCTGGGGTATCTATTCTAAGGTAAGGAATCTAATACTAACGTGTCTCTTTCAGATGCACAAGTTACTACTTGTGTAACGATATATCTGTAAGAGACATTAGTTAGTATTAGATTCCTTACCGACCCACCCATCCTCCCCGTTCTGCGAACCAATATCTAGGGTTAGGGTTGTCCCCTTTCAGGGCCCTAGTTTCAATGGCACCAGTGTTGGTTTTTAACATAGCTCTGCGTTTCTGGCGCGGAACAGCTGTGTCTAAGAACTGACGTCAGCACGCGGAGGTGGCGTCTAAGTACTCCGACGACGTCATCACGGCGCCCACGACGCCGACGACGGACGCGGAGCCGCAGACGACGCCTACCGACGCGCAAGGGTACTGCTACGCAAAAGTTTCCGGATCCAGTCTGACGCCTGGGGATATTCTAAGGTAAGGAATCTAATACTAACTAATGTCTCTTACAGATATATCGTTACACAAGTAGTAACTTGTGCTTCATGCACTCGTGCTTGTGCTGGCATCCACCTTGCGGGAGCGAGCAGCGGCGCATGGGCCATCTGTTTTCAATTAACGTGCGCTGCTGCTCACTCCCGCAAGGTGGATGCCAGCACAAGCACAAGTGCTTGAAAAAGCTCTGACTAATTTCTAAAGGTCATCTCCTAGGGCAGCGCATGCGCGCTGCCTAGACGAGACCTTATGAATGTCTCCGACTGTAACGCAACTGGTGCTCTATCACGTAAAGCGCTCTGATACCTTCGGGTCAAGTTGGCACTATATAAAACTCTGTAAAAAAGTATATTGTTCATATACTTTTTGTAAAATAGAATTTTTCGTCTGAAAGAGGCTGTCAGATTAAGCGGCACTGTTCATTTCACCTGCCAGTTCAGGAACCTTGCGGTGTATTGTTCAGGTAGCTTGGTTATGTTGTGGTTGTGCATGAAGGAGGATATGACACGTGTGCATATTTGCTTAGTTTCTCGTGTCAAAGATGAGCTTTTTACTTGTGGTTTCTTATTGGCCCTAAGGTGACAGTTACTTTCCAGCTCTATTTTTGGTGATCTTCCTTTTGTAAAGTTATTTCTTTTTATTTCTTGTTCGTGTTCAACCTCTGATGTTTCCTCTCTTCTTACTCTACACTTCTTTCACTATTCTTTTGCATCTGTTTTCTTTCTACCTCTATATCCTTTTCTGATGCTTTGTCTCCGTCTCAGTCTTAGACATTCTCCTTGCATCTGTTTTCTTTCTACCTCTATATCCTTTTCTGATGCTTTGTCTCCGTCTCAGTCTTAGACATTCTCCTTCTTTGCCTTTCCTTTTGTTGTTTTGTTCTTCTCTCTTTACCCAACCCTCCAATGCCCTAACCTTTTCCCTCCATTGTGTTCACTCTGTTTTTCCATCTTTCATTCTGTATATTTCCTCGCTATTTCACTACTGGACTCTAATGTTTTTCATGATGCTTTTCTCTCTGCTGTATATCTAATCTCTCCCCCCCCCCATACTTGTGCTTGTCAGATTTTGTGATATGGCATTTGCTGGCCAATTTGTTTCCCTTAGTATGACCCTCTCCCTGACTCTCACTAACAAGATACCTGTATAACCTCTCTGTCTTTTTCTCCCTTTTAGGAGATCAGCGGTTACCGGAAAGTAACATGGCGGGTTGTGCTCTGCTACATTGGGGCTCTGTTGAGCCTGGGGATCCTACTGCTCATATTTCACTGGAAGCCAACACTGGAGGTGCTGTGCAAGTGTAGCACCTGCCCGCTGCGACAAGCTGAGTGGGTCATCATTAAGGTAAGTTTGGGTCCTGTGCAGGACACATTGAGTGGTAAAATAGGTGCAATTTTTCGAGAGCCAGCCTTCCATTTTCTTACTTTAACAGACTGAGTTTTCACTTTGGAAAAATAGTTCAGTGCATTTAAAATTCTACACTTCTCGGGCAGTCCTGAATGTTCTGCACTAAGGCAACCGTTACATTGCAGATATTTTCGTTTTCCTTAGCATCTCCAAATTCCAGCTCTTGCTATTTCTACTTCCTTTTTTAGGTCTCGCAGAGGCGTGGGCGGAGCAGCAAAGCTGCTGCCACGCCCTGCGAGAGATATTGTAAGAAAAAGGGTACTGGAAGCCCCGCCCCTCCTTTTCATTGGGTAGCGTCAGCGTTTAGGGTAAACGCTGGCTCCCCAATGGAAAGGAGTGTATTTGGGTGCCACCCTGTCCGTTTTTTGGACAGCCCTTCTGGACACCGTGGCCTGGTTTACAACTGTGGTAAAGAACTTTTCTTATCTGCTTGTTTATTTTAACAAACAGATCAGAACATTCTTCTCCACAGCTGTGAAGCAGGCACGGAGAGTGGAGGAGCAGGGGGCACGGGGAGTGCAGCTCTCCCCAGGGCAGGGCTCTCCCTCCCAGCCTCTGTCGACAGACACTATAGCAGGGGAGAGTATCTCCCCCACCCTCCCACCTTCAGCCTCTTTTATTGACTGGCGCCCATCTCCGGTGCTATGCACTTCCCGTAGACAGGACGTAGGAGCGCGAGGTTTCAAAAGCAGCGTTTGTGACTGACTGAGAATACATCCATTGGGCGTGGTATGATATCGGAGTCCAGTACTAACGTTAAATATTTCTTGCAGGATGGTTACTTTGATCTATTTTTATTGGTGCCCGTCCTCTTAAAATGCATCCTCTAATGTATTCGTTTTTGTTCCCGCGCTCTTTAGATTGGGGAGCCGTTCTTCCGGTGATCGAACTCTCCCTGCTGGTTCAGTGTGCGGACAGCGCCTCTCCCCCTATAGCCTTTAAAGAGAGCACATGTGGTGCCCGTTAACACGCGTGGCCACCTGCTTGCCACCGTCGATTGAGTCCTCTGGCTGTCACAGTTGTGACCATCGCACTGTGTGATCTCCGACCCAAGAGTTGCTTGTGGTGAATGAAGTATTTGGGGTTTATCAATTACAGCCATAAAAGTTTCAAAAATGAAAAGTCTCAGGCAGCTAATAAACACAGGTTGTCGCGTTTGGGACATTTGTCGCTTTGGGACAGTGTTTTCATCTATTGCTCTTTTGCGTTTGACTGTTCCACCTCAAGAATTTGCACTACCGAGAGGCTGCACGTATTGGGGAAACAACGCCATGCTTCGCATCGCTCAAACGGCGCCTATAGTGAGGCTAGGCAAGCTAAACTGTAAGCACAGTTCCAAAGCAGTACATATGGGATATTCACCTGCTGACCTTACATAAGGCGAGGCGGGCCAGACAATGCACAAAAGAAAATGTGTGAATGAATGGACACGTGAGGCCAGCGTACAATAACTGGGGTGAGATGAGTGGTTCTGTAAAGTGGGTAGTGTATAAAGAGAGAGCGTTGAAAAAGCACTCCAGCATAGATGGGTGAGGGCAGAGGAGGTGACTGTCAATTTTAGGGCACCGTTTTTTAAAAGTTTTGGAAAGTAGCGTAGTACCCAGTGTGTCGTGGGCCCTAGTTGTTATGTAGTGAGTGATGAAGTGATTTGCCCAGAATGACAATATGCTTCAGCTTCCCACCAGACTCGAACCCGCCTCCCCGCCTTGAAAGTCGGCGTGCTAGGATGCCCCAGGGCGGCATAGTGCTCACACCGTCATCCCCCCCCACTCCACATTTTACATTTGCCCATACAATGATTACACTGGACACATTGTTTATGGGAAAAGAACTGCTGCAGGTTTATTTTTCATACAACAAAAGTATTGCATTTTGTGGGTTATCTTATGGGTGATACAGGGCAGGAAGCCCCTCGCTGCCCCGCCCGCCTGATGAGCCAGCCGGCACGGTGGGTCGACGCCCGGACAGTGCAGCACCTTTGTAGATCCCCTTCCGGATCACGTGATCATGTCTTATACTCCCGGGCGGAGTGGGTATGGAACACCCCCGGTTGGTCAGGCCCCCCAACCGCCCCAAGGACTAACGGGTCGTGGTTTTCCAGGAACCTCCCTGCGGCTCCCGGTCTTTGGCTCTGGCACTCTTACTGTGCCAGGCAGAGGTACCCTTACTGTACTCGTCTGCCGCAGAGGTACCCTTACTGTACCCGTCTGCCTCCAGATCGCCCTGTAACTCCGCCTGCAACACAAAAGAAAACATTAGAACGACCAAATAAGCATACTGCCTGCCCAGCTGCTGGGTACGAGGACAGGGTGGGTGCAGCGAGGCAGGCAAGCAGCAGGACGACCGGAAAAGAGGCTGACCAGGAAGCAGCAGGGACCTAAGTACCCGGCCCGCCCCAAGTGTCCCCTCCCCTCACTGGTGCAACCGCCCATGGGGAGGGGCTGGTGAGGCCACAGCGAGCCTCCCCCTCCTAAGGGACAAGGAGGGTGGCTTCGACTAGTCGGCACTAGAGGGCTGCCCTGCTGATGTTCCCCTGCGGGGGACGCTGGCAGCTGCAATCACGTCGGCTTAGCTTTACAAGTTGCTCATTCTGGAATACCAGAACAGGCAAGCTGTACCTCCTGGCCTCATGTGATGTAAACAGTGTTCACATTATTAAACAGCTAGCGCTTAGAGCATGACAAGTGTTAACGGCGTGTTTACATATCCTTGTGTACTAGGCTGGGGCTGGGTAGTGCCTGTCACAGTCCTCATTTTAATGCGTGCGTCTCATCCCACACTTCTAGGCGCTGTGCCCACGCGCTGCCCATTTATATGTAGTACGCTTTGAACCCTGCTCCTTCTGCTTGTGATGAGTGATGGAGAGCGAGTGCAGATGTGGACAGTGGGGGGGAGGGGTGCACCACCTCTTCTTTACAGAAGTCAGGTGCCCACCTGCTTACACCGGACTCAAGCTGCCACTGCCCTGATCTGGAAAGACAAGCGCCTAGAAGCATTCGCATCGGCCTTTGTTTGGAATTCCATGTTTTTCATAAAATATCAGCGTTTTCTGATTTTGCTATGTCAGATTTCACACACTGACCTGAGTTTGAATGTGGACTTTAAAGGGACAAGATTGTGCTCTGAAACCCTGCAAACTGTGCCTTCTGTTATACAGTTATAATGCAGACGGATAGGGTAGACATAAGGTGTATCTTGACAGTGATCATGGAAATGCCCTGCCTTCTTGCCTCCAGTGGCCTCTTTCGTGGACGTTCCTCCCTGGTCAGCCTGTTTCTGTGTAAATTAATATTGCATCTTAATCCTGTGTGTATGCACGGCTCGCCACCAGTGACCACTGTAAAGCCTTGTCTGTGACTGCAGACGTGCCCAGGGCTCCTATGGTTTCTCGCGGTCTTGCTAGGGGCTGCGCAGAGCCACGTTGCTGCTGATATTGGGTGCTTGCATTGCTGACCGCAAAGTGCCCATCAGCCTGGAGAGCGATGAACTTCTGTGCATGGCAGTGGGATAAAGACGAGGGGCGGTGGGACGTGATTCCATACATTCTGTGTACCTTGTAAACTCCCTGTAGTGGAGTGATGGAGCGTGTGACTCGAGGGGTTGTTCTGTTGAGCCTCACTCACCTCTGTCTGCTCTGCTGCTTATTAAAGGGCGTGTGGTTTTCTCATTTCACACTCTTACTCGCTTTTCTTTTTGATTCTTTCTTCTCTCATCTCCTGCACTTATCTCTCGCAAGTTCGCTGTCTCCCGCTCTTTTCCCACCGATTCGTCACGGACACCGCGCACAATGCCATATGTGTTGCTATTAGTATTGTAATTAACAATGCCTTTTTATTTTTTTAAAGGCAATGCCATTTACAATGTCAATAGCTCAAAATAATGTAATTGCGAGACCTATTGCATTGTAAATGCTTGTTACTTTTACCTTAATGCAATTTTATTCAGGCGTTTTTCTTCATTTTTAGAAATCATGAGCTGATGTGTTTTTTCTCCCTCTGCTTAGTTTTTAGGTTTCGGCTACCGTCCCACTGCGTAAGCAGTGGGTGGGCGGAGCCGAAATCTTTTGTTAGTAGTATGGGGGCCTGAACACGCCCCTCTTCTCCATTGGCTGGCCTCGTAAATGCTGGCCAGCCATTGGTGGAGAAAAGCGTCACTGAGTTCAGGGCCCGCCTTGACGCGATTCGGGGGCGTTTCCGTGTCTTTTTTTAACTCACGCCCTCTCCTCTTCCCATTGGCTGGAATTTTACCTTCCAGCCAATGGGAAGGGGAGATCACGCCCCCGAATCCCTACAGGACGCTGTGCTTTCCGAGCAGCGTCTACCGAGGCCATGAGGTTTGTGCCGTTGTTTCTTGTTATTCCTGGCTAGTGCGTTAGTTCTGGTCCCTTAATTCTGTTTCCAAAAGCCTTGCACTTCACAATCGGTGTTTGTTTTCTGTGTGTTGTGCGCTAAAGTGGCTCGTTGTTTTTGGGAGCAGTGTCGGCTATATTATTCTACGACCGAACAAACATCTGGTGTGGCTAATTAAAGTTGGTTCGTCTTTGTCTTTTCTAGCCGCTTGAGTTGCCGCAAATATACTGTTCGTTTTAATCTTTGAGTTATTCTGCCATTCTCTTCAAAGCGTTATCCCTGCCAGCGTTATGGGGGCGGTTATCACTCTACAGTGCCTGGGCTCAGTGTGTTTTTGAAACAGATTGTAGCGCTCGGCGTAAAACTTTTACATATCTGACCCTTGCGTTCCGTGAAGTGCAAAAGCCTTATGTGTGAATAAAATGATAGCTTCCTCTTCAAAAAGACGCAGTCACAATTTAGTATCATTCAATGTTTAAATGTCAAGGTGCAACTGGTTACATTTAGTAATGGTACACTGAATTTGTCAAAAATCACTCGGGGAAATGGCACTGGTGAGGAAATGCGGCGTGTACGGGGCTTGTTTCACTCAATTGTCGACATGCTCCACGTTTCTGTTTTCAAGCGCCTGCGGTATGTTCCTGTCACTAATTGTTATTCAGCGCGTTGGCCGGAAAGATAGAATTTACCTGAAACACATTTTCATTTGGTTAATTTAAACATAGACATTTGTTGTAGTTTATTGTTATAGCTAGTGTCACCTTAAAACAATGCGGTTCAGTATTGTCCGGAGGAAGTACATTTAAAAAGTCACGACTTCATGTTGCTAATTTATTAGCGTCACTGCTTTGCCGACATCTCTCTTAATAATAATACCCGCTCTACTAATAAATCTTTGTTTCCAAAATCCACAATAACGTTAATTTAAAACGCAGCCCTTGCCTCGGATTAAATATACATAGGTCTTGGGGCGGCACATACACTTCTCTGGGCGTTAGTCATCAGACATAAAATAAATAGGTAGATTGCGGGAATTAGTTAACGTTCACCGGGCTGTCTGCAATGTGTAAGATACTTTTAACGCTTTATCCGCTAGCATTCTATTGGTCACGGATTCTCGGAATTTTCGAGAAAGAAATATGTTCAACCGGAATTTAACAAATGTATTAGGTAGTTATTTGCGCTTACTGTTTAAAGTCTTATAAAACACAAGCCGTTTATCCATGTGTACCACAACTATTGTGATGCTAAGTAGTGTCTGGAAAAATAAAAAAAATAATAACCCCCTTTAAAAGTCTCTTTTAACTAATGCAGTAATTGCAAGCAGAAAGGAGGTGTCTTTTCCCCCCCTTTGTCGCGCCAAATTATACATTTTAACAAGTTCTCCCGAGACTATTAAAGTGTATTAGTTTACATCACACGTGGGTCCGCGGGGAACGGCTGCGTGCACAGATGCAGCAGGCTTGGCAGCTCGGCGGTGCGCGCCTTTTAGTTTCTTCCTAGATCCTGTGACCCGGTGCAACCTTTGCTCTGCCTCTCCAGGCCAAGACGGTAATCGCTGTGGGCTTGTGAGGGAAGCAGAGCTCCACGGGAGGAGTTCCCTCTTTTAATATACACATCACCGCAAACACAGGATTTACGGAAACCTTTCCCAGGTAGGAAGCAATTTCTAATGGGCAACTTTATAAATACAAATGTTAGCGCCTTTGTACACGCTTCATAGATTCTGTTTGTCTGGTTTTTTTTCTCCTCAAGGCAGTGCTTTAGAATTCGTGTTTTTCCTAAAATGCCGTTTTTTGTACTTTTGCAAATGGAAAAATCGCAACAGTTGTGTTATTGTGCCTTATTCTATAAAGAGTTTAGTTCGAATTAATCGTACATACTGATTCATTTTAGCTTTGCGATGGTTACTTTAAACTTTGGCTGGGGGATGGTGTTGCAGATTGCATGCACACGAGGAAACGTGGAGCGATGTTTGTCAGCCATCAGCACAGTTATTTTCATGAGTAGTTATGTAGACGTGTTTCTTGTTGAACTTTATACAAACAAAAATGGTGCACAATGCACATGCATAGTAACTTTACCGTATCAGTCTGGTGTCTTTTATTAATGCATTTCAAGCACATGTGGTATAATGTTACTTTTAAGGAAACATTTGCTGTTTTTGGACGGAGAGAATCGCGCACAATTTATTGTTGAACCTAAAGCCTATTCAGACTAAAATGCTGATCTCCTGTGAAATATGCGTCTAATTTAGGGCCCTTGACATGATTTGCAGTCTTTTTGTGCTCATGTCCGAGCCCTCGTTAAGAACATCATATTTCTTAAACTGATACATCAAACCCCTATGGAGGCACCGTGCCTGTTGAGCTCCGTAACAACCGATTTGATTTTCTGATAATTATTTCATGTGCAAAGTTACTGTGCAATTCACTATTTAATTTGAACAATCAGTCTAAAAGAATTTATAACGATTGTTAATTTAGTTTGTAGTGTTACACAACATTATCCCACCTCTTGTCAGCTGAGTATGTTCATTGACTTGTTTTCTCAAAGTACCTCCAGCTATACTTGACTACTCATATACGCTATTTCAAGGGTTTTCAGTAACCTCTAGACTTTCTGGAGGTTTTTGTTTATAAACACGTGTTAATAGCACCGTTGACGTCTCTGATTAATTACTGTGTATGAAACCATTGTTTTTGAGTGCTGAAATTCTGACTGAAGAAAATTAAAACTTCAGTTAACTTTTCTGGGAAGTAAGAAAATAATTTAAAAAAAAACACTATCTGCAGGGTGTGAAAATCGGAGAAACCCCTTAATACAACGCTAGGTACCACCCCAAAATGTTCGCACAGTTCTGGCGCAGACTGGTTTGATTGGGGTGGAAGAGGTTCTGACTCGTGTGATCCTGGGCAAATAACCTGTTCCCAATTGCCTCGAACTGTACACATGCCTAATGGATTTACAAAGTGTAAACCACGTTTGATTTAATTATGTAAAAAGCAAATATGCTGATCCAATTAAATATTTCTACCCGAAGCCCCTCCCTATCACCTCCGGGCTTCAACAGTGCATGCTTTCGCCCACGGTTCCTCAGAGATTCCTCGAATCTGAATAAAGGTACAGGGACACAGGCAGCACTTGGAGCGGTCACTGTGGCCTGCTCCCACAGCCTTTGTGACGGGTATTGTGACCTCCTCCTAACCCTACCCACAACTGAAAATGCCTACTCGCCTGTTTTTGCCAATCATGTCTCTGAGAGATTCTTCCAGTCCGGATAATGGTACAGTGACATAGACTGCGACCAACCCCACACAAAGTATTTGTGACAGTCACTCTGACCTCCTTCTAGCCCTACACAGAAGTGAACTACTTTTTAGGCATATGCACACTCTATGTAAAACTCACCGTGGAGAGAGATAATGGCTCAGGTGGGCGACCCATCACCTCATGCAGTATGGTGTGGGTGAGCAGAAAGAAAATGTGATCGATACTGAATAGACCAATAAACGGAGGGGGGTGAATAGCATACAGCTTGGAGCAATGCATCAGCCCACACCATCCATTGGCTCTCTTGCACTTTGAGTGACAGCATTTTTTCTTATCACGAGTACAGAGCAGTCGAGCTGCTGGGGCCACTTCTTCTTTATTTTTATATATTTGCAGTTTTTTTTGCATAATTACGTATCTTTGAAGAAAAAAAAATTTAAACAAGCGCTGGCTGGCAAAACCAATAGGTCTCACCTATATGAGATATTGCTTTTGTCAATGTTTTTTTAGCCATGTTGTACAGCAGTATTGTTGCTCTGCAGAAATACCTGAACTTATTTTAAAACCCCACTATGATGCAGTCAGCACTGGCAACGTCTTAGCGCTTTTTTTATTGCTGGCAGGAGGCAGGGTGGGGCAGGAGCCAACACTGAAGTGGAGTGGAGGCAACAGGTAGGGCGGAAGACGTGGGTGGAAAACGCTTAAAAGTGGGCAGTGTTGTCTAGTGTCCATGTAATAGCTCGTCCGTAGGGTACAATAGGTCTCACATTTGCGAGAGATTAAGCTAACGGCAATGTAAATGACAATGCCATTTATTTATCTGTTTTCAAAACCAACACATAAATACAAATTTTGTCATTTACAATGCCAATAGCTCTAACTTTTCCAAAGGCGAAACCATTGCATTGTAAATGCTTGTTAATGTTACTGTCAATTAACTGCTTTTTAGGTCGTGCTTGAGACAGGGCATGTGCTGCCACTTGTGAGACATTTTGTTATCTTACAGTAGGCATAAAGCCCACCCATTGGTTATCATTGGTTGAGCTCATGTCACTCATTTTCTTCCTTCTCTTCGGTTAGCACGTGTCGTCTTCACTTACTCTTCATGTGTTTCTTCTTCCCCTGGAGAATGGCCCAAGTACTTGTCTTTTCCCTGCTCGTGCTTTTGGAACTCCTTTTTGTTTTAAAGCTGAAACGTTCCATAAGAGTGCATTATTTTGCTGGCCTTCTACCCTGGTCCCTTCCCATCCCTCCCCATGTTGTTGCTTGCCCCTCTCCATTCCTCTCCATATGGTTGCGTTATGTCACTGTTGTTACTTGCCACTCCCACCATGTTCCCTCCTGTTGCTTGCCTCCTGTGTCCCTTCGTTGTTGCTTACACCGTCTTCCCACATTACTTGCCCACTTCTGCCCCATCCCACGTTGGTGCTTGCTTGGAAACTCCACATTGTTGCATTCCTTCGTCACCCCGTTCGCCTTGGCTCCCTGAGTTACTTGTCCCATCCAACCCTGTTTCCGCTTGCCCCCTCCCATCTTCCCGTCCCGCAGAAAAAGAAACAAGCATAGGCAAAGCAGGTAGGTCTCGTCTATGTGGCCTATTGCCTTTGTCAGTGTTTTAGCCATGTTGCACAGAAGTGTGGCTGCTGTGCAGATTGGCTGAAAGTAAAAAAAAAAAGTGGTATGAGGCACCCAGTGCTGGCCTTGTCTTAGCACTTTTGTTTATTATGGACGGAGGGCAGGAAGAAAGGCATATACACCCTCTCTGTTGCATGGCCTCTCTCCTCCTGACATGCCTCCTCCCCTGCTGTCCTACCAGCAATTAAAAAAAAAATATGATGCATCATAGCGCTTTTTAGGTCTTACCTGAGACATTTTGTTAATTTATCAAGGGCTTAGAGCCTACCTATTGTTTCCCATTGGTTCACTTCTTCACCCTCAAATGCTTGCTCCTCTTTGGTCTGAGCATGCTGGTTTGACTTCCTCTTCTTGTGTTCTACCCTTCTCTGGAGCATGGCCCAAATACCACTTCCTTGCCCAGAGTCCTTCCACCGCTTGCACTTTCGGAGCTACTTTTTTCTTCTTATGGAAGCACTTATGGATGATCATTTGTTAAGCCACATTTGTGAAACAATAAAGAAAATAATACTTTACATACGGAGTAACTTAAAGGATTAGAACTCAGAAAATAAAAGTGGAGACGTCTGTTGGAGATATAATGATTTGATGTACCAACTTACACAATGTATGAAGATAGAACTGTAATTTTGAACACTGCTATTTATGTTTTAGATCAACATTTGTGATAACTAAGACCCTTGATGTCTGATAAAAAGCGGTCTCTTTTTTGAAACCATAGACTGGTGATTATGTGAGCGATATGTATGTGTATGAATGAAATATATTGGTTCCTTTTGTTTTTTTCATGATTTTAACATTGTTTACATTATTCTAGATATCTGTCGATTAATGTGAGAAATTTTGTATGGGAGATGTTTCCCTCTACGCAGATAAATAATCTATTAAACGTATGAATTGAATAAATAGAATATTGGATAATTTCAACAAAATTGTCCCTGAGCCCATTGCACGTTCATGAGAGTTTAGGACGTAAGCCAATTAAGGATAAAGGTTAGACGGAGGATTTTTTTGGTGTATATATGTGATTGTGTTCCCTGCCCCGTTAACCTACATATATAACAGGGGGTCCCTGTTTTTAATTATGCACTCCATAAGAGTACATGTACCTGCTCCTTCGGTCATCCTGTTGATTACTGCCCCACCTGCCCTTCTGCTGTCCGTGTTATTGCTTGCTCCCTCCCACTCTCCTCCAAATGTCTGTGATTTTTCTTGCTCCCTCCCACTCTCCTCCCACTGTCCATATGATTGTTCCCCCAGTCCTCCTCCCATTGTCCGTGGTGTTACTTGCGCCCTCCTGACTTCCTCCCATTGTCTGTTGTGTTGCTTTCCCCCTCCCACCCTCCTCTGGCTATCCATAGTGTTGTTTGCCGCCTCCTTCCTTCCTCCGGCTGTTTGTAGTGTTGCTTGCCCCCACCCACCCTCCTCCCACTGTTCATTGTGTTGTTTACCCTCCCCCTCTGTCATGTTGATTGCTCCCCTCCTGCTCCATCCGGCTCACCTACTGCTGTCAGTGATAGTTCCGCTTCTACCCACCATACCAAAAAAGCACTATAATGCAGCCAGCTCTGGCTGGGTCTTAGCAGTTGTTTTCTAAATGTATTAATTTTTTTACCTCAGCTGTTGCATTGTTGTTTGCCCCACCCTCCTGCATTGTTGCTTGCCCCACGAGATGAGATCACATTTTACTCCGCAGCTACAATTAACCTGAGAGAACCATCCTCACCCACCTCCAATTACCATATCTGCAGGGTCCAGGCTCTCACCCCTGAAATTACTCCATGTGAGGGCCCAGGTACAGTTGTGGGTATGTGAGGCGCTATACCTCACAGGCATTGTTGCAGGTCCTCATGCCTGAATTCTGTCCAACTTTCCTTCTATTCACTATCAAAGCTCTTTATCTGTACCAGGCTGAAAACATAGTCAATACTCCCAACCAATCCGACTTCCCTAACTTTCCCCTAGTCCATCTGTCTGAACAAGACACTCACAACTCAACGAATCAACCGACCGCCCCTTCCCTCCCGAGCCCAAAACTTCGCACTGACCCAGCACCATCTTTGCTGCAACTGCACCACAGTAAACCCCCTCTCTTATCAAATATCCCTGCCAATGACAGACTCTTTTCTCCTCCATTTTTCTTCTCTGCTATTTCTTCCCCCTTTCCTGTTAGGTTCATCGCCCAAGCCCACCTCCGGGCAGCACTTGTTACTTCATAGTCCCACGATGTCTGCTCTGCAACCAGTGGACTCTCCATTCTTTCATTATTTTATCCCATTCTGTGCATACCCCAAGCACGAGTTTTACTGAGCAGCGCACAGGTATTTGTTGCATTTCAGTGCCACTTGCCTGAGCAAACCCACATCTACCCTCCTACTGTCCACCTCAGGTACTTCACTACCTGACTGGACAGGAGGTTGCTGCATGGCGGGGATGCAGGGCTGTCTGTAAGAATATACAGGATTGTCAGCCAAAAATTAGGGAAGCAAAACACTTAGGAGAAAAAGCATTGGTAAGACCAATCGATCTCACCTACTCGAGAGCTGATTGCTTTGTTAATGTTTTGTAGATTGAGCCTGAGACGCCCATGAGCTGCTACGAGGCATGCAGTATTGGAGTCTGGCTTTGAATCCCCACCCACTCTTTGCCAATATTTTTAATTGGCTTGTGTCATTGTCCTTTGTAAACATTGGCGTCTGAGTCATTATTAGGCTTCTTAGTCCCGCCTTGGTACCGCCTTGTCTGCTTTTATTACCTCCCATAGAGACCGGACCTTTTACTTGTCTTGCTACATGGTCTGCTTTATCTTGGCTGTGAGCATTATTTTGTTGAATGATTTCCCCCTAGTCCATTCACGACCTGCTTTCCCTACAAGACAGCACGCTGCCAGGCTGGTCCGCTTTAACTTTATCGCCCCCGCTTTTTAGGTTTTGCCTCGCCAAAAAGATGCGCTCTGCGCATCTTTTTCGCGCAGGCGAAAACCTGATGAGAATTGTAGTGTGCTTTGGGTCGGCCCTCCTCATTCATTGGCTGGCTCCGTAAATGGAGCCTTGCCATTGGACGAGGGGCCTGTCCGTCAATGCCGGACCAGACACGGGGGCGTTCCCGACATTCTTTGGCTTTTGCCGACGTCACGCGACGCCGGGAACGCCCCCGATTCTGTTCCGGCATTGCCGGCACCTCCCTTGCTCCCCCTCCCTAATTCTGTGGCGGAGATTGCCAGAGTACCGTGCACGTATAGGCAGTCCGTGACGGAGATCGCCAGAGCCCCATGTACTACTAGACACACCAGCTCTAATGCACAGTGGCATAGATCGCCGGAGCACCGTGTACTCCTGGGAACTCTGTGGCGGAGATTGCCAGAGCCCCGTACACTCCTAGGCAGTCTGTGACGGAGATTGCCAGAGCCCCGTGTACTGAGTGGGCCGCGGCTGACGGAGAGCGCAGAGCGCTCAGGCCCCCACCCCTCCCGTCCCCAGCCCCCCATCCTGAGCTCTAGAGACGGGTCCCCGGCCGCCCAAGAGCCACCGGTGACAGGTCTGAATGTTCTCTTGTCCGGCCCAGGATTGCATGAGCGGACGAGAGAAACAAACCACGTCCAAGGTCACCGTCAGACTAGAACAGCCACCGCGAGACGATTGTCATGAACCAACTCTGTCACGACACGATCGACACCGCTTTCTGTTACATACACATGTATGCACGCACACATGCACCCCCACATGTGTATCACGGATCCCTGCGTTTCTTGGTCACACACTGACACCGAAGGGTAGTGGTGCGTCATGGTGTCCCAGAACTGTCCTTTCAGGAGCACAGTGCAGAGTGGAGCTTCAGAGTGCAGAGTGGAGCTTCAGAGTGCAGAGTGGAGCTTCAGAGTGCAGAGTGGAGCTTCAGAGTGCAGAGTGGAGCTTCAGAGTGGAGCTTCAGAGTGCAGAGTGGAGCTTCAGAGTGGAGCTTCAGAGTGCAGAGTGGAGCTTCAGAGTGCAGAGTGGAGCTTCAGAGTGCAGAGTGGAGCTGCAGATTCAGAGTGGAGCTGCAGAGTGGAGCTGCAGAGTGGAGCTTCAGAGTGGAGCTTCAGAGTGGAGCTTCAGAGTGGAGCTTCAGAGTGCAGAGTGGAGCTTCAGAGTGGAGCTTCAGAGTGCAGAGTGGAGCTTCAGAGTGGAGCTTCAGAGTGCAGAGTGGAGCTTCAGAGTGCAGCTTCAGAGTGCAGAGTGGAGCTTCAGAGTGCAGAGTGGAGCTTCAGAGTGCAGCTTCAGAGTGCAGAGTGGAGCTTCAGAGTGCAGCTTCAGAGTGCAGAGTGGAGCTTCAGAGTGGAGCTTCAGAGTGCAGAGTGGAGCTTCAGAGTGGAGCTTCAGAGTGCAGAGTGGAGCTTCAGAGTGCAGAGTGGAGCTTCAGAGTGCAGAGTGGAGCTTCAGAGTGCAGAGTGGAGCTTCAGAGTGGAGCTTCAGAGTGGAGCTTCAGAGTGGAGCTTCAGAGTGGAGCTTCAGAGTGCAGAGTGGAGCTTCAGAGTGGAGCTTCAGAGTGCAGAGTGGAGCTTCAGAGTGGAGCTTCAGAGTGCAGAGTGGAGCTTCAGAGTGGAGCTTCAGAGTGCAGAGTGGAGCTTCAGAGTGCAGAGTGGAGCTTCAGAGTGCAGAGTGGAGCTTCAGAGTGCAGAGTGGAGCTTCAGAGTGGAGCTTCAGAGTGGAGCTTCAGAGTGGAGCTTCAGAGTGGAGCTTCAGAGTGGAGCTTCAGAGTGGAGCTTCAGATTCAGAGTGGAGCTGCAGATTCAGAGTGGAGCTGCAGAGTGGAGCTGCAGAGTGGCGCTTCAGAGTGGCGCTTCAGAGTGGAGCTTCAGAGTGGAGCTTCAGAGTGGAGAGTGGAGCTTCAGAGTGGAGCTTCAGAGTGCAGAGTGGAGCTTCAGAGTGGAGCTTCAGAGTGGAGAGTGGAGCTTCAGAGTGGAGCTTCAGAGTGCAGAGTGGAGCTTCAGAGTGCAGAGTGGAGCTTCAGAGTGCAGAGTGGAGCTTCAGAGTGCAGAGTGGAGCTTCAGAGTGCAGCTTCAGAGTGCAGAGTGGAGCTTCAGAGTGCAGCTTCAGAGTGCAGAGTGGAGCTTCAGAGTGCAGCTTCAGAGTGCAGAGTGGAGCTTCAGAGTGGAGCTTCAGAGTGCAGAGTGGAGCTTCAGAGTGGAGCTTCAGAGTGCAGAGTGGAGCTTCAGAGTGGAGCTTCAGAGTGCAGAGTGGAGCTTCAGAGTGCAGAGTGGAGCTTCAGAGTGCAGAGTGGAGCTTCAGAGTGCAGAGTGGAGCTTCAGAGTGGAGCTTCAGAGTGGAGCTTCAGAGTGGAGCTTCAGAGTGGAGCTTCAGAGTGCAGAGTGGAGCTTCAGAGTGGAGCTTCAGAGTGCAGAGTGGAGCTTCAGAGTGCAGAGTGGAGCTTCAGAGTGCAGAGTGGAGCTTCAGAGTGCAGAGTGGAGCTTCAGAGTGGAGCTTCAGAGTGGAGCTTCAGAGTGGAGCTTCAGAGTGGAGCTTCAGAGTGGAGCTTCAGAGTGGAGCTGCAGATTCAGAGTGGAGCTGCAGATTCAGAGTGGAGCTGCAGATTCAGAGTGGAGCTGCAGATTCAGAGTGGAGCTGCAGAGTGGAGCTGCAGAGTGGAGCTGCAGAGTGGAGCTGCAGAGTGGAGCTTCAGAGTGGAGCTTCAGAGTGGAGCTTCAGAGTGGAGAGTGGAGCTTCAGAGTGGAGCTTCAGAGTGCAGAGTGGAGCTTCAGAGTGGAGCTTCAGAGTGCAGAGTGGAGCTTCAGAGTGGAGCTTCAGAGTGCAGAGTGGAGCTTCAGAGTGGAGCTTCAGAGTGCAGAGTGGAGCTTCAGAGTGGAGCTTCAGAGTGCAGAGTGGAGCTTCAGAGTGGAGCTTCAGAGTGCAGAGTGGAGCTTCAGAGTGCAGAGTGGAGCTTCAGAGTGCAGAGTGGAGCTTCAGAGTGCAGAGTGGAGCTTCAGAGTGGAGCTTCAGAGTGGAGCTTCAGAGTGCAGAGTGGAGCTTCAGAGTGGAGCTTCAGAGTGCAGAGTGGAGCTTCAGAGTGGAGCTTCAGAGTGGAGCTTCAGAGTGCAGAGTGGAGCTTCAGAGTGCAGAGTGGAGCTTCAGAGTGCAGAGTGGAGCTTCAGAGTGCAGAGTGGAGCTTCAGAGTGCAGAGTGGAGCTTCAGAGTGCAGAGTGCAGAGTGGAGCTTCAGAGTGGAGCTTCAGAGTGGAGCTTCAGAGTGGAGCTTCAGAGTGGAGCTTCAGAGTGGAGCTTCAGAGTGGAGCTTCAGAGTGGAGCTTCAGAGTGCAGAGTGGAGCTTCAGAGTGGAGCTGCAGATTCAGAGTGGAGCTGCAGATTCAGAGTGGAGCTGCAGATTCAGAGTGGAGCTGCAGATTCAGAGTGGAGCTGCAGAGTGGAGCTGCAGAGTGGAGCTGCAGAGTGGAGCTGCAGAGTGGAGCTGCAGAGTGGCGCTTCAGAGTGGAGCTTCAGAGTGGAGCTTCAGAGTGGAGCTTCAGAGTGGAGCTTCAGAGTGGAGCTTCAGAGTGGAGCTTCAGAGTGGAGCTTCAGAGTGCAGAGTGGAGCTTCTGAGTGGAGCTTCAGAGTGCAGAGTGGAGCTTCAGAGTGGAGCTTCAGAGTGCAGAGTGGAGCTTCAGAGTGCAGAGTGGAGCTTCAGAGTGGAGCTTCAGAGGGCAGAGTGGAGCTTCAGAGTGGAGCTTCAGAGTGGAGCTTCAGAGTGGAGCTTCAGAGTGCAGAGTGGAGCTTCAGAGTGGAGCTTCAGAGTGCAGAGTGGAGCTTCAGAGTGGAGCTTCAGAGTGCCGAGTGGAGCTTCAGAGTGCCGAGTGGAGCTTCAGAGTGCAGAGTGGAGCTTCAGAGTTCAGAGTGGAGCTTCAGAGTGCAGATTCAGAGTGCAGAGTGGAGCTTCAGAGTGCAGAGTGGAGCTTCAGAGTGCAGAGTGGAGCTTCAGAGTGGAGCTTCAGAGTGGAGCTTCAGAGTGGAGCTTCAGAGTGGAGCTTCAGAGTGCAGAGTGGAGCTTCAGAGTGCAGAGTGGAGCTTCAGAGTGGAGCTTCAGAGTGGAGCTTCAGAGTGGAGCTTCAGAGTGGAGCTTCAGAGTGGAGCTTCAGAGTGTCAAGAGCAATGCCAATAGCTCTAACTTTAACAAAGGCAAAACCATTGCATTGTAAATGCTTGTTTATTTAAGTTTGCAGAGCGGTCCGCTTTAACTTTAGCTGCTGCCGCGCTCTGAAACCTTTTTTTTTAATATAAATTTGGGTGAAAGAGCCCCATATGGTGCTTTCACTTTAATGGTGGCCATGCCCTTTTCTTACGACGCTGCTCGCTGTATTCAGCTTACAGCGAGCCCCATCTAAAGAAAAGGGCGTGGTCGCCATTAAAGTGTAAGCAACTCATGGAGCCTTTTACAAAAAAAAACACTTGTTTGTGAAATTCACAATCAAATGATTTTTTATGTAAAAACTCCCCATGCCGTGCTTTCACTTTAAGAATGGCTGCTGGTGCTTAGGTTGAGTCCGGGAATGTGGCGCTCCCATCACTAACTTCTCTACTGCACTTATACGACTTTGGCCTAGTCTCGACTCTGGTACGGCCCAGTGAGTAATCCTGCATACGGTGGTACCGTGGTGCGGTGCTGCCAGTGGCCCGAAAGCTTCATTAGGTTAAGCCTCCATGGGTGCGCTTACTGCTGCATGGGGCTTTAAGTGGGCCGGGTCTTGCTGGTGCTCAGCACCAGCAGTTCTAAAAAGCAGGTGCTGAAATGGGTCTCTATCCTGCTCTCGATTTTTGCCCTCAGCCTCTGTATGAAAAAAATATATCTTAACTTGGCGGCAGTACCACCCTTCACTGCCTTTGATGCAACTTTAAAGAGACTCATTATAGTCCTTTTACAGTCTCACTGTTTCAGAATGGAAGCATTTTCAAAATGCTATGCAACAAAACCATAATTGTTGCTTATTTATCTTATGCAACTAACAAGCATTGACAAATCCAACAGTACTGGCTTGTTGTAGGTGTAATGTTACTTATTGTAGTATATGTCTTAATGTTTAATTATTTGGTTGTTACCCCTCTCTCTCCCTGGAGAACAACGGCGATAAATGGCGCTATTGTGACCTCGTTTAGGCCCCAACACCTCCACTGCCTTCTCCGGACCCACACAGTTCCTATTTACATCCTGTTAATCGCGCCCAACTTTTATCTCGAGTTTTCTGTAAAGTGGCAGCCGTGTGTATCCCCTCTCCAAAGCATCAATACGTGTATAGAAATGTAGATGTGAAAATGGTCTCCGTAGCTTTTCGCTGTGCTCGTAACTTGTGGTGAAATTCAGAGCTACAGCTGTATTGAGGTTGTGTGTAGACGCTGCATACTCGATTAAGGGGATCTGTCTTTACTGCTGTACGGCATTACAAACAAAATTTAGATCTGCACAGAAGCAACAAATATGGAAATAATAAAAATACATCAATGAAAAATTAGATTTCACAGATATTTTCTTCTCTGACATCCAGGATAAGACCAATGTGTGTTTAAAGATAATACACTGCTAAAAGTAATTATGAAAGGCATGGATTCTGTGCATGTAGGAGGTTAATATTTACAGGAACAGTAATGACAGGGTGTGTTAATGAACATGTTGTAGAGATCTCTACTGTGTAAGCCACTTCTTTAAAGTTTGGTATGGCCGACTCCGCATTTCAGCTGTTTGTGGAGTGTAAAATAGTATCCCACAAACACTTCACTTTCTGGCACACGCCATTTTATTATTCAGATCAGAGTGCTGCGATCACATTGGCAGACGGGTTCCTGTCGGCTGGCGTCACAGTGGATGCTGGGTGAGCAGTGATGTCAGTTTCCTGCTGTTACCCGGGAGGCATTGTGATCTCACAGCCCTAGGGCCGATCGCTCAAGGGTTCTACGCAACGCCTGATAAGGCACAGAGAGTCAGCCGAAACAGGGATCCATCTGTTGGGGCCTGAGATGTCTTCAGTGAAGGGAGCTTAACATGCCAGCTCAAGGTACCGGAACCTTCTGTCTCCTGTGTATGTTGTCCACCTCTTAGGCAGTTAGATCTACGTCTGTCTTTAAAACTCATTGGGGCCTCTGAAACTATCAGTCTCCTTTGCTGATGTGCTGTGGGTTCTGGTGCTGTGGTTGGGTTTAGATGTAGTTAAAATCCATTCAAGTGATTACGTTGATTTGCGGTCCTGTAGTTAAGTGGAGGCGTGCTGTAGAGGTATGTTTGGCTAATAGCTAAGTTGAGATGTGGCCTGTTTGTTAAGTTGATAACTTTAGATCAAAGAGTTCTAAGTTCTAGTCCGACTTTCTCACTTGAACAAAAGTGTGATTTAGGCAGATCACAGCATCTTCCTGTGCCTCACTTGCCATCTATGCAAGCATGTGCATAAAAGTTCTACTCCAGAGCCCATCGATTTGGTGACATGCTGGGAGTAATAGGTTTAATCAATGACAAGACCTTACTGGAATCATCAAGGGCTCAGTGTGTGCCTGTTAGATGTCTGCTGAAGGGGAACTTATACCAGATGGGACCAGTAGCTACTTTTTGGATCCGTTTTATATCAAATACAAAAATGTGGTCTTTGGTTCTCCTGCACCCTCCTGATTTTCAGGTGTGCCCAAATAGCATTCCCCTTTGTTGCTGGACACCTGGTGAAGAAAACTGTGTTTGGCTTGAAGGCTGCCAGTTTGAATCTGAACAGGCCGACTGTCGTTCATCGGTCAGGGTTGGCCTCTGTGAGTCACACTGAGATGGGAAGTGTAACGTCTGGTGCTGTAGCAGGACTTTATACCAATGTGGATTTGCAGGTATCAGAGTAGGTCTTTGTGTGAGTGCTGCATGGAAACTGTAAATACGGTAAAGACCCAATGTTATGTATAAATCCACAAGAAATATTATATTTATAATAAGTTTATTCGTAGATGAAGAAGCACTCTTAGCATACATCCACAGGCTCCAGTCGTTGGCAGTAACTGAACCCCGGTGACAGTTTATACATGCAATACATTCAATACTAACAGTAATCATTAGCGAGACATGCTTATTTAATTCATAACATGACACGTGAAGAATTCAAAGGGAAATACACGTGCGGGTCGCGCACAGTGAACAAGCATTAGAATGGTGTAATATGTGCGCGAGACACTGGAATGTATACACGAGTGTGAGCGCGTGTATGGTTGTATATATAACACCCAACCTTGTTCTTTTCACTCCTGCTCTCCAGTGCTGTGTGTGGAACCCTGTTTCAGGCTGATTTATTTTGACTGTCCTGGTCCTTCTCAGTCAGTAACCCTGTTTCGCCACAGATAGTTTTATAGGTCTGCTTGACTTCTTTTATTGATGGAGCCTAATTTCTCTCCTATTTATTTATTGCTGTGCTCGATGGTTTTTGTTGTGTTTTTATGGAGGGAGCCACCAACCAGAGCATCATCACAAATCATTCAATGCCTTTTATTTATCTGTTTTAAAAACAACACATAAATAAAAGGCATTGTAATTTACAATGCCGATAGTGCAAACTCTCGTAAATGCTAGACCTATCGCATTGCAAATGCTTGTTTAGACCTGTTGTACAGCAGCACTGCTGCTGTGCAGCATGGCTGAACATAAAAAAGCGCTAAAACAATCAACACTGGTCACGTCATACTGCTTTTTTAACTTTAAACCTGCTGCAAAATGGCTATGCTTCTGTACAACGTGGCTAAAGAAAATAATTGCGCGCGTGTATCAAGAGAGAGAGAGAGGACTAGAAAGCTAGTCCGAGTCCCCGTGGTTTATATGTGTTATCAAAAGAGACTAGCTTAAATATGACCAATATTGTTAGGACTCTGATTAGATTTGTCATGGGCACCTCGTTGGTGAGTTCATGAAGCCCTCACCCACCAACCTGGTTGGTGGCATGCTTCATCATCGGGCCCACCCAGTGACACCTAATGTGTCCCGGGTGTGCTGCGACGCCTGATTACAGCGGAGCTGGTATTTTACTGAGAGTGCAGTGTGAGGTGTAAAATGAAGTGTGAGTTAAAACGGCTTGGCGAGGGTCCCAGTACCCGAGGGTAAATTAAATTTTAATAACTGGGCCCCCGTCAGCGGTTAAAATAAGGCTTGGGGATGTTTAAGGGAGGCGAGTTACTACCTCCTACATCCATCAGTTGGTTGACATGTTTCAGCCAGTGCCTTAAACCAGTGGTTCCCAAACTTTTGACTCCTGAGGACCCCCATTGAGTCACCACTGGAAGCCGGGGACCCCCAAGCAATTTGTATGAGTTAAATTTCAAACATTAACCCCTTGCGCGCTCGTGACCGAACCATTCTGTCACGAGCCACGGTGGGGCTGTGCTGGTGACGGAATGGTTCCGTCACGGCCCGGCCGCCGTGACTGCGCGGCGCTGATTTCGCACCTGCGTGGCGCGGATTTTGCCCCTGCGCGGCGCGTTCTATTGAGCGGGACTGGCAGTGACGGAACCATTCCGTCACAAGCACAGCGCCACCGCGGCTCGTGACGGAGTGGTTCTGACATGAGCATGGCGGCGCCGCGTGGCCCCCCCTGCCCCCTAGCGCCGCGGCGGAATTACCGCCGCGGCCAAGGGGTTAAAACAGTAATTCGAAAAAAATACACACGTGTGCACACAAAACAAATACTCAAAGTACTAAGGATTTTGGGGCCAGATGTATTACCATTTCATTTAGCGCCTCACAATTGGCGACACATTGAGAGTGGAAAATTGCGAGTCGCTAAATGAAATGTACAACAGTTTGTTTAACACTGTTTGGGATTCCCAATGGGGTCGCAAATTGCGAGGTTCATTAATATTAATGAGCCTCTCGCAATTTGAGAACCCATTGGGAATGCCCTCCCAGCGATGGTAGCCTGATGGGCTTTGCAGGCCACCATGTCTCGGACTGCTTTCAAATAAAGCAGTTTTTTTTCAAAAATGCAGCCTGTTTACCATGCATTTAAAAAAAAAAAATGAAAATGAAACGTTTTCATTTCATATTCTAAGGGCAGGCAGGGGTCCCTGGGACCACTGCCTGACCTTCAAAAAAATTTTTGCATGCATTTGGGAGACCCCTTCCCATTTGCCAATGCATTACCATCTACTTGAAGTAGGTGGTAATTGTGACTGTTTTGCGATCGCAAAACATTTGTTCATGGTTTTGAGACTCGCTATTTGGAAGAGAATGCCCCTTCCGAATAGCAAATTGCAAAACCTATTTAGAGAGTCGCAAACAAATTGCGACTCGCGAAATAGGCTATGTACATGGCCCAATAGGTTTTTGCATGCGCAAACGGGTTTGCGAACCCATTTGCGCATATAAAATCAGATCGTACATCTGGCCCTTAGTATTTTATATTGAAGTAATAGCCCCTCTGTCACATGTATTTCATTGGTTTTGTAGCATCTCTCATACCATTGTAGGATGTCAGAGCACTTTACATCACACACATATAGAGACATTGAATCATACATGTAAATCAGTGTGTATATAAAATGTATAAAGAGTGCTTGGTCTGGAAAAGTACAAACTCAGGATTCAGAGCATAACACAGTGGCTAGCACTGACTTTAACATAAAAAATGTTTTTTCCACCCAAATATATATTTTTAGCAGCTTCAGGATAATGAATAACTGGGACAAAATATAAGTTACTAACTGGTACTATGCAGTTTGCAAGCAGCTCATTGATGACAGTTTATAGGTCCCTCTGCTAGATTACGATTGTCACTTATGAAGTGCACAGTAATAAAGGAATCTCTGTGACAAAAGCAGTGACCACGAACCTAGGCACATAAAAGGCTGCTTTTTAAGATGCATGTTACACATTCTTTGCAGTAGGCACATTAACCCTCTGTGCTACATTAGTTAAATCAAAGCTGCCACTGAACAAAACTCTCCTCGCTCGCAGGTACATTAATCACTGGCATTCTCTTGACACTTTTATTGTTGCTGGAAAGCTGCTAATTATACAAGAAATGCTTCTGTGCTTTTAAAACTGTTGCCTGCGGACCCCCTGGGAATGTGTCACGGACCCCTGGGGGTCCGCGGACCACAGTTTGGGAAACACTGCCTTAAACTAAATCTGGCTTTCCTCAGGACCTTTTTAAAATAGAGTGTAGTGCAGGTTAAAAAGGAGTGTAATCCAGGCTATGTGTTACACTCACTAAGGTGTTTCTCTAAGTGGGAGAGGGGGGATTCCCTTCTCATATATGCCTGTACCGACAACATTGAAGACATAGACAAAACATGTAAGAAGAGGAGAGTCAAATAGGCGTCTTCGCCACATAGTCATATACATAGAGTGCCGAATCTACAGTGCTCAGTGGGTAGACTACAGTCGGCAAAAGTGTAATGGCACTGGTGGTACCATTATTGTGATTATCGCAAATAATTGGGGGTGGTGTCGCTAAAACACGGGTATCACACATATGCATGAGATACAAAGTGTGATGGGGCGTAAGTAAACACTCTTACGCTTAGATTTTGCAGCCAATGCTTCCAGGAGTGAAGCGGTAAGGGGTTGACCCTGTAGGGAAATAATGTTGGCCACTGGGAGTTAGAGACCTGTAAGGAGGGAAAAGCGCTTACCCAGAGATTGTTGCTTGGAGGTTGTCATACTCACAGCTTTTCTGGTCAGAGCCTGCCTTGTACCTGTTGCACCGTCCTCGTACTCCGGTAGAAAGAGCTGGAGTTTCTTGTTCGTTTTTATATGCTTGCTAATTGGTTAACTATCTGCACCTGTAGCTGGGAGTAAGAGTAGAAAGACTGCCCCGGGTGTGTTCCTAGCTGTCTGCTCATGGGCGGTGGAAAGACACTAGTCTCTTGCACATGAGCGGTGCAGCTTGTGTCTATTGCGCATGAGCGGGGGTGAGACACTAGTTGGTGGAAAGACACTAGTCTCTAGCACATTCGCGGTGCTGCTTGTGTCTATTGCGCATGAGCGGGGGTGAGACACTAGTTATTAGTGCTGTTGCGTGGTAGAGTATGTGTTGTGTTAAAGTCTGCAATCTGCACCCCCAATTATTTGCGATAATCACAATAATGGTACCACCAGTGCCATTACACTTTTGCCGACTGTAGTCTACCCACTGAGCACTGTAGATTCGGCACTCTATGTATATGACTATGTGGCGAAGACGCCTATTTGACTCTCCTCTTCTTACATGTTTTGTCTATGTCTTCAATGTTGTCGGTACAGGCAAATATGAGAAGGGAATCCCCCCTCTCACACTTAGAGAAACACCTTAGTGAGTGTAACACATAGCCTGGATTACACTCCTTTTTAACCTGCACTACACTCTATTTTAAAAAGGTCCTGAGGAAAGCCAGATTTAGTTTAAGGCACTGGCTGAAACATGTCGACCAACTGATGGATGTAGGAGGTAGTAACTCGCCTCCCTTAAACATCCCCAAGCCTTATTTTAACCGCTGACGGGGGCCCAGTTATTAAAATTTAATTTACCCTTGGGTACTGGGACCCTCGCCAAGCCGTTTTAACTCACACTTCATTTTACACCTCACACTGCACTCTCAGTAAAATACCAGCTCCGCTGTAATCAAGTGTCGCAGCACACCCGGGACACATTAGGTGTCACTGGGTGGGCCCGATGATGAAGCATGCCACCAACCAGGTTGGTGGGTAAGGGCTTCATGAACTCACCAACGAGGTGCCCATGACAAATCTAATCAGAGTCCTAACAATATTGGTCATATTTAAGCTAGTCTCTTTTGATAACACAGATAAAGAAAATAATTGACATTGCCGAATAGACCTGTGTGCTTTACCAATGCTTGTTCAGTTAGGGAATGGATTTCTAATATTTCCTCTTTCCTTTTTTTGTGACCATATACATATCTTTTGAGCATTCCATCCACTGTGTCAGAAGTTGGCAGTACTGATATATTGGTTCTGGCTACCTTGAGTGCATGCCATATGTTTGGGAGCTGAGGACCTGGGGTGATTATAATGTAGAGAGAAAGAAGACAGGCTCTTTTAAGTGCAGTAGAGTAAGTTTATGTCCAGGCCACTAGTATGTAATTTCTAAAAGTCTCTCTGCTATTATCTTGCTGGCACATGGAAGGTTTTTTAGCTCTCTCCTAAGACATTCCAGTATGGAGGCTCCAACCTTTCACTACAGCAGCCCCTGAGGACTTTTGTGGGACTCTGGGTACTTCACATGTACTTTTTTGGCTACATCTGTGGTTAGTGCTTGCACGACCTCTTAAAAGCCAGATTTCCTAGCGGGCATGTTCATTGAGACACTTTGCATTCAGCTATTCACCCTCAAGGTGCATGTCTGTGACGAAGGTGCTCTCAAAGTTGACCATGTCCTCCATGTACCTCTTTCATTGGTGCTCAGACAATGTATAGAAACACATTCTAGGCATCCAGAAACCCATTGCATTATTTAGACATAGCTACTTTTGATTCAGTGGAAAGAGGGGAAGTGGGAAGACCGTACACAGTGCACAAGTCAGGGGCACACGCAGGTACACCCACTATTTTTTTAGGGTGGACTCTGTTCACCCTGCAAAGAAACTGGGCCCCACAGAAATATGTTGAACTTGTCCTGGTGTAATTTCAAGACACCGGGAGACGTTCAGCAGCGCATGTATGTTGTCTGCTTTCCATTCCCAGCAGCAAATTACAGGCAGCCAGGGAGTTTTTGTTTTGACCTCCAGCTGGACCGAAGTTAAGGGGCTATCTGGCCTCCTTTTTTTGAATATCCTGACTGGGGGCGTCCTGGAACCTGACACGTGCATGTAAATTCCATGGAGGGGAAACAAAGGCACAGAGCTTGTTATCTCTTCACAGGTACTCGAGAGGCATGCTTTTGCCTTTGTTCAGTCCCTGTATATAAGCGATGCATGCACTGTAAGAATGTCAGATTTGTTGGTCTCTCCCAGTATTTAGACAAAGAACAATAGCACTATGGTATCAATCAATCAATCAAGAAATGTATATAGCGCGCTACTCACCCGGAGGGTCTCAAGGCGTTTGGGGGAGGGGGGGTCTGCTATTGCTTGAACAGCCAGGTCTTGAGTTGCTTCCTGAAGGAGAGGTGGTCTTGGGTCTGACGGAGGTGGATGGGGAGGGAGTTCCATGTCTTGGCTGCCAGGTAGGAGAAGGATCTTCCTCCCATGGTGGCTCTTCGGATGCGTGGAACGGCGGCGAGGGCGTGGCTGGTCGAACGAAGCTGGCGGGTGGGAGTGTAGAAGGTCAGGCGGTTGTTGAGGTACCTGAGGCCCAGGTCGTGAAGGGACTTGTGTGCGTGGGTGAGGAGTCGGAACGTGATTCTCTTGTTGACGGGGAGCCAGTGCAGGTCTCTCTGGTGTCCGGAGATGTGGCTGTGACGGGGTATGTCCAGGATGAGTCGTGCGGAGGTGTTCTGGATGCGTTGGAGTCTCTTCTGTAGTTTGGCTGTGGTTCCGGTGTAGAGGGTGTTTCCGTAGTCCAGTTGGCTGGTGACGAGTGCCTGGGTGACCGTCTTCCTGGTTTCGGTGGGGATCCATCGGAAGATCTTCCGGAGCATGCGTAGGATGTTGAAGCACGAGGATGAGACGGCGTTGACTTGTCTGGTCATCGAGAGGGAGGAGTCCAGGATGAAGCCCAGGTATATCTTCTATAGCGCTAAGCAACCCAATGCAGACTGTCAGAGCTCTTTACATAACTTACACGTTATACTTTGACAATAAATCACGTACATGTGTAAATCAATATGCCATACTTCAAAATGGCAGGTACAGCTAGTAGTCACTATCCAAGTACGTAGTGGCTTGTGGACCCTTCTGTAGTGGAATCTCCACAAGGATGGCTGCAAGTAGGAACAACACATGAAAACTTGATGTTGTGTATTGTTCGATGATGAACCAGAGCTGAAAACGAAGGCTTATCTCACCTATGCAATGAATGACTCCTTCACCCATAAAATTTTCCTTTTTGTCGAAAGCACATTTTATGAAATTACTTTGTCGCTTACTAAACTAAACTAGCAGCTTGAGCTCACTGTCTTTGAGGCTGCTGAACCTACAATGTCTCACCTGTTTGTCAACCACTGTAGTTAACATCTTCTCAGATATAAGACCGTCAACGGTGGCGATGTGGTGCCTCATACCTTTGGTGTTTCACATGAATCTGAATTTCTTTCTGAATCACAAAATATTACTCCAATAATGAGCTGCAATCACTTCTACCACAGAAAGAAATTAACATTGTTTTGAAAAAAAGTACAATAAAACGGGTCCCTCACAAAAGACGCCATTTGTTTGTGTTAAGTGTACTGCCTGATAATAATGCAGTAAATTCAGCATTTGGGAGTCTTCTACATCAGTCTACTCACAAAGAAATTCGGGATGCAGACTTCTCAGTTAATGGCCATTGCTGGTCTGCAAGGAGACTTTGGACGCACTCTTGGCTTGCTGAGGTTCATTTTCACTATTCAGTCATGAGACTACACAGTTGTGTAAGATTTATATTCGAGGATCAGTATAGTCACTGCAGAAAACTGTCTCTTTGTGTTTGTCTTTCTGTGTGTTCATCCAGTGTTAAATGGTGCCTGCTGCTTATCTTGAAAGATGAGGAATCCAAGTACAGCCTTACCTTCATGGTTGGCTCGTTAAAGATAAAGGAATACTATTAGCTGAAGAGTCTTTTCAGAAGACAATTGAGTTATTCAAATCTTCGGTTATCCATCAACTGGAAGAAACACATTTCACTTAGTTACAAGGAATTAACAGCTAGGGCGGTCGACCTCGAATCTGGGGAACCGGGTTAGAGTCTCAGCAATGATGCAGAACATCCTGTGATTCTGGGCAAATCACTTCATCTCGCCGTGCCTAACAAAAATTCATGTGTCCTCATGTAACGCAAGTGGTGCTTTGTAAAGCGCTCTGATATCTGATGCCGGGTCAAGTTTGCGCTATATAAAACTCAGTAAAAAAAAAAAGAAACTAAAGGAAGTCTCTTTTATAGCACCAACACGTAAAGTTTCCTTTGAGAGAAAGACTTAAATTCTTCCACACCAAGACTGATCTATGATAAATTAGTTAATTTAATTCAATAAGAATTACTAAATCCTTTTGTCCTGCTGGAAGCATACCTATTTTTTGTCGGTTGGCTTACACCTCAGCATACCGCAAGGACCTCTGTATTTCAACTGGCTCAAGAGCTTGGGGCTCTGGGACGACAAGATGGTAATTTCTCTGCAGCATTGAACTCTCAGAATGAACATCTTGGTCTCTATTTGAAGGCCACCTATTGCATTTGAAGGTTGATCTCACTGGTTCCGTTGAAGGGCAGGAAGCTGTATTGATTTACATTCCTTTCAGGGTATGTCAGAGGCAGATGCCAAACAACAAAATCTTGAAAGCAGGATCATGGAATCAGTCCTGAATTCCTTAATTCCATAATTAAGAGGGTAATGAGTTATAGTGCCAACAATATATTCTCTAGGAAAGCATTGGGCACAAGGTCACAAATGCACTTCTGTGAACAACACAATCTGTGAAGGTGGTACCTTACTGACACAGTCACTCTAAAGTATACAGAAAAGTGATGGATGGAATCTTAAATTAATCACAGCCACTGGTAATTGCTAAGGCAGCTTCCAAGTCCATCTTCCCATCACCTTTTGTGTGTTTGATAGTCACTCTGGTAGCGCTGCATCTCCCTGAAGCAGATACCCTCATAGAGAATACACTTAGAAAAGGGTTCTGAGGGGAGCCAGAATGGGAGCTGATTTTAGTCTTACTCCATTTTCCTTTTTTATTGATAGAGAGTGGCAGAATTAGCTTTCGAACCACAGTAGAAAGCACAACATTACACACATTTAAATTCATGTATCCAGAGAATCAGGGGATGACCTGTTTCTTCGCCTTATTCCAATTTCAGCGTCAATGATTCTTATACTGCACTCACCACTTCAAAAGGGCAGAGGCACTAAGTGACCATCTGAGGTTCGACTGGTTATGGGCCCTTCTCTTGTGACATTTCCACAGTGCCGCCAGTAGGATAGGAAAGAGGAACACTTGCAGAATTGAGGATGTGTATGGTTTGATGATGAGCTAGAGCTCATAAGTCCACTGGAGGGCTCACTTTGAAGAGAGTGGACAGGAGCTGGAGTTACATCAGCCCTTGAGAGCCTGCTGCAGTCTGGCTGAGCCAACAGGTGTAGTATGAGGAAATGCCATATGGCCCCATTTCTGCCTCCTCAAAAGAAGCAGTGCCCATTGACAATGCTTGCTGCCTGAAGGGTTATCCGTTTGTGACTTCAGGTCACTGGCTCAAATCCTGGAAGGTCCACTCCGGCTTCCATCCTCCTGAGGTCCTTAAAATGATTTCCCTTTAATTAGGTAACAATAAAGATCTGTTATTCAGCACCAGGGTGCTACAAGTGGTGAACGTATGCTATACAGATGCACGTTTTGCTATGTTCGTATCTGAGCAATGCTGAGAATAGGGAGTAGGAGAATTTAGTGAGGTAACCTGGTGGAGAGTGGAGATCTGGGTGACTGAAACAAAGACTGCCTAGTAGGTAAAACAAAACTGTTGCGGGTGTTGTTATTGACTGTCCCTTGCTGAGTTCTTTTTCCCAGGGATTTTCCTTTTACTCACTCCGCGTATATTTCAGCAGCTTTTTGAAACCCATGGGTGAGTGCAGAACCTCGATCCACAAGAGTAGGAAAGAATCTTTCCCTAGGCATCTTATCTGTAGAGCAGCACCTACCCAAACAAGTGCCACATCACTTTACGCTCTTTCAGTGGAGCTGGAGGTGAATTCTGGATTCTTAGTTACACCAACCAATCTTTGCTTCCTATTGGCCCAGCCTAACACACTAGCAGCGTAATGGACAGAACAGGTGTGTCAATTAGCGAAAGCCAGAAAGAAAAAACTGAATGAAACTAAACAGAAAAAAAGATATGGTTATAACAAATTATTTGATGGAGTTTAGGATCCATTTACATGGTTGGAATGGAAATCCTTTGTCGTGTGTATGCATTTTTAAAAGAATCCAGCACAGTAAATATTACGTTTAACTAACGTTTTTGATATCTGGGTGATTTGCTAAGGTAACTAATGAAAAAGACCCAAAAGTGTGATGCATTGCTGTTGTTTGGCTGCAACTACTGATTGTTGTGGACGGGGGGGGGGGGGGGGGGGGGGCAATATGAAAATCTATACTGTAGTTAGAGACATGCTTGCTTTCATAACCATACCTATTATGGTCTAACAATACCGATGCAACACTCCCCCTAAAGACATTGGTTCAGAATTAGTTTTAAGTCTGTTGGGGAGCTCTTTTTTTGGATGCGCGCAGAACACAACTGTTTTCGATGGGTGAGGGGAATACTACTAATTATAATCACATAGGACGACTGAAAAAGCCACGAATATGCAAAAGGTTGTCATGTTACACTGAATTTACATTTTCCTTCTGCACCACATCGGAATGTGGAAATAGGAGCCTCCCGTCCACTTGTTCTGTCTATGCATGTGTCCTGCTGTTCGTTCCAAACGTGCACTTCCTATGTCCCTCCCAATGCATACCCCTCTTCCATCTGCAGTGCAGTGTGACTCATTAAGCTGTCTTTGTTCCAGGACAGATTTGGAAAGCGTTTTACCGCCGAGGTGCAGAAGGAGCAACTAGGAGACAGCAGGTGAGAGTCTCGGTGTGTGTGGCTATCACTTGAAGCCTCCATACACCAAAACCCCCATTTTTCTTCCAAGCTGACCCAGGTGAGTGAGGGTGTATGTGTGTGTGCGCGTGTGTGCACCTGCTGTCTGACCTCTCGCCCAGTATGCGCCTTTTCTCTTGCATTGCTGGAAAATTGCATGCGTATTCATTTCCAAACTACACTGCTAAGCCACACAAGTGACAGAAGTCCTTCTTCGTGTTTGTACTTTCTGCTCCCATCTTCCGGCTCATACTAACACTGTCATCGTTTTCTGACCGTACAGTCACTGATCTCTCTGATGCACTGAGAGCATTTGTGCTTTGACTCCATTCCTAATCTAATAACACGGGCAATTCTTGAAGTCTTTGAAAGTAATAAGTATAAATTCAATAATGAGTATTTGTCCTATATATGAATTTTATTCTCAAGTCAGACTATATTTTTGATTAAGGCCAACACCTTTTTCACGAAAAACGAATCGCTTCATCTTTGCCATAGGATATATTCCACATGCAAATGCTGTTATTGATTCAGAGCGCAGTTTTATTACTACATTAAAACGTGACAGTGTTAATAACGAAAAAAGGTAGTAATTCGCCGAAGAAAGTGAATAATAGAGAAAAAAAAGTACACGAAATAATGGAAAATATGGGACAAAAATACATAACATCTATACGAAAAAATACAAAATAATTCAATTAAAAGCAATGACCTATTAGAACACATAAGGAGAGAAACATAATAAAATGATGTCACATGACTAAATACCAGACATAAAACATCAGTTACAGCCACAAGTCAGAGTCTAGAACGATTGACAGATTAACATTCTATTTTAAACATCACGGTTACACAAAAGTAAAACTCAATGTAAAATCTTGAAACGATAGACAGGACAGATGCCCGGTGTTACAGAGTTGTTAATGGAAAAAAAGGGAGTAAAGAAAAGAAAAATCCTTAGTGTCTTACATTTTTTATAAAAAAGCCTTCATACATTGAATGCTTCAAAAGCACCGAGTTTATTAAGAAACATTCACCCTGTGTATCACCATCAGCACAAAAGGATAAGAGTAAATGCAAAAAGGTAAACAAACCATGTTCATAATTGGAACGATATTGCACAAAGGTAAAGTAGTGTAGTGAAACGATGCTGGGTTCTCCTTCACATGCAAGAATCTGTCAGTAAAAAGGCAATGTTTAATAAGAGAACTTAATTAAGGCTGGTTATTTCGTATTTAACTGGTAGGTTGGTAACCTAATCGTTTGCATACAAACACTGTAGATCCAGTGTGTGCTGTTATTATAATCCTTTTATTCTTATGAAGGGTAATATTCAAACCATTGTACCTAAAACATTAACATGGGTTGTTTACCTTTTTGCAAATTACCCTCCCAGTATGTCAGAATTTAAACCCTGGTGACAAAGCTGCTAACTGATGTCAGTCTGACCCCTACAACATTTGTATGTTTTGCCTGGGGCTGGATCACAATCCCTTGTCGTGTGATTCATGCATCATTGCATGTGAAGGCAATCGGAGAGAGGGTGGCTCCATTGTACATGCCCCACCTTATCCGGAAACCGAAATATGTCACTTGGAGTGGCCTTCCAAGCCATCCTTCCAAAGGAGGTCTCACTCTCAAATGATCAGAGTCGGCAATACCTTTTCTGTTGACGGCTTCTTCCTGATCAATCTCAGGCAGGTTGTGGCTTTTTGTAAGGCCATGCTGGACTTTTTTGAATTGTGCCTCATCCCTCTATGGCCCTTCCGGCTCCCAAGCGTGGACGAGTCCCTTCAGTTTCCTGCAGCTCCAGGCCTGATATCCCATGACCCTGGGACTTTAAGGCCAAAAGCTCGGTCCCCTGACAAAGATGCTGCTTTTGATGTTCCATCCGGTACTGTTCTTGAAGCAGTTGTCGATATCACCCCAACTCAAAAAATGAAGAAATCCTTTGAATGCTAGGGATGAGGTCAGAATGACATATGAGGAGGAGCCTCGTATTGACCATTTGTTTACGGATAGCACACATGGAGGAACAGTTAAGATGCTGAGTTTGGACTTCTGATTTACTGAGGTGGATAATATCTAACTCTTCCATTATCCTAATGATGTTATTTTTTACTGGCTCTTCAAAATGCCAGTGGCATTAAAACATCCCCTCAGGTTGATCATTCTAATCCTTTGAGCTGTCTCTTGGATAAAGTTTGCTTGTTAATGGCTGTTGAGGGTAAAGCAGCAGAGGCACTGAATTGCCCTTCCATTCTTGGGAGAAGGTGTGGCCTAATGGCTAGGACAGTCTACCTCGAAGCTGGTGGGCCGGAATCAAGTTTCATCCGGGACGCTCAACATCCTGTAATTCTGGGCAAATCACTTAACCCCTTCGCTGCGGGGCTAATTCCCCCATGGTGCTGGGGGGAGGGGGGACGCGAGCGGCGCACCGGTGCTCGTGACGAGCTGAGCTCGTCACGCTGCACGGTGGCGCTGTGCTCATGGATAACTGAGCTCGTCATGACCACACCCGTTTCTTAGAACGCTCCGCACAGCAGGGGAATTATCCCCGTGTGGGAGCGCCGCTGCGGTCATGACGAGCTCAGCTCATCATGAGCACAGCGCCACCGTGCCTAATGTCGAGCTGAGCTCGTCATGAGCACGCAAGGTATTAATCTCCCCATGCCTAACTAATAAATAAAAATGAATTACTCCATCTGTAACACAACTGGTGCTCATGTAAAGCGGTCTGATACCTTCGGGTCTAGTTCACGCTATATATATAAAAATAAAAAAAAGATTCTTCTGAGCCAAATTCTCACATCCTCATAGAAATTCTACAGCTGTCTCTCCTGTGACCCCAGAACTTCTTCTGCTGTTCAAAAAGGTCTTAATGGAACTAGTGCATTCAGCATGAAAAAACTCTTCTAAAGCCTGGTTCACTTGCAGTAACTGGCATTTCCTTTCAACCTAAACTTTTAGCAAGAGAGCTTGTGGTTCAAGCCTATTTGCTTAAACTGAACCCCAGTGTGTTACGTAATGATCCTCGAGACCAGGAATCTAAATGTCTGGACTCCATGGGGTATAAAGTGTTGGCTTTGTTGCGTGTTGCCTTACACACCACCAATGCCATGTGCCTTTTTGTGTGGTATATGCATCCACTTCAAAAATGGGATAAGTGGCTACCATTAGCTTCCCGAAAAAAGTCAAGTGACTATTCTCTGAGTGTTAAGCATGGCATGACTCTTCAAACAGATTCTGGAATATAGACTACACTTGGCTGATGTTAGTGCTCTCTCTATAGCAGCACCTGTGACCTTGCACAAGTACACCTGGATGCTCTCAAGATTTTTAAGAGATGTCCAGACTGTCTTTATAGATCTGCCTTTTGCTGGTGAAAAGTGTTTCTTGGAAAAACCTGACTTCTTGAAGCTTTTGAATGACAGCTGTGTTACAGAACATCCCTAGTGGCTGGCCTCTACATCAAAATAGTTTCACCAGCAGTACAGCCATTCGTTTCTAAATCTCAGCCTTCTCAGCAGAAACTGCCTGAACTACCAATGCAAACAAATCTGCAGTTGCTCTTTTTGTGGAAGGGAGTGTCTTAAAAGGGAACCAGAAGCAACAGCTCCAATCTCCCTTCATTTCCAGTGGTTCAGCTGCTGGAAAGCCACTCTGAATTGCCGTCCGTCAACCATCTTCTTCTAGTCTAGGGGAGGGAATTCTGTTTTTTTATGCCCAGTGGGAATTGATCACCATAGACCAACGGATGCTTCAGCTGATCTGCTTTGGCTTATACTTTGAAGTCTTTTCTCTGGAGCATTTACTACAACCATGAAGTGTTTTACAGACCATGCCTCACTCCTGAAGGTGGAAATCCTGACCTTATCACTGAAAGGGTCATCAAAGTGGTACCCCCTGGAGGGGAGAGTTGCAAGGGCGTTTCCTCTACTTCTGATCCCCTAGAAAATAATGGTCCAAGCAAGAGCCATTCTGAATTTGAGGTTGCTCAACCTTTTTGTCCTCCTGGACCTGTTCAAGATGCTGTCTCTGAGTTGGGTCCTGTAGGAATTTAACTCACAGGACTTGATGGTCTCCCTGGACCTCTTGCTCCGGGTTCATAGTGCGGAGATTGTGTTACTCCCGCCCTGTTGTCTGATTGTCCCCCTGTCGCCCACCCCTTTTTTCCCGCTCCCTTCCCGGCAGCGTTGCTTCTCCCACGCTCTCCGCCGGCCCTTGGTCCGCCGCGCCCGCCGGTGCTTTCCCGTGCCGGGCCCCTAACTATATTTCCCATTGACGCCCCTGCCACCTTCTGTCCCTCTTGGTTATTGTTCTTTTATGTGCGCCCTTTGGGGTGTACGTGACCCTATGGTTTTCTGGTGCTGTTACTTTATCACTCCTGGATCCTTATGTCGCCATAACGCCCCTCATTGTAACTCTTTGCCTCTCTTGGTCTGTACCTTAATGCTGTGTATTATGACTCTGCACGGAATTTTTCTCTGTTTCTTATGTTTCTGTTTTGCAACAAAATGTAATAAATAAAATATAAAAATAAAAAAAACTCTACCCATGTTATGCATCTGGTCTATTCCCATCTGGGGTTTCCTACATAAAGATCTCATCCACTGTGTTAAATAAAAAACATACTTGTCTGTGCTCACAAGGCCTAATTTGTGTTTCCTCCGATTCCGCTTATCTCAAGGTTGTTCACAGAATGTTTGCGAGATTGGCACAGAGCTGATGCTCCTCACATTTGACTTTACAATGAGGATTTAATATATCAATATGTTGGAGCTCAGTGTTCAACCTTCTTTCCCAAACAGGGCAGATCTTCTTTGGCAGCAGGTTGGTCTTGTCCTCCACCCCTTTATTTTGACACTTCATCTCCACCTTTGGAGATTTAACAATTCCAATGAGAGATTTCTGACATGTACATCTTGCAGCAGTTACCTTGGATTATGGAAACCCCTTCTAGGCTTTAGACTGGTGCAGGAAACTTTGTTTTCTAGCAATGGCTCCACAGCGATGCCAGGTCTTGCCATGCAACTTAGGCCATGACTCCGATGACAGACGTGACAGCACCAGGGTATGTTAGACAGCAGTGACAGTGACATCAGTTCCTGTTTTTGTGCACTTTATCAATGTGGTCTGGAGCGCATATGGTGTCTTACCATTAAATTCTCAACTTTTGATAGCAACTCTGGTAGTTCAGACCCTGAAGCCTCCAAATGTTATGTTATGTTATGTTATGTTACATTTTATTTTTATAGCGCACAGCGACTCAAAAAGAGTATCCTGGCGCTTTCACAGCGAGACCTACAATAGGTAACACAACACGACAACAAAGCAGAACAAAGATGTGATAAACAGAAAAAGAAACCTATAAAGTAAACAGCCAGGTTTTAAGACCTTTCCTGAAAGCCAGTAAACTCGTGGCACCACGAAGTGTCAGTGGCAGAGCATTCCACAGCTGGGGGGCACGCAGACCAAAGGAGCGACCCCCAATGCGGGCTTTTTGAATACGCGGTACAACTGCCAGCAGCTGTGACTCTGATCTAAGTGCCCGTGCCGGTTGATAAAAGGACACTCTCCTTTGGAGGTACTTCGCACCTCCAGAGTGTAGGGCCTTATAGGTCAGAGTCAGCGTCTTAAAGATAATGCGCTTACGAATAGGCAGCCAGTGCAAGGCCTGCAAGAGGCATGACGCCCTAGCTCGCCTATTAAGACCATAAATGGCTCTCGCCGCCGCATTTTGTGTCACCTGAAGGCGCTGTAGCAGATACTCCGGCAGGCCCAGGTATAGGACGTTGGCATAGTCCAACCTGGACCCGATCAGAGCCTGCACAGTCAGTTTCCGGTGTTCTTCCGATAACAGGGGTAGAAACTTTCTTAATACCTTCAGGAGACCAAAGCAGGTGCCCGTCACTCCCAGAATCTGGGCTCTCATTGACAGACCCTTGTCCATCTTGACACCCAGATTCTTGGCCACTGCAGATGGGGCAGAAGGGGGAGACATGTCTATAGGCCACCAGTCATGCCAGTCAGGCTCAGACGTACACCCGAAGAAGAGCACCTCAGATTTCTCGGGGTTGCACTTGAGGCCACCCAGATTAAACCATCTGAAAACAGCCCCAAGGCACTCCCGGATGCTCTCCCCATTAAAATCTCCTCCCCTCTCACAGGAGAAGAGGAGCTGAGTGTCGTCAGCATAGGACACGATCCGGGCCCCGCAAGACTCCGCCAGAGCCGCCAAAGGGGTCATGAAGATGTTAAATAGGGTCGGGCTCAAAATAGAGCCCTGAGGGACCCCAACACCCAATGGCGGCATCACAGCAGAATCCGGCGTGGTCCAGACCGTTTGTCGGCGGTCGGCTAGAAATGAAGAAAACCAGCTGAGCACCGTCCCCCTGAGGCCTATCTCGAAAAGTCTCGAGAGCAGGCGTTCATGGGGGACGGTGTCAAATGCCGCCGACAGGTCCAACATGACCAGCATGGCCCTGCCTCCGGAGTCCAAAACTCCTTTGATGTCTTCTGACACCTCCAGAAGTGCGGTCTCGGTACTGAGACTAGGGCGGAAGCCTGACTGGGACGGATGCAAGAGCTCATGCCCTTCCAAAAAATTGGAGAGCACCATTTGAATGTGTTTCTCCAAGACTTTCATCAAGGCAGGCAGGAGTGAAATTGGTCGATAATTGACCAATGCCTCCGGATCAAGACCAGGCTTTTTCAATAAGGGGATCACCATAGCCTGCTTCCAGGCTAATGGGACCAGGCCCTGGCTCAATGAAAGGTTGAGCAGCGGGTTGACCAGAGGATTTAGGACTTCCGCCATTCTCGCAAGAAACTTTGCCGGACAAGGGTCCAAGGGCGAGCCAGATTTAAGAGCGCCCAAGAGTCCTAACGACTCAGCGGCCGACAGGGGGGGAAAAGCTGCCAACAGTGGGCCAGATGAGGCGGCAAGGTGGAGGTCCTCCCTTATCCAGGTTGCACCCGCAGGCGCCACCAGGTGAAGGGAATCCTGGATAAGCCTAATCTTGTCCGTGAAGAACTTGGCAAGGTCCGCCGCCCAAGACTTAGGGGGCATATCATGGACGACATTCGAGCGAGGGGCTGTAAATTCCCTCACTATGGAAAAGATTTCCTTGCAGGAGTTAGCGGCAGCCTCAATTCTCCCAGCAAGGTAAACCCTTTTTCCAGCACGAATGTCCCGTTGGTAGGCCTTCACCGCAGATCTATACAGCAGTTTAGCCTCCGGATCGTATTGGGCACGCCAAGCTCTTTCCGCCGCCCTACAGGACTGCCGGGCCGACGCCAGTGTCGCCGTAAACCACGGGGCCGAAACCCGTTTCATCGTGGAACGGGGGGCGATCACTGGGGCAAGATCATTAAGTCTATCCATTAACCAGCCCTGCAGGGCTTCCAGGTCCTTCTCAAGATCCCCCGTGCACAAGCACGGGTGCTCAAGAGCCGCCTGTGCTAGCATTGCTGGTGTTACCGAGTGGTAGGCCCGGTGGGCGCGTCGCTGTTGCTGAGACCCCATATTGACAGGTCTCATCACACCCTTGACCAAAAATTTGGCCAACCAATGATCGGACCACAACACCGGAATTATCTCCTTCACCTCAAGGGGGGAGGTCGAAAAAACCTGATCCAAGGTGTGCCCCTTCACATGGGTGGGCCCCACGAGAAATGGCGTTAAACCCAAGGGGGCGGTGGCCTCCAGGAGTTTGATGGTATCCGGGTCTGATGGTATATCCATATGAAGGTTAAAGTCTCCGGCAACAATACACTGAGCAGCTTTCAACGCCAGCCCAGATAGGACAGACTCCAAATCTTCGAAAAAAGTGCCCAAAGGGCCAGGTGGTCTGTACACCAACAAACCCTTAAAGGAGTGGTGGGGGGCCAGGGAGATGGAGAAAGCAAGGGACTCAGAGCCCCGGATGTCATCAATCGGCAAGATGGAGCAAACCACGCTTTCCTGCACCACCAGGGCCACTCCTCCACCTCTACCCCTGGGTCTATCCTGCCTGTAAATACTGTAGCCAGGAGGGATAGCCGCAGCCACATCAGGGTTGGAAAACTCCCCCAGCCACGTCTCAGTTAACATGAGACAGAGGGGCCTCTCCAACTCTAAAAGGTCGAAAATCTCCTGCGCATGTCTAGCGAGAGATCTGGTGTTAAGCAGCATGCACAGGTGGCCAGCATGCACGTTAGGTGTACTGGGGACAGAGGACACAGCACGGCTCGGACGCCAGCCGCAACCAGGGCAGCAGCACTTACCCAGATACCGACCAGGATAGACGGTCCGGCAGCCTCCATGAGGGGGGGGACAAGGGCAAAGAGAGCGGAGCTCACCAGATGTATAGTGAAGCCAAGACGACTCTCTACCGGAGTCAGAAGATGGAAGAGTCCTGGCCGCCGCCCCGCCCGCCTCCGGGACCCTGACGGGCGCAGACAGGCTGGACTCTGGCGTGACTCCGGCGGTGATCCGGCGTACCCGCTGCGCGTGACCGCTGCGCGTAAGCATGACTCCCTTTAAGAGGAGTCCGTCGCCTGAGCCACTGGAGCGCACACCCCTCACCTAAGATGGCCGCCACAAAGCACTCCTCCACACACAGCCCGCCCACAGGAACCGGGACCCGCAAAAGCGCGGTGGAGGGCACAATTATGGTGCAGGTGAGTGGGGATAATCTAAAAACAAGGGAAAATCAATTTAGGCTTCAACACAAATAGTCAAAAGGAATGTTAAAAAACGGCGCTAAAATGCAGCCAGAAAGCGCGCCTCAGCACAGCGAGCCGCCGAGCAGCGTTAGGGTAGGTCTCGTGTCCTAGCTAGCAATCAGCAGGACTCAAGATGGAAAGACCGAGCCTCTAGGTTACCTCCCTTAAGAGGAGTCCGTCGCCTGAGCCACTGGAGCGCACACCCCTCACCTAAGATGGCCGCCACAAAGCACTCCTCCACACACAGCCCGCCCACAGGAACCGGGACCCGCAAAAGCGCGGTGGAGGGCACAATTATGGTGCAGGTGAGTGGGGATAATCTAAAAACAAGGGAAAATCAATTTAGGCTTCAACACAAATAGTCAAAAGGAATGTTAAAAAACGCAGCTAAAATGCAGCCAGAAAGCGCGCCTCAGCACAGCGAGCCGCCGAGCAGCGTTAGGGTAGGTCTCGTGTCCTAGCTAGCAATCAGCAGGACTGAAGATGGAAAGCCATACCTTCTTAGACTTCAGGCTTGGCTCCTAAGGTGGAGTCAAATTCTGCCAAATCACTGTCCTCTGTCCTCAGTGCCTCCCTCGGCACTGATCACAAAGTTGGTGGTGATGCCTCCGATTGGGCCAGTTCCAGCATTTACCATAGAGTCAGTAGGAGAAAGTTTCATCCCTTGGGGCTAGGGAACAAGTCAGGATTAACTTCAACGATGAACCACTATGTGAACCTCTTCTTAATGCCCAAAAGGTTCACCTGTTTTGATTTGATTTTTGTTTCACATTCAGATGTCTTGTTGGCCTTCGTTTGGATTTACAAAATACCAGTGGCCTAGATACTTTTCTAGAAGTTGATATACCTACCGCTCTGGCCCTCTGTAGAAAGCAGTCTCCTCTCTCAAGATATTTGTTTGGAGGGTGGCAAAAGCCTTGGAATTGACTATCACTTTTGTGGGAGTCACGTAAAGCATTCTGTCAGAAATGTTGCATGCCTCCACAGTTGCTGTGGAGCTGTTATGTTTTTTTAAATTAAGCTCTCCAAGACCCCTTGATGGAGGCATGAACCCTTTTTGGGCCAAGTAGCTAGTCCAAGATACCTGACATGCTTTGGGTCACAAAGTTTTTGTCTTTGGTAGTGTGGCAGTGCACACAACTAATGCCACCTGCCATTTCAGCTGCTATGTCCATGCTTTATGCAAACTAGCAAAACTCACGGTCATCAGCCTGCAAGAGAAGATGAAGAAGCTGTTCTTGGACCTGGTGCGTGATAGACTGAATGCGTTAAAACAAATAATGAACTGTGACTTCGCGAACAACATTGCCCAGTCTATGAGTGTGTCCATCAGTCAGTGGATGGATTCCACTGGCTTTTTGGGGGATGTCCAGATTACGCGTATGGACGTGCCCTTTTACAGCGAATAACATATATAGAGAAAGCAGATTGTTCACTGGAATGCTTTAAGAACAGCATTGAAAGATACCAAGTCCTTGTCCTGGTCGCAGCTGCACAGCAATTCCACTAATAATATTGTAAGTTCCATGATTACTCTAGGGCTGTGCAGAGCAAGCAGTGGCAACCTTCTCAGACTCCTCAAATGCCTCAGTAATTGCATCACTTCTTTTGAACAATGGTGGTTTTAGAAAGCATCAGCTACAGCAAATTCTGTTCATACCATCTTCTGCTGGCCCTGCCTCCTCTAAACTCCTTTGACTATCCCCACCCTGGCACTTCCCGCCTATGGATCCCTGTGGAGGCCTTCATGCTTTGCTGGTCTTGGGCCTGCTGTAATTGTTTCTTCTGCTCCAGCTCATAACCAGTACTGCAGAATACTCAGGAGGTTCTGACGCAGCTGATTCAGATTGTTACAGATTGGGCGAGGTGGATTTGGTATGCCGAAGAGTAGGCACTCTTCTTTTGGCCACCTCTTCCCTACTGCACAGATTAGTAGATCGGTCTTGTACTTCACCTCAATTCCAGGACGTTAGGACTGCACAAGAGGAGATTTAGCGGTACCAGCTAGAATCCTTTTGTCCTCCGGAAGAGGTTGCAGACCTCGTCCTGGTGGCCTGTGAGACTGCTACCAAATCCATCTAAGTAGGCCACTCTAACAAATTTGTGTAGTGCTGTGAGTAGGAATGCATCAATACTTTTAACTCTCACCTTTCTGATGTCTTGAGGTTTCCATTGTCTCTTTCCCAGCAGGGTGTGGCTGTGATTGTGCTTAAAGGCTACCTAGCAGCTCTGTCTCAGTTTATTTGCCTTCCTGATCAACCTTCCATACTTAAGTCGCCGCTAGTGGTGTGTTTTAAGAAACAGTTGATTTACTTGTTACCTCCCACTTAGTTTTTTTGTCCCTCAATGGGATTTGAAGTTTGTTTTGACATTCTTAATGGCCTCTTTTCGAGCCCATACACAGCTGCCTGGTGTGCTTTATTTGTTGCTTTGGTGGCCGTCTCTGTTCCACTCATAATGCCTCGATGAGGAGCAGAAACCTTTATAGGAACTGATTTCAATACAGAGATTGGCACCAAACAACATACCCCTCTGATGTAACCACAAGAAAATGGCAACCTATTCTGTCTATGCTGGGTGCTGGTAAAACATTGTCCATTGGTGTGAGCCGGCAGGTTTACATCCTTTTCAGGCTTGCCTGTCGGATGTTATGCATTTTGCGCTCTCTCAGCAGGGTTTCGCAGTATCTAATTTGAAAGAGTACTCGCTGCAATGTTTGTCTCTTTGTACCTTCTTTAATTTAATAACCCATCATGCTCAATTCTTAAAAGCTCTGTCATAAATGTTTCTATCCATGCTGGCGGTTATTCCACTATTGGACTTAATTTCGGTTCTGATCTGCCGCGTGGCATTGCCGTCTGAACTGATGCTCACCTTTTCTGTTTGTCTTAAGACTTTCTAGACTACCTTTTTAGTGATCAATACTTTGACCCGTAGGAGCTGGCTGTTGCAGCCTTTAATGATCTAGTCACTGTTTGTAGTGTTTTATCCAGACAAGTTGATCCTGCGTACTTGCCCCGCCTTTTTTTTTTACAAATGTGCTATCTACCTTCTATATAAATTATTAGTTCTCCCTCCTCACCTTTCCAAGAATGAGGGCAGTTAGACAACCAGTCTCTAAAAGCACTGTTTCAAATGAAGTCTCTCATACAAGGCCAAGTTGAGTTGGTGACAAGCTTTTTGTTGGCTTTGTCTCCTTGGGTCATGTTTTGCATTAAGATCTGTTGTGCTTCGAAAATTCCCGGAATTATTCTGTCTCCTCAAGTGATGAGAGATAGCTGATTCTCTAGTGCTGTTCTGCATGACTGTATGGTTTAATCAGCACTACTCAGTCATGCATCCATGTGGGTACTGCTTTAGATTCTGTTCGGAAGGTGAGGAATTTGCAGAACAAAGTATCCATCAGAGGAATAAATTACTTACCTTCTGGCGACACGATTTCTAGTGGTTGCTCAGTCTTCCCACAGGTTCTTCATTACACTCACTCTTCCTCTTCTGAGGTTGTATCAGTCTTAATTCTTAATAGACTTCCAAAGAATCTAACCTTTTCTCTTTCTGGTGTAAAGTTGTGTGCTGTTGTTCGGTTTGTTTAATCCCTCTCCGTAACCCATTCCTGGATGCCTAAAAAAGCAACCAAATGGACCCCAGTGCACTTGTCATTGTCATGAATAGATTGGTAGTGTAACTTCTAGGGTGGAGGAAGCCACGTTTGGCATTGTGTGGCACTGCCTGGGGGAGCAGATCTATTGCTATGAGTAAACGTTTTTGAATCTAAGTTTATGCCTCTGGCTATTCATGAAATAAGGCATTTTGGAAAGATATTGTATCCACCAGAAATAGTGTATGGAATGGAAGTTGAGTGCATGAAATAATAACTTTGATACTGGAATCCGTGTAGGTTTATTATTCTGAGATGTTTGATACCAAACATACCAGGATTCAGTAAAGCCATTATGGTGCTAGGAAACTCGTAATGACCAGTTTCTAGAACATGGCTTTACTGGTCACTTATAATATCTAAGAATGGCCTTAGATATTAAAGGGTCCTGTCTGCTCAAGCAGATAGGTCCTCACGTGAAGTATAGGGCACCCTGCCTTAAGGGTAACTTGCCTAGGCCTCATGCAGTGTTGGGCAGGCATTGCACACAGGGATTTGTGCCATGTCGACTCTTCACTTTGAGCTGCATCACAACATGCAGGCTACAAAGGCAGTGGTGCCTGTTTGTGGTGAGAGGTCTCTGAGGGTGGCATAATACATGCTGCAGCCCTCAGAGGAATTTCCCTGGCTACCAGTCCCTTGGTACCATAGGTACCGCTTACTAGGGACTTGCAGGTAGGCCAGAGTTGTGCCAATTGTGGAAAGAATAGTACAGGTTAGGGAAAGAACACATAGCCTTGGAACTTGATTGGCAGGGACCCAGGGCACACTCAGTGAAATTGCATCAGGTAGCTGGCAAAAAGTTTGGGGGCAACCATGCAGAAATTTCACTTTCCTACACATGGTGCTTCATTATCCAGGGACGTGATGTCCTAAACAATCATTACCTGCCTTCAGTTCCCTTTTAGCGGTAAAATAACATTCTCAACATACCTGATTGTAAAACTGTGCTTTCCCTTGGTACTCAAATTTGGTAGTGAGCCTGTCTCAAACTTCTCATCAAAAGATAAAGGAGACTTAGGATAACTAAAGGGCAGGTGTACTGTTACATCGCATAAAGTTGTTTCAATTTGCGACCAGTATTTTTCCTACCTGTGTGGATCCAAACTATGTACAAACTCCAAATCTGAATGATTCACAACTAATATTAATGAGATAGGTCACAAATAGTGACTCGATTCGATTGGACACAATCACAGGGATAATGATCTGCAAGGGTCAGCAGACCATCACGTCTCGGATAGCTTTTGAAATGAAGATTATTATTATTTCTTTTTTTTTTAAATCAGCCCATTTTCCTTAAAATAAACAGGGCTGAACTCATATCAATTGGGCCTTTGATAGGACACTCCCAATATGCCCTTCCAATTACTGAATCGATATGGAGTTCAAACCCATTTTATAACCCGTTCAAATATTACTGATTCTTAAAATGAGTTTGGTAAAAGCAAAAAACATTTCTGCAGGCGTACACAGCTATTTGGACGGGAAACACCAATGACATCGGTGTCAATACATCGCGGTGCCATGGCACCGCGATATTTACATCGCAGGATCGTTCATATCGCAGTCTTCTACTACGCATGCTACAACGGCTAAAAAGCTTAGGCTTAAAAATTGACGCAGATCTGTCAATGGCTCCCCAAGTCCACGCGGTTGTAGGCTCGTGTGTAGGTCTACTAAGGCAGCTGCGAAGACTTGTTCCCATTCTATCCACCTCGACTCTACAAACCATTGTGTCTGCCACAATCATCTTGAGGTGGGACTATGGAAATGCTCTTTATCTGGGGCTCCCTCGAAAGCTCCTGAAGAAATTGCAGGTGGTCCAGAATGATGCGGCCAGGCTGATTTTCTCACTACCACGGAGCACACGAGCGACGCCTCTTCTTCAGAGGTTGCACTGGTTGCCCATTGAGCACAGAGTGCAATTCAAGTGCCTCTGCATAGCCCATAAAGCTATCTATGGGGAGGCTCCCAAATATATCAAAGATCGTCTGAGGAAGTACGTGCCTGGCAGAACCTTGCGTTCTTCTGAAGCTTGCAAACTAACCCCTTTGAGATTCAACCTTAAATCTAAGGGAGGGAGAGCTTTGTCGGTCCTTCTCCCTCAAATCTGGAACGAGCTTCTGGCATCTTTGCAAGGGGAGCCAATACTGCTACCCTTTAGAAAGGCGTTAAAAACTTACCTGTTTAAAAAGGCGACATCTCCAACGTAAATGGCCAACTGGATGAGGGGTGCGTTACCGACAGCTATGTGTTGTGTTCCTTTCTTTTGAAAAGCGCTTAGAGACCAGTGTTGATTTGCGCTATACAAAACTACAGTAACATAACATAACATAACGGCGCGATGGCTTTAACAATGCATGCAATTACAACGCATGCCACAGGCCTGCCATGGTAATTGCATGCGATATTCCAAAGAATAACAAAACAGGTGCCAGGTGTAAATATTAAAGAAACACTTTCCACGTATTCCAAAGAATAACAATACAGGTGCCAGGTGTAAATATTAAAGAAACACTTAGATATTTGCAATCTTCGAGTTTCACAACTGTCAGATATGTTCAGTGCGCAAATATTAAAGAAACACGTTCATGGCGGTAATTGCATGCGATATTCCAAACAATAACAAAACAGGTGCCAGGTGTAAATATTAAAGAAGCACTTTCCACAGGCCTGCGATGGTAATGACACCGATGTCATTGGTGTTTCCCGTTTTTTAGTGCACTGCACAGAACGGACTGCGAATCGTATCAGAAATAGCCATTTGTAATTTGTGATTTCCTGATTTATTTTTTTCATGTGTGATTTATCACCAAGTGGGAGCAGGTGGAAATCGTGCAAACTATATAAAGAAGCCTACATTACAAGACTGTGTTTCAAAATGGCAGCCCTCTATCTCATGGTCAGAGAATGTGTATTTTGAGATCCCAGCAGAGGAGAAAAACCGTGGATTTTCAGGCGATGAGTCACACTGAAGAGTTAAAGCTGTAAGCTAAATATAGGCTAAGCAGGTATATCCTTTTTGACCAGCTTAATGAACTTGACTCAGTATTGGGAAGGCAAACTCAGTACAGCCAATCCATGCCCACACATATTCAGAGGTGTAAATATTAAAGAAACACTTTCATGGCGAGCATATCGTGTCAATAAATCGAAAGAATTACAAAACAGGTGCCAGGACAGGGAGAGGATGTGGTCTCACTGCTACCTCTGCCGACTTTGGTGCTCAAACATCGCGTTGTCATGTCGCGCGATGTAAAGTCGCCGATGTGACATGCTATCCAATGACATGGCCGCATTTGCGTCGCAACGACGTGCGATGAAAAAACTGCCTCTGTGATCGCCGTTGCGATGTAAGTGCCGCGATGAAAACGCCCGCGATATCAGTGTGGGCGATGGATCGTCATACAACCTATTTGGACTGTTGCAACCATAAAAACGTTTATACAACTTGCTTCATATCTGCACAAGATCAGACTATTTGGTGAAGCTGAAGAACCAAAACTACAATTGCTACTTGTTCCCAGGATCATGGCTTTCCACTACATTTAGATGAGAGAACAAAATGACTAGCTTCAGACGTCAAAGACATAATATCCAATGAGCATGTGTTGGGTTCCAATCCAGTTTTATTATCACACACTTCTACAAACTCAAAGCCGAATTTTTAATTCTTCCAATCTTGTAAAGATAACAAAAGACAGAAAATGAATGTCTAAGATTACACAACGTAGTCCCATTCAGAGACCAGGCTTAAAAACCATTTCCCCTGGTTTCACAGATTCCAAAATGCCCACTAGATCACTGATGTGTGGGTAGTTCTGATAGCGAGATGCAATGAAGGCTGACCCCAGGGGTATGACATTGTTGGGGGGGGGGGGGCCATGCCGAGATTTTAATAGTGTTTATCATCAGCATATTTTGTTAAAGTGGTAAAGGTGTGGTTAGACGTAAAAAAAACTTTCTAGGCCCTTCCCTCTTCCATCCCTCCACTATACTTTTCAATCCAAATAACAGACTAACATGCCCACCGTTCAAATTAATTTCATATTTCCCCAGACTAATTTGCCACCAATTCTTTTTTGGTTCCGGAGAAGCTTGCTACTCCCCCAAGAACGCGTCAACACTTCATCAGGGGTAGCAAGCGCTATATAAATGCAAACCTTTTCCCTTTTCTATCCCACCACTATCCTTTTCAATCTAAATAACAGACAAACATATCCCCGCTCAAATTAATTTCATATTTCACTATACTATTTCACCTATAATCCTTTATGGGTTCCAGAGTAGCGTGCTGCTCACTGAAAAAGTGCTTTGATGTCTCGTCAGGGGTAGTAAGCGCTATATAAATGCACATACTATACAATACAATTCTTTCTGCACATTTGACAACATTGGGGCAGATTACAATCTCATAAAATAAGCCTTTCCACCGAATCAGATTGGGAATGCTTTCTGTATGAATCACACTCCTGGAGTTCCACCGATTGAGTACGATGTGTCCGTATGTTTACGGACCCGGTTTGGCCGGACTCCATTGAATTGAAGGGGAGCCTGTGTACCCAAAGTGAACACAGGCTCCCATTGAAAAAAAGGGGTAGGTAGGGAAAATTGGGCACCATCTGGCGGGCACCCCATGTTGTCCGCCACACTGTGCATGTATTGAAAGGGCGGACCCATGGGTACCCCCCGGCCATCAAATCGGATGGCCCCCGGGTGAAGGGGGGCCTTCTACGGTCCCCTGAATTTCGATTCCCACAGCTGTTTCATCTCAGCAAAACAGAGTCGGTACAGCTGTCAGAATTGGTCATCGTACTCGCTCATGTGGAAGACGTCCCCATTGAGCTGCACGATTCAGTTCCGAACGACTCAGAATGACTGATTCTGGTTCGGAATTGATTCGGTCTGTGCGGACGGCTTCCTCGCATTATACTTGGTCGTTTGGAAAGGGGGGCGATTTGTTGGAAAACATAAACACCAAATCGGATTTTCTTTTTCTGAATCCCGTTTGGAGCCCTTCCTAACGAGATCGTATTTGGCCCCTTTGTGTGCATCTTGCTGTTGCCTGTGGTATGTGTGCATTTGAGAGAGAGAGTGCAAACCTTCTGCCCATGTTGTACGAGTTTTGTGTATAAGAAAAGTGTATATTGTTCCCTCCTGTCCTACTTTGGTGCATAGTGATACTAGCACAGCTAGTGGCCATGTTTTCCATGTACTGTTCAGTAGACTATATGTGTTGCTGCACATATTGTGTTTATTAATGTGTGGAAAAGTAAATTTTGCCATGATTGTATGTGCCTTCGTGTTCCCCATATTATATTATATGTGCATGATCGATATGCATGTATTCCCCTCTGATCGATTAAAGACGCAATTACAGTTGTGTCCATCTCTAGTATGCCAGTTTCCAGTCTTCGTGAAAGCAACGAATATTAGGCCTATGTAAACCTACGTTGCCACATTTTACAGTGTGCACGTTAATTCATTGAATTGTCCCCGTTTCTAGGCCTCAAAAGGGCCCGGACTCAGATTCAGCTCCTGTCTCCTGAACACTCTCCGAGGAGCGATACAGCCCCCACCTGCATCCCTGACCCTTAGCTTACTTCTTGCCACGCAGTGCCCGGCCCGGCCCGGCCTGGCCCTGCCTCCCAGTCTGCCAAGAGTATGTTATGATTCTAGTTATCAGTCCAGCCCTCCTTCTCTGCATTCCTAAGCTACTGAATCGCATCAATAGTTTCCGTCATGGTCTAGCCTTTATGTCTCCATGAAAGAGAAATACTGTATTAATGTTCATAGAATATTACTTGCACACGCACTACATATAGAATTATGCATGCACCAGTCTTAGAGTCTATTAGCCTTTACCCTGATAACTTTTGGATTCTATCAACATGTACTCTAAACAACAGATACTAGATATGCCTGGGTACATGTCGCTCTGACACTCCAGACTTTAGTCTCCTCTTCTAGCGCAGAAGTCATAGCCCCCAGTTCTCCCTGGTAACACGTCATTGCCCATTTGCGCGCACCACTAGGTTAGAGGTCCCAGCTGCTCAGGTAGCCCCCTCCATGTTTCCGCCCCGTTTAAGACATATTCTGTTACGTTTACATCACATGTCTATGTATACGCCCTGTACACGCCTTCTTGTTACATCACTTTGCCCATATCTTTCGCGACTGCTACAAACCCGGCCTACTGCTACGCCTACTGTATTGAATGTAATGTAATTGTTTTAACTATAAATATTGTGCACCGATATTAAAGTTTGCTAGCCAATTCCCAGATCCTGCCCGACAGCTGTCGGGCCCTGCCATCCTATTCCCGTGCAGGCTGTCCTGTTCCTGTCCTTTTATGCCTGATTAAAGCCTGTAAACTCCAGCTACCTCGAATCTTGACTCTTATTTATTGAGCTACCTGTTTATTGATTATTCTGAAAAATAGAACCGGTAATTAATTATTTATTTACCACATAATGACGCCCGAATAGGGACCCCGCCCCAACACAAACGTGTAACGTTAGTCGAGTTACATGAACGTGCGTTACAGCGTACGCCCAAAAATCAGTCAGTTGCCGATATCAAGCGAGCTCTTACCGAATGCCGTTATGATCCAGTCCCAGGCGATGATGATATGGTCCTGTATTCATTGCGTGTAAGACGGGTGACCGAATATTTGGACACCCTACCGAATATGAAAGAATATCTAGACAGAATATATTGTTTCATCCGTACAGGAGTAGATCCAGAAAGTATTGGCGAAGCCATGTCTCAAAGAAAAGTCGAGATCCAGCTCATGCTATTAAAGTTTCTAATTAATTGTTTAATAAGGGAACAAGATTATCCAACTAAAGATTCGACCGAAATGAAAGTCCTGACAAGATGGAGTGATCATATAGCCGAGGGAAGACACAAGACACAGAACTGTATAGACAGTATGTATAGGAAGATCCGTAGGGAAATAATAAAGTTACACGAGAAACGAAAAGCAGCACAAGTAGGTGAGAAAGAAGACAACTCTTCTACTGAAGAGGTAGACGACGAGAATCCCACCAGAATAGCGTATGTAGGTAGTACTAGACTTCCCGACCGACATTCACGCCTAGATCACAAGAAAGTTTTTCCTCTTCCAGCACCAGAACAAGGTTCTCTTGAGCAAGTATTTCAAGCTACCGATCACATTCTGAAATCACGAATCGGTTATAGTGAACTTAGTACCATGCATGAACAAGAACTAGCCCGATCAGCAGTCCGATGGACTACTGATTCTACCACTTTTCCAGACGAAATAGTGGCACAAATGTTTCTGAAACTGCCCCCAGCCGAGCAACGACTGGTGGGTATATATATGATCCAGCACCTCATTACACTGTATGAGGGACAACATTCTGATCCAGGTCCGTTACATGATGTTCTGAACGAGTTACTCCAGTACAGATGGAGAGGTTTAGGTACCGATTTAATTAGTGTCATTCTAGAACAGCGCCACAAATATAGAACGTTTCTGAACCCACATTTTGTTCATGTCTCACCTCCAGAAAGTAAATCATTTTACATAGATAGACAGCATCCGTTACGAGAAGTGCATCCAGTTAGAGGAACGGGTGGTGAACTAGAACGAGTATTTGTTTACACCCCTATCACCAAGATGGAACTCTTAGAGATGAAGAAGTTAATTCCCTGTCACGACAAAGATCCAGCAGGGTTCCATCGAGAATTAAAAGACATGCTCCGTATGGGAGAATACACATATCCAGATATCATTAAAATGCTAAAGGTCCTGTTGCCCGCAGGGGTATATGAGAAACTCAAGGAAAAAGAATGGGAGGTGGGAGAGAAAAAGATTGATTGGACAGCTCTAGAAGCTGAAGATACTTCACGAGTACCAGGTACCGGTCTAGGGGCTAAGGTTAAAGAATTGCCCGAGTTATTGATTCAGGTTTTGCCAAGGTTACTAGCCACGAAAAAGGAAGATTGGGATGCAATCTCAGCATGTAAACAGAAACAGGATGAAGACACTAGTGATTTTTATTCTAGATTTGAAAAATGTTTTATTATTAACAGTGGTTTGAAGACGAGTAGTGAGTCCTACCCTCATCTTTTTGTTACTAAATTAGTCGAGAATTCAAGTCCACAAGTTAAAAATCGAGTTTTGAAAGTCGAAAGTAGTTGGCAAGCTAATGCTCCGTCCCAAATGTTACAGATGCTCCAGTATCACCAGAATAGAATCAGGGAAGAGCAAGAACACAAAAAAAGAGACGTATGAAAGACACGAAAATGAAAGTATTAGTTGCACAATCTGTTCCACAAGACAGTCAGAAGAGGGGTCCGAATCAAGCCAGTCATCCTGCAGCTCCCGTTAAAGGGACTTGCAATTATTGTAAACAGCCAGGTCATTTCATAAACGAGTGTGCAGTTCTGAAACACAACATAGCCACTGGTAAAACTAAAGAAAGACCACGTCCGCCTAGACAAGAACAAGTTTCACAGACTTCTCAGTCACCACAGAATGCACAACAGACAGTTCCAGCACCGCAGCCTATCGCTGCAACACAGCATGTTACACAGCAAATGTACCAGTATGCCCAGACAGAGTATCCAGAGTATCAACAGTATTCATGAAACAGCCTAGAGAGGGAGGTAGGCTTGCCTCTCATCGAGATACCTGTAGATCAAGAGGGTCCCTATGTGCACAGTCAAGTATTAGGGAAAGACAGAAAGTTTCTGATTGATACAGGGGCAAGTAGGACTACTATCAGTCATGACGAGGTTCCAGGGGCTCCGCTCTCAGGCTCTAAAAATGTTTCCCTTGGATTTTCAGGAAAGCCAATTGTTAATGAAATTTCAAAACCAGTTTCCCTAGAAGTTGGTCCATTGTCCCGAACTACTGATTTGTTACTTACGAAATCATGTCCAGAAAATTTGTTAGGCATTAAAACACTGAAAGAATTAGGTGCAGTTATTTGCTGCTCCCCAGAAGGAATCCGATTATTTTTGCGTGACTTTAAAGGTCACTATGTATTACGTGATTTTGATCCAAGGTTACTAAATGTTCCGCAGCATTTATGGGCGCAAGGTCCAACTGATGTAGGATGTATGCACATCACACCCCATCGTGTGACTCTCAAACAAGGTATAGTTTTGCCACGAATCAGACAGTACAGATTGCCACCTGAGGCTGTAGCAGCCTTATCCAAAATTATTGACGAGCTTATTGCTCAAGGAGTGGTTGTAGAAACTGACTCCAATGTATGTAATTCTCCTATCATTCCGGTCCTGAAACGTACTAATCCCAATGCACCTCCAGTATATCGATTAGTGATTGACCTTCGAGAGCTTAATAAATGTATCATACCTCAGTATCCAGTAGTCCCAGATATTTCATCCCTTTTGACAGCCATTGATTCTGAAGCCACGTTTTTTACAGTTATCGATCTCAAGAACGCATTTTTCAGTGTCCCCATTCATCCAGACAGCCAGTACCTTTTTGGTTTTTGTTTAAATGGAAGGAGCTATAAATTCACACGAGCTCCTCAAGGTTTCACAGAAAGTCCTAGTATTTACAGTCAAGCACTTAAGAGACAACTAGACAATATCCGCATGCCAACTGACACTGCCCTGCTCCAGTATGTCGATGATCTACTGATCACAGCCCGTTCTGAACGTGACTGCGAGCGTGCGTCACTCACGGTTCTGTATTTTCTGGCCGAGCAGGGGCACAAGGTGTCCCCTTCCAAATTACAATTCTGCAAGGTGTCCCCTTCCAAATTACAATTCTGTGTCCACCAAGTGGGGTAGGCAGTTGACACCAGACCGTATCCAGTTAATAGCGAGTCTTCCACAGCCCAAGACACAGAAGGAGGTACGAGCTTTTATCGGCCTCACTTCTTACTGCAGACAATGGATTCCTCAGTATGCATTTCTAGCCAAGCCACTGATACAGTTAACGACACAGGAGGCAGCCGTATCGACTGTCCTCCCTTGGACCCAGGAACATACACTTGTTTTCAATGAATTAAAGAAAGCCTTATGCCAAGCACCTGTTCTAGCTACACCGAACTACAGTAAGCCTTTTACACTTTTTGTCACAGAACGTGATGGTACTGCATTATCTGTTCTCACACAAGATCAAGCCGGACAGTACAAGCCCTGTGCTTATTTTTCGAGCACATTAGATCCAGTAGCCCAGGCTCTGCCTGCGTGCCTCAAGTCAGTTGCAGCCACAGCTCTAGCAATCAGACAAAGTGATTCCATAGTGTTAGGACACTCCCTGACAGTACAAGTTCCACACTCCGTGGAAGTTCTTTTAAACCGAACACAGACTCAGCACTTGACCATTGCACGTTTAACAGGTTATGAACTGACACTGTTCCAGCCACACATAGAAATCAGACGCTGCAACATTCTAAATCCTGCTACACTGTTACCGTCCGTTACTTCAAATCCTGCCACACATGACTGTGTGGAAGTTGTTAACACTATGACTAAGCCAAGACAAGACCTGACAGACATTGCATTACTTAATCCCGACCTGACACTTTATGTGGATGGTTCATGTATGAGAACAAGTACAGGAGAACTAGTAGCCGCGTATGCAGTGACTACTGAAACTGAAGTTATAGAAACACATCGTATTGACACCCTGTCTGCTCAAGCAGCAGAGCTAGTCGCTCTGACCCAAGCCTGCATACGTGCCAAGAACCTGAAAGTAAATATATATACAGATTCACGTTACGCATTCGGAGTTGTACACGACTTCGGAGTACTCTGGCAGGAGAGAGGTTTCATGACTTCTCATGGAACCAAGATTCAGCATGGTCTCCTCATTCAAGCTCTATTAGATGCAATACATTTACCGACAGCTATCGCTATCATGAAGTGCAAAGCACATACGAAAGTTACTGACATTATTTCCCAAGGTAACGATCTAGCAGATCGAACAGCCAAGCTTACAGCTCCGACCCCAGACATTCCGACACAGACACTCATTCCAGAACAGACTACATGTATGACAGTTAAGGACCCTACACAAGATGTCATAGACATACAGTTACATGCTACTCCCGAAGAAATCAAGAAATGGTCCGAACAAGGAGGGGTCCAGACAGATCAGGGATGGTTGACGAAGGGAAAAGCCACATGGTTTCTCCCCGACTCTATGGTTCAAGTCATTATTAATACCGCACATAGTCCAGCACATCTAGGAGAAAAAGCTATGATAGACAGTATTCAGAACCTTTGGTTCAACAAACACTTACGAGCTGCAGCCAAGCAGAAAGTCCGTACCTGTATGATATGTTGTCAGTTCAATCCAGGTAAAAGTGTCCCGGTGGAACAAGGTGGATTCCAACCTCCTGACCACCCTTTTGAAGTCCTCCAGATGGATTACATTCAGATGGAGCGATGTCGAGGTTTCAAGTATGTCCTCGTAGTTGTATGCGCTTTGTCCAGGTGGACAGAAGCATATCCAGTTCCAGATTACACAGCCGCGACCACTGCCAGGCAGTTGGTTCGTGAATTCTTTCCCCGTTATGGACTCCCTAGGGTCGTGTATTCTGATAACGGCCAGCCATTCTCATCCGAGTTAATGAAACATGTTTCCCTCTTGTTAGGGTACCAGTGGAAGTTCCATTGTGTGCGCCATCCTGAAGCAGCCGGTCTCGTAGAGAGACATAATCAGACCCTGAAAATCCGTATTGCCAAGATATGTAAAGAGAAAGGTGTAGACTGGCTAGTTGCTCTGCCAGTTGCTTTATTCTTCATGAGGATGGTTGCACATTCCAGATCAGGTCTGTCCCCGTACGAGGTCGTATTCGGCCGCCCCCCAAACATGTGGGGTACACCTAGACCCCGCAGTATTACAGATGTTTCCAGTAATATGCTGACAGATTACCTAGCTTCCTTGATGTCTGCCCTACACTCTTGTCGTTCACAGGTTGCCGCCGCATTTCCAGACAACACCGAGGTGAAACCGCATGAAGTCATTCCCGGAAGCCTCGTGTTGGTGCGGAATTTTGATCGTTCAAGTCCGCTGGAACCCCGTTGGAAGGAGCCTCGCCTAGTCTTGTTAACCACGAGGACTGCAGTCAAGTTAGAAGGCCGCAAGGGATGGGTCCATCTGTCCCATATAAAGAAGTTCCATGGAATTCGTGAAAAGACATTTGCAAAGGACTGTTCCATTTCTAAAGACTGCCTGAAACGAGACTCTGAACTTAAAGTTCCTCTGTTAGAGAAAACTCTGCAACAGGAGTATAAATTAAAACTTCGGTCTAGTAAAATAAGTCAGCCAGTTTAATTGTCTAAGTCCCTCTCGGGTGAAACGGTTAGACAGGTCCTGACATGTATGAGATAGACCCCCATAGTGAGAGAGTTAGTCAAAACTCTATAAGATGTATCGTTTTTCTAAGTTTCTTATTGTTTCTAAGTCTAATGGTTACCTGCACAAGTTATGCTTTACATTTATGTTTTCCAAGTTCACATGTAAACTAGTTTTCTAACGCTACAGTAGAGCACACATTTAGTGATCTGCCCCCTCACGAGCTATCCTATCGTCTTGCTATGCGAAATAATACATTTATCAGAATGTTACACTATTCACACCAGACCAGCAATGCTACTAATTGTTGGGTGTGTGGTCGACTCCCCCCTTTCCAGACACCGAAGGGAGTTCTACCACTCTTTCCTTATCCGTTTTCACATAATGGTTCGTGTGGAGCATGGTCCACTTTAACGTCATCCTCAAATGATATGTCCCTTCTAAACAGAACATGTTTTCCAGACAAACAAGGTTTCCCCCATAGAACAGGGTTAGATCTAGAAAATGAAGTATATGATTTAGGTAATTATTCTTCGAATTTTATGGTCCTGAATGTTCAGTCTGATACTACTCCAGATTTACCTGCTATTTCAGTACTACCAGTCAAAGGCGAATTATGTGTCAGAAAGAATGGTTCCGCACATGTAGGACATAGTGATTGTACTACTATTGTCGAGTATAGTGACAGTGGGAAATCTATTTTCAAAGCCTCACGTCATTCTTATTTTGTTTGTGGTCAGACCGCATATGTTCGTCTGCCCCTCGATTGGGATGGAACATGTTATATTGCCTTCCTACTGCCACCAGTTTTTCTAGCCCCATCCGATTATCACAGAAACACACATCTAGTACACGTCAGACATAGAAGGGAGATTGAGTCCCCAATTGTCGATCAAACTGAAACTACTCTAGAACAGTATCAAGACTTTAATAAAGGTTTCTTCTTCTTTATAGGACCTATCCAGAATAGTAAGTTAATACGTAGGTTAACCAGAACCCTTGAAGCAGTAGTGAATGAGACTACTTCTGCTCTAGGTAACTTAACCGAAGAGCAATCTGCTATGAGATTTGTCGTGCTCCAAAATCGTCTCGTTCTTGACGTCATACTGGCCGATAGAGGAGGAGCATGTAGAGTCATCGGATCTAGTTGTTGCATTTACATTCCTAATAACGCGCCGTCTGTTTATTCAGCTATAACCAGACTTCATAAAATTGCCCATCAGTTACACCAGAATCCAGGCACCTGGACATGGTCCGGTTGGCTCTGGAGTATTATATCTGCCTGGGGATGGAAAGTATTGTCATTCCTAGGTATTGCAGTAATGATCATATTCAGTTGCTGCCTCTGTATACAATGTGGCCCTGCGATTTGCGGCATTTGTGCTACCTCTTGTATTCCTAGTCCTAAATCCCGTTCCAAGACAATTCGAGACGAGCAAATGATGCTATATGAAATGATAGATGGTATCATGAATATAGATGTTTCCTGATGGAAACGTAGGGCACAAGGAGGGAATGTGGAAAAGTAAATTTTGCCATGATTGTATGTGCCTACGTGTTCCCCATATTATATTATATGTGCATGATCGATATGCATGTATTCCCCTCTGATCGATTAAAGACGCAATTACAGTTGTGTCCATCTCTAGTATGCCAGTTTCCAGTCTTCGTGAAAGCAACGAATATTAGGCCTATGTAAACCTACGTTGCCACATTTTACAGTGTGCACGTTAATTCATTGAATTGTCCCCGTTTCTAGGCCTCAAAAGGGCCCGGACTCAGATTCAGCTCCTGTCTCCTGAACACTCTCCGAGGAGCGATACAGCCCCCACCTGCATCCCTGACCCTTAGCTTACTTCTTGCCACGCAGTGCCCGGCCCGGCCTGGCTCTGCCTCCCAGTCTGCCAAGAGTATGTTATGATTCTAGTTATCAGTCCAGCCCTCCTTCTCTGCATTCCTAAGCTACTGAATCGCATCAATAGTTTCCGTCATGGTCTAGCCTTTATGTCTCCATGAAAGAGAAATACTGTATTAATGTTCATAGAATATTACTTGCACACGCACTACATATAGAATTATGCATGCACCAGTCTTAGAGTCTATTAGCCTTTACCCTGATAACTTTTGGATTCTATCAACATGTACTCTAAACAACAGATACTAGATATGCCTGGGTACATGTCGCTCTGACACTCCAGACTTTAGTCTCCTCTTCTAGCGCAGAAGTCATAGCCCCCTGTTCTCCCTGGTAACACGTCATTGCCCATTTGCGCGCACCACTAGGTTAGAGGTCCCAGCTGCTCAGGTAGCCCCCTCCATGTTTCCGCCCCGTTTAAGACATATTCTGTTACGTTTACATCACATGTCTATGTATACGCCCTGTACACGCCTTCTTGTTACATCACTTTGCCCTTATCTTTCGCGACTGCTACAAACCCCGCCTACTGCTACGCCTACTGTATTGAATGTAATGTAATTGTTTTAACTATAAATATTGTGCACCGATATTAAAGTTTGCTAGCCAATTCCCAGATCCTGCCCGACAGCTGTCGGGCCCTGCCATCCTATTCCCGTGCAGGCTGTCCTGTTCCTGTCCTTTTATGCCTGATTAAAGCCTGTAAACTCCAGCTACCTCGAATCTTGACTCTTATTTATTGAGCTACCTGTTTATTGATTATTCTGAAAAATAGAACCGGTAATTAATTATTTATTTACCACAAATGTAATGATGGATGCTTGTACTACTGCTGTTCATGCGGTCTATGCAGTGCCAGGTCAAACTTTAGGCACAGCATGAACATGCCTAGGGCTCCTGAGGATTACTGCATACTTACAATGTTGTGTCACAGTGTGCGTCTTATTCCACCTCTAGCTGTATCCGCTCTTTCTCTGAAAATTGTAAAGGAAGGGGGCATATTTGGAGAAGTAATCAGCCTGCATTCACCTCTTGATTTGCTGCTTTTGAAAGGTGATAGTCTCTTTCCACTCAGAAACTTCAATGATTTCGGGCATTATGTAGATGGCTGTTTATTTATATTCATTTGTTAAGTGCTCAAACTACCTTAATGCTGCTTTGCAGCTCCATGGGAAGGGTGGCTAGTATGACCAAGTCAGAGAAGTCTGTAAATGCTTTACCTGCTAAGTGAGTCAACAAGCAAGGTTTAACCGGATGGTCTTTAGTGACCAGCTGAAATGTAATTTGAAATTGGTTCAAGGGCGAAATAGTATCAGTGCGAGTCCTAAAGGACGCACCTTTAAATTTTGAAGAGATCCATCCCCAAAATATTTGTAGTCAGGCTATCAGATGGCCCTCTAATTTTGGAAAGCCTAGTTGCTAAGTGTGTTTCAGCACTGGAAAGCATGTCTGTAGTGTCCAGATGTGAGTAAATGCATTGTTTTGTTAGTGAAGAACATTCTGAAGAAGATGCAATGTTTTATTTTTTGCTAGAGCAGTGTCTTCAGACCAGAGGTGAAGTGGTCTGAGTGCTTTATGCCAAAAATGATGTGACATAACAGCTGTATTAAAGTGTGTGAGAGGCAGGAATTCACTGTTTCTAAGTAGGTTGATTGAAGGTTTATTAGACGGGTAAGTACAGGTACATGCAGAGATACCACCAAGAACAGATGTCAACTGCTGCTCAGCTCTGAACCCTAGAGTCCCAAGCGCCTTATTGTTCAATAACATCATAGGAAAAACTAAGAGTCAGGGCACCACATGCCTCCCCTTTGTACAGGGAAGTAAACAAACAAGTAAATTAAACAATGCGCCAGCTTGAAATCAATTGAGACATAAATGTAAGAGTAAATTTCACACAAATTAAGAACAGAATTTACGATTTAAACTCATGAGGTCTCATAGGCCGAGACAAAAAGATCTCAGAATGATTCCCCAGAACTACACCAATTACAAAAGAACAGAGTAGCCCCAACGTTGAGCCATACAGCACTTCTCCTTTCACACAGACACACACCATGGAAAACAATCACTCTTAAATAAGAAACACCAGACCAAGCCAGTTGGCCAGACCAACCTGAAACATATTCAAGTGAAAAAAAGGCCAGAAAAACTAAACCGAATGCTCATCCTCAGACTTCACCATTCCACAACTACACATGCGCACAGTACATTTATTCATCCTCTCCCAAGCATGAGCCTGGTGCCTCTTACTGACTCCACAACCACACAGGACAATTACCTACGCTCTGCAGACATGAACCATACATCTACACACATGCACTTAAGCATGGCTAAAATTGCTGAATTGACCCGCCTGTACACCCACACCAGACCTGTATTTGATCACAAGTAAGCTCTTTTAAAAGATCACTCTAAAACTCTGCAAATAGGGTGTGTCTTAACCAGTGCCAGATACCAAAGGACAGGAATTCGTTCAACCCATGCAAACAAACATAAATCTTCAACCAAGGCGAGCGAACGAAGTTCAAGGTACCTTTCAATCTGTGTAAGAAAGGGAACCGCGTTTCTTTCAGCCTCTACAAATGAACATCAGTCCAGGTATCAGTCAATTTATAGAATCTAAAACATGACACAAATTCCTCAGCCCATGCAAGCCAGCTAAAACCGGGCGTCTATCGGAACGTACAAGCAAACACTGAACAGAGTATCTTTCAGTCCAGACAAGCAGTGAGGAACCTGGTGTCTTTCGGCCCATGCTCAAACACCCAGGGTATCTTGGATACTTCACAATAATAGTGCATGGTGCCTTTCAACCCGACACATCCCTACCATGGTACATGATGTCTTTCCAGAGTTTCTATGTACGCAAATATCTCCACTCATTTAGCAAAAAAATATCTTCAATGAAAACACCAGCATCCGACCTAATTAATGTCTAAGCCACTAAGCAGATTGAAACACCACATTGTGTACTTTGAAAACTCTGTTGAAATATTTCAAACCCTGCTCAATCCCCCCCAAGATTTGAGAAAATGACTAAATAACAGAAACAAATCTGCAAGTCAGTGCTCCCCAACTCTTAAGATATGTGTGCGATAAACTATTAGTCATAGAAACACTAGTAAACATTTTGTAGACAATAACAAGACTCTTATAAACGTCATAGGTCTTTAGATTGTGGATTATGCACACATTTTTTAGAACGCATTTTTGTTTCAAGCAAGCAGTCCATTCTCTTTAACAAAGTATATTTATATGTGTCAAGCACAATGAAAATTCCTACAGCTCCACCATGCGAAAACTAGATTGGTTTTCAACGTCTTTCTTTTAAACGAAGGTGTCCAAAATAACGCGAGAGCTCTATGCTGTTCCTTCCTCTCCCGAAGACCGGGGTGTTTGAAAAACCAGAAAGTGTGCAAGTTGTTTTTGTTTTTTAAACGCAAATTCCGACAATTAGGCTGTCTCTGTTTTGTCTTATGACATGTGGCAGCTAAAATCACATAACAATATGTCTAGAACTTTCCTCCACGAAGGTGCGCCACAATAGAGGGACTGGGACACGTGTATGGCGGGTGGTTAAAGCCACAACAGTGCGGTGCTATGGTAACAGCTTCCAGTTGCTCACTCTTCGGCTGGAATGCAAATGTACGTCAGGAACATAAAATGGTATGTCACAGCAAGGTAGGATAGTCTTGGGAGGAACTGCGCGCAAAGCACATATTTTATTGGTGTCTCGCCTCAACTGACGTAGAACAAACGTGCGTACAGAAGCCACATATCTAGTTGACCAGAACTAACTTGTCATTACTCCAAAGGTGCCCAAACACAAAAATAAATATTAGGATCCTCACAAAAGTCCTTTTATGAGTCAAAAGAATTTTACAACTTGTAAAAGGGATTTTGTGCATGATGATCACTTTTATGGTCCCAAACCCTGTGATTTCGCAACATGAGGGCCTTGGAGCTAAAAATAACTTAGATGCAAGAACATACTTATAGGCAGGCAAGGGCGAAATTCTGACTATGGCAGAGTAATTTTGGTTATTCCGCATTACTCTTGGAATGAGAAATTACGAAAATCACACCCGCTTGCGTAATATAGAGTAATTTGGAGCTAAAATCCTACTGCAGGAGCACCGTAACATCAAATTTAGTGAGGGGCAGCTGATGTTTATCTTCTGTTGCATTTAGTGTTTTTTGTTAGCACTAAATGCATCCGTGGGTCCATTTTGGATGCAAAAGTGCATTTTGCGCTTACAGAATAGCTCTAAATGCTAGATTACACTCCTCGCTTAAGTTTGCTGTAATACTCTGTAATTATGCTACAGCAAATTACACAAGTTTCTCAAAGTGCGATTTTCTTTTTGAAAATAAAAAAGATAACACCCCTCCCGCTATGAAAGGCATCTCCTATGATGTTTTTTTTTCTACTGCCCCTTCCCACCAGAGTTTGCCTGGCATTGATGGACAGTAAAAAAATGGCTATATGTCTGCCCTTCCTATTTGTATTGGACGGAAATATAATAATTCTCAGACAACCCTTACTCCATTGGAGAAATGTGGCTACTGTGGTGACAGAGTTGTTGCCGCTGTAGCCAAACCTGTGGTCTGCCCACATATAAATCGGGCTGGCGGACCACTGTGTTGGCAGGACAGGAACTCTGTCACTTAAGTCACCTTTAACAAGAGAAACCTATGAACTAGCCCTCACTCCTAACATCTACCCTATGTCATCACACAGGAAGAACTAATTAGCAGCCCTTTGCTAACAAAAACCTCACAGAATTTCGTTGTGTAACCTTTTATCCATCCTCCTACATTTCAATTTCTGGGTTTCCACCCTCTAGCCTCAGGGATGAAATCAATACACTATCACTATCTAGGGATGCTCGATCTGAGTTTTACTATGCCACACTTGCTACATATCCACTTTGTGCATGCGCACACACACACAATTTCAACTAAAAGGTCTGGGAGTCGCACCGACTATTGTGCAGGTCTTGACACTCATTGCCTCTACTTTGGCCTTCCAAAAACTTCTGCCACTTAAGTTTCACCTCCACCCTTTATTTAACCCTTAGAGTTTCACAGACCAATACTCTGGTGCTGAAACTATCCCTGCTGGTCTTGGTTCCCAGTGCTTTCAAAGCTTGCAATCTGAGTTCTTTGTTACTAAGAATCCCTCTTTAGGCTTTCTGAGACCATCCCTCTCCCCTCTTAAGCTTAGCTGAGCCTTCTTATGATTCAAAGCTCCCCTTTGCATCCACCATAGCCCTTTGGCCCACTTTTTCAGCCATTACCTATTTTGCTGACTTCAGCCATCTAGGTTGCTGAAACCCTTTCTGCCATTCTTCACAGACCTTTTCACCCATCCACCTTAAAACTCCTCTGACAAGCTTCAGTACCTCTGCCAGCAGATCCACCTTCCTAATACTGTGTCATAAAGCATATGCTATCACTCAGAGGTCCGAGTGTAACAGTCCTGGCTTTTTATTCCATTTGCGTGCTTTGATTTTCCAGCAAATCCTTAACAGTTCTATACGTGGGCTAAAAAAGGTGGAGGTTTTTGGGGCTTGACTGCATAAGAAACATGAACAAGAACCTTTAACAAAAGGGATAGCCTAATACATGTGACGTAGAATCACATAGGCGTCCCTGTGTTCCCAGTCTTTCTTCTCCAATTCCTTCTGGGCCTTCCTGTTCCCAGTCCTGCTTTTCTGCGAGATTGTTTTGGTCCCCCGTTCCTCACCCTGGTCCTGGTCCTACTAGTTCTGGTCACACTGATACTGGTTTCCTGACTCTGGCACTCAGGGTTCTATTACTTCCTGACCCCCATCTTCCTGGCCCTGCTTCTGCCCTTCCTTTTATTAGCACTTCCTGGGCCTGCTGAGCCTGATACTACTGATCCTCACCCCGATCCTGCTGGTCTTCTGGGTCATTCTACACCTAACCCTGTTGTCCTAGTTCACCTATCTCTGACACGCCAAGTCTTCCTTGTTTGGGTTATCCCAATTCTCCTTACCCTGGTCTTTCTTCTTGGTCCATCTGTTACTAGGTCCACAAGTCCTGGTCCTCTTAGGCTAGGCCTGTTCCTATTGTTCCTGGTCTGGTCCCATTGGTTCTTGTGGCTCAAGTCATCCTGGTCCCCCTAATCATTACTAGCCCAGTCCTGGTATGCAAGGTCTTGAACTCCTGCTCCATTAGATACTAGAGAGCCTGATCTCATTTGTTGTGACCCTTCTGGTTCTCCTAGCCACGTTCCTGTTTATTCTGGATCTTCTAGTCCCCTTAATGCTCTCCAGATCTGGTCCCTGTTCTAACTGGCCCTAGCCCACCTTCTCCTGCCTAGACTAGTTTTCCTCCCCCCAACTTGTCATGATACTCTTGGCCCTGGTCCTCCTGCTCTTTGTCATCCTGATTCTGCATTAACTTGTCTACCTATGCTTGATCCTCCTTATTCATGTTATCCTGTTCTTAGCCACCCAATATGGTCATCCTGACATCTTGCCCCCCCTTGTCCTGGTCCTCCTGGTCCTCCTCTTCCTCCATTCTCTGGTCCTCCTTGTCCTGGTATGCCTGGTCCTGATACTTCTGGGCCTCCTTGACTTGATCTTTCTTCTACCCCTGTTTGTGTTCTTACTGGTCCTGTTTGATCTGGTCCTCTTAGCTGTTGTCCTGCTGCCTCTGGTTGCCCGGTTATGTTCTTCTGATTCTCCTGGTCCACTATCTGTCTGGTTTGCCTAGAACTGGTCTTTCTGTTACTGGCCCTCACAGTTCTTTTCCTGGAATTGTGCCCACTAGACTTGATCCTTTTGTTTCTGGTCCTCCTTGTTTGTCTCTTTGTATGCCTAATCCTTAGTTCTGGTCCTCAAAGCCATCCTAGCCGTTACAGGCCCCCTTCTACTAGCTCTTCCTCTTTGTTCCTGATCCTCTTGGCCTGGTCTTTTTGGTCCTTCTCACTGTGCTTATCTGATTTCTAGTACATCAGTTCCTGGTCCTGCTTGTCCACTTGGCCTAGTGTGTCCTGGTCCTTTTAGGCCTTACCCTCTTGTCCATTGTCCATCTGGTTTGGATTGTCCTGCTTCTGTAGGCCCTGTCTCTTGTCCTCATGGTCCTTCTGATACTGCATCCAGTACTCTGAAACCGCTTGATACTGGTGCTCTTTGTTTGGGTCCTTCAGAACTTCATCTATTTGGTCCTGTTCTACCTAGACATTGTGGTCAAGTCCCCTTAGTCTGCCTGGCTTTGGCTGTTCCGATTCTCGTGATCTTCCTCACCCTGATCCAACTACCTCCGAGTCTTGATCTTTCTGCTCCATGCGCTACCTTGGGCCCTGGTACTAGGCTCATGGCCCTTGTGGCACTCCTAAGTCTGTTCCTCGTCCTCTTAGTCTTGATGCATCTAATTCTCCGTGCTCTGGTCCTCCGTACTCTGGTCCTAATAGGTATCCTTGTTACTGGCCCCCTTAACGTTTATGTTGCCCATTGGCCTTGATCCTCCTGGTCCTTATAGTTTGGTTTCTCCTAATACTTGGTGTCATGGACCCGGTTTTAACCAACCATCCTTGCCTTAGTCCTGGTTGTCCTGGTCCTTCTTGTGATGTTGTACTTGTTATCTTAAATCTTGCTTTTTGGGCATCCTGGCTCATTTTGGTTCCCCCTGGTCTTGGCTCATCTGGCTCTGTTATTTCCTGTTCTCTTGGCCCTGATCACCTTGCCCTGGTCTTTTCACCCTGCACCTCCGAGCTCTGGTAGCGCAGGCCCTGGTCCATCTGGGCTCTAGTGTCCTGGCTCTCTTCGTCTTTGCCTTGGATTAGGTTGTCCTGGGCCTCCTGGATCTGTTCCTTGTCCTCATAGTCCTATTGGTACTGCTGCCATTGATCCTGGCCCTCTGTATCCAGGTTCTCCTTTTTTAGGTCCTCCTGAGCCTGGTCATTTTTGTCCTGATCCTCCCAACCACCAATCTCCATTCCCCTTGCTCTGCCCCACTTGGTAAGGAGGAGAGGACTTGCATTATGTATTATTTGCTGGCCCCTGTGTAAATAGCCAAGATTATGTACTTTTTGGCTGGTTGCTGAGTAAATAGCCACTTCTGAAAACAAATCTGAAGACTCTTTATCATCTCTTCCACTGTTCTGTCTTGCACCCAACTGCTGTACACTGGTTCAGTTCACCACTAGTCAGTGGGATGGAAATTGGTGTTGGGGGGGTTTTGAAAGGAAAAATGTTTGTGAAAGGGGCATGGCCAAAGGAGCATAACAAGGAGTCCTTTCCAAGAGGCGTGGCCTATATCATTAAGGTTGTTGCTTTAAACACAATGTAAACTAAAACGTTGTTGATACTGCGAGCTACCAGAAAAATGTTTGAGGGCTTCTGCTTAGAAAAAAAAAGCAGGAACTATTGGTTTTGCCAGTGCTTGTTAGCACTATCAAATAAATAACAACAGTGGGTTTGTTGTGTATAGCTAGAACTTAAAATGTTTGAATTCTGAAAATATGAATCTGACATGAAGATTACTATTGTCTGTGAAAGGGGTAGCCTTCGGACTGTCACTTGTTTTCTCTGTCTTACTGCTACTAAAGTATTTTTATAAATTAGAAAAGAATGTTTATTTATGTGTGTTTTAGATAGCATAACTAGCCCGCAAATTTAATTTACTGGCTTTGCGCCTGTGTTACAGTAGATGTATTAATGAGAACATTTTGTTTTATTACAGTTATTTTGTTTAGTATAACTAAGCCGCAAAAGTAATTTACTGAGCTTGTGACTGGTTGTACTGACAGCACAGCAGATACATGGCTTTTAAAAGTTGCACTGCGTGCAATGTTTTTTCCCCTTTTTTCTCTGTTCCTTTTCATACTATAGACAAAATGAGTTCCGTTCTGTGGTGTTTATTTGTACTGCATCAACTGATGTGCTTCGGAGGATGCGAACCGGAAATGTTCTCTGTGTATTTCAAAAATCAAGGTGGTTGTTGTCTGCAGCCACGACTGATTTGTCTATTGTTTTAATAGTTTATTGTTCAGTAGCGCTATGTCATTCCCCTTGTATTTGGGTGAAGGGGATCACTATTTATTATTAGTTTGTGTGGTCCGTAAAGTAACCTGTTTAATGTAGCACAATTTGCGCAATGTTTATTTGTTTGTGTCATGTAACTTTATTAGTTCAGCCCTATGAGGCCACCTCACGTTATGTCAAGTGCAAGACTCTCTCTGCGCCTTTGCTACTATAAAATGTGCCTTTTCTGGGATGAGTACCAAAACTTTTTCCCTATGCTTAAAAGGCAGACTTCATGTCGATTTTCGTGCTGACTTTGTACTTTGCTATTTGATAGACCTCTTGCTTATTGTGAATTATTGTTTTACCTGATTAACTATCTTTTTGTTTTCTATAATGATGCTTGAATTTTGAATAACCCCAAATGGTTTTGAAATTGAGTATTACCTTGCAAAGGTTTTCTTTATTTGTCTTTGGGCCTTCGTACTTGGGGACTCACATGGCCTGATCCTGTATTTCGCTCAACTGTATTGATGCATAGCTCAGACAGAACTTTGGTAAAGAATGTGGGCAGTTGGGGAGGATTGGACCAAAATCAGTACAATATTTAGCGCAAAATTTAGCTGAAAATTTGTACTCCAAAATTGTCAGTTAGGGGACTCTTAAATCACATGTATGCAACCAGACGGATACGCGGGAGCACTTATTGGTATTTTCTAAGATAAAGACTATGTCGTAGGAGGGGAGTGGATTGTAGGTGTTAAGAAAGTTTTAAAAATAACTAGCATGTCACCCTACTTTATTCCTGCCTCTAGTCACTACGGTTAAAATCAGGGAAATAGTGCGGTAAAAATAGGTTTTAATGAGTCTATTTTTTCAGGTCAGCATGTTTCGAGCCTTGCCCCTATTGTCTCTTTGTCAGGACTCCACCTCCCTCCCACACCATCATTTTTATCATAGAAAATACCAATAAGTGTATCCGTCTCGTTGCAGCACGCCTGATCCATAGCGGATCGGCAAGAACCCCAATGATGAAGCATGCCAACAAGGAGCAACCCTGGTGGGTGACGTTTTTTTAAAGAAAAACAGAGTTTTTCTCTCATTTCTTTCACTGTGGAGAGTTTGTTTATCTCTAGTTTTTCTCCTTGCTGGGTTCCTTTTTCGTTCATATAGTATCATTGAGGAGGGTGAACCCAGTTTTTCCTCTTCCTCCCCCTTTTTTAGATTGTTGTTGCGTGGTGAGTGGTCATGTGCAGATTGTGACAGTGTATTCGTGTTTCACAACAAAAAGAGAGACAGGGTAGTGGGATACTCTCGCACCCCAGTGTCAATCTCATAAACAAAACAAGAGTATTCCAAGGAAGAATAGGAGACCATCAATATGGAGCAAGGAACGACTTCACTTAAGGCGTTTTTTTGAAAGAAAGCCCTCACTCACCACCTAGTGATGACATGCTTCATCATCGGGCCCCACAGAGGGAATCTAGCATCCCCTCTGTGTGCTGCAACGCCAGAACTACTGCGGAGCGGGTAGTGGGTAAGGACAGTGATGTGCAAAGAATAGTAAGTGAGTGATGTGAGGTTTAAAATCAGTCTGTAGTGTATCAAAACAATTTTATTAGGATCACTAAGGACTTATCAATAAAATGATGTGTCGGAAATGCGTCCACAATTATTCAAGTGGTAGTTTCCTTAAGTCAGTCGACATGTTTCAGCCACGAAACGGTGTGAATTTACCTGGCATTCTTCAGGACTTTGTGTGAATAAACCCTGGCGGCATGGACTCGCTAAGGTCCACCCTAACCTAGGGACGTGAAAGTGAAAATAATTAATGAAAAAGTGCAAAAAATTAGAAAGAAAAACTGTCTTTCTAATAACTCCTGGTTTAGGAGGCTTCCGATTTTACGGTTTCTGCACCTATTAGGGAAAGAAAGGACAGAGACAAACATAAAAACAAAACATACAATCAGTTGTCTTATTGATTGCCTATTTACAGTCCAAGGTGCTCCAGTTGGTGGTATCAGAGACATCATGTGGTCGAATAACAGTATAGTTAACACCACCTTGGTCCCCAGAGTATAGAATATTATGGGTAGGTAGTGCGTAGTGCTATACGTGCTATGTACAACGCGTGATATTTACAAGGGTTGTGGGTTAAAAACGCTATCAACCTAAAATTGGGCGCGATCAGAAATCGTGCCGGAAAGTTAAAATCAGGGTAATTTCTCACTTTGATAGTGTGATAAATGCACACCATGGGTCACAGGAGGGGGGTGGAGGCGTAATCGGCACACCCTGTGGTCATCAGAAATAAATAAAGAAATAAGGTAAGGCAGATGCAACACTCAGATCGGTACTTAGCTTAGTAGGAGGTAGAAGGTTTGTGGCTCGTCTGTACTCACGCCCTCAACGCTCGGCACCCTCAGTATACCTAAGACGACCCTCTGCTGGACCCCGAAGATGTCCGCTCGAGGTAGCGAGGACGCTTAAGTAAACACTCCGTTTCACCGCTTCCGGGTGGGCGCGGTCAACCTGCGTCAGTGCGTGCACAGCGGGCCAATCAATGCGCTGTGGGCGCCGGGAGTATCCAGCCAATGGTTGACGAAGCGTCGTTGTTAATGGCAACCAAAGCTATGCGTCTACCCGAATCACTGCTGATCGGTTCCGCTGTTACTAAGTACACGGCAGTGGTGATTTTGAAAAAATGTAACGTCGCGGTATCAATTTTGGAACACACGGGACATTGACATTGGAAATGACTGGGTTTTGTTTTCTTTAGAAAAAAACGAACGAACGAATGCGGGGGCATTGTAAGATAGGATGAGCATTGCTTGATTGCGTGAGCCTAGTGTCACAGGTACAGATAGCCTCAGGATCAGTTGAGGACAGAATTCCGCTATTACTAAGTACACGGCAGTGGTGATTTTGAGAAAATGCACCGTTGCGGTATCAATTTTAGAGTACACGGGACATTGACAGGAAATGACTGGGTTTTGTTTTCTTAAAAAACGAACGAATGCGAGGGCATTTTAAGATAAGATGAGCATTACTGGATTGCGAGAACCTAATGTCACAGGTACAGATAACCTCAGGATCAGTTAAGGACAGAATTCCAAGGGATGTCATCGTTCATCCCCTGGAGGTGGGTCCCAAGTCTATAGACCCACCTTTGCTCTTTTTCAAACAGACGGCGATTAATGTTGGTACCAGTACCAATGTGTTCTATTATTGTCCACTTCAGATCGTTGGTAGTATGGTTGCGTTCCAGGAAATGTCTGCTCATTTTTGTGGTGGATTTTTTGCATCTAATGTTTGAGCGATGCTCGCAAATTCTCTGTTTCACTTTCCTCCCAGTCATACCCACGTAACGCAAGTTACAAGGACAGGTGACGAGATAGACCACATTCTCAGTGTTGCAATTAGTGTGAGCTCGTTGGGTCCAGGTTTTGCCTGGTTCCAATTCCAAGGTTTTAGTATGTGTGGTCAAATGGCAAACGCTACAATTGGAGCAAGGATAATGGCCCACCACTTGGGGGAGACCCCAGGCATCAGTTATTGACCTTGGTGTGTCAGTGATCGTTGGTAAAGGTCTAGTGTGGACCAAAGCGTCTTTGACGCTTCTACCTTTCTTAAAGGAGAACAATGGTTTTTCCCAGGTTTTTTTGGTACTCGTTAGGATTCGCCAGTTCCTATTGATAGATTTTTTCATTAGGTTGGATAAGGTGCTGTACGTTGTTACACATGTCAGGGGGATGTCTTTATCTACATGTGTCTTATCCTCCAAGAGTACCTCCCTTGGCTGATTGCGAGCTCTCTTGTAGCCTTTGTTAAGGATTGCTGTTGGGTATCCTCTGGCCTTCAATTTGGTTGAGAGTTCGGTGGATTGTTCCTTAAAGTCGTGTAACTCGGAACAATTGCGTCTTAGACGTAGGAATTGCCCGTAAGGTAGGTTTTCTTTTAGCGGGCGTGGGTGAAAGCTGGTGTATTCCAAGAGGTTATTTTTTGCAGTCGGTTTATGGTAGGTTTTGGTTTTCAGTTTGGTTCCTGCGACCTGAATGGTGACATCCAGGAATGTTGCCTCAGTCTTGCTGATTGTATGAGTAAATCTCAAATTGGGGTCAAGGTTATTGATCCAGAGTAGAAAGGTCTGGAGGTTTTCCTCGTCGCCTGTCCATAGAATCAAGACATCGTCGATGTAGCTCTTGACTCTATAAACTGGACCCACCGAGCCTCGAAAAATTTCATTCTACAGTGTGCGACTCTGGCACTCAAAGAAAATTTCTTCTCATACCAAGGTAATATGTACCTTCAATGCACCGGGACCTCGATGGGCAGTACCTTTGCCCCGAGCGTGGCAGGACTTTATGTGGCAGACTTTGAGGCTAAATACATCCTACCCCCGACTAGCCCCTTCTCCAAGTCAATACAAACATGGCGTCGCTACATCGACGATGTCTTGATTCTATGGACAGGCGACGAGGAAAACCTCCAGACCTTTCTACTCTGGATCAATAACCTCGACCCCAATTTGAGATTTACTCATACAATCAGCAAGACTGAGGCAACATTCCTGGATGTCACCATTCAGGTCGCAGGAACCAAACTGAAAACCAAAACCTACCATAAACCGACTGCAAAAAATAACCTCTTGGAATACACCAGCTTTCACCCACGCCCGCTAAAAGAAAACCTACCTTACGGGCAATTCCTACGTCTAAGACGCAATTGTTCCGAGTTACACGACTTTAAGGAACAATCCACCGAACTCTCAACCAAATTGAAGGCCAGAGGATACCCAACAGCAATCCTTAACAAAGGCTACAAGAGAGCTCGCAATCAGCCAAGGGAGGTACTCTTGGAGGATAAGACACATGTAGATAAAGACATCCCCCTGACATGTGTAACAACGTACAGCACCTTATCCAACCTAATGAAAAAATCTATCAATAGGAACTGGCGAATCCTAACGAGTACCAAAAAAACCTGGGAAAAACCATTGTTCTCCTTTAAGAAAGGTAGAAGCGTCAAAGACGCTTTGGTCCACACTAGACCTTTACCAACGATCACTGACACACCAAGGTCAATAACTGATGCCTGGGGTCTCCCCCAAGTGGTGGGCCATTATCCTTGCTCCAATTGTAGCGTTTGCCATTTGACCACACATACTAAAACCTTGGAATTGGAACCAGGCAAAACCTGGACCCAACGAGCTCACACTAATTGCAACACTGAGAATGTGGTCTATCTCGTCACCTGTCCTTGTAACTTGCGTTACGTGGGTATGACTGGGAGGAAAGTGAAACAGAGAATTTGCGAGCATCGCTCAAACATTAGATGCAAAAAATCCACCACAAAAATGAGCAGACATTTCCTGGAACGCAACCATACTACCAACGATCTGAAGTGGACAATAATAGAACACATTGGTACTGGTACCAACATTAATCGCCGTCTGTTTGAAAAAGAGCAAAGGTGGGTCTATAGACTTGGGACCCACCTCCAGGGGATGAACGATGACATCCCTTGGAATTCTGTCCTTAACTGATCCTGAGGTTATCTGTACCTGTGACATTAGGTTCTCGCAATCCAGTAATGCTCATCTTATCTTAAAATGCCCTCGCATTCGTTCGTTTTTTAAGAAAACAAAACCCAGTAATTTCCTGTCAATGTCCCGTGTACTCTAAAATTGATACCGCAACGGTGCATTTTCTCAAAATCACCACTGCCGTGTACTTAGTAATAGCGGAATTCTGTCCTCAACTGATCCTGAGGCTATCTGTACCTGTGACACTAGGCTCACGCAATCAAGCAATGCTCATCCTATCTTACAATGCCCCCGCATTCGTTCGTTCGTTTTTTTCTAAAGAAAACAAAACCCAGTCATTTCCAATGTCAATGTCCCGTGTGTTCCAAAATTGATACCGCGACGTTACATTTTTTCAAAATCACCACTGCCGTGTACTTAGTAACAGCGGAACCGATCAGCAGTGATTCGGGTAGACGCATAGCTTTGGTTGCCATTAACAACGACGCTTCGTCAACCATTGGCTGGATACTCCCGGCGCCCACAGCGCATTGATTGGCCCGCTGTGCACGCACTGACGCAGGTTGACCGCGCCCACCCGGAAGCGGTGAAACGGAGTGTTTACTTAAGCGTCCTCGCTACCTCGAGCGGACATCTTCGGGGTCCAGCAGAGGGTCGTCTTAGGTATACTGAGGGTGCCGAGCGTTGAGGGCGTGAGTACAGACGAGCCACAAACCTTCTACCTCCTACTAAGCTAAGTACCGATCTGAGTGTTGCATCTGCCTTACCTTATTTCTTTATTTATTTCTGATGACCACAGGGTGTGCCGATTACGCCTCCACCCCCCTCCTGTGACCCATGGTGTGCATTTATCACACTATCAAAGTGAGAAATTACCCTGATTTTAACTTTCCGGCACGATTTCTGATCGCGCCCAATTTTAGGTTGATAGCGTTTTTAACCCACAACCCTTGTAAATATCACGCGTTGTACATAGCACGTATAGCACTACGCACTACCTACCCATAATATTCTATACTCTGGGGACCAAGGTGGTGTTAACTATACTGTTATTCGACCACATGATGTCTCTGATACCACCAACTGGAGCACCTTGGACTGTAAATAGGCAATCAATAAGACAACTGATTGTATGTTTTGTTTTTATGTTTGTCTCTGTCCTTTCTTTCCCTAATAGGTGCAGAAACCGTAAAATCGGAAGCCTCCTAAACCAGGAGTTATTAGAAAGACAGTTTTTCTTTCTAATTTTTTGCACTTTTTCATTAATTATTTTCACTTTCACGTCCCTAGGTTAGGGTGGACCTTAGCGAGTCCATGCCGCCAGGGTTTATTCACACAAAGTCCTGAAGAATGCCAGGTAAATTCACACCGTTTCGTGGCTGAAACATGTCGACTGACTTAAGGAAACTACCACTTGAATAATTGTGGACGCATTTCCGACACATCATTTTATTGATAAGTCCTTAGTGATCCTAATAAAATTGTTTTGATACACTACAGACTGATTTTAAACCTCACATCACTCACTTAATATTCTTTGCACATCACTGTCCTTACCCACTACCCGCTCCGCAGTAGTTCTGGCGTTGCAGCACACAGAGGGGATGCTAGATTCCCTCTGTGGGGCCCGATGATGAAGCATGTCATCACTAGGTGGTGAGTGAGGGCTTTCTTTCAAAAAAACGCCTTAAGTGAAGTCGTTCCTTGCTCCATATTGATGGTCTCCTATTCTTCCTTGGAATACTCTTGTTTTGTTTATGAGAGTGTATTCGTGTTGTCTAGCGATTTGATTTGCATTGAGTTCATAGTTTTGTGGCACATGCATATTGTAAGAATATTTGGTCAGTGGTGTTTTGTGTTTTTGTTTGCGCAGTCATTGAAAAATTGCATTGTATATAATGTTTTGCGCAGATTGCTGGAGTTTTAAATCCTGCTTTTAATGAAGAAATATTGGGATTTTATGTGATTTATGTATAAAGTCATATAACACATAAGAGGGGAGAGGGCCAACCCATTACACTCAACCACCCCGAGCCCCCACAGAATCTCAAGTGCATACACAAGGTTGGTGGAGAGCACAAGACAAAGAACACAACTTATGCCAAAGCAGACAAACTCATTAATTTGAGAAAACTGCCCTCACTCACATACCGAAGTATGTGACATGCTTCATCATAGGGCCTGCTTGCAATACGCCCTGGTGTAGCCACACACAGGACGGAGCATAAGGGAGGAAAAAAAAAAAAAAATTCCACGCAACACAACATACAACAGTGGAACTGAACAAATAAAACATGTAACATATAAAGTGTAAAGACAGTGCCAATCACTAAGTGGCTTCAGACAATGGTGCGACAGAAGGGTGCGGTTTGTTAGAAGTGACTTAAAACTGGTTTGAGGGTACCAAACAAACCATTTTTATTATTCTCAGGTTCCCCCCACCAGGATTAAAAGGAACAGAGGATGGGTAATGTCTTCATGAGAAATTGAGGATTCTCAAAACTTCCCTCCTATTACTGCTGTGGTCAACATGTTTCGACCGACTTACTGTGCCTCGAAAGGTCACCCCGGTCTTCTTCAGGACTGTTGTCGCTTCCTGTACCACCTATGGCCCCACCGTATTTCGGTTATTGTGCCATGAAGTATGAGCCGGTCTGCCTAGATCCTAGCTCTTCTTGTCACGTGTAGAGAATGTTCCCAATAGTCAGGGAGAACATTCACTATTAAGGAAAAGGAGAAAAGCGGTATAGGCATGCCATACTCATAAATAGTCTCTTCTCACCCCCTTATTACAAAATACATCACAAATCGTTCATTACAGTTCCCTGTATTTTCAGGCGAGAGTACAACCCTTTTCAACCTTATCCTGGGTCTCTTAATAATCCCTCGGGTTTAACAATGTCACGTACTTAATAAGTAGTGTTGCTAATCTTTCCATAAAAACGCTTTGTGCATCCACAATCACCGTAGATCATCCTGTTTTCCCAACACATCCATACTAATATAATAAAGAGAGAGCCCAAACCTTTGAGGCGGGTAATCTCAGGAACCACAGCACCAATCACAACACCCAATACAGCGTTGGAAAGGGCAGTTGCAGCAGAAGGACATAGGCTATGCAGACGCCCACCATATACATTTAAAAGGTGAAAGAACCGTGCCAGCAAAGTAGTCCCTTGTTGGCGTGTCTGTGTTGTGCTGTGGGCGTGTGCTGGGGCATGACAAACGCTGGGGGCGTGTGGTACGTTCCGCCCTTCATGCCATGTCTCATATCATGTGCTGTGGGCGTGTGCTGGGGGCGTGGGCGTGCGCGTGGCTTGGGATTACGGAAAAAAAGCGAGCATTGTGCCCAATATTTCATTGTTTTTTCTTCCCAGGTTCTGTACATTCCAGCTCCGGGTGTCCACCCTGCTCCCTTTAAATACCCCTGCACCCCATAATCATAACCCACCCTTACTCCTTAAAATACCCCAACACCCTTAAACACTAACCCATCTTAACCCTATAAATATACCCTGTACCCCAAAACACAAACCTATCCCTAAACACTAAAAATACCCCTGTAACCCCAAAACCCAAACCTAGCCCAGAACCCTATAAATATCCCTGTACCCCAAAACCCATACCTAGCCCTGAACCCTAAAAATACCCCTGTACCCCAAAACCCAAACCTAGCCCTGAACCCTTAAATTACCCATGTACCCCAAAACCCAAACCTACCCCTGAACCCTAAAAATACCCCTATACCCCAAAACCCAAACCTAGCCCTGAACCCTAAAAATACCCCTGTACCCCAAAACTCATACCTATCCCTAAACCCTAAAACTACCCCTGTACCCCATAACCCAAAACTATATCTGAACCCTTAAAATACCCAAACACCCCAAAACATATAGCTCAGTACCCCAAAACATATAGCCCTATACCCATACTTACCATATCCAAACATTAAAAGAAAACCATGCTTTTACCATTCATGCATTTACAACGAATTTCGTTGTAAATGTATGCGTGGTAAAAGTATATAAAATGTAATGCCATGCGTTATAATGGCATTGCGGAGTCATGGTACTTTCGTAAAGAAAGTATGCAGAGTGATGGTATGCGGAAAGAAAGTTGCGGAATAATGGGTGTTTACCCTCCCCCGGTAAGTACATTGGTGGCAGGGCGGCCCACATCTCCAGCAACATACTAATATTTTTTCACCACCGATTTGAAAAATGCACAGGTCTCTCTCATTGATGGCCAGCACCGACATACACTTTTAGACACACCTCCCGCCACAAGTTCTAGAATTGCAAACGTTAGAGCTGGGGAGCTACGTTCGAATCTCGGCATCAGCTCAACATCCTGTGATTCCAGGCAAATCGCTTTGTCTCCCCGTGCCTACCACAAATGAATGTGTTCTTCTGTAAAGTAAATTGTGCTCATGCCATGTTGTCGAGTTTGCGCTATATAATATTGCAAGGAAAAATAAAGTAGGGAAACTCGAGTTCACACACTACTAAACACGCACTCTTAAGTGCATCAGCAGTGCACTGTGAATCGGAGCGTTTCACAGGCCTGTCACAGATAAGAAATGCTATCAAAACGAAATCCTACAAAACAATATACTACTGGCCGGCAGCAATTCATACCCGGACAACGTCGGGACGGGCTGCTAGTATATACATATCTCTCCCAATCATATGTTTAAAGAATAGGACGTGGCTGTCTGTCCCCGCCTCCGAACTCACTGAGTTTATGTAGTAGATAAACCCGAAATGGTGTCCGGCAGGAGGGTATCCCAGGAACACAACCTATATAGATCACATTGATAGAAAAAGGGAAGAGGAGGATATGGCAGTGAACTCCTGTTTCCAGGAAGTCGGACTCGTGTTCTAGTCCGTAGTGATAGCCACGCACTTGCATATTCCCCTTGTTGGTGGCCCTTAATATTGTATCCATCTCCATAGTCACCCTTCCCCTCCCTTTCTTAACTCTCTCCCTCTCACTTGCTTCCCCTCCCTCTTATCATCCTCCTTACTGTTCCGTAGGTCTGCCCTGCCAAATCGGCCTGCTTTCCGAAACACCGTGAAGATAGCGTTCGCGCGGTGTTCGGAAGTTTGAATGGCCTCGTCACCTTCTACATTACGTTCCGTGACGTCCCACGTGAGCCCCAGCCCGACGTGTAAAGACGTATTCGACGGAACGAAAAAATGGGGATGATGGTAAATGTAGTTTTCCCGTGTGGCCACTCGAGGAAAAGTGCATCCATCCGTACAAATTACGGGTTTAATTGAGAACCGGAACAACAAAAGAACATTGTTTGCTCAATTTAATTAATAAGTTTGTCTGCTTTAGCATACGTTGTGTTCTTTGTCTTGTGCTCTCCACCCCCCTTGTGTATGCATTTATGTATAAAGGTCTTTTGACCTAGCAAGAGGTTTGTCTTGCCAGGTCGAAATGGCAGGTTAAAACTGCACACACAGGATACAATGGCAGGCCTGAGTTTAAAGGGCTACTTAAGTGGTTGGTACAATCCGTGCTTCTGGCTCTTTGGTAGCTTTTAATTTACAGGCCCTGGGTACATGTAGTACCACTTTACTAGGGACTTACAAAAAAATGAAATATGCCAATTGGGTGTAAGCCAATTTCACCATGTTTAAAGGAGAGAGCTTTTTAGTGCTGGTTAGCAGTGGTAAAGTGTGCAAAATCCTAAAAGCCAATAAAAATGGGTTCAGAAAACGGGAGGTTGAAGTAAAAAAGTTTGGGGATGACCCTGCAGAGAGGGCAAATTCAAACAGTGACACAACCCACTAATTCGGAGTCCGGCTCGTGTTCTCTATGTGAAAACAGAGGGGCAGGAGAAAGAGTTCAAGTTGAACAACAGCAAGAAGAAACAACAAGAAAATCAAACTTTAAAACCAGGCACTCTAAAAGTCCTAAGAGCAACCCAAGATGTTCCACTCACAAGTCTGCTGATCGGCTTGTGGAGAGAACTGACACCACTTTACTCTGTAGTCTGTCACTCTGCTAAACATTTATGGTACATATATGACCACCGATCTGTGCACTCTTCAGGGAGGGCAAGGATTGGATGAGCATGGAGCCTGGGTACCTTTTTGAGCCGCTGATGGGCACTAAGAGAAACATGCACTAGCTGTGGCCTCAGTTCCAGAGCTCTCAATCATGCCCCATCATAATCACCCACCCATAATCTGTACACATCCAGACACAGTTCGGTTCACAGTACAGACTATACACAAGCCACCTGTTGCACGAATAAATTCGAAAAACACATTTGGAAAAATCCAATACTCTTAGGGAAAGTAAGAGGAGGTAAAACATGATATTTAACAGGGGCTGCAGCCTGACCTGTATTAGTTGAGTGTTTTTTCAACTCATTGCAAAGAAATTGTTCAGCGTTTTCATCTGGAAAGTTAAGGGCCTGAATACATGGCCTGATAGGGACCGATTTCAAAGTCACTTTTTAATTACCAGTTGCCAGCGGGACCCTCCCCACTTAAAGCCCAGCCGCCACTCCTGTAGTTCCACTCAGCCTGAATAACCACTCGTGGCGCTTCTGTGGCTGTAGCCTGCAGTGCTCAGTCAAAGTAGCAGTCCTTACGGTTAATCTTCAAAAGCTGCTATTTAAGAACAGTATTTCCATTGTCACTACTGCACTGCTTAAATGGCCACTGGCCGCCTGGTGTCGCAGCATTGATGGTGCTGCATTTTATTCTCAAGCTCCCCTCACTGGACAGTGTTATGTCAGACTTTTGTTTCTACTTTCTGTTCTTCTGTTTCTAGTGTCTCTGGACTGCCCTCATTTACCCATCCCCTCCCCGTTGTTACAAGGCATGTGGGTTGCAGCAACACTCGGGTTATCAGCAGGTTAATAGAAGGTTTATTCAAAATAAGCCAGGCAAGTGAAGGTGTGTGCAGGGAGGGACCCTAGATGTCAGCCCAGGACTCTTGGTCCCCAGGCCACCGAGATCCGCGAGCACCCAAGGGTTCCATGACATCATAGAAGCCCTGAGATGCAGGAGACCAAAACTGCAGTGGGAGTATCCCTCTCTGTAGCAGTGGCAGGCCATGCAAGGCCGCGTTTGAGGTGGCCTTATCTTGTGGCTAGAAAGACGGCTTTCAGTTGAGATTGATCAGTGGATTGCAAACCCGGTTGTTAGTGGTGTGGTCACAGGAATTGAAGGGGAATTGTGCCACCTGCCTTGTATTCAAATTTGACTGGCAGTCATCCAGCAGTGCAGGTGATTTAGTCAAACCTCGACTGATAGGTCTTTTCCCCCCTTCATGCTTTTTGAGATAGAGCTGGGTGCTACTTTTGTCAATATCAAATATTAAGAGTAGACCAGGATCTAGGATCTATGCACCCGAGCGATCACAGGCTCTGTCATGAGAGCAGATTCTGTACCTTGGTTGAGGGTATACATACATTCTTTCATAAATAACAACTCTCTATTCCGAGCAGGGTTGTGTGGCATAGCTGGAATTGAATTACTGCACCATTGTATTGCATTATAATTGCACTTATATACCGCTTACCACCCATGACGAAACAGCAGGGGCAGCACCTTCATCCACCATCCTTCGTTGCAATATAATACAATACAACTATATACATGTGGACATAGATACAATAAATATTTCAGTGAACTCAGGTACGTCAATACAATGCTTCCATAACATGAATATTGTATCCACTGCTTGTTACAGCACCTTCATTTCAAATCAAAACTGTGCTTTATCTATAAGGACATTAAATGAAATAGAACCTATTCAATAAATCAACTCAGACATCCTCACCCGGATGGAACACTCAACACATAATCCTCTTAAGTATGTCCCTTTGCATGGGTGTTGTGTGTCAATCAGTCCAATGTCAAGGGCTCAATCCCTTGTCATAATTTGGCCCAAACACTCCAACGCTAATGCCTACACGATCCCATCTCCCTTGGGGACTTTGTTCAGCAAGATCCTCCATGGGGCCATGCCTTTAAAACACAGCGTGTACGGGTAATCACAATGTCCATTGCGGGGTGGTTCTGGTTAAGAGGAAAAACATTGCTTTCTAACACTGTTTTTTGGAAGCTTGACTTTTTTTTTTTCATTAGGTCTGTGTCTATTAATTTTCATGGAGGGGTCTCTCTCTTGGTCCTGCCGAATGGCTGTCTCCTTGGACACGCGGGAGCCAGTGGTGTCTCACTTAAATTTTAGCATCTTCTGCGACTGAGTGATTGTTTCCTCATCATAACTATAACACGTTATTCATGTTATGGAAGCACTCTGAGTTGTTTATTGATTAGGTTCTGTTTTATATAATCTCCTTATTGACTAGGCACAGTTTAGAATTGGAATGAAAATTGTATAACTTGCAGTGAATACACTATTCATTTTATGGAAGCATTGTATTTAATGTATGTTTACTAAATTAATACAGACACATAAAATATCTGCACGTCTGTGGTTGTATTGTATTATATTTCAACGAAGGTAGGTTGATGAAGGTGCTGTTTCTGTTTTGTTGAGTACCCTTACCTTCATTCTCCTAAACTGGGTCAGGCCCCAATTGGTGTCGACTGTACTAACCATGACGAGACATTGATATGCTGTACGGCAGGCAGCACACTACGCCAGAACCCAAGGTTGGTTCATTATTCCAGTGGTTGTTTGTTATTATTTTGGGTTTACTGGAATTAGTCTTGTGCTCATAGTGAACCCATTCGGTGGATTTAGACGAGAGGAGTAGCTGTGACCTTGCCCCAATACCCCGCCCCCTTTACCTCACCCTCACAGTCTGTCCTAGTCCTTGAAAAACCATTTTTGGTAATTCTTCATACATAATATTTCACTTTGTACAGTGTGTTGTTCGTAGGTTGGGGAAAGATAAAATTACAGTAACATCATGGTTGAGATATGTGGGCTGGAGAACCTGCAAGTAAGATGTGAACGGTGTGAAATGAGAATAGACGTTCGACAGAACCGTTCAGTGAGTAATATCATAGAATTTAAATCATGGAAGTGAAGGGGGATGCAGGAGGATATCGCAGCAATGGGATAGATGTGGGCAGACCAGCTTAGAAAGGGAGTAGGGGAATGTTCAGAAATAACAGAAGGAAGGCATTGCAGATAAAGCATAGACATGGCAGGCGTTGCCTTTATCCAACTGGGTTGGCCTCTGAGCCAATGAGACTATGATGCAGGTTCTTGGGAATATAAAGGTCACTATGTTTTGGCTGATTTAGCAAGAAGGCGCCCCTTTTGCTACTTTTGGTGTTTGTTTTATCGGGAATTGATATTGATGTCAACTGTCTGATAGCACGTAGGATAGAAGAGGACATATTTTATGATTCTTCGTAAATTGTCTTTTAGAAAGTTAGCAGGTATAAGAGGAAAATGAAAATGAGGGCTTGAGGAGGACACCAAGGTCACCTGTGTAGGGTAAGGCAATGAGTGTATATATATATACTCATTATATATAAATCAATATTAACAATTAATAAATAAGTGGGCAAAAAATGGAGGTATATACATGTTGAGCATAGGAGGGATGCCCATACTGTTCATGTTCTGTGTATGATGGAAGATTGTACTGCTGCTGCCCATGCTGTATGTTCTGAGTGCATTCGTGAAGCTTGCATTGCTCCTGAGCTGACAATACTCCCTCTGTTGCAACAAAACCATCTCCTGTGGATCTTTACTCATTATTTGTCAGGATGTTAACCTTTTTTGTCTCTCCTTTACCTTAAAAGCCACATAGTGACTGCAGTCCATGGTGCAGTTGTTTTGAGTTTGGGGGAGAAGCTTGACCTGTCGGTGGTTTCTCTTCTGTATTCTTTCACTATACGGGGAGCTAGTAAAGCTCCTACTGGTGTTATATCTCTCCTCTATGATAGGTGCTTGTACTACACAGTCTGTGTAGTACCCATGGGTTTGTTTGAAGAACGCTTGCACTACTGCTACAAACTCTGCACCTGTTGCACGTGTAAGCAAGCCTGCAATGTTACTGTATGAGTTGCACCTGGTACAATTTAAGCATCAGTGTCAGTTTGTTAAACTTCTGTCACTCCAGTCTGTTTGCCAATGACAGTTGACTTGTTTCTTTGAGAGTCTGGCCACAGAATTATAATGTGTGATTCCCCCCCCCCGCTTTCCCCCACCGCTCTCTTGTTTTGCTGTGTTCCCTTTTGAATAAATCTAGTCTTTCTTCCTGTGTACAGTTATGACCATCGCTATGAAGCTGCTAGACGGAAGGCTGAGAGCGGTAATGCAAATGTTGCAATTTCGGTCATTGAGGATGATGAATGGAAGGACACCATCCAACTGCAGCGGAGAGAGGAGGTATGAACTACCATGTGTCATGGAGAGGTCGCAAGGGGTTCCGGTCTTACCCCATGTAGTGTCCGTTAGGAGATCCAGCAAAACCGCCTTTGTTTCTCAATTTTATTAGGGATACATTCAATCTGGGCAAAGCAGGTACCAGTCTATATTCTTTCTTCAGCACTCTACTGACCAGGACAAGAAATATGAAAAAAGTGATGACCTGTGTAATTGCCTACAAAGCTGGAGTGACCCACAAAACTAAACGAATTGTCTCCAAACTGTGAAATGCAAATTGAAGCAAGGTGCTGTGTTAAGTTCTTTATGTTCAGTTTGTTTTAACATATCACAAACTACAGGTGAATCCCATCACTTTTGTTCACCAGCAGTTATCTTCTTTTGGTGGTTTTATTTGGGAACTGGAAACCTATTTCCATTCCTTTTGATTTCATTATAGCAATCAAGAAACAAATTCTCACCATGAATCGTTGGTGTCTGCATAGAATATAGTTCTCTCTACAGATATCAACTCACACAGTCTTAATGTCCCACCCATCTCCATTTCCAAACATGGTAAGCGGGAAACCACTGGATGGCCTCTGTATATGGACTTAAGAATAACCCACATGGATCCCCGTGTCTCTAGGACAAAAGCACGTATATGCTGAGTCTAGTTTGATATGGAAACAGCCTTCTTGATAGACTGAGGTATTAGAAGGTGTACAAAATTCACCTAACTTGCTTTCATGTAATTACGTGAAACTTCAGGAAAATGTAAATTTTGGGGCAATTACACGAAATGAAGATTGTAATTTAGCATTACAGTTTGGAGAGAAATGCATACCCACATCAGTTTCTGTTGCGAGGACACATTTTGTGCGAAAACACAGTTGCTGTGAACAACAGATGCTCATGTTCTGGTTGTTAGATTGTTTCTGAATTCCTGTGCTATAATTGTGCCACAAATTGCACCATAATTAAGCAATTTGGTATAAATTTGGGGAATTTTGCATAGCAAACAGTACACAAAATTACATAAATTATGCCGCATAATTCAAATTTCGCCTGGCTCTAGTTATTAGTATAATGTTGTGGCAACCCCATAAGGGAAGAAAGGATGGAGTGTGTCGAACAAATCTCCCTAATGTCTCAATTTTATTGCTCCCTCTCTATGAACACTGGAAATGAAATGTGCGTAATCCTATACGTTTCTTTCCAAAGATTATAGAGATGGGCTTGCTCAAGCAGACCCAGTTATTTGATATCCAGCCTTGGCTTTTAAAGATAAGAAGTATTTTTGTTATAATGGTGTACGGATACTGTGCTACTTTGCCCAGACAAACTGTTTTACTGTCTACGTTTCTGTCCTGGAGCCTCCTTTCTGAAAAACTGTTATACTAACACGTTTAATGTAAAGACTTCGTAGAGCGGAAGGTCAGCTCACTAGAAATCCTGAGCAATTATGAGAAGTTGCCTGAGTTCCATTGATAAGGAATGGGTTTGTACAGCAGTAATAACCCCAGGTGATGTTTATATCCCACAGAAAAAAATTATGCTGCTTAACGACGAACGAAGTGAGAGGTGGCCATGCCAATAGATAAGACATCCGTCTGCATGTTTTCTCAAAATAATTGGGTCTTTGAGTAGAAGGCCTCTGAGAAATCGAGGCTGCCAACAGCAACACAGTTGAAAAACGTAGGGAAGTAAACATTAGACCTTGATTATAAAAGATCTCCTTATAGGCCATGCAAAGGGAGTGCATTAGATGTTGGGCATTTGCTGTTGGTGCTTTCTGCGCTAGGGCTTAATTCGGTGGCCAAGGTTACACCTTATTGTGATAATCTGATCGGTGAGTGACTCATGGGGAAATGTCCATATACCTTAAAAATAGGGTCACTGGGTTATGCTGCCAGATCTGGACTTTTATGTTGTGTTGCCTAAAGGACGGATCTTTTTGAGAATGACTCCAAAGTATTTGGCCATAATGGCAGGTATTCCATTGAGTGTGACCTAATGTTTGAGGTCCGCAGATGAACACGAGGGACTGAACACCATCACATCAACTTGCTGTGATTCTGTTTTTAGGATGATTGTTCACCCGTTTGGCAATGCCTTGTTGCCATCAAGAAATTTTGCAGATATATCTCTGGTTCTTGTAGCCTTAGTAGTACATTCATGGCATCAGCATGGTTGTAAAACACCACGCCGTAAGGACAAGTGATTTTCAGCACGTCTGTCCCTCCTTACAGAAGGCCCCTATAAATATTTGTCTCTCCTGGGGGGCTTTCCTGTATGTTTGACTGTGAGATATTTTCGCACTGTGCTGAAGGCACTGCATCTTAACATAATACAAATACTATACCTTGATTTAGACATCCACTTGCCTTTCCTGAAACAGGGTCCTTCTGTAATGCAGAATCCTAAGTGATACTAGTGAAATTTGTGACATAGGTCCACACCTCATATTTAAAATTATAGTTCTTAAATATAGAAGCTATAGTACACTTGTATTTTGGCCTATGATATAGTTCCACGCCAAGGTTAAACCACTTATCTAGCCTAAGACCTTCCATTCGCAAAGTTATGTAGTAAGGTGGCTGAAGTTTTGGCAACATTCTGGTAAATCAATTGCATTACATATACAAGATTACAATTATTTTTGTAGAAATATTTAAGTTAACAGGGCACTGGAGACAGTGTATGATGCCACGGTGTCAACTTTAGCGCAGTTGTAAAAGGAGGTTAGCTTGGTACCCCCAATATGGTTTCAGGCTGAAGCATGCGCCCACCGGATACTGATAAATATTAGGTTTGTTGGTGTCTAAGTTTGGGGCTCTGTTGTGGAATATCAGTGTCCTATATAAAGATTGAAGTGTACTGACACCGTGGGAGGTGTTCGATTCAAGATTGACATGCATTAAGAGGGGTTCTATTCAATTTGTTCACTATAATTTGATTTGTGGAGAAGTGTGGCTCAATGGTTTGAGCGGCAGACCCTGATGCAGAGGTCTGGCCCGGGACCAGGGTTCAATTCCCCGCCTCGGCGGGTCTTGGGCTCAAAATTCCACGGACCTGATAATTCTCGCCTCGGTGCCTATTCCAATCATGGAGTCCCACTCTGCAACTCTGGGCAATAGCTTGCTTAATCTCCACAACGGCCCCCACAACGCTAAGGATGCCTGGCTTCACCTTGGGGGTGCCCAGGAGTGGACGCTTCACAGGGAAAGCCAGGATGGGTTCCACAGTGGTATTCGTACAAGCGCCTTGAGACCCTTGCAGGTGAGTAGTGCGCTATACAAGTATCAATTTACATTTACAATTTACATTTATATTTCTAGGATAGTGTCCTACGATATTACATCTTTGAAGGACTGCGCTACATCTGGCTGGAAAGGAAACAGACCTTCGAAAAAGTCAGGTAATATCCTTTTGCTGATATATGTCGATATAGCAGCCAACCTGTGCCTGTTCATATTGGGCGATCCAAACTACTAATTCACATATGTACATGAAACTCCTTGTCAAGGCTTGCCACATATATATATATGTATTGAGAAGGGGGCAGGTTAGTGGGATCAAAATTGGCTTCTTTCCTGCTGGTTTATTAGGGCAAGTAACTCAAAGGTGCATATTTGTAATGTGAAGACTGCTTTGATCGTGGGTGTGCAGCCTAGCCCTACCTCCTGGGTTCCTTCTTTTAAACTGATGCCATATCTGCAACCAAAGAAGTACTGACCAACGCATTTTTGAGCTGCACAAAAGCAACTTAGAAGTCATAGTGAAGATGAAGTCCATCCCCCATATACCTACATCTTCCTGTTTTTAGTTCTCATCTGCAGAGTGGTTTTACCAGCCTGTTGTTAAAGACTACCTCCCTTGCACACCCACCCACCCTGGCTCCCCCTTTCTCCCTCACCCACCTTGCTCCCCCCTTGCTATCCCTAAGGTTCCCCCCTTGTTCCCAAAGGCTCCCCCATCCTCCTTCCTACCCACCCACCCACCCGGCTCCCCCCTTACTCCACCCACCCATCCACCCGGCTCCGCCCTTTCTTCTGGGGCCCCACCTACCTACCTGGCTCCCCCCTTACTCCCCATGGCTCCCCCACCCACCAGGCTTCCACCCTTGCTCCCTCCACCCACCCCTGCTCCCCCTTGCTCACCACCACCTACCGTTCCTCCCCGCCTTGCTTTGGCCTCCTCCACCCACTGCAGCTCCCCCACCAAGCCCGGCTCCCCTCCATGAGCCCTCACCCACCCCGGCTCCCCCCTTGTTCCCCCCACCCACCCGGCTCCACCTTGCTTCCCCCTTGCTCCCCCACCCACCCCTGCTCCCCCAGCTCACCCCACCCTACCCTGACTCACCTTCCCACCCCAGCTCCCCCCACCCACCCCGGCTCCCCTCCATGACCGCCCACCCAGGCTCCCCGCCTTGTGCACCCCCTGCTCACGGCTCCCCCGTGCTCCGCTCACCCACCCCGGCTCCCCCTGGCTTCCCCCACCCATCCCGGCTCCCCCTTGCTACCCCCACCCACCCGGCTCCACCTTGCTTCCCCCTTGCTCCCCCACCCACCCCTGTTCCCCCCAGCTCACTCCACGCTACCCTGGCTCCCCCTCCCACCCCAGCTCTCTCTTTGCGAACTCCCACCCACCCCGGCTCCCCTCCATGAACCCCACCCACCCCGGCTCCCCACCTTGTTCACCCCTTGCTCATGGCACCCCCTTGCTATCCCCCGGCTCACCCTTGCTCCCCCCACCCACCCCGGCTCCCCCTTGCTCCCCCACCCACCCCGGCTCCACCTTGCATCCCCCCTTGCTCCCCCCACCCACACCTTCTTCCCCCCAGCTCACCCCACCCTACCCTGGCTCCCCCTCTTGCTCTCCCTTCCTCCCCAGCTTCCCCCCTTGCTAGTCCCACCCACCCCGGCTCCCTCTTGCGCCCCTTTACCCACCCCGGCTCCCCTCTTGCGGGATCCTCTCTTGCTACTGCCGCCCACCCCGGCTCCACCCTTTTTCTCCCCCACCCACCCCAACTACCCCATGCCCCCGTTGCTCACCCCACCCCCTCTGCTCACCCACCCTCCCCGGCTCCCCCTTGCTCCTCCACCCCCATGCTACCCCCTTGCTCCTACCACCCACGCTCCCCTCTTCGTCCTCCACCACCCACCCAGGCTCCCCCCTTGATCCACCACGCTTCTCCCCTTGATCCACCCCTTGCTTCCCCTTGCTCTGCCCCCCTCCCTGGCTAACCTTCTTGCTAACCCTGGCTCCCCACCCACCCCAGCTCCCGTCTTGCTCCCCAAACTCCAGCTCCCGGCTTTCTCCCACCCAAGGCCTCCCGCTTGGTCCCCACCCACCCCGGCTCCCCGCTTGCTCGGGCTCCCCACTTGCGACCTCCACCCGCCCCGGCTCACTTGTTGCACCCTCCCAAGATCCCGTCTTGCTCCCCTGCCCGCCCCAGCTCTCCTATTGCTCTGCCCCGTCCGCCCCAGCTCACCTGTTGCTCTGCCCCGCCTGCCTCAGCTCATCTTTTGCTACACCCGCCTGCCCCACCTCATCTGTTACTCCCCGTGCCCGCCCCAGCTCACCTGTTGTTCCCCCACTTCCTGCATCCAGCTCAGATTTTGGACCTCCCTTTCCCCCGCTCCCTGCTCAAGATTGTATTTTGGAATGGAAGATACAATTAATTAGCATAATGGCTACCTAGTCTTTGTGAATCAGTGCATGGTGGGGCATACAGTCCCATACTTCATCACGCTTGTGTACATATCATTGCAGTTTTTTTGCATTGGCAGTCCAAGCGTGTGACATATTGGCTTTGCCAATACTTGTTTGTTTTGAGGCGACTACTAAAGTAGACCATGTCTAGGTACAACTTGTGGATTGTGTTTTTCCTCCCGCAATTCGATTCTTTTTATAGATGAGTTTTTCTTCCGCTCATAGTGTCCTTATCTCGTTGCTCGGCTGCTGATGAAACGGTGGACCATCTGTTTTTAATTGTGTTTGAAATCCACGATTAGCTCTTTTGTTTGAGACCTGATATTATATCTTTTTTCCTTCTAGTGAAATTTGTCTTCTCAGCCTAGCTCTTACATTTCTTAATCTCTTGGTTGCAGATTATTATTTTTTTCACATTTTTATTTTATTTTATTATAAATAATGTATCGTCATAAAAGTGAAGCTAGTACCACAAGAACACCAAGTGTACGTTTTAGAGCAGAAAAAAGAAAATCAACAATACAGCAATCAAACCTAGTACCAGCCTAATCCCCCCCCTCAGCCCCCCACCCCTATCAGCTGGACGTTAAGAGTAATATAGGGTGGTGGAGTACCGTATTTGAGAGAACAAGAATGAACTCCCTCCCCTAACTTCTCTATTACCCACTGTAACTCACTTGCAATACAGAAGCTGGGGAATCCAAGATAGACTAGCTTGGTACCGAAGAATTCTATCCGCTTCTGGTTGCATAAAGAATTTTATGGCCCCATTTGAGACGACTCCCACCTTTGCAAGGTGCCTGATTGAAGTGTTCATCCCTGCGTCTGAGGATTCCTTCTTAACAAGTTGTAGATCGTGCTTCCAGACTTGGGTTGCTTGCGTACGTCAGGGGAAATGTTGATTTTGCTACCTCAAAGGTTTAGAACTCTTTTCTTCACAAGCTTCAGGCTCTGTCTTGGGGACCTCATGTCAACAATAAGGCCAATGCCACTTCCTTTTTGTTTTTCTCTGCCTCTTTTAGGAATTCTGTTATCTCCGTGTAATTCCAGTGAAATTGAAGGCTCCCACACCTGCCTTTGTAAGGAAGAATTCACCAGAATACGGCTTATATCATTACCTTCTTGAATCCCTAGTTCACCCAGCGTTCTTACGTTGGAGGTCTCATCAGTATTTTTGACTTCTTCACTTTTGTCCTCAAATGTAATCATGGACTTTGTGGCACGATCTCGGGAGCTTCTGGTGATCGATCGGACTTGTATTTTTTGGTCCGTGTGTCAAACAAGCGTGTTTTGGTGTTGCCATTTTTAACCTCCTGTTCAACAGCATGAACCTTCTTAGTGAGTTTGTCTTTGATGCTTCCACAGCTGTGATTTTATCAGAACTATAAGGCCTGTAAAGTCTCCACTATCACTGTCTCTCCCATGCTGATAGGTATACTCTGGTTTGCCCCTCTTGGAAGCCCGCCCCTTTGGAAGATGAGGGTCCGAGCATCATAAAGTCTCTGTTTTGTTTCTGGACATCTTCTCCTCATTTTCTTGAGGGTGACATCTTAATTCCCAATTGCAATGTGTCTGTAACGTTTGATTACTCCCCAATCCCAGAGTTGGCTTGTGGGGAAAAATACACTGTGTCAGATGTTACCAGTGCCTGGCCACAATCCTCATCCTGGAAGGCTCAACCAGGAAGCCTGCCTGTCCTTTCCGACTTCTATTTACTATATTAACAAGCATTTGCAATGCAATAGGTCTCGCATTTAGGCGAGTTTGAGCTATTGGCATTGTAAATGACAATGCCTTTTATTTATGTTTTAGTTTTTAAAACATAAATAAAATACATTGTCATTTACAACGCCAATAGCTCAAAGTTCCGTAAGTGTGAGACCTACTTTATCCTGTACAAGCACATATAAATAAAAAGTGATTATTAAATTGACAAAAATTGGCGAGCTTTTACTTCTGAAATGTATTTCACAAGGTAGTATGCTATATGTCCGCAGTCAGAACTTTTGTTTTCCTAGGTAATCTATCAAATATGTAATGCTGCGAGAAAAGGTCGAAAAACAACCCCTTCTCGCCTGTCACCACACCCCTAACTCACACAAAATGAATGCTTGAGAGCATTAAGACAGGCCTGAATCATGGTCTAAAACATATGTTTGTTTTGAGGATTTATTTTAACAACGAGTCTACGAGTGGAACATTAAAATATTAATGGGGGCGTGGCTCAGCAAACAATTTCTTCAACATTTGAAACAGCAGGTGCTTTTTGTGGAGTGGCAAGGGAAGGAGATCTCTGCGATCAAAAGATAATAAGAATGACTGGAGCAGCATGCACTACCCAAAAATTATTTTGAGCATTTATCGTACGAGAATTAATTTTGTTTGGAGCAAAACTTCGAAAGAAGTCATCTCGCAGCAATTTGTATCTCCGCGAGTAGGATTACAAGGATGGACGGCAAGCGTCCGGCAGCCACACTAGCACAATAACACGTGTACTCACTCCCACTATACCCGTAGTGTGGGCGGCCATAAACAACACCTCGGCCCGATACAAAGTTCTGCTTACATAAGAGAAAAACATCTAGAGCTTCTCCACACAGAGCACTGTTTTATCGCTGCGAAACCAGGAAGGGGGGTGGGGTAGGGACCTGGGAGAAGGCGAGAGGTAGATTAACAGGAGACATTGAGGAGAGAGGGAAAGGGTGGAGAGATGGAAGGGGGGGAGAAAGAAAGGTAGAGAAGCAAGAGAATGAGAAGGAGCAGAAGGAGGAGGACAATCCGTAGTAGAGGAAGAAGGGGAAGAGGAAACAGGAGAGAAATTAAGGAGGAGAGGAGGTCTAGGAAGAAGAGAAATTGGAGGCAGGGAGAAGGAAAAATAGGATTCACGGAGAAGGGGCCAGGGAGGGGCATAGCGAGAAACATGGTAGCAGGAGAGAGAGGCAGGAAAGGGAGCGATTGTGAGAAAAAGGGGAGGGTGGGAATGAGAAAGGAACGAACTGGAGAAGAATAAAAGGAGAAACGGAGAAAGGAAAGCAGGCTTGCGATAAGGAGAAGGGTGGGAGAAAAGAAAAGGGCCTGAGGGGGAGACATGTTTATAAGAAGTGCCTGAAGGAAGGGAGAGAGGAAAGGAGGAGCTGGAGAAGAAAGGGGAAACAAAACAAGATGCCCAAAGAGGGGGGTACACAAGTGTAGACTGAGAAAGATGGGTGGGAGAAAAAGGAGACTGCAGACTTGTGACGAGGATTAAATCCGGACACAAAATACTATACAGGGTGTAGACTGAAGAGGGAGGGAACGTACAGTGGGCGCATTATACCGACGGTGGGGGGTGAGAATGGCAAGAAGAGAAGAGGCGTGCGGAAGGAGGAGGAGGAAAGAGACAAGGCATGTCCCCCGAGAGGCTAGAGTTTCAAGTACAAAGGGCAGAGGACTTGTGGGACACTGCTAAGCAGTACACCGCCTCCCGGCTGTCCGTGGGGATGGGCATAGTTGGGGGGTCTTTGAGGAGGTACGGAGTGAGAACAGAAGGGCTGCCGCCATGAAGTGTGCGAACTGCACGCAAGAGACGCCTCCATTCTTTTTTTTTTTTACTGCACCATCGAAGCCTTTGAAGTTACAGAAATCAATTAAGTGCCAGCCACGCACCAGCGTGGGAGGTGGGGGGGATGGAGGAGGGGAAAGAATCAATTACCAGATGGCGGCCAGATGTAATCAACCGTTTCCAGTGATAATTACAAGCCCACCCTTCCAGACAAGGATGCGGTGCCGCGCTCCTTCTGCCTGGGAGAGCGACCCCCTCCCATCCAAGCGTTAGAGGCACGAAGTACCTCACAGGGACGGAGACACATATACTGCACCAAGGGAATGGCGAAGGCTGGCCAGAGTGGTATCAGCACACTTACGGTGTCCCATCCAGACCATGTCCTAGGTGGTCGTGTGGGGGGGGGGGTGTAGCCGGCCATAAGTGTCACCATGGATACAGCAAAAATAAAGTGTGAACATTACAGGTTAATGGTCACTAACAAGCTCAGTATCCGGCCTGGGAGGAGTGGGAGGGCGGGGGCTGTCTGCGCATGCGCAACATTTTTAAGTTTCGTTTTGAGGTGGAGCGCGAGCCTGGAGCGACAGCGAAGTGCCGTACCTGAAGTCTCGGGACCCAGGAGGGGACCCGGGTGAAGACCAGCGGGGAGACTGCGGGACCCCCAAGCCTAAGGGGAGAGCCCCGCATCTTGCAGGCATGGCAGAGCAGCTCGAGTGCTCTGCGAGGCACCCGAGAAGCCCGATGCCCGGTTAGGTAAGAGAGGGGAAGGGAGAGGGGGTTGCCTGTATGTGTGTGCCTGCGTCTGGGTGCCTGCGTGTGTGTGTGTGTGTGTCTGTGTGTGTGTAAGTAAGTGTAAGTGCGTGTGCGCGCGTGTGTGTGTGTCTGTGTGCATGCACGCGCGTTAGGCTGACTTGCTGGGAATGTGGACGGAGCCGACGTGCGCGTGCACGCAGTCAAATCCAGCACAAGAGAAGCGCATGGCACCCTTTTGTCCCTCATTCCCCCGAGACCGGCAACATTAAGTCTCCAGCCTGGACGCATCCTTCGGATGCTAATTCCAGGCGAGACCTAAAAACACGTGTCCCACGCGACTTCCACACCACCCCAGTGTAGAGCACCACCATCTGGCTCTGGCATCTCTATTGGTATCCAGTTGAATTTGGGATCCCCTCCCCCCAACAACCACCCCCCTCCCCCAACCCCTCTGGGACCGCCTACAACAGATCTGTGCCGTATAGAAGGAGGTCGTCTATATGCCCCAGGAAGAATCCTGCCACTTTGCAAGATCATGCTGCATTCAGAGGCTTCCCTTCACCTACAGGGCGGTTGTATTTTCAGAGGTCTCTATAGCAAAATAAGGGATGCACACCTTCATCTATCCCCATTATGAAATGAAGAGACCAACCCACAGTCCATATCTATGTCCATCTGCCAGCTGGTTAAAGAAGTGTGAGCTCAGCGCCCTGCTTCACCAAAGAATCTTCAGACCAAGGATGAAGACCACAGCTTGGCCAGCATGATGTGCACGGTCTCCCCTGAACATGGTTGGGCATATCCCTATTTGCAAGCATAAACATGTTCCTTCTGTGCATTAAAGGGTGTTCTTGTCTTATTCCTAAATAGAAATGTTTTGCCATTCACCATCAGTGCTACACACATGCCTTACTTTAGCAAGCAAGGAGTCATGCGTTCCTTCCCTCTCTCAAGTTAGCAGTGCATTTGCATATCCAGGCTTTGACTACATTAAACCTATAAAAGGACTATCTCAGTAGCCAGACATTCACTTTATATAAGTTAAAACGGCACAACAATGCTGTCTGACACAACAGTGCTGTCTGATTCATTGTGAGTAGGAGAGTCTGATGATAACAATGCAGTGCTGTTACACATCCGTAAACAGCTTACGAGACATCTTCCACAGTTTTCTCAGGTCTGTTTATCAGAAGAGCCGTGTTTCATGCTGGTGGTATATTTCCATCAGAAAATAGTTGAGATCGGAGTAGAATAATCATCTGTTATGATACAGGCAAGTGCATAATTAATCAGTTCAAACCCATCTGTTTTCCTTTACTTGCAGTTGGTATACAGAGATCATCAACCCGATAGGTAAGGTGAGTTGCTTATCTGATATGGGCCTATGCCCAGCAGAGATTATTAAACTTGGCTGAGAAGCTTGCTCGGGATTTGGCTGCAGTGCTCGCTTCCACCTTTAAAGCATGCCCTGGTAGCACCCTTGGTGTAATAAAGTCAACATTTCCCCAGAAATGCCAGCAAATGTTCAAGAAATTCAGAAACTGCCTCGGTTAGCAAATTAAGAAGCACCATCAAAGCCAGTAGCTGTCTGATGAAAGCCAATTAGGTTGATACCCGTCCCTCGGCACAGAAACGAACTAGGCTGAACCCAGAAGGCCTAATTAGTCTCCCAGAGACTGGGCCGTTTACTTTTGGTAAAGTGTGCTTTCAAAGTGAAATTATAAGTCCAGTACAGTGATTTTTCATTACAGAAACTACAAGGGACAGCACGTCCATCTCTACCTTTTAATGTCCACCTCCATCCCTTTAGCTGGGTGTGTTTGTCTCTGCAATCTTGTATTCCAAATGTAGGCATGTGATGCATTGTTAGTAGCTCGTTTGAAAAATTGAGCTACACATGAATGCCCTTATGACAGCCAAACCTAATGGTGGCTAGGGATGCATTCTCTGAGTGGCTCAAACACCATATTGACAGCATGTCTATTAAATACCCAGTTCTCTATCGTCAACTGCAGTAGTTTGAAAATCTAGAGCGTTTTTTTAAACAGGAAGCCTACTATCAAATGCAAGATATCAAAGGTTGTTGTATCTACATTCTGAGATGTGCAAAATACGATCATCAGTTGTTCGTGGCATGCTATAAGATCGCTCAAAGAACTGTAGGGCCAAACGTGTGGAGGAACATATATTTATTTGTATATATATATTGCAGGAGAGCGCCTGGTGTCCAGTGCTCTAAAGGAATATCTCCCGACTCGTGCTCCGCGGCGCGAGTCTACAAAATGGCCACCTCGCGCACTACATCGTGACGTAGCGCGCAACCACTAGAGCGCGACTCTACAGTCTGTCCGCCCTGCCCATCCTGTAGCCTTGTTTTTCTCATTCTCAGTTCCTTTGTCCTTGTGTATTCACTTATTTTTTTCTGAATCTGACTGTGTCTTCCCAGTTCCATACGTCAGTCCCATACTCGCCCCTACCTCAGTGTTCATGGGAAGGCAATGGGTGAAGACCTGTCCTGGCTACTGAGCCTAATGACTGTATTTGCCTCTGAAGCCCAGCATTGGAGAATGATTGGGGCGAGAGGGGACTGTTGGTTTATGCTCTCATTGCCACTTTAGGCACCCTAGTGTTATGAGATGATGGTAATGTATGATTTTGATGGAGATAACCTACCAGAGATCCTTTTTATTTTTTTTAAACTTTATTTTGCAGTTTTTTTAGTACAAAGCAAAGCACAAAAACTCAATAGTGGCACATAGCAGAGACATCTCGACATTGATAAGTCAATAAAACCTCAGATCCTTTACGTATACAATGGGCAACCAAGTAGCCCATTCGGTGCTTGAGTATATACAAAACAGAAACTATGAGTTGCTCCCAAAGGAATTATTTATACGCTTAATTCGATACAATATTGGAATTAATCTTTCAAAGAAAGGTGGAAGAAATTCAGGCCTTAATAGTGCAATTGAATTAGACTTGATCAAACATCATTTGGAAGTAGAACAATACAGGCGTACATATAAAAATGTTTAATTGTTATCAATGTTATTTCAGTGTTTTAAACGTAAGGGGATCTGTTGTAGCACATGGGGGTGTATGTATTGCAATAGAGCAGTATCTCAGTGTCTAGTATTTGTGTACATATATATACTCACTCTTTTGTGATGTAGTGCCCATAACAGTTACCCATCGGTTTACTTGCGTTGTTGGTAATTTGTCACATAATTTTTTGCGAAGGAAGAAGCAGCGATTGTGTCAGCGTTTCTGTCTCGAAGCTGATGAATAAGCGAGACCATCCTCAGGACTAAATGCTTATAGGCAAAATGGGCAACACCAGTTTAAACGAGTCCATGGTGATCAAATATATCCAAGACTCAAAAGTGCGTAATGTACATATTGACACGCATCGATAACGCTGAATCAATCGGTACACAGTATTGGCCAGAGCAACCACACCAGAATCTAAGCACAAGATGTTGCTCACTACATATGCAAGAGTGAATTAGCACACGTGTACTTCAATGTACTTTTAAAGTAATAAAATAACATAACTAACAATTAAACATTTGTATATGTATGTCTGTATTGTTCACTTTCTAATTGATGTGTAATCAAGTCAACATTCATTGCACTATTTGGGTGTGGTATTATTCCGCCTTTCTTTGGAAGATTCATTTTAAAACTGAATATAATTAAGTGTATAAACAGTTCCTTGAGAGCAACTCTTTGCTTCTTTGATGGACAAACCTTGGTATTTGGTGATCACACGGTCTAGGCTGCCTGCATTTGTAGCCCAATCTTAGTCTGCTGGGTTGTAAACTGTTGTGGGACCAAGTTTTCTAAACCTTATTTGTTCGTCGAATGGATTAGACACTTAATTTAAATAAGGAATTCAAAATAATGTAAGGTAAGGCTTCACTTCATCTTTCATGGCATACGTTATTATGGCGATTACAAAGATTCAGCATTAATTCACTAGCACATACCCTTACATTGGAAAGGAAGCGAACACAGTAAGGTGGGCACAGATACAAACTGAATTAATTGTATATTGCAAAAAATATATAAAAAATTGTGACTAATGTGCAACAAGAATTCTACCCAGGTTTCAAGGAATTAAAATTTAAATACCAAATACAAGTTAACTCATAACAAAGTTAGTCCAAAACGTTAACATTATCATAATGTATTGATTTGTGTGCCCTAATTAAAGCATTATTTATGATTCAGTGCTAGCTATAATAGAAGTTCTAGCACAGCTGTTTGCTGCAACTGTCTCATAGAGTAACAGTGAATCTTCTGAATTAGCATACATGAATAACACAAGGGGGCATGAGCATCCAACGCATCAGAGCTTTGAATGAAATGGAGTCTGTCTCTTCACAGTGTGTTGGATGAAGGTTGGACTTGTGCTGATCTCCATCAGTGCCGGGCCGGGCTCAACCAGCAAGATCGCAGTGCCAAGTAAGTACTTTAAAGCTTCAATGCCCTCAACTGAAATTAAACCTGTGTCAGAGGCATTAGCTGGTTGGGAAGTAGGAGTGTGTGGGGCGGGGGGGGGGGGGGGGGGGCGATTAGCACAGCAGAAAGATGTAGTGCTATGTCTGTATATTGAGGTATATTGAGTGAGTCAGGGGCTGGATTGTAAACCCTGTGCAGTAACACAATCGTGGAAATTCTTTAAGGTATAAAATCACCCTTGGCTTTGTAGAGCTCGGGATCTGCAGTGACCGCCTTAGATGTGTGGGAAGCAGACAGACACCGATGATCACCAGGGTAATGTCTGAGTCTTTATAAGGGGACGGCAGTGGCACCTCGGGGCCGACGTTACTTTAAAGAATACAGACCCTTAGGTATGCTAGCTCACCGAGACATTTTCATTGATTAGATCTAGTTGTGAGCAATCTGTTGGCTTATCCTTCAGTGTGTATTGGCAAAGTTTTCATCTAAAGAGACTTGCAAATCAAAAGAAGCAACTCGTGTTCAAATATGGCATGTTTTTATTTCAAGTTCACAGTTGTAAGTTAGGATACGAAACACTGAAGCCTGTTACTCTTTTCTGTCTCCTTTAATGCCCTTTTGGAACCAAGAAATCTGTTAAGTGACAGGTTTTGGAGTTTATTGTTTTTTGTGATTGTTTTTACCCCAAACTCAACTGCGGGTCTCCTACACACTGAGCTGCACAGCCTTGCAAACAGCCGCAGAGAAATAGGAAAGGGCCCAGAATGATCCTATTCAATTCAATAAATAATTTCTTGATTTCTATCACACATTTCCAATCAACTGATTACAATTACACGCTGTTGTAAGATCTGACAATTTCCAAGGGTTAAAGGAATGCCTGAAATCTTCCCCTTGGGTTACATTTACCCCAGGGCGCAACATTGAAGTCCAATCTAAACTGCAAGTACATTAAACAGCCACTGATTTTCTATGGTATGTAGCCGCCATACCCAAACAGCTTACAAATACAGCCCCATTCTTCTTCAAAGTAATTGTACCAACTGAACCCTGAGTTTGTGAGTTTTCTGTCATGCCGTGTTTTATTTTCAAACCCCTACTACTTAACACCGTATACCTTGACTGCTTGACTTGGCAACCACTGGAGGTTGTATGTGCCTAATGGGAGCGCACAGTACTGATCGCCCTGGGGCACCATTCGGAAATTACCTTCTACAGAAACTGCTCCTGATTCCCTGGTGAACTGCAAGAATCCTTGCCCCTTGATTTTTAGAGAACTCTTTCACATGCTTGGTTCGATATGTCTGAAGCCACTGAAATTATGAACAAACAGACAACCTAATTATGTGGTGCGGTTTGCTTATTTATGTTAAGGAAAGTAAATTGTGAAACACCGTGCTGCACATGAGGTGGTATTGTTATGTCACTATTTTGTCATCTTCACACATTAATATGACCTGGGGAAACATTCACCTCGTTAGTTCTGGTTTAACACTGGACTAGAAATGTCAGCAACTAAAAGGTGATCAGTTAACCTTTGCAGAAGGTCTGTCTCTGTGCAGCCCCACGGGTAGCTCTTTTTTCATAGATTTTGATTTGTTTAAGAAATAAACACGTTTTTTGTTGTTGAAATCTGTAACTTGTGTAGAAGTTCATGGATTATGTGGCAAATAAAAGAAATCCTTAATAATGCAGAAGACACCTTTGATCCAATATCACACAACTCTTGTGTTTTGGATAATACCACTGTTCAAAGCTGATAGATTCTACCATTCATTCTCAACAACTTTTACTGTCTAAGATAGATGGGTTACATTTATTTAGCTTGCCATAATTTGGTATCCATTGTGGAGGAACAGTAACACCCCTATTGTACTATTAAGGTTCCCGAAGCAGTAATCGACGACAGACAAAAGAGTAGGCCTTCCATTGAAACCTCTTCCCATTGAACAACATAATCTGTAGTCCTAGCCCTCCCTGCCACCATATTCTAAATGGCAGAGCTGCAGGGCTGAGGATGAAATCCTTGGCAGTCCGCTGCTAACAGTATTTTCATGGAATTTTTTAAAGGCAACGTCCTCTTCATCTTATCTCACTTTAGTGTCTAGATTTCTGCCCTCTAGTCACAGGAATGCAGTCAGTACATCTCCACTGTCTGGGAAAACTGTACCCACCACCCCTCTATATGCCAAGCTAAACCAGGGACTATGCAAAGTGGATCTCACTGATCCTATTACTCACTCTTCCACGCCCAGAGTCCTACTACCAAGCATGTGCTGCACACTTATGCACATACAAGCACTGTGCATGCACTCAGAATGTCAGCGCAAGGTTTTTGGCTTCAAATAAAAGTGGAACTCTACACAACAACCACTCTCCTCTCCCTGGTCACATTTCTTATTCACAAACTATCAGTACGCTCCCGCCACTGCTTTACATGATACACCCAGGGCATGGACAGTAGTCCTTGTGAGTACACTTTGTGAGCCACTCCAGGTCACAGAACAGGAACTTGGCATCTCAACATCAGGGACCTGCCCACACTGGATTAGCATGATGGCCAACGGCCAAAATAAAATGCTGGGATACCTGTTACACATGCAGTAGTACACTCATGCTGACATCCATTTGCAAAGGACATCCCTTTCCCAAAAGCATGCGTTTCTTTTTGTTTTAACCTGGAGGGCAAACTCTGTGGAGGCCTCAAGTCCTATTCTTTTTGCTAATTATTTAATTGTGGTGATTGGAGTGTTTAGCCTCACCTAAAATCGTTGTGGCGCCCGACAGACGGGCCAGCGTTGGCATTAAGAGAAATATTTCAGCTCCAACATTCCCTTACACTTCTACTTGGAAAAAAAGTGCCATAATTCCCATCTAAATTTCGGACATCTGATATACCGAATAAAAATTCTGTAATTTGCATTTTAACATGTGTGCACATGTTAAGTGTAAGGTTAGGCAGGAGATCCTATGTTTGTGTGGCTGGTGGGTCACCTGACTCGACTCGACAAACAGCACGATTTTAGCAGCTGCTAAACACTTCTCTGAAAGCAATTAAATAATTAACTAAACAAAGAATCCGGGCAGAAATGTTCTGTCACAATGTTAGCTCTCCAGTTTCAGAATACAAAAACACACTTTTAAATCTTAAGATTGTGCTCCGTCAACCTGGTTTTTAGCAATGAATTATTCTAAAAACTGCCTTAGCAGAGAGAAGGGCAGTGCCTGGGATGCTTGGTTTGGCTCTGTTTGGGTTGAATGGTCTCAAAGGCCGAGCCAGAGTCAGCCAGAGTCAGTCACTTGATGCACACCAGGCCCCAGTTTGGATTGGCTCACCCACCTCTACTCTGTGCACAGTGATGCAGGTCCTTTAGGGCGTTTGAGGGGCTGGAGCAGTGGTTACGGTGTTAGTAAGGTGCACCAGATGCGGGCGCAAGGCTCACACAGGCAGAACAGTGGTTGCGTAAGGAGAGTACACAGCACACTCCTTGCTCCGCCCCAATGAACTGTCCACACACATGCCCGGCATGGCATTCTCTACTAAACGGCTCAACTCTGAACAAACTTACTGTTGTTCCAGATGATCAATGGTTTGTCCCATGTGTACAAGAGGTGTGCCTGTGATGGAAGCCACGACCCGTGTTTCTGATATTGGAAAATCCCTCTCACTTCACAGAATTGACATTCTTTGTGGGAAGAGTATCACCTTAATAGTAGTTTGTGTGCCAGCTGGCCAAGTTTGCACGTCAGTGACAACATAGAACCAGTAATAGTGGGAACAGATAAAGGGGTGAGACTCCATTCCAAGTGTTAGGCCTTGGGACGGTGTATGATCTCATTGCTGTGTATAAGCCGGTGCTGTCAGAAGAGGGAAGTCTTATTGAAGTTTATAAACACACTGAAGTGTTGACAGAACCTCTTTTGAAGTGTGTAAAGTCTATAGTATAGCAATTGTTAGGACATCAAATAACAATAAAAATTATAATCCATCATAATATAAACAATAATTGTTACACTTGGAACTATAACCATAATAAATGGCTATAATGTACCCCACCCATACATTATATAGATGTTGCAAGTCACTTAGGAGTTCCATGGCCATATAGAGGAAGAGGGCATTGGTTGAATCCCTTTACAAGTTACTGAAACTTCAAGGTGACTTGTAATATCATTAGAATATATATGGCAGGGGCATTTAATTCATCATCATCATACGTGGTCATATCTTCAGCTATCCCACGAACTGCTTACATCCTTGGTGACTTGCTCTTTTATGTTCACTGCAGACACGGAGAATAAAAGCAGATTTAGTACTGCAAAATCAAACACACCAAAACTGGTGTATCTCAGATTGTGTTGAAACAACTGAGCGATTCTGTCTTTCCTCTAATGACCTATAGTGTTGAAAAGAAACATGCATGTTGCCATAAATATCTCCTTTCTGCTGCTCACTTTTCATTTTAGAAAAAGATATCAGAAGAAGGAAAAGGCAGTTCTTGTTTTCCTTGTGTAAAGTGCAGATGTAACTGTACTCTGGGTGCTGGCAGCAGTCCGACCATAACACGACCCTCTGGATGGGAGGCAGTGCTTCTTTTACTGATAAGCCCAATGGTCAATATAATTGAGGCGAATCTGACAATCCTTAAAGCTGTCCTGACCCCAAGAAGAGCTAGACGATAGCTGGTATGAGTGACTGGCCGATGCTAGTGGTCTAGACACTGGCTTAGTCTCTCCTCCAGGTGTCACTACAGAGGAAGGAGCTTCCTTTGTCATGGTGGTGAGATGGGTGGTTGAGGTCCTGGATCTTACACCGACCTTGGTGGCAGTCAAGACGAATGCCTTGACAGAGGTGCTTCTACCAGAAGTTAACCCTACAGAGCATGTTTTCTTTAATGATGCCCTAACTAATGTCCTGCTCCGGGCATGAGCCAAGCCCTGCAAAGGGGCTCCTGTGCACAGGTTATCAAGGACTGCATGTCTCTACCGTACCAGCAGATAGGGAATCCAAGAGGCTCGACAGCTTCCGTAAGAGGATTTTCTCTTCCACCAGCCTTGCTATGTGGTCAGTGAATGCCACATGCCTCTTAGGCTGATATTCTCACACAGTTTGGGATTCAGTTGCGCAAGTGCTGACCATGGTCTCGGAGGAGGCGCAAGCCCTCCTGTCCCAGACTATTTCCAATGGGAGGGAAGCAGCAAAGTTCACTATGCATTGCAGACTGGATACGACCGACTCATTATGCAGAGTGATTGCTTTATCAGAGATACCACATAGCTGCGCCTGGTTGAAGGCTACTGGCTTTTCGTGGATGTACAGGCATCCCTTATGGGCTTGCCCTTAGATGGCATTCGCCTGTTTGGTGAGAAGGCAGATTCGGAGCTCCGGCACTTTAAGGACAGCAGAGCCGCTGATGATCCCTGGGTCTCTTATCGGCTGGGTGCCAGCCCCTCTCTGCCTTTCACCTCATCTTTGGCTGTGGTAGGACTGGAACCTGCACCTCCCCTCCTCCCCAGCGCCTTGAGACCCTCACAGGTGAGTAGTCGTGTTCAACAAATCCATGATTGATTGATGGATTACTGTCCGGCCACCACGGCCAACAGTTCCTCAGTCCTTTCGTGGCCACGGATGTGACTCTCACAAGCCTCGTGAGACCCAAGTACAGAGGTCTGCCCGGAAGTCTTGCCAGAGGTCTGCCTAGGATCAAGCACCACCTGTCCCCCATTCATGGAACCCCTTCTGGCATGGGCAGCATGGTTTCAATGAATGTGGAGATGTAACCTAGCTTCACAATTTTATTCAGTCTGATGCCTGGGGATATTCTAAGGTAAAGAATCTGCAGCTCGATAGTCTCTAACAGATAAGGTATTACCAAAGGTAAGTAACTTTTTCTTCTGAGCTACTGGGCCTTTTTTTTTTTAAACTGACCTGTATTAAACTGATTCTTATATCTTTTCATTACAGGTATCTAACAGTGTTTTTGATGTTTAATTTTTTCCTCTATAGATTGTATTTTTATTCTTTATTTGTATTCTTCGAGTTTCTCTTTTATGTGAAATTTGCTATGTGCCAAGGATTTAAATGGTTTGTGGGAAGGTGATGGTGGGACCATTTATTATAATATACCCTCTGCTTTACATAATAAGGATATAGCAAGCCACCTCGGAGTTCCATAACCTTATCGAAGAACTCTCCCTCCTTCCTTATTCCTCCAAATGAAAATGGAGCATTTTGGTGGCTGGTAATAGCCTGATAGTGTGTTTTTTTTTTGGGGGGGGGGGGGGGGTTTATCCCATATATTACAGGCAACTCACAAGTCACCTGTAAGGGACTTAATACCAGATTGTAGTCTCCCATCTATTGTTAAGGTAACAAATCTGACAATACCAATAAAAGTAATTAATAGTAGTAGTTCTTAAAGACATTTTAGGTGCTTACCAAGCCATTTTTTTCCTCTTTGCCTTACTTGTACATGTCCCCTTTAGTCAAAATGTATTTGGATGACCAGGGAGTTAGGCCGCAGAATGACTGTCACTATTGCTCATCAGAAAAACTGATTTAACTAGAACGCACTATTACAACCGTTTTAGCATTTGAAGCTTGAAAAGTTGTTAAAAGATGTTTGTAGGCGTGAACAAACGTACACACAATAAAACACATGGGTACCAATGGCACATGCTTATTTTGAAAGGATAGGGATCTCTGCGCGGAGGCTGGTGATGATGCTGTTCCTGGGATTATGTGGGTACAGCTGGCTCACTTTCCAAGTGCCCAAGCAGTTGACCCTGGTGGATATCGGTATGCAGAGGAGGAAGGTCTGAGATGGGGCAGCTTCCTGGAATTGTGATGGTCAGGCCATGATGCTCATGTCCCCTCAAAACGTTGTAAAATACTCTAATGAGGTCCAAATAGAAAAAGTTTGTAAGGCAAAAAACATGTAAATTGCTGAAACTTAAAATTTAGGCAAACCATGCCTCTTCATTCACGCTATCGCTGCTGCTCAGCTTCAGTGCTCGTGAGAAAGTCCAGGGATGTGAAAAAAGTATACCAAGGAATCCTACATCTCATACAATAAATATGTTGTATCTGCCACACCGTTCTATGTCTGTATATACTGTTGTCACCTCTTTTTAGGTCGAAGCACGACCTGCATTCAATGCGTAAGCATTGATTGCAGTCAGCTTCGACAACTATTGTGATCCGTATTTGGGAATGTGGACACGACTCAGACGCACGCTTTTGCAGTCTCAGTTTTGACCGCGGAAGCGCGCGTCTCAGCCGCGCTTGCGCAGACGAACTCCCAGCCCCTGCTTTCGCTTCGCTCCGCTCGCATGCACTAACGGCGCACACACACAGACACAGCCAGCCCCCACCCCTCTGCATGCACGCACACACACACACACACAGGCGCGCGCACACATACACACGCTGCCGCCCCGTACCCTCCTGCACACACACAGACACGCACGCATACACACGCCGCCGCCGCCCTCTCTCCCCCCCCCCCACCACACACACACACACACACGGTGGTTGGGTGTCACGGGCAGCTGCCCTCTGCCAGGCTCACAATGAGCGGGAGGGACTTTGGCGATCCTTACCGGGACTCTTCAGATGGCTGCGGCTGCTGCTCTCACGGATGCTCGTTGTTTCTTCTTGCCCCGCCCCCTTTGCGCTCCAGGCCTCACTTTCGTCCAGGGCTCCCTTGTTGGGCCCGTGAACTGGTGCTGTCTTCGCATCCTGGACTGCCGGTGCCTCCGTCGTCCTCCACAGCTACCTCGGAGGAGCAAGTGAGAATCCACTGCAGGAAGCTTGTGCGGGCGGTGAAAGTGATAATGGATCCAGATTTTAGCCAGCAGCATCGGAGTGAGGCCCTGCAGGTGAGGCGCCGCAGCCGAGGCAGGGAAGAGCTTGAACCGCTGCTCAGTGCGTCGCTGACGGGCGTGCTCACGGAGTTAGCGGGCGCCCTTGTAGAACGTGATCATCCGGATTGTGTGTGGCCGGTTGAGGGGAGGTGTGTGCGAGCGTTGTGTTACTGAGGGGCCCACTTGACCGTTTTCCTAACTAGTAGTGGAGAGTCAGGCCCATGCAGGCCACATCTCCGAGACTCACACTCCCGTCACAGATTTTCCAAAGAGCTGAGCCAAACGGCTGCACCAGAAGGGGGGCATTTTCGCATGAGCATATGTTGTCAACTCTACGAGACATTCACCTCACAGGAGGTTCAAATCTATCAGCTTTACCTTTTGTAGACGCAGGTGTCTGCCTGTCAGTGTCTCAGAAGTTAGGGGACATCACCTGAATTCTGCACAGCTGTGTGGAGGAGCTGTGTGTTTTGCTCACCGCCTAAAAACTTGCCTGCCTACTCAGAGAGGCAAAGAGTGCACCTGACTTTGCAGGAGGAGAGACTGTGCAGGATAAGAAGCCCAATCGTGTTCTTGATGCAATACTAAGAAGTTGAAACTTGTGTGTGGGACAGTTCTGGTTTCGACTAGAGCTGAGAGGGTGTCCAGTCTATTCTCCAGTTCAAGCAGACGAAAACAGCCACAGTACTCAGTGCGAAGTTTAATTTATTATTTAGATGCCCTTCGTGTCCACCATGACGAGTTTCGGCCGTCAGGAGGCCTTAATCACATGACGCTTGTGGAGGAGTATACATTATCTAAAGTGCTATGTGCGTAAAAGTGATTAGCATAAGGCACATGACAATAAACATGGAGTCAAACGTAGTGGGTAAGTGCCTGATTTAAAGAAATACCAGCACTGTTGACATAAATTAAACGCTAAAAATAAACATTACATCATGAATATTAAATGCGTTTAGAAACAGTAAAATCAGTGAATTTAAAATTCGTCAAAATACCTGCTATTTAAACCTTGCTTAAAACATGATTGAAATGCAATAAAACCCAAGTAGGTGACGGCAGAAGTAATCAGAAGTGGAAAAGGACATTGGTTATAGGAAAAGTGATTAGAAAACCCTCAAAGAAATCAATGTATTTGGGAGTGCGGTATATATGTTTCTTCCGCCCCACATTGACATCGTGGCAGTTATCATCGGGTGTTCCAATTTGTGATGGTTGCCGGCCTCAGCCAGAGGCACCTCTGGTCTCAAAGTGCAGTGTCAGAGATAGAGGGTTTATTCCCACAAAATGGTGTGAAAAAACAAACTTTATGAAAAAAGGAAAAAATCATTAAAAGTGAGGAAAAAACACCCAAACTTTTTTAATGGGGGGTGAGTTCCCACTGGTTTAAAAATATGTTCATACAACAGGAGATCAAGTTACTGGATCTGATGGTATTATTAAAGGATTGTCGACATGTTTCAGCTCCTTAGGCCCGAGGGGTCTGTGAAGCTTTCGTCAGGACTAACATACATATACTGATACTCACACGATTTGTGCAGTATTATTCAATTGGTCATTCTTTACCAATCGTTGTGGAAGTGGTCAGCGCTCGTTAATTTTCTGAAAAAGAGTGATATATAGACATACAACAAATCGCAATAGTCAATCTGTACAGTTTGTTTAAGTTGCTGCAAATAGCGTTCTTGAAACAACAGGTTAGTGGGAATAAGGAAGAGTGAGTATTTATCATCTTCTAATAGTAAACCTTTTTTACCATTTCTTTTCTCTTATGTGCATTTTGCTGGATTAAAAAACTAAGCAGTGGCGACATCTACGATATTGGTAGTTTTGTTACATAACGAGCATATATGGCAGGGCTTGTTGGGTCTTATTATGTCAAATTCTCGTTATTGTATCAAGGTTTAAGGTTTTTTTGGGGTGTTGGGAAACTCGCTACATGGCTCCCCATATAAAGCAAGAAAAAAATATTAACTGTTACACATACCAAGACTAAAATTCTCAATACGGCCAATCTAGTTGAAGACTGTCCGCCGCTGGCACTGGTCACCAGAGAAACTATGCAGGGCTAAACTTTGTAATGATTTCAGACATTGGAGAGGCGCGGAACACAACAGTAATATGGCGCACATCTGTGGGACGGCACGAAACTTGACGAATACTGGCTTTAGGTATGGGGCTGTTTGAAAGCTGCCCTTCATATGCCCCCTGCCTGCATGGCGCTGCTGCATGATGTTTCATTTTTACCTGCACTAACAAAACATGTAAGATGATTGGCAATTGCATTGGGCAGTGCTAGATTGGTTATCCTACGTCACTAAAGGACAAGTACAAGCCTGACACTTTTAATTAAGTATTAATTATTTTAAAAAATTAAAATCTATTCTTATTTGTAATATCCATATATCTACGTCACTTAAATACAAAACATGTTGCATTACAAATGCTATAGGTGTCACATTTGCGAAAGTTATAACTATTGGCATTGTAAATGACAAAGCTATTAATTTAGCTATTTTCAAAACCAACACATAAATAAAAAAATTGTCATTTGCAATACCAATAGCTCAAACTTTCCTAATGCGAGACCTATTGCATTGCAAATGCTTGTTTCGTTTGGCAATCAGCTAGCTATTCTGCTTCGGGAGTGTTCAGAGTTTAGGAGTGCTGGGCCCTGTCCCTTTCTCCGATCCGAGGAAACGTCTCCACCGCAGTGCAGCCTTATGAATACTTTTGATTTATTTTTCTGCAGGAAGAAGATTTATGGCCAAAACCTGATTGATGTGCCGGTGAAATCCTATCTCCGACTGTTAGTGGAAGAGGTAATAAATGTGCATTTGGATCTCTGTAGTCGGTGCCAGATTTTTCGTTTTGGAACTTTCAGCAATGACAAAATAGTTAATATGTAGGACTTTCAAATATATGAGGTGCTAGGAGGGCATACAAATGTTATTTGTAGCTTTCGGTTCATGGTTCTTACTTGGACTCCACCTGCTGCTTTTGTTTTGCGATCTTATATGATCGGCCCTCCTCAGAACGTTTACTGGACTCCTTAAAAAGTCACTCTTTTTTTGCCCCTTGGCATGCTGTTATTGGGCACGTAAGGCATATGCAAGCCGATCCTATGTCACAGACTCAATTTTTAATGAATTGAAAAATACATTTTGTCTTTTATTTTATTGATGCTGTAGTGTGTCGCTCTTTTTTTTCGAATGATACAGCATGTTTTGGTGCAGTTACTAGGCATTTAACCAGCATGGTGGGAAATAATCACCGGCTCAGCAAAGCTTTGAATACAAAGGCGTAAAAGAAAATGAGGAGGCTAGGTCTTTTGGACGATTTAGTTATTTTTTGATAGCCCTGTGTTTCTGAATGACGCAGCTGAACGGAACGTTCAAACATGTCACTTAGGTGATCTTTGTTCAATGTCGAGAGTTTTTACTTCAAGTTACTATAATATTGAGTAATAAACTATGAATACCTTTATCACAAGTTTTCAAACGTGCATTTCTATTTACTTGGGACATTGCATTGAGGATTTTCAAGTATAAGTTATTAAATTTCCTCTTTCTTGAAAAACTGGGGTTGACCCTGTGTCCCTCAGAACATGGGTAAATTATGATTAAAGGAAAATTGGTTCTGTCGGGTAATGAAAACAACTAATTTGTGAAATCTATATATATTTGAGAATACCTCCTCACTCTGACAAAAATTCACAACAGGTTCTTACAATAAATGAAAAAAGAAAGCCTGTATAGAACCATTTGCATCTTTATATTTTGTTCATAAATGACTGTCAATATCATTGAAAAAGTGCAACATGTGACAATAGTGAATAGTGCTCATGTGACATACAAAATATGTACAATAATATTTTCAGTTATAGACAATTTATACACATATATACAGGTTTCACTCTCAAAAAGAGGCCATCCATTAATACAATTTTCCAGAATCCCATTCACTACTAGTCAATTGTATTGGGTTTCTGTGGTATTGGGGCCAATTGGAAAGTTGTCGACGTTTCGACCCTTCGCGTGCCAAGGTGAATGTGGTCGCAGGGGGTCTTTCTCAAGACAAATGTAGCAAACACGACCGTCCTGAAGTGCGAGTGGTAATGAGTCACCCGGTCTGGATTGAAGTCTTTAAATCCGAAATGCTGGTAGAGAGTGTTCAAACGATACACGCCTGTACTCGTGTTCCCGAGTACAGGCGTGTATCGTTTGAACACTCTCTACCAGCATTTCGGATTTAAAGACTTCAATCCAGACCGGGTGACTCATTACCACTCGCACTTCAGGACTGTCCTGTTTGCTACATTTGTCTTGAGAAAGACCCGCTGCGACCACATTCACCTTGGCACGCGAAGGGTCGAAACGTCGACAACTTTCCAATTGGCCCCAATACCACAGAAACCCAATACAATTGACTAGTAGTGAATGGGATTCTGGAAAATTGTATTAATGGATGGCCTCTTTTTGAGAGTGAAACCTGTATATATGTGTATAAATTGTCTATAACTGAAAATATTATTATACATATTTTGTATGTCACATGAGCACTATTCACTATTGTCACATGTTGCACTTTTTCAATGATATTGACAGTCATTTATGAACAAAATATAAAGATGCAAATGGTTCTATACAGGCTTTCTTTTTTCATTTATTGTAAGAACCTGTTGTGAATTTTTGTCAGAGTGAGGAGGTATTCTCAAATATATATAGATTTCACAAATTAGTTGTTTTCATTACCCGACAGAACCAATTTTCCTTTAATCTTATTACATTTCCTCAGCATTTATTTATTGGATCTTTCATAGATTCACATGCTTGAATCCTTGCCCATCCTCGAGCTTGAAGTCCAACAGTAACCTTCACATAGCAGTGGTCTATACTGAAGACCTGCCGAGGCCATAATCTCTGTCACCACCTTAGAGAAATAACGAAACCACCGCCAGTAAAACCACTTTACTCTGAACACCGCTTACCCCAGAGGTCTCTATACTTCCGTTTATCTACTGCATGTTATGTGAAAGGTAGTACATTCAGACCCATTTGTTGTTCTTCTAGAAATGTAATTTGTTAATTTTCCCTGGTTTTCTATCTCTTCTTGCACTTTATCTTAGGAGTTAGTTCTCTTTAGTTTTGGTCTGGCAAGAATTATTGACTTTTCTTCTTCCTGGAGTAATTTCCCAAAAATTCCTCTTTAGAGCTCATAGCTTCTGTGGAAAAAATAGATTATATAGGAAAGGTCCCCACAAGGAATGCATCTAGTGTCTGTATCCTTAACAAAATGTTAAACACTGCAAGGTTTGAAGACTGTTCTCAGCAAAGACCTTAAATGGCAAAAAAGATTGCTTGTTTGCTTCAAGATTGCTCCAAAAGAAAACCAAGGTTGATGAGCCTCCTTTACCAATTATGAACCCCCATACTCTACCTAGTCTAAAAAACGTCTGAAACTTTATTTGGAGGAAGGTAAGCAGACCAAAATGAGGCTCTTTGGCACCCCCAACCGTCAATGACAACACCACTGACTATCACCAAAAAATGAGGGAGGTACCCTAGTACTTAGAAAAGGGACGGGTATGTGTAACATAAACAAAAAATCCCTTTTTATTGATCAAAAGACAAACCCAGTCTAAACAATAAATAAATAACATAGGCAAACCGGATGTAAGGCTTATGTGATATAGTATATAAAAGCTTCTCACAAAGAGATCTTTTGATAGAAACAGCATAAAATAATAAGAAAAGAGTGAGAACTTCCAGGTTGCTGAATTGTGAAGCAATGATAGCCAGTATACTCAAAAATTCAATATAAAACATATGATAAAATATATTGTAATTTATTAAAAACGTATTAAAAAAACTTTCATGATATTTCACAAATATTGACAAAGTGCAAATGCATAAATTAACGGAATCATGTCAACATAATTTCATCGATACAAAGTTTTCATCCTTTTTATACATATTATTCAAATTAGAAATAATATACTTGCAAATGGGTTCAAGATTCAGAAAAACAACTGTCAACGCAGCATTTTGGTGAAAGTTAAATATTTTGTCACCTTCTTCAGGACAAGAAATGCATAATATCTATTGATATGCTTGTATGGACCCTAAAGGACGTCGTCTCACACATAGAATAGCGTAGCCCTCAAACAAACGTATGTATATGTTTTTCTTCAACACTTCGTAGACACATATAATGATTCTACACAGTCTAAACTTTTTTGAGACAACTCGTCAGAGTCCCTTGCTGATGTCGAAAGATCAATAGAAGTGGGAAATATATAATCAATTCAATGAAGCAGTTTGTAGATTGATTTGCTGCCAGCACAGATGTAGGGAGAATCGAAACAATTAATGATTTCTCCAATTCCAATGCTACCTAGCAATCCATTTGGTATTGCTGTATAGGTAAATCTCTTGAGCATGTTCAATTCTCTGAAGATATGTTGGATTAAGATCGAGGTATTGATCAACTGGTTCCTAAAGTAAGTGACCGTCAATCTCGCTGACAGATGTACAAAAGCCTTACATCCAGTTTGCATTTGTTATTTGTTAGACCTGTCTGACCTTTTGTGTAGTCCCTCCAATTTATTATTTATTTTGTCCCCTTTCTGCCCCTCATGCCTTTATTTATTTTTGTGTCCACTAGATTTTTATGGTGTTGGCCTGGGGGGATAGGTGCTCTTTTACCCTCATAATCATTCACCTCAGTTCAGAGGCCTTTCCTGACAGGAATTCCCTTGGAGTCACAAAATGGTGGCTACCAACTGTCATAACTGACATACCTGGAACCAGTCCCATAGGAAAGAGTAGGGCATTCCAGAACCTTCTGGTCCCTTCTGGACCTCTGAGGGACAGCCTATATAAGGCGGAATGCTGGTCAGCCATTTTGTCTTGCAGTGAGCCTGGACAGGAGTAAGGTGACTAGTGAGAAGGAGCGCGCACTGGAGTAGGGAGAGACTGGTCAAAAGGGCAGCTTTCCCCTGCAGACTGACGGGCCCTCTTGCTTGCCTACCCAGCCCTGTCCCTGAAAGAGGAAGCGCTTGACCCAAGGACTGAACCCTGATTGCTTTAAGTCCTCAACACAGAGGGAAAAAGGGGTGCTGAACTGGGCTCTGGCGTGACACCGCCTTCGTGAGAAAACAGCTCCCCCCTGCTCGTGGAGAAGAACTCTCCGACTGGGTGCCGAATTGGACCCCCACCCCCTCGCAGCAGCGTGGCACTAACCCTGACTATTGGCAACGTGGGAGAGAGCTTACTCCGTAGCTGCCAATTCCGCGATTAGGAGCGCCATTCAGGAAGGCTGCTGTGACGCGTGAAGAGGGTTGCAGCGCTGAGGAAGTTCTGTCACCGGAAGATCAGCTGCCGGCTGGGAGGTGGAGAATACCCCGGAAGAGGACGGCCGGAGGCGGGGCACAGTATCGAAGCTCGGCGGAAGGCGGACCTGTGGGAGGAGCCGCTGAGGGAGCCGCCGAGGGTCGTGCGGAGGTTCGCTGACACCGGAGTGCACCGTGAGGTAACGGTACCTCGCCCCATTGTTGAAGAAGCGCCAGGGGCGGCCAAGCGAGCCAGCGGAACGCCTGCTTCCCCAGGTAGCGTGGGAAGAGTGGGGATTCTCCGCGAGAACTGCCGGCCAGGTGGCTTTCCAACCGGAAGGTCGGGGAGGCGTCTGACTCACACTTCTGACTGAGCTGAAGTAAGCCGGGAAGGAGGGGAAGGCGGGGAACTAGTCCGGAGAAGCGGACTTCACTGAACGTGAAAGCAGAACAGTACCCAACTTGAAAAAGAGACAACACTCTCTCTGGGTTCAGTATAAGATCAAAAAACCTTCAGTATTAAGGAGTGGTACCATATTGAGCTACAGTATCTCCAGTGACCCCCCACACGTCCTGGGAGTAACGGTGAAGAGTCCTGCGGGAATTCAACAGGATCGAGTGATTCTGGTCGAGGGTGAAAGCTCACGCTAATGTAAAGGAGGGGCTTGGGGTGGTAATTCTGGTTGTGCTCACGTGTTCTATACCAGGCTTAGTTGGGTGTGACCTTCTTTCCTCGCAAACCAAGTAAGGGATTAACGCCTGGTGGGTCCAGCTAGGAGATTGCCAGCCCTAAGTCTCTTGAGAGTTAGTTGTGCCCTCCACTGTATCGCAATTGAAACTTATGGTATTATAAACTAAACTTGTGGCAAGAGAATAATTCCTGTGAGGGGAGTGAAGAAAACCTTGAGAAGCTGAATTGTTGGACTTTACCAATTGAAAGACAAAAAGGGGGTACTTGCTAAATGTGATAAAGTACTAAGGTTAAGTGTGTTGAAATGTATGGAACTGTAATTTGTAAAGACAAGAGAGCAAAGAATATTTTTATAAACAAGCTCGTATTTTTCCAAACATTGGTGTAGCGTCATTTTTGAGTGATATTGCGTTGGATTACTGCTGGGTGGTTTGCAACCTTTGCACATGTGCCTCTATGGATAATGTCTTACCCTAGGCCAGGCTACCCTAGGTGACCTGACATCATTAGGTTCCAACAAGTTTATTTATTGTTTAGACTAGGCTTGTCCTTTGATCAATGAAAAGGGAATTTTTGCTTTGTGTATCACCGCCAACTATGCCAACCGTGATCTCATCAATCTTCCCCTCTTTGATGATGATTACATTATCGTCGACTCATTTGACAGCAGGTTTGTTAATGACTCTGCAGAGGACTCCACTGTCCATGACAGCGCAGTAAGCTACGTTCCCACTACCTGCAAAGTCATATATCTAAGAAACTGATAGCAGCCAAGTTCAGCAGCGAAGGTTTCTCCTAAAAAGAAGGCTGCAATTACTTAGATCTGAGATCAGGGTATTGACCTGACCTCCTTGCCATGAAAAAAATAATGAAGTCAGCATTCTGCAGACTAGAGTATGGCTCTCAAGATGAGGGTCCTTTTGCTGGCTTTATGAGCCCGTTGCAACTTGGAGTGAAATGCCAGATGTGAAACATGAGGGTGATTACTTTGTTGGTGCATGGCTGACCCATTTAATCAGAAATTCCTAAAGGATTACCACACCTGTCACCCTTTTTGGTCGGGGAGCATCCTCAGTGGAAGTACGGTCATCCTCATTCGGATGAGAACTACCTGGAGCCATTGTAAATGTAAATGTAAATGTAAATGTACCGGTATTTATAGAGCGCACAGCTACTTCCCTGAGGTAGTGTCCCAGCACTGTCCGTATACCGCTTAGGAACCCTTCCTGGTTTTCCCTGCGAGTGTCCACTCCTGGGCACCCCCCAGAGTGAAACTAGGCATTCCAGCGCTTTTGAGGCCGTTGTGGAGATTAAGCAAGCTATTGCCCAGAGTCGCAGAGTGGGACCCATGATTAGAATAGGCACCGAGGCGAGAATTGTCAGGTCCGAGGAAATTGAGCCCAAGACCCGCCAAGGCGGGTATTGAACCCTGGTCCCGGGCCAGACCTCTGCATCAGGGTCTGCCGCTCTAACCATTTGAGCCACACTTCTCCACATTGTGCCAGGGCATGTCAACGTTACAGGTTCCAACGGATTTATCAATAATCGACATCACATGAATCAACATTGTTATTCTCCATTTCCACTGCAACATGAAACACATTTGCAAAGAGTTAATCCTAAACCTTGGTGCTCATAGCCAACACAATCGCATCATCTCCTGTCCCATCAACAGTTTTTAATTTGTAAAACAAATAAGTGCTACGGCCAAAACATTTCTCAAAGGAGTGCTGCCTACTTCCACACAGGTGCTTTACACTAACAGTGCCAACCCCACCCAGTGTTTTTAGTGCTAGCAGCCCGCTGCCTGGATGGGGTCCGGTGTAGGGGACAATGCAATACTATTGTCATTTCAATCTGCCCACCAGGAGCACTCCACATACTCCTCAGTGCAGCACCTTGGGGCTATTGACTATGCACCTCCAGTTCCCCATATATGCTCCACTGACTTTTACGGGTGCTGTAAGATTCCCACGCCAATCGCAGGCCCCTAAACTGCATCACTCCTGCACCATTCCCTGAATCACATAATGCTGTCATTTTCAGAATATTCTCATGCTGATCCTGTCAATTTTCACAGCTAACAAATTATTACCTACTGCAGTGTCAGTCAGCACCTTCCGGCCAACAGTCAGTCCTACACAACTCCATGCTGGTTTTTTCTGCATAGGCTCGTAGACACCTACAGAACGCTGCACCATTCCCTGCAGCATCTTTACTGGGACATTAAGATCCTCTTAGATAGCAGACCTGACAATTCCCAGTTGAGTCTTTTGACAAGGCCCTTAATTCCCCACAGTTCACACTCTGGTACTACACTGCAGCAGACTGTCATCATCCCATGGCCTGAAATCCTGAAGCACTCCATACAGCAACTCATGCTGGGGTATCAGTTTCTCATTACGAGCACTGTGCATCATTTGCAGAGCATTTCTTTGGAAGACTGTCTGTCCCATGACCATCTCCGTAGCACCATTTGTGTTGGCACCGCCTGTTAAGGCTCTTTGGCCCATAATTAGTACTGAAGCACTGCTGAACTTGTCAGACCTCCACTGGCAGAATAGCAGTGCCATTTCCACCAGGCCCTCCATCTGCTACTGTCAATATTACATAGCCAGAAACACTTGCACCAGTGCCTGCTGAGGCTGTTAGTTTGTAGTAGCCTGGGTTTCTGCACATTTCGGCATACTTCTCTGTTAAGCTTTGAGTGCCACACTCTACCTTTTTGTGCATCATTAACATAACATAACATGTGTATTTGTAAAGCGCACGTTCACCCAGAGGTCTCTTGGCGCTGAATAACAGATGTTCATTGTTACCCAACTCAATGGTACTCATTTAATCGACCTCAGATGGATGAAAGGCTGAGTGGACCCACCGGGATTTGAACCTGTGACCATGAGTTCGAACACAGGCCCCTGCAAGGAACGCATTAGTCCACTGAGCCACCAGACCATGATCTGCTCTTCTCAGGATGACACGTGAAACAAATATGCGGTAGTGATTTGGCCCAGACACTCATCCGTCCAAGAGACTTTTACTTCCACTTAAGAGGACCTTAGAGACATTGCTGCCAAGTGGCCCAATGCCATCTATGGCGGCTTCCTGACACTTTGGTTGTGTCTCACAAGCCCATGCATATAACAAACAAAGGAAAACTCTTCGAATGGTAAATGTGATTTGCTGTAAAGAGAAGACTGGCTGGATTGATCATGTAACAGAGGGTCATTTGACAGGAAATGTAGTAGATGAACAGCATGCACAAGTGCACGCTTTCTCAGTCTTGCTTTCTCCAATGCTCTGTGTTTTTCTCTTACTCTCTCTCCCTTTCTTTCTGGCCCTCTGGCCCCCTTATCTTTTTTCTCTGCTGGGAGACGAAATCTGTACTTTGATTGGTGCTACAGTGCCCTTTGGGCAGAGTAGCACACATATGAGTGAAGGCCACGTTTCAGCAAATCACTCCAGCACCTGCCACATATCCTATGTGTGGCAGGCCGCCTGAGCGAGCCATGGTGGGGAGGGAGAACCTAGGACGAGCCACCTCTGGCCAGGGCCATGCAGTGAAAGTTTACCTGTGGTGCTAAATACAGCAAAATGGGCCTGGCATCCAGCCTTTATTGATTGTGATGTATTTTCAAAACAAAGGAACCCCACAATTTGCAAGAACCAGGGGTAATAGATAATGTTGAGAGAACAGTGGTTCATATGGGCCAATTGGTCTTCAGACATTTCTTTTAGGAAAAAGAAACACAATTAGGCCTATACATTTTCCTTTGGGACCCGAATGTACATAGTCAATCAAAGGCAAGTATGAAGCCGGACAACCAATAATACTATAAGGCAATTAATTTATTCATTGCAAAATATCATCTAATTATTTTGTCTGTCCTTTTTTGTATGTATAATTATCACGGGCCAGTGCTCACAGAAAAGCGAAGAAAAAGTGCTCTAGGGAGTGAAAAACATTAAAACATGCATCCCTTTTAAACAGCAAGACACTCTTCTCCTTCGGATACTTTTCTATAATAAAATAAGGAGTTGGGTAGTTCTAAGGTTGACGGCGTTTCAATCTCAATCAGTTGAGATCAGCATCAGGACAGATGTGTGAACACCTAGTATTGGAGGATGGTCGCTGCAGCTGTAAAGCAGAGTTTCAGTCTAGTGGGACGCGGTTTAGTTAGCTCAATTTCATGGTGCCCCTCCAGAGGGTTTTCAAGTAGCGTGATGGGCTTTATTCGTATGACTTAGTTTAAAAGCCGGAATGGATCCCAGTCTGTTAATGACTGTATTATTTCCTCTGGTTATTCCAGTACAGATCATACAATTGACGATTCTTTTAGAAGCCGGGCATTCACCCCGGTTGTTCTGGTCAAGTCACCTCCTGGTGCTGACTCAACCAGAACAACTGGAGTGACTGCCCGGCTTCTAAAAAAATTATGGCTGCACCCGCAGCACTTTTCCCCCCTACTTTTCTGTGGCTACTGGATCTTAATAATTATGCATACAAAAAAAGACAGATACAAAATAAGATGATATTTTGCAGTGAATAAATTAATTGCATTAGAATATTATAGGTTGTTCTGCTTCATACTTGCCTTTGTTTGACTATGTACATTCGGGTCCCAAATGAAAATGTACAGGACTTTTTGTGTTTTTCTTCCTAAAAAAAGCGTTCTTGAGACCAGTTTGCCCTAAGGAACCACTGGTCTCTCAACAGTATTCATTGGTTGTGATGCACGGAATCTGTGCTCAACTGTACGTTCAGGCGCCCTGGCTCAAGCCAGACAACTGAAGGTTCATCAGCACCATGGCCCTCCATCATCCAGGCTCACCCCACTCCAATCTGGAGAGTAGCCCAGTTGCTTGTGTGGCACTGCTTAGTACCACATGTGAAGAATATTTAGTGTCTTTTTCTAAACACTGGTATACTAGAAAAATGAAGATGCTTAACCAACCTCCTGTAGTCTGAGCAAGTAAAAGGTAACCTCTGGAAATGACAAAATGCACTAGCTCTTATCTTGCAGTATGTGCACCAACATCAGTGACTCCAAGCACCTAAATGTATTTCCATTGCTCCAAAATAATTCCTGGATATGACCACTGGTGAACACTTGCTAAATCGTGCATTGCCCCTCAACCTTCGTGGTTCTATTTGGAGCACTCATTTTCACAAAAGATATCATGGTGACCTGTCACAAACTTGTTTCCCTGGCTCTGACGTTTCAGTTAGAAAGGCTTTGTTTTACAAGACAATGCAAGGGCCTTCAAAGATGTGCGTCATCCTGTATCCTCTCGAGCCTTAATTGTCACTTTTGTATGAGTATTTAACAGGAGTAAGTCCATTCTCATTGGCGACATGGATTTAGAAATGCAAAGTTCAAGTTACTTAACGAGTGAAGCAACTGCCAAGTTGGTGGAAAATCAACTAACATCGTTTCTAAAGTCGACTTTTTCACCAAAAAACAGTCAATTGCGCTTTAAACTAGATACCTTGCTCTAAGGGTGTATTACTCCTCTCAGAAAAGCTTAAGATTTAAAACTTCACATCAGCATACTGGAACTCAGGGTGGTAAGGTTGGAAAGGAGTGTGTTTATTCCACACACCAAAATGGCCAATATCAGGGTCCCGAGAGACAAACATGAATCGCTTGTTTAGCACAATGAAACAAGAAGGTACCAGATCTCATCTACATTCACAAGATCCCAAGCAACTTTGGCAGTGTGCAGTCGAGGATGAAGTTTCCTCAGCAGAGCATGTTGTGTAAAACACCATGGTGGACAAACCCATTAGGGAGAAAACAGAATGCTACGAGTTGAAGTTGCATGACAGACAACTGGTCTAGTGTCCCATCATTGGGGTATTTTAGAAGTATGGGCGAAATTTGCGAATTCGCGTTCCGCGAATTCGTACGAAATCGAATTCGCAATCCGCAAAATCGGCGAATTTGCGGATTTTTGGTTTTTTGCGTGTCCCCTGGGTTTTTTGCGTGTTCACGGGGTTTTTTGCGTGTTCGCGGGGCTTTTTGCGTGTTCGCGGGCCGCTTGCATGGTGAAGTTACCCATGCGGTCGTGTATGGGCACAGCACCCTCTGGTTCACCACTGCCACCCTCTGGTTCATCACTGCCATCCTCTGGTTCATCACTGCCATCCTCTGGTTCACCACTGCCACCCTCTGGTTCACCCCTGCCACCCTCTGGTTCACCACTGCCACCCTCTGGTTCAGCACTGCCACTCTCTGGTTCACCCCTGCCACCCTCTGGTCCAGCACTGTCACCATCTGGTTCACCACTGCCACCCTTTGGTTCACCACTGCCACCCTCTGGTTCACCACTGCCACCCTCTGGTTCACCACTGCCACCCCCTGGTTAACCACTGTCACCCTCTGGTTCACCCCTGCCACCCTCTGGTTCACCCCTGCCACCCTCTGGTTCACCACTGCCACCCTCTGGTTCACCACTGCCACCCTCTGGTTCACCCCTGCCACCCTCTGGTTCACCACTGCCACCCTCTGGTTCACCCCTGCCACCCTCTGGTTCACCCCTGCCACCCTCTGGTTCACCCCTGCCACCCTCTGGTTCAGCACTGTCACCCTCTGGTTCACCCCTGCCACCCTCTGGTTCATCACTGTCACCCTCTGGTTCATCACTGCCACCCTCTGGTTCACCACTGCCACCCTCTACCGAGACCTTTTGTGACGCAGCGGCAGCACAAAAGATGCACCAAGGTGCTGGGTATTAACAACGTGACGCATCTGAGAGATGCGTCACGTTGTAAAGCCCTGCGCCATCAGGAGGCGTTCCGGCGCAGGGGAGGGCGTTCCTGCCCAGGAACGCCTCCTAAAAGTGGCTGAGTGAAATCTACAAGATTTCACTCAGTCACTTTTAGGCAAATGCTGCGTCAAAACCCTGTGCCTGCTTGAAGCAGGCGCAAGGCTTGATGCAGCACTGGGGAGATAGGGCCCCCCAGAGCATTGCTGGAGCTGCGTCGCAAGCGCGATGCAGCGCCAGCAATGCGCTGCTTTTACGGCACAGATGCGTGACGCATCTGTGCCGTTTTTGCCACATGGTGCGCAGCATTGTAAATGCGGTACAAAAGGGGGTGGTGATGGACGGAGCATCTGAATCAATCAAACACTCACACCCAGTCAAAAGATCTGGGTTTACTCCATCACCGTTCTTTAGCCCACTCTGCCACCCCAGTTCAGACATGGCTATATGCAAATCAGTCTGACCCTGTGCCTCATGGGAACAGTCCAGCCCGAACTGCCAAGCCATGTCTTCCCTGGACCGGAAACAAGCTTCCGAGGACCGGTTTCTGGCATTCCAGCCGTCTTCAGCCCGGCTTGCTTGAATCCAGTGGCAAAGTGAGCAAGGGACTCACGTCTGAGCATACCCTGCCACACTTATGGTGGCCAAAAGCGGTACAAAAGGGGGTGGTGATGGACAGAGGCACAGGGTCAGACTGATTTGCATATAGCCATGTCTGAACTGGGGTGGCAGAGTGGGCTAAAGAACAGTGATGGATTAAACCCAGATCTTTTGACTGGGTGTGAGTGTTTGATTGATTCAGATGCTCCGTCCATCACCACCCCCTTTTGTACCACTTTTGGCCACCATAAGTGTGGCAGGGTATGCTCAGACGTGAGTCCCTTGCTCACTTTGCCACTGGATTCAAGCAAGCCGGGCTGAAGACGGCTGGAATGCCAGTAACCGGTCCTCGGAAGCTTGTTTCCGGTCCAGGGAAGACATGGCTTGGCAGTTCGGGCAGGACTGTTCCCATGAGGCACAGGGTCAGACTGATTTGCATATAGCCATGTCTGAACTGGGGTGGCAGAGTGGGCTAAAGAACAGTGATGGATTAAACCCAGATCTTTTGACTGGGTGTGAGTGTTTGATTGATTCAGATGCTCTGTCCATCACCACCCCCTTTTGTACCACTTTTGGCCACCATATGTGTGGCAGGGTATGCTCAGACGTGAGTCCCTTGCTCACTTTGCCACCTGATTCAAGCAAGCCGGGCTGAAGACGGCTGGAATGCCAGAAACCGGTCCTCGGAAGCTTGTTTCCGGTCCAGGGAAGACATGGCTTGGCAGTTCGGGCTGGACTGTTCCCATGAGGCACAGGGTCAGACTGATTTGCATATAGCCATGTCTGAACTGGGGTGGCAGAGTGGGCTAAAGAACAGTGATGGATTAAACCCAGATCTTTTGACTGGGTGTGAGTGTTTGATTGATTCAGATGCTCCGTCCATCACCACCCCCTTTTGTACCGCATTGTAAATGCGGCGCACCATGGGTGGTGGAGCTGCGGCGCACAATAACTGGTGCATCCCTGGGGATGCGCCAGTTATTGTAAATCTGCCCCTATACATTTAGCCAACGAGGGAGCACTTACTGATTAGACAGTAGAAAGTACCCTAGTTGAGTAGAGGTATTGCACAAAAAGGTGGCATCTTCGTGGACAAACACGCAGGGCGGGATTCATTCTGCCCCCTGTTAGACTCGTTTTTTGTGCCCTTGTGCCCTCGGTTAGACAAATGTTTCCCTTGTTTTTCTGCCATTCTGCCCTCTGTTAGACTCGTTTTTTGTGCCCTTCTGGCCTCTGTTATTCCCTTGTTTTTGTGCCCTTCTGCCCTCTGTTAGGCTCGTTTTTTTGTGCCCTTCTGCCCTCTGTTAGACTCGTTTTTGTGCCTTTCTGCCCCGTTAGACTCGTTTTTGTGCCCTTCTGCCCTCTGTTAGACTCGTTTTTCCCTTGTTTTTCTGCCCTTCTTTCCTCAGTTAGACTGGTTTTTTGTGCCCTTCTGCCCTCTGTTAGACTCGTTTTTCCCTTGTTTTTCTGCCCTTCTGCCCTTTGTTAGACTGCTTTTTGTGCCTTTCTGCCCTCTACATCACCACATCATCACTCAGCGCTACCCCAGCATCACTCAGCACCACCACATTATCACTCAGCATCACCACATTATCACTCAGCACCACTCAGCATCACTCAGCACCACCACAGCACCACCACCACAGCACCACTCAGCACCACCACAGCACCACTCAGTGCCACCACAGCATTACTCAGCACCACCACAGCATCACTCCGCACCACCACAGCATCACTCAGCACCACCACAGCATCACTCACCACCACATCATTATCACTCAGCACCACCACAGCACCACTCAGCACCACCACAGCATCACTAAGCACCACCACAGCATCACTCAGCACCACTCAGCACCACCACAGCTACATTCAGCAACACCACAGCACCACTCAGCGCCACCACAGCACCACTCAGCGCCACCACAGCATCACTCAGCACCACCACAGCATCACTCAGCACCACCACATTATCACTCAGCACCACCACAGCATCACTCAGCACCACCACTGTTAAGGCTTTCCTTTGCTGCGCGCTGCGCTGTGGCATTTAGGCGCTGTGTAATATTTTAAAATACCCCGTTTTTGTCTTTTTATTTAAAATCATTTGATACATTTCCCCTGCTTTTAAATTACTGTTCACTTACTTGCACCATAATAGTGCCCTTCACCGCGGCTTCAGCGGGTCCTTCTTAGCGCGCTTCGCGCTTTCTGGGAAAATCGGCGCCATCTTGAGGGTAGGTAGGGGACGCTGATAGGACGCCATTTCAGGTAGCGCTCTAGCAGTCAGGCTGACTGGCTAGAGGCATTTAGATGAAGCGTATTTAAGGGGCAGTGGAAGGTGGGTCTGCCTGTTAAGGCTTTCCTTTGCTGCGCGCTGCGGCATTTAGGCGCTGTGTAATATTTTAAAATACCCCGTTTTTGTCTTTTAATTTAAAATCATTTGATACATTTCCCCTGCTTTTAAATCACTGTTCACTTACTTGCACCATAATAGTGCCCTTCACCGCGGCTTCAGCGGGTCCTTCTTAGCGTGCTTCGCGCTTTCTGGGAAAATCGGCGCCATCTTGGGGGTAGGTAGGGGACGCTGATAGGACGCCATTTCAGGTAGCGCTCTAGCAGTCAGGCTGACTGGCTTGAGGCATTTAGATGAAACGTATTTAAGGTGCAGTGGAAGGTGGGTCTGCCTGTTAAGGCTTTCCTTTGCTGCGCGCTGCGCTGTGGCATTTAGGCGCTGTGTAATATTTTAAAATACCCCGTTTTTGTCTTTTAATTTAAAATCATTTGATACATTTCCCCTGCTTTTAAGTTACTGTTCACTTACTTGCACCATAATAGTGCCCTTCACCGCGGCTTCAGCGGGTCCTTCTTAGCGCGCTTCGCGCTTTCTGGGAAAATCGGCGCCATCTTGGGGGTAGGTAGGGGACGCTGATAGGACGCCATTTCAGGTAGCGCTCTAGCAGTCAGGCTGACTGGCTAGAGGCATTTAGATGAAACGTATTTAAGGGGCAGTGGAAGGTGGGTCTGCCTGTTAAGGCTTTCCTTTGCTGCGCGCTGCGCTGTGGCATTTAGGCGCTGTGTAATATTTTAAAATACCCCGTTTTTGTCTTTTAATTTAAAATCATTTGATACATTTCCCCTGCTTTTAAATTACTGTTCACTTACTTGCACCATAATAGTGCCCTTCACCGCGGCTTCAGCGGGTCCTTCTTAGCGCGCTTCGCGCTTTCTGGGAAAATCGGCGCCATCTTGGGGGTAGGTAGGGGACGCTGATAGGACGCCATTTCAGGTAGCGCTCTAGCAGTCAGGCTGACTGGCTAGAGCCCTATATAGGCCCAATATGAAGGCGCGCAGCGTGTGCGCGCGGCGTGTGTGCCGCAGTAACACCGGAGTCACGCCAGAGTCCAGCCTGTCTGCGCCCGTCAGCGCTAAAGACGGGCTCGATGGCTGGGTGATAGGGCATACCGAAGGTGAGTATACAGGGATCAGGTACTCCTGGCGGGATATGATCACTCTTAGGCCTTCTCAGCTGCCATGCCACCATAGGAATGCCCCGGAGATGCTCCAGACTTTCCCCGGCTGCAGTTGCTTTCGGACTACCCCCAGGGTGTTGGTTCTGTTTTTGGACGCCACATTGGCAGGTCCGACTGTTAAATTGGGTAGCTGCCTGAGGAGCGATAAGGGGTTTCTCTTAAATGCGAGGTCATTGATTAAGAATAATCTTGCATTTAAGGACTTCGTATTGGCCAGAAAACCCTCCTGGGTCTTCATTACTGAAACTTGGGCCAAGGACTCCTCGGGACCCCATCTGGTGGAGGCGGTTCCAGAAGGCTATACGTTGGTGAGGGAGGACAGAGTGGGCCGCACGGGGGGGGGCTGGGTATCCTTTATAGAGACTGTTTTTCCTGCCATATTACCCCACTATCAGAACCTCAAGACGCCTTCCAGGCCCTACAGTGCTCGATCAACGGATCATATGTAGTTCCGTTTACGGGTTTCCTCATCTATAGACCTCCGGGGACCAGAGCAGATTTTGGCCATCATATGCTCAACATTCTAGAGCCACACTTTGGCAGTGAGCACCTTACTGTTCTGGCGGACCTGAATTTTCATTTGGAAAATTTGGAATCAAATGAAACCCTATCCCTATTGGATATTTTCTCTGGCTGCGGGATGCAACAGCTAGTCAAGGGGCCCACTCATAAGGCAGGCCATACGTTGGATGGGGTCTTCTCGAACGATGCCCGGTTGACCATTGAGACTCCCATACCTCTCTCTTGGTCGGACCATTACGCTGTCCCTTTAGAATTAATGATTGCCACTGTTAATAGCAAGGGGAACGAGCCAAGCAAAATGGAATTGAGGCGTAACATCAAAAGTATAACTAATGACGCGCTCGCCCCTAGATTGGGCAGTTTGGCGATCCTCCCAGAGGAGGATGTAGGTTCGGCAGTACTGAGGATGGATAGTGCCATCAAAACAGCTATTGATGATCTTGCACCAGCTTCTTTGTGTTACTCCGCTAGGAAAAGTCCATCGGCACCATGGTTTTCGGAACCGTTAAGACTTCTTAGGCAGGGAGTACGGAGACAGGAAAGTCTCTGGAGGACTAGCTGGGATTTACGTGATAGGGATAGTCATAGAATCCTCCTGAGGAATTATAAAGCGGAGGTGATAAGGATTAAGCAGGAGTATTTTACGACTCTTACCACCTCACTTTCTTCGCCGAAAGAGCTGTTCAAGATCGTAGACACGCTTACATCATTGAAGGTGCCAGATCCCGTCGTCAGCTCACAGCAGCTCTGCAATGATGTTGCACAATTTTTTCAATCTAAAATTGTGGACATATACTCAGCGTTAGAGCTACAGAGGTCGTCACTATCTACCTCTCCGTGTCTACAGATACCACCGCTAACACCATCCGAGGAGGTGTCCTCAGGGTGTCTGTCCACTTTCCCACCCCTTTCCCTCCAGGAACTTGAAATCCTTTTGATCAAGACGAGGTCTGGGTCTCCCTTAGACCCTTGCCCCCTGAAACTCCTTAAACAATGTAAGGAGACTCTTCTGCCTCCGCTATTAGAGATCATGAACAGGGCAATGAGGGATGGGACTTTCCCCCTACAATGGAAAAGAGCGGTGGTTAAGCCACTTCTAAAAAAGCCCACATTAGACCCGGGGGTTCTCAAAAACTTTCGCCCCATTTCGCTGCTCCCAGCCCCTGCAAAGATGCTGGAAACACATCTTAACCAGCATCTTGCAGCCTTTCTGGAAACCTCTGGCTTTTTGGATCACTCGTAGCATGGATTTCGGAGAGGGCATAGTACGGAGTCGGCCCTTACCATTGTGCTTGACAACATCCGCACTAGAGTTGATAAGGGCCAGACTACCCTCCTTATCCTGTTAGATCTTACGGCTGCGTTTGATACTCTGTCTCCCTCTGTGTTAACATCTCGACTGAGGGAGATAGGGGTTGAGGGGCCCGCACTCAGTTTGCTGGCCTCTTTCCTGGGCCAGAGGGAACAGAGAGTTAAGCTGGATGAGTTCCTATCTCCATCCCTTCCTGTGCAGTGTGGGGTCCCCCAGGGGTCGGCATTAAGTCCGACCCTTTTTAACATCTATGTGACCCCACTTGCCAGGCTTATTAGATCATATGGGATGGAGGTAATCTCCTATGCCGACGACACACAGATATGGATGTCTCTCGCCCAACCTGTCATCTCTGCTGCCTCCAATTTTAGACACTGTATGGAGGCAGTTGCTCGATGGATGATTTGCAATTCATTGAAGCTCAATGGCGAGAAGACAGAAATTCTGGTGTTTGGAGGAAAGGAGGACATTTGGTCGGCGGAATGGTGGCCTACATCCCTGGGCGTGTGTCCGACTCCCACTGCCCTGGCCAGGAACTTAGGAGTCATGATTGACCCTACCCTGGGGATGGGTCAGCAAGTCAATAGGACTATCTCCACATGCTGGGACATAATAAACATCCTGCGGAAGATTAAACACTACCTGTCACCACAAGCTAGAAAGCAAACGGTAATAGGCTCAAGACTTGACTATTGTAATGCCTTATATCTAGGCATAAACAAGGGTCTGTTAATACGACTTCAAATGGTGCAGAACGCTGCCGCCAAGTTTGTATTGGATCTTCCTAAGCGGGCTTCAGCCTCTGCTGCAAGAAAGACACTGCACTGGCTTCCGATTGAGGCTAGGATCTCTTTCAAGTCCCTGTGTTTGATCTATGGGGCTTTGGCTACAAACAGATCTGGAGGCCTAGGGGACCTGTTGGTTCCTTATACCCCTTCCAGAACTCTGCGCTCCGCCAATAAATCCCTACTATCAGTCCCCCGAGTGCGTAGAGCCAAGTGGGGTGGCAGAGCCTTTTCGAGTTTAGCTCCAAAGCTGTGGAACATCCTGCCGGCTGAAATTAAATCCTCACCCTCAATGCAAGTTTTTAGGAGGGCCCTCAAGACGTGGCTATTTGCCAAAGCCTACCCCTAGCTCTGGACTTGCCTTTTATGATTCCTTTTTGGTTAGGCGCCTTGATGCTTCGGGCTTAGTAGCGCATTTATAAATTTCATTTCATTCATTCATTCATTCACCACAGCACCACTCAGCACCACCACAGCACCACTCAGCACCACCCCAGCATCACTCAGCACCATCCCAGTATCACTCAGCACCACCCCAGCACCACTCAGCATCACCACAGCACCACCACAGCACCATTCAGCGCCACCCCAGCATCAATCTGCGCAACCATTCAACAACAACTGGTTCAAATATGTTCTCTCAATGTTTCAAACTTTATTACAAATGTCACAAAAAGATGTTAATATTTCACTTCTGTTCTTGGATTTTAATCACAATAAAATACACCCAACATAATCTTCACAAAAGTTATTTACAAAAGTTTAAGCTATTGCCATTATAAATTCAAATCACTTTTATTTAAGTATTAATTATTTAAAAAAATTAAAAGCCATTGTCATTTGTAATATCAATACAGCTAAGTCACGTAAATACAAAACATGTTGCATTACAAATGCTATAGGTGTCAAATTTGCGAAAGTTATAACTATTAGCATTGTAAATGACAAAGCTATTAATTTAGCTATTTTCAAAACCAACACATAAATAAAAAAATTGTCATTTACAAGACCAATAGCTCAAACTTTCCTAATGCGAGACCTATTGCATTGCAAATGCTTGTTTTTATATCTGTCAGTGCTTCCTATTGAGGTTTAATTTTTGTGACAGGCGCCTCGTTGCCTACTTGTAACTATTCTCTGACCCTGCTTCAAGGGTCAGAGCAGGGTCAGAGAATAGTTGCAAGTAGGCAACAAGGCGCCAGGAAGCACTTACAGGCTTACTGCAGCAGGTGCCCAAGTTGAAGTTAATTTCTTTGTAACCCATTTGTAAAAGGTTAAAAAAAATTAGCTTCAACTTTTGCACCTGCTGCTGTAACCCTGTAAGTGCTTGGCTGAAAATTCGTCCCTGCTGATTAGCGGATTTTACCGCGATTTCGCGAGATTCGCGGATCGTGAAATCGCGGAAAATCCGCAAATTCCACGAGCCTAACGAATTTTCAGCCCATGCTTAGTATTTTACCTTCAGCGTATTCTCACTCTTCAATTCTCTGAATCCCAACTGTTGACCAGCAGGTGGTGGGCATCTGTCAAGGGTAAGACTTTTTGAATCCTTAATAAGGAATATGTGCATACAGCATTCTGTCAGTTGCTCGGATTCCTCATTTTTATAGGAATATAACAAGGGACCTTCCATGGTCGCTCTGGTTGCTCCAGCTAGGAAGGAGTGGTTTAAGGCCCTCAAGAGCCTGTCAGTGGATACCTTAATAACCTTAAAAAGTGACCGACAACCACTGACCACATAGCACAGTTTCTTACTGCAAATTTCTTCTGACAACCCTTCTCCTGAAAACTTGCGTTTGGTGCTGTAAATATCAAGAGTCTTGTATGATAATCCTAAAATCAGGAAGAGCATGATTAACTAACTAGACAGTTAGGTTAAAATAGACATTTTGTATGTGAGCAACATTATGTGACGTTTTATTAGTGAGCTCACCTCAATTCCTGCATCCTGCCCAGTTAGTACTTAAACATTCCTCAATTTGGGCCCAGCTAGTGGCTATCCTCAGGTACCAAACACAATCTAATACTAAGGCAATATTTTTGCAAAGGATTTATAGGGGGGCTGATTTGCTCATAAATGCGTGTGACTAAACCAGCTCTAGTTTTGAACTGGATTCAGTGCTTAGAGCTCCGAAAATAACTTTGAAACATTTTCACACAGCCTTCCAATTAATATCTGTCTTGTAAAGTAGTCCTGTTGCTTGCAGTAACCTCCACAAGAATGGTTGGAGAGTTGCAGGTAATAGTTTTATGAACAATCGCGAAATGCATTCCGAAAGTACAGGCATGTGTCCACTCTCTATTAACAAGGTTTTTTTTTTAAATGACAGAGAGGGTTCTCCACTCCAAGACCAAAAAAAAAACCAGAAAATTGTTTGTAAAAGATTAGGGAATTTTCTAAATCCGAGCAAATGTTCCCTTCGTTTGCTAAATATATCGAAATATTAGGTCTTGTCTAAAAAAGAGTTGGCATGCAGGATAGGGGCAGCCTTTAAGATGTCTCATGAAAATCTGCGTGACTTGTATGAAGAAAAGTGAGAACTCACTCCACCAGAGAAATGACAGTGATGGCTGCAGTCTATGTATACTTCCCTTTGGAGGATATTTGCAGGATATCAACTTGGCCCACATTGTTTTCCCTTAACTCGCAGTACTGCCTAGGTGTAGACCTAATTTTCCCGTTCCGCAGTTGTTTTTGGATTACTGCTTCCTTTTCATAATTCAAGCACTGAATCTATAACATGTGAAAAGCTGGAGAAGGAAACGTTATTTACCTGAAACTATTCTACTTTAGTTTCATAGATCCCAGGAAGCCCACCCTCCGCCCAATTTATTAGGTAATTCCTGTTCAGTTCACACTTTAATTTGACTGTGAAATTCTGACAACATTAAAGCCTCTGTGGTGAGTTAAGCTCATTGCCTCAACTTCATTGGCAGAGCTTGAGTTATATAATGAGATCGACGGGCAACTCTATACATTGTTACAGGGGCGGCCTTAGGCATGTGCAAGCTATGCACCTGCACAGGGCCGCCAAACCCCAGGGGCCGCCACACCAATATATATTCTTAATATAATAATCCTTTGAGGATGGATACATATTTGCATGGCGGCCCCTGGCAGGGATTTGGCGGCCTCCAGCTCTGTTCCACTTCCAAACACCCTGACTCTTCACTGGCCTCCACGCCGGGGTTCCTCCGGGGGGGCCCTACCTACGCTCCCTGCCAGGGACCGCCATGAGCCTAGAGCTGCCCCTGATTGTTAATCCTGTCACTACTGGGGAATAGTTCATGATCAGTAAATATACAGTAACCATTACTTCAGGGTCCCCGTTAGACCCTTGCCCGCCTTCGGTACTTAATCTGCTTAGTGGGATTATTACTCCACCTCTTACTGAGATTTGTAATTCTATGTTTCTTGCGGGTGAGTATCCAGAAATATGGAAAAAAACAATAATTAAACCGTTGTTAAAAAAACCTTCTCTGGACCCTCTAGAACTAGCCAGTTACAGACCCATAGCCTGTCTTCCTTTCCCAGCAAAAATTTTCGAATCACTTATGAACCGTCAGCTTTCGGAATTCATCGATCAACATCACTTGCTGGACGATACCCAGTTTGGGGTTAGACAAGGCCATGGGACAGAAACGGCACTGATAAAGGCGGTTGATGAGATCAGAACTATTCTTGACCATGGTGGGGCGGCGGCCCTCATATTGCTAGATCTCTCGGCCGCCTTTGACACGGTCGATCATTCCACCTTGATCGACCGTGTCTCGACACTGGGGGTCAACCATCTAGCCAGAGATCTCATAGCCTCTTTTTTGGCTAACCGCTCCCAATCGGTGAAATTGGGCACTTTTTTCTCGCCCACATCCACGTTGCCATGCGGAGTGCCCCAGGGATCATTGCTAAGTCCGACACTATTTAACATCTATGTGTCGGACTTGGCGAGGGTCATAAAATCATATGGGCTGAGTTTAACCACCTATGCAGATTACACCCAATTGGTGTTAGCTGTTCATAAGGATGGACTGGCAGTTGCATCGAGATTCCAGGAGGCTATGCTAGCCATAGGGTCCTGGATGTCGATGAACTGTTTAAAATTAAACTCAAACAAGACAGAGGTGATGACTTTTGGCAACTTGGCTCCGGGATGGTCGGACAGCTGGTGGCCCGCTGACTTTGGCCCCCCGCCAGTACCCGTCGCCAAGGTCAGAAATCTTGGGGTCATATTCGATACCAAATTAACATTTCTCCATCACGTTAATACAGTGATCTCATCCTCCTTTTTCACCCTCAGAAAAATCAAAAAAATACTTCCCTATTTACCTCCCGCGGCAGGAAAAACTCTTATACCAACTTTAATATTCTCAAAACTGGACTATTGCAATGCCCTCTTCCTGAATGCCCAGCAGCAGGTATTGTACAAATTGCAATCGGTCCAAAATGCGGCGGCAAGGGTACTACTTTCCATCCCTAAGTATCACTCCGTCTCTGCGGCCATACGTCAACTGTACTGGCTTAGAGTCAGAAGCCGCATAAAATTTAAGGCCCTCTGTATCGCATATAAGGCCATCCACAACTCTGGTCCACAATTTCTAACAAAAGCCTTCAAGATCTACACCCCGAGCAGGTCCCTTCGCTCGGCATCCAATTACCTTCTTCCGCTCCCTTGCACTAGAACAGTTGCTTGGGGAGATAGACGTTTTCTAGTAGCCACTGCGAGGCTTTGGAATACTCTCCCTTCTATCATCAAGACCAATCCAACCCTTTTAATTTTTCGTAAACAACTGAAAACTTGGCTCTTTGATCAATGATTCAATTCAGCACTAAATCTGTCAATTGATAATCCACTGCGCCGAGACACCTTCGGGTATTTGTGCGCAATACAAATCGAATAAACATAAACATAAACAAGTGTATGACGCTATGAAAGATGCTAAAGATCAAGAACTCAGAACAGCTTCTTCTATGTCCGCAGAGCAATTATCAGTGGTTAAGATTAGCTCAGGCACATCCACCACATTTTGTTTGCTTTTCTCTGTTGACATGTGTTCTGTTGTTGACTCTAAACCAGTATTACAATTATCTTGATCACAATGTTTTCTTAAATGTATTTTTGTTGTTTATTTTCCCCTCAAATGGTTGTTTTCATAAAGCTGAGCTAGACCAGGAGTTTTCTCACTCACTCTGTGTTTGTTCCTCTCCCGTCTAGGTTCTGAACCCCTTCTACATCTTCCAGGTGTTCAGCATTTGCCTGTGGATGGCAGACCACTATTACTACTATGCATGCTGCATTCTTGTCATTTCTGCCATATCAATAGGGCTGTCACTGTATGAAACCAGAAAGGTGAGATCACGGTTTGGAGATGCGATGAGTTTTTCATTTTCAGCGCTTTTGGATTCATGTTTTTTTAAGCAATTACAATAATATTGAACTTTATCTATTTGAAAACACAAAATATGTAGAGGGTACAGTAACTTGAGCAGATTGAACAAGCATGTAATTAAATTTTTTTTCTTCTAAACTGATGTTTATTGAAAGGGACTCCTGCATGAGCACAGTCCATTCCTCTTAGTTGAGCTTGATTATTCTATGATTATTGATATTTTCACAAGATTTTGTGGCTTTTTGCCAGGAGCTAAGTATTTAAACATGCGTACATGTTTTCTTAATGATTGATTCAGAAAAAAAGTGTTTGCCTTTCCTGATTGGCTGAGGCTGACACCATTGTTGATTTTGTGTCCCTTACGCCTCAGGCCCTGCTTGTCCTTAGCAACAGGTTTTTTTTTGGATTTCACATCATATGAGGCAAATAAAAAGAAAATGCGACAGGCATTTTTTACTTTCTAAATAATCATTTTAGTGTATTTCCAATTGTACCCGGTCATGCACGACCTACCACGATTACAGATAACATATACTCTGGGTCTGGTGGCAGACTGACTCTGTACAACCCCGTCGCATATATTAGCCTATGGTTTACATTAGCCTGCTCGCAGTGCCAATAGAATCTCCTGTTATCAGAGAGAATCGTTTTTGCAACTTTGGAACACAATAACCTCAGGCTCATGGAAACAATATATTACTTTTCACCCAATCGTTCGTGCTTGCTTGTTTCTGCTCTCAGAGAGACACAGAGAAGAAACAGGCGAACATGGTTACAATAAGAATTTATTGTACAGTAGTTTTTCTAATGTGAATAAGTGTGCTGTTACGACTGTAACACAGTAACAGAGATATAGAACCAGAAGTACAGTGAATAAAAAGGAATAGTATTGTTCTACCATTTTGCAACAGTCATGAACCTATACATGAATATAGAATGCATTTATAAAATAAAGTGCGTGCTCCTAAGATGCCTGACTAGATGTACCTAAGTGTACCTAGCATGTGAGTAGGTGCTATATAGCCTAAGCCTAAAAGCCAAGAATCCCGCTAGGCTTTAGTCAAACCCCAATACCTGAATAGTGAGAGTGTGGGACTTCGTCCTTTACTTGAGTTAGACACCCCGCAAGGGATGGTTAGACCACTGTCAGATGGAGCTATGGTATGCCGGAGCCACAGCTTCTCTGGTCAGTGTGTCGGCCTTGAAGTCTCGGGTCCCTACTGCTTACTGATAGCAAGAGGTGCTGTATTTATACAGTCTATGTACATGTGTTACCCATTGTTCAGTATGAGGATGATGTTTGGGGATTAAACCTTGTGCGTCGATGGGAGAGGTGAAGTGTACCTCCTGGAGAGTGTACTCATTAATTATTCATATGTGCCAAGGATGACGTCTTAGCAGTATCGATCGGGCAGAACCCACCCTCATCATGAACTAGGTGAAAGGTTTAGTCCGTAAAAGGCTGCAGACCTTATAAGGCATTATGTCCATACAAGGCAGTCTTTCCTTATTTGGAGTATGTCCTTATAAGGCTCGTTCATATGAAATGACGGGAGCTGATGTAGGGAAAGTGTACGATGCTCCCTGGACCTATATTAGGGTACCAATATGAGATATAACACCCAGTTCACCTAATACTTGACAATAATAATACACATTTTCGAGTGTCAGTGCATAAAATGATCAAGAGCTCACTTAAAATGTTTAAAAACTTTAACATTTTCATTTAAAAACAGTTTAAAAAATGAGGAAAAAGTTTCTTTGGTAGTGTTAGATATTGTGGTAAAATTCCTCAAATCACAGTTTTAAATGAGTTCGATCATACAAGTTGAAGTACTGTAAGCGTACTTAGAAAGCCATGGACTGAGATAGAAAGTGTCAATTTGAAAAAAAAATCTTTCGAGTGTAAACAAAGGGAAAGGAAAAGTTCCATATTTGTTCCCAGTACATGGTGAGCCAGATTTAGATTAAATGTCCTGGCTGGGAGACATAAATTGTAGCTGCCTGCTGTCTTAGGGGACAAACAAGCGCCAAGAAACCGCACGGTAGAAGTGCGCTATACAAATGTTTTTAAATTCAAATACATTGTAGTACTTCGCATAGCACGTCAAGTGTTCATAGACGTAATTCCTCGATTACCAACAGCTTGCATGTGGGCGTCCGCTGCTGAATTCGAAACCTCGGTGTCAATGTTGGAGCTGAAATTTAATTCAGTCGAAAAAGGCACCTGCGGTTCCTCAAGGAAGACATGCGTCATGATGGGAATACGCTGCGGACAGAGTAGAGCATGGGAACGCAGTGGTTCCAGCCTGGAGTCTAAGTCCGCTGGCATCTCCGTCAGAGGTGTCAGACAGATGTCTAATTCTTGACTTCTTCAGTGGCGGTCTGCTTTAGATGGACCTTTGTTTTGTCCTGGATTCATTCCGATCATGTAAAACAGCCAAACGATCATGGATATCAAATGGTTTTTTATATGCCACTGCACCTTCAAAATCAAGATAAGGTACCCACATTTGTGTCCCAAAGAGGACCTCATATGGAGTGACTCCCCCTAGATAGCTTCTTGGCTGGTTGTTTAATGCCCGCTGTACCCCTTAAAGGTGTGTGCCCCAACTACCACCCTTGCCTAATACCCTAGCTGTTAAAGATTGCTTTAAGTCCCCTTTTTTCTCTCCACAACAGAATTTCCCTCAGGATGATACGGATTTGAGAACAGCAGTGCTACACCTCCTCTTTCCATGGCCTCTTTGTAAGCCTGAGAGCTAAACTCAGGGCCGCGGTCAGGGTGTAACGTGCTATCTGCGTATTTACCAATAAAATCTTTTATAACAGTTCGAGCATCAGCAGAACGCTGGGGCCATACCCATAGGAATCTTGAGCAGGAATCCACTGCTACCATGATATATCTGTAAGCCCCGTCCGTATGTAAGTGGCCGTAGTGGTCCAAGTAAACACATGCAAGAGGTTTGTCTGACTTCAGTAATGGCGTCTGTGCCGGGCGTGGAGTCTTTCATCTGCTAGCAGATGTCGCATTTCAAGACATAGTCTTTAGTTTGCTTAGTTAACCCTGGCCACCAATAGCGCTGTTTCAATAAAGAAATAGTTGCTGTAATGCCAGTGTGCGCAGAGCCCAAACCCTCGTGTGCAGCTAGTATTAACCCTTGCCTACGATCCATATTTGGTATTACTCTATCCCCCACTCCAAGAATCGTAGCATATGGAATGTGTTGTGCATCTGATTATTAGGAGTATTTGAGTGGACATTTTTTCGGTACTGCTGTGCTTCCTTTACATGATGCGATGATAGCTATCATAATATCTCCGTCTATTCTAGTCTTTGAACGAGTCAGCGCAGCTATGGAAGCCGTGCGTACATCCCCCTTTGCGGCTTCATCAGCCAATGAATTTCCTTCAACGTGCACGCCATCACACTCAGTGTGTGGATCACGTGAGTTCTTGGTAGTTCGGATTTCAATTCCGCTACCCGCTCCCATAGCATTTTGTGCTTTATTGTGCCACCTTTTGCATCTTTAAACCCGTTCTTCTCCCAATGTTGTAAGTACTCATTGTACGACTGTACACAGTAAAAGAAATCATGCACGATTAGTATGGGGAATTCATGATCCGTATTTACAAATGCCAGTATCCGTGCTTTTAATTCTGCCAACTGAGCCGTGCAGTCTCCTAAAGATTGTGTCATTATGCAACTAGGGTGGGACTTGCCATCATGCGTGCGACCACGCTCAAAAATATTGCTGCTTACTCCCTAAGGCCGGTTGGCAGATCCGTCAGTGTATATTATATATTCATACTGTTCAAAAGGCAAGATTTTATTAGGTAGATGATATTCTTGTTCGTATTGCAGGAATGCCTGTGTTTTTAAACTGGGATCAAATCTGTATTCAAAGTCTGTTGCAGTAAGAGAATTAGCCCATTGCATCCACCTGGGATGTAACGCTTTCGCATTTGGGATGCTGGCTTTTGTAATAGCTTCTAAAGCTGGTACTGGAGTTACAACAATAATGCGTTTCCTCTGAGCCAGTGCTCTTTCTCTTGCTCCCGCTGTCTGAACAACTGTGAGGATTTTTTCTGTTGAAGTGAAACACAGGTCTGTGTTTGTGTACAGGTGTGATTTGTATGCTATTGGTACAGTTTCTCCTTCATTAAAAGTTAAATAAGTGTACCCGCGATTATTCGGATCACTAAGTGGCGTACATGTGTTTGGAAGTGTTTGGAAGCAATTGTGTCTTCTTGGAGTAAACAAAGAATATTAGTATGTTCTTGTGTCCAATCTTTGACTGAAAAGTCAGGTTTTATTAATTCATACAAAGGTTTTACCCTTTGTGCATATTCTAAAATGTATGTCCTGCCGAAATTTAGGAATCCTAATATTGATTGTAAATTTTTTTAAGATTTTGGAGGCTGGAGCAGCGCACACTCTTCTAAAACGTTAGCTGAAAGACTTTTGCCTTCACTTGACAGCTCATATCCCAAAGATAGGACATTGAGGTGGGAGATTTTCGACTTTTTAAAGTTGAACTTGTAGCCCTCTACGGCAAATCCCATAATAATGGTGCTTACCCTGGTCAAGTGCCTCTCTAAGTCGTCGTCTGTCAAATAAATATCATCCAATTAGACCAACGCTTCTTCATCAAATTTGTGAAGCAACTGTTACTCTTGCTGAAAATACACCTGGGCTGTTTTTGTACCCTTGTACTAGTAGACAAAATTGTCACTGGGACCCCAACGCACTGAAGGCGGTCAGATACCTGCTTTCAGGCGCTATATTTTGGCAGAAAAATCCATTTGAGATATCAAGAGTGGTTTTGTATTTTTTGTGCACACTGTTATTCATTAATGCGGCACTATGTGCATTTTGGACAGCAAATGTCTTTGTGCATGAGTTTAGATGTCTGTAATCTAAAACTAGATGATATGTATTGTCAGTTTTAGCTACAGGAAACAAAGGATTGTTCATTAGAGAGGTACATTTTTCAATGACGCCCTGGTATTCAAGTTGATCTAAGATCTCGCTGACCTGTTTTTTTGCTTCTTGCTTTATAGGATATTGCCTCTGAGCATTAGGTGAAACTTTTAACGGGATCATGTGATAGGTTGAGTTCTCATCCCACCCTGCGTGAATTTTGTACAGTGCTGGAGCTTGGGCTACTGCCCACTCCTGTGCATAAGCATGTTTTAAACGGGAACATATTTGGAAGATGCAGGAAAAATTATACTTTCTCCCCCTGGGGCACTCCGATTGCAGGCAGCCAATCTTGTTCTGATAATAGGATTTCATAACCGGATGATAAGTTTTTCCAAAAAAGAGCTTTTACTTTCCTGGGCTTGTCCCCCTCTAGTTGGAGTGGTACTTCATATAACCTATGTGGGACTCTCACCCTGGTGTCTGGTGTTTTCACTGTGATGTAATCATTAAACTCCGCTGTCACCAGAAATTCTTTCAGGTTCAGGCGAGCTATTGTTACTTCTGCCGCGCTGTCTAGCATGGTCAGAGCCCATTCCTTGTTCAGAAGTTGTGTCCACAGAATTCTGGGTATGTCTGATTTTCAGACCAGCATCCTTCTTTTTCTTAAATTGAGGTTTTGGATTTTGCTTATCTTCTTTTTTAGAAGTAAAGTCTTGAGCGCGCTGCTTGTCTCTTGACTCTGTGCGCTCCTCTCTGTGTTCTGACCGTCCTACTCTTTTGGAGCCTTTTTTCGAGCCCTGAAAGGATCGAGAGGAACGTGTAGTAATATTATCCCTATTCCTGAGGTTATACCTCTTTTCAGAGGGCTCCTGTTGAGGAGACCTACCTCGGGACTGAGATCTCTTACCTTTAGGTTTTCTGTTTTATCCCACTTCTTTTTAGATGAAGTAGGTGTTTGTTTAACAGTGTCCTTCTCAGGACTGCCCTGTAGTTGAGGTTTTAAAGCTTTCCCCCCCAAACTTACTCTGCCTAGTTCTGCGTATGCAGTTTAAATTATTTTGGGTAGTTCAGCCTCCTGAAGTAACGGGCCGGCTTCCCTTAGGCGTTGGCGGATTGCTACTGATGCTGTTTCCCCTTTAATATTAGCTATTATTATTGCTGACACCTGGCCGTAGTTATTTAATAACTTCATCCCTAAGTTTAGGGCAGGTTCTGCTCCATAGTAATTTTGTATTTGTCTTAATACATCTGGTATTACTGCTAATGAAGGAATACAATGTGTTCTAGTATATATGGCAGCAAAGACTGTACCCCAAGAGGTGCAATCCTCTAACTGTGGTTTAATCCCCATGGGCAAACAGATTGTTAACATTCTGTGTTTTTCAAATGGTGTTGTATTTGGAAATATTACTTCTAACTGGGTTATCTTTGGAGCTACCTAGAAAGGAATTTGTTCATGTTTTGTGGGCACTTTGCCCATTACCGAGTGTAATGTTTGTGGAGTAATTTTAGTATCTGAGCTCTGTGGAGGAGCTGCAGTAGTTGTAATTACTGTAGGTTGGTTGGACTGTAAGTGTCCTTAAGACAAAATGTGTCCTGTTTCTGTAGAGTTTTATCAACTCTTTGAGTTGAACAAGTAGTTCATCCTGTGGCATTGTGTCAATGTCTGGATGTGGTGCACAGGTCGCTAATATCGGCCATGTTGCTCCTGGTCTTCCTAAAGGACCAAGCCTTGCTCTTGTTCTTGTGTGGAGTAGGGCGCCATAAAACCAGCAAGTATGTTCCTGGAAAGTAAGCAGAATCTCAGTCTCCTCAAACGCAGTGTATGCCGCTGGAACTTCTTCATGTGTGAAATAATTAAAAGTTTTTGTTTCAGCATCTGCTTCTGGGAATGTAACCCATGAGTAGAATACCTCTGTTGTGAAATCTTCATGTGCCTCTATCACGAATATTACTACACCTACTCTTGGTTGTAACCCATGTTTGAGTAGTTTGAATGTAAGTGTTTGTCTTACTTTGGGTGCAATATGTATTGCATCCACATCTTCCTAATCATCGGGAAGTGGTTGCTCTAGTGCAGTGGTTCCCAAACTTTTTTGACCTGTGGCTCCCTTGACCTAATTGGCAGTTGGACGTGGCTTCCCACCATTTTTTTTACAGGTGGGGGGATGTAAGCCCGACTTCAGGAGTACTTCCTGTTGTTTTCCTTAAATTAATTGGGATGCGGGGAAGGTATTATGATCATATTTGTAACAAAATACAAATATAACAGTTGTTTAATAAAAACTCGTGAGAAACATATTACATTTTTCAAATTGTTGTCTAATATTTACTTTCTTAATTTGGAAACTGTAAAATCGGCAATAGAATCATCATTTTTTTTCAAGAGAAGACTAGGAAATAAATAGACTCGAGCACTAACTTTTTTGTTCAGTTGGTGACCAGGTTAAGATACATGCAGGGCATGCCAGTTCGACTGAGACTGACACCGATTGCATGGCAGGCAGGCAGGACTCGGCCAAAGTCAGTAGGAAGGCGAATAAGGGGGGCCAAACTAATTCTGTTTGCAGGGCAGACAAGTAGGTCTGGGTTACAGCCAGGCACAAAGCAAGTTCATGTGGCAAGCCTGTCACATGCCAAGTCTGCTGGACAGTGGGAGAGAAAGTCACTTTGCACACCGGGCAGTGCATCTCAACCGTCACTATGGTTACATCTTTTTACAAAAGCTGCAGATGTGTTGAATATGTAGCTCCAGAAGTTTCTGGTGTTATGTGAATGTACAAGTGTGTTGTCATTACATATATTTAGGAACATTTTATAACTTGTATCCACGCCAGCAATCCTAATATTGCATACTACTTCAAAAAAGTGCTCCTCTATTGTTTGTTTGTATAACTAAATCTAGTGTTTGGTTACATATAAAGAACAGATTTCAGGTCGGCAGTCGATGGGTAAGTTTTCTTTATTTTTTTGGCTGAAGAACAATTTCTTCAATGCGGAGTCCTTCCTCTTGTTCTGCAGTTGTGACTGTTAGTGGCTTTGCTTTCAATTGTGGGGATTAAGCATATTGAACCACAAGGAGGAGGGAAGGGTTTCTCAGCCTTCCAACTCAAAGTCATTTTCTGTGGTGTATTTGAAGTTAGTGCCATGAGCCCAGTAGTTTAATTTTACTAATGGAGATTGGTGTGCAGTGTTAGAAAGTTCAGAGAAAAATGTATGACAGAGAGAGGCCTAGTCCTGGATACATAAATAATGACAAGATCGTGTAAAATCTAGTTCTACTAAAAAACTGAGGTTGGGCAGAAGATCGGCATGGCATTAATAGTAGTATCACTAGCATTTGCAGTACACTAAAAAGGCGGGCTCCACAGAGCTTGTTAAAGAAATCACAATTAAGGCCTTTGGTTTTATGCCGGGGCTTCAGCATTCTACTGCTCAGCACACAGGAATCCCTGCCCTGCCAGTTCAACACACCAGCACTCCCAGCCCTAGTCTTACTTACCTATTTGTAACTTCTGAAGAGGGTCCCACGAGGCCCGGCAGAACACGGCGGGCAGCAATAACGCTCAGCGCCATGGTCAGAGCTGCGTATGCCAGTAATGCTGAGGCTACTTCTGTGAAAGCATGTACGTACGCACGTATGGCGGCAGTGCGCTCTTGGGCCAAACCATGTTCCCGGATTATGCAGGTGGCATTTTTAACTCCCCATATTTTGTGCTGCGGCTGACATAAGCTTCATGCTGCATTCAGGCCTGGCTGGACGATATCTTTTCCAAATCGTGCGCGCCGCCCGTGGCTACTCATAACGGTGCACCGGATAGCAGCGGCGCACAGTTTAGGAACCACTGCTCTAGTGGTTTTAAAGTTCCGTTCTCAACAGACATCGTGTTTAAGACATGGAATAACCAAGGAAATTTAGAAAAGGTTTTATGCAAAGGTTTTATGCACAATTTGGGGGATTTTCCCTTCAAGCTTGATTAACCAACAGCCAATACATAGGATATCTCACCTACTCAGATGAGGCAGAGTTTTTTCCCACCTACTCCAGATGTCTCTGGGCTTTGTAAGTAGGGTCTCTGAGAATTAGCACGACTGGGCTACTCAGATTCTACTGTTGAGTAAGTGCGCCATGTATTTTACCACGTTGGGCAAACTATGTTTGACACGTTGTGTGCCATTATACCATGTTAGGCACCATGTAGTGTAGTCCCAATAGTACCCTATCATGCAGGACCTACAATGATTACGGATAACAAATACTGTGGGTCTGGTGGCAGACTGATTCTGTACACCCCTGCCGCATATATTAGCCTATGGTTCGCATTAGCTAGCTCGCAGTGCCACTAGAATCTCCTGTTATCAGAGAGATTAGTTTTTGCAACTTTAGAACACAATAACCTCAGACTCGTGGAAACAATATATTACTTTTTACTCATTGGCTTGTGTTGCTTGTTTTTGCTCTCAGAGAGATACAGAGAAGAAACAGTTGAACGTGTTTACAATAAGAATTTATTGTACAGTTGTTCTTCTCATGTAGAATAAGTGTGCTGTTAAGACTATAACACAGTAACAGAGATATAGAACCAGCAGTACAGTGAATAAAAAGAAATAGTATTGTTCTACCATTTTGCAACAGTCATGAACCTATACATGAATATAGAATGCATTTATAAAATAAAGTGCGCACTCCTAAGATGCTTGACTAGATGTACCTAGCATGTCAGTAGGTGCTATATAGCCTAAGCATAAGAGCCAAGAATCCTGCTAGGCTTTAGTCAAACGCCCATACCTGAATAGTGAGCGTGTGGGATTTTGTCCTGGACTTGACTTGGACACCCCGCAAGGGATGGTTAGACCACTGTCAGCTGGAGGGATGGCATGCCGGAGCCGCAGCGTCTCTGGTAAGTGTGTCGGCCTTGAAGTCTCAGGTCCCTCCTGCTTACTGATAGCAAGAGGTGCTGTATTTATACAGTTTATGTACATGTATTACCCATTGTTCAGTTGTATGAGGATGATGTTTGGGGATTAAACCTTGTGAGTCGATGGGAGAGGTGCAGAGTATTTCCCGGAGAGTGCACTCCTTAATTATTCATATGTGCTAAGGATGACGTCTTAGCAGTATTGATCGGGAAGAACCCACCCTCATAATGAACTAGGTGTAGGCGAGTAGGGTCTTATTTCTATGGTTACCCCCACTTTTTGTTTCACTGGCTTTTCGACTTTAGTCTGACTGTGGCCATGCTAATCAGGACCACAGCCCTAGCTCTTCTCTCTCTAAATTGATTTTATGTACATTAGATACTTACCAGATTGCTTACTGAGTTACCTTGTGAGCCCCTTGTATATGGTACCTTAGGGCTGAAGCATGTATTATGCCACCCCTGGGAAGCCTTCCAAAAAGGCACCACAGGTCTGAACTTGCAGCCTGGGTAAGGTGGTGTAATCACCCCTTGTTGGGGTATAGGATACCTATATGCACCATTTAAAATAGACACATATTAACCTATAAGTCACTCCTATGGCAGGCCTTGACAATCCTGAAGGCAGAGTGCTTGGTTTTGTGTGAGAGGGTGCCCTAGCATGAGCTAAGCCCCTCTGTAGCTTTCGGAATCCCTTACTTATAGCTGTTATGTGATATGGCCATACCATATACTCTTGAGTGCATTACAATCCTTGCGGTTAATGCTAACTTTGGTTTGGCTTTATCGAAACATGTTGTGTTTGGTGTCAAACACTTTGGAATACTACCCCCCCCCCGCCAGTTCTGGCGGCAGGGGTAGCATTCCACCCTTCTAGATGGAGAAGACATGTACACACTGGTATACCTAAAGTTTTACTGAGCCTCAGCATCACAAAATGGATGCTGCTGCCACAGACACGAGTCTGATCTCCTGCTGCTAGACGAAACTCCAGGTTCTGAGCTGGGATGGGGCAGTGAGCTAAATAACGGTGATGGATCAAGCCCTGATCTTTGGACTGGGTAAGAGTGGTCTGCTTAATTCAGACACTCTGTTCATCACCACCCCCTTTTCTGAATCGCTGGACGAAACTCCGGCAAGGGAGGCCTGGACAATAGGTTTCCTCTCCAGGGAGGTGCCAGCACCTCCCCAGACAGGCTTTAGTGTATTGGGGCAGGGTGGGTTGCATTCAGTGAATGCTTTTGAGACACTGCCTGGAGCACACAAGGTGCTCCATGCATTTCCCAGTTCAAACCGGTTGCTGGGGCACTCCACCCCAGCTCTGGCGCGAAACTGGACAAAGGGGAAGGGGTGTAACCACCCTCTCCCCAGGTCCTCCCATAGGTGGGACCCTAGAGTAAGTCCATCCCCTAAACTTAGTAAAAGTATAGGAACCCAGTCCCTAGGACTTTAGATTACCCTGGACGAAGACAAAATCCTGGACCTTCGGCATTCCATATCGACTAGAAGATGGAAGAAACCTCCCTTGGGGTCAAGGAGTAACCTCCCTGTTCAAACAGGCGCCTAAGAGCATCTTTCCGGTCTGCATTTTCGAGGCTCCCGCCGGATCTCGAAGAGTCTGCGACACAGACACGGACTTCCAGACATCTCTGAGGCCATCATGAGATCCCAGCAAAGGTGAGACCCGCAGCCGTCACGAGAGACGTGGAACCGGAACTCCTGGACATCCTGCAATTTTGCAACTGCACCTACTCCACGAGTGTTCCTTGAGTCCCCTTTCTTCACCGCAGCTCGAGGCTCCTTCGCGATCTCTTGTCCTTTGGCTAGTGGGTCCCCACGAAGGACAATCCTTTGTTTCTTGGGCTTTCCTGGTTGCTCCAGACGTGCCCTGACTCCCCTCCAAAGGATGAGTCGTAGTTCACTCCGAAGTGTCCTTAATCTTTAAAATTGTAACTTGCTTTTCCTCCATAGAAGTCAATTTGTGATTCGCTGCTGTGTTTAGACACTTCACTCGTTCCCAGTGGGTCTCCTGCGTCCATACCTTGGGTGGTTCCTGGTTGCCCCAGCGGTTCTACAGGCCCTAGGCCTCACTTCTATCCCTCACGTGGTTCTTATACCACTATTTTAGTATATGGTTTGTGAGGCCCCTAGGGCATAACGTATACTGTGCTATTTACTGTGTGCTATTTAAAGTTCTTGTGTTGTACTTTGGCCTCTAGCCTCATAAAGAGACTAGAGGGGTTGGGTTTAGAATAAATACATATATATTTGATATATACATTGTGTGGTGTGCTTTTCTTTGATCATTCAAGCGATTATAGACTGGTAAAACAAGCTGCTTTACATTCCTTCAAGACTTAGCCTGAAGGCTGCTCTCCACAGCTACCACTAGGAGTGCTTTCTATAAAGGTTATTTTAAACCGACCATCAATACGGGTCGTTTGAACTGGTGCAAGGTGCCCACTAGAATAGTGGACATCATATGCCAGGCCAACTTCTCACACTAGGTGAAAGGTTTAGTCCATAAAAGGCTGCAGACCTTATAAGGCGTTATGTCCATATTTGGAGTTATGTCCTTATAAGGTTCGTTCATATGAAATGAGCTGATGTAGGGAAAGCATACGTGTTTCCCTGGACCTATATTAGGATACTGATATGAGATATAACACTCCTTTCTGTAGTTTCTCATGAAGTGTTATATTGTGTGTCCTTTTGACACACCTTGAATTCCGTGCTTTTATAGATTTTCAAGGATTGTGTAAAGGGTTGGATGTAATTGGATGGAAGAAAAGTATATTTCCTTCTGACCACTCTTGTCCTATTGCGGATGTCTTGTTAAGTGTTTTATTCAAAACTCTTTTTCACAACGTTTCAACATGCTGTTACACTTTTTCCCAAAGTACTTGTCCCATAAATACAGAGTAGCAATAGAAACAAGCAAAGACAAAGCCAATACACCTCTACTCTACAACATCGACTTGTTGTCTTTGCCAAAGCTTTTTACCAAGTAGATGACAATAGCTGGCACTCTTGCAATGTATTTTTTTTAAATAAAAGCAAACTAATTCCAAAATGACTGCCGAAGTACATGTATGAGTCATGACATGTGCATTCATGGTGTTCATTTTAATTTTATATTCTAACGGGACAGGTGACTGTGTTAGAACAGTTAATTAAAATATTCAAATAATGATTTAAAATTGTTTGCCAATTGTGAAAAAAAGATGCAAGCTACCAGGCCATACTTTTGAGCTGTCATTCCCTCGATAAAAAATACAAAGAAAGAAAATATAGGAAACTTAGAGAAGAGCAGGAGCATCTGGCAGTGGGGGAGTCCAGAGAAGGCTGCCCGGGTGGAAGTGGGGAAGGAGGAGAAAGCATGATGCACGCAGTCTGGCATACTTTGCAGCTGACTGACCCTCGTGAAAGAACAAGAACATAAATGAAACAAAATTTAAAAGAACATGAGGAAAGGAGACGAAAAATTGTGGATAGGGGAGCAAGGACATGCACTTCCTTGGAGTGATTAAGAAAAATAAAAAAGAAATCCCACTGGCATGCAGTGGAAGGATACAACCCATCTAGCCAGAATACTGTGAAACCAATATGATGTGTGTGGGACAAACACATAAATGGGGAGGACAGCCTTCGAATCAAGAGGAGACGACTGAAAGAAGTATCTAATCAGGAGCAAGGGGCTGACCCAGAGTTCACTCTAAGTGTATATACAGGTTATTTGAAACAATAGTTTCTTAGCATGTGTGGCTGTAGAAACACAAGCTGTTTACTCCTGCTAGCTAATGTTGGACTCTGCCATTACAACTTGTTTTCTTTCCAAGAAATGTCTAGTCTGGGTATGTGATCTAATTCCTCACTTAGTCCATGACTCCACCCTAGATTTTTTGTTTCCCCATTGGGGGTCAAACATGTACATCAAGGGCTTGTAGACCAACGTGTATCCTCTCAGTTTTTTCGGGCCCAAGTGCTCAACTCTTCAAACTGAAGACCATCACTAATGGACTGATTTTGCTGGCTATTAACCCTCCTGACCTTCTTAACCAGTGGCGGTCGTCGTGCCTCACCTTCCCCAATCTGCAATATTTAGGGCATTACTTCAGAAAATGCATAGAGGAATGTGGTAATGAAACGCAACCTTTCAATTCTGCCCAAGGAATAATGCTGACTGAACACCCTTGTTAGACCAGCGTGACATTTGATTCTCTGTCTTTCCCCTCACAACAACGTTGCCTCCTATGAATTCTACCTCAACTTACATACAAAAAGATGCTCAGGTATCGAAGGGGGGCGTTGGATGAACTGGAAGATGCAGCAGTGAGCTTCCTCCGAAAACTCAAACATCTTTTGTAAACACTACCCTCTCACCAATGAGGAAGAAGAAGCGGGTGCCTGTGAAGTCCCAGCAGCTCAGTGCGTGTCTAGTCCAGAGACGCTGTCAAGTCAAAGAAGAGGAACAATATGGGGCCTTCTCGATTTCAAAATGAGCAAGCACTCGGTCAGAGAAGCCTCTTGGTCAAGCAAAAAACATCAGAGCTTCTCCCCTTGACCCTTTATGGTCAGGTTCGCTCAGACTCCCTGATCGTCCATACAGCACATAACTTTGCCTCTCCATTAGTGACAGGTGATGATCCCTCACCAGACAGAGAGCAAGCACCTTGATGCTGCAGGAAAGTGCACAGTGGTGGGGAAGTCACTCATTGGCATTTCACCAATTAATTGGCCTGCTGTCAAGGTACTACTAGCTTCAGTGGGAGGAAATTGAGTTGCTGGGACTGCACCTACCAGAAACCCTAAGGAAAGAGGGGAGAGAGCTTCTAGCTGAAGTGATGGTTCCATCAAATGCCATTATCTATTGTGCACTTGATGCAAGGGAAACCGCTTCCCGGGCAGGGGAGCCCTTCTCACATTCCCAAGCGAACAGTAGCACAAGCACCAGCTAGGCACCACCCATTAACAAAGGTACCTGCATCACTATACATAATACCTTTCTCACGATCTGCGCCACAACAAACTGACACAGATGATGGTAATCAAAGGCACCCATATTAGGAGCATGCCCCATATTCTGAAATTGGTTGGAACCAATACTGAATAGAATCGGATAATGAAGAATCTGAGCAGTACCCTATTACACTGTCTCTTCCAAATCAGGTATGCTGCCACTCAGCCGGCAGCACCGCGCACAGAGTCACTGGCAGGAGAACAAGAGGAGGGCAATTCTACATATAGAAACAGTGTAAAAAACTACTAACTTTCCAGTGTTCGCCAGTGGTAAAAAGAGTTTGAAAAAACAAATTGTGTAAAAGTTCAAGGCACTTGTCAAAACAAATGTACAACTTCCAGTTTGGAACGAAAATTTGAAGCATAACCTCTGAATCCAATTTACACCTCAATTCTTGTTGCATCCTATTCTCTGTTGACTCATACACCACAAAAGGGCTTTTAATCAAGTTATTGATGAAGTTCTACCAATGGATAAGGAGATCAAATACATTGATGCTGCAGGGAAATAGGGTGCAGTCGACATACCAACTACATAGTTCATTGCAAATTCACAGGCACTCCTCAGCCACTGTGACCTATTCCAGTGGGAGGAAATGGAAGACCTGCTACAGCACCTGGAGGAACAATATCTAAAAGCTGGTTGTGAAAATTGTGGCCTGGGAAAAATTATTTATGATGCAGACAAACTTTTTGGGGGATACAGCAGATAACAACAGCATCACCTCTCAGCTTCATACTTGGTTCCATATGGGTTCTATCCAGAAATACAGTAATACCTTCTAGATGTGTCTTTCAGTGATGAGCATTTGCTTGGCATACCTGTCGTTGAGGCATTAAGTGAACCTTTAAAGGCATATATTTTCATTTTTCAAGTGCCTGGCAGATGTTCTGTATCTTGCAGGATACATTAATTCTGACTGTGCCTTCTAGTTACGGATGAGCTCACTAGCCCTTGTACGCAGAGGAATAGAACAATCAGTATATAGGTCTCTTTGACCTCATATTGTTGAATTTCAATCAAAAGACCTACTGTTTTGAGCAGCACTGCGCAGGGCCCAGAATCTGGAAGGTTTTAGGTTCTCTTTTTAAGATCTATAGCATTTTACTTAATTGAATACATGGGCTGTAATACTTTAAATTATGCAGATTCCAGTACTGTCTCAACAAAGCCACTGTTGTGTGGCGTTTAGAGCTCCGAGTGAATTTTCCCGATTCATGCCCTTATATAGGTACAATTCACATTGCCCTTATATAGGCATAGAAATCAATCCCTTATTTAGACATAGCCCATGCAGACCAAATACAGGCATGGCTACTTCCACCCATACTAAACGTCACAACGATTTCTTGAAAAATCGGCTTAAGCAGTTAGGGAACTTCCCCTTGCTTGAATATTGATTTGTCCAAGAACTCATGTACTCTGCAAAGAACAACTATTCCCTAGGGGTTTTTTCCTGATGTTATTATGCCCAACTTTATGTCAAACTATGGCATTCCTAAACACCTTCAAGGTATAAATATACCTTCACTTGCTATGGCAAACGACGGTGGTTCGGAGCAGTTCAACTATCTACTTGCCCGACGCAGCTCGCTACAGCAAGTGCCGAAGGAAACCGACCCTCCAGCTGACGCACTGATCAAGAGGCTGCCTCTCTTTCGCTGAGAATCCAGCTCCAGCGTTTACAAGCTCCCATTGCGGGGTGTTGGGAAATCGAGTCCTGAGATAGAGATACCAGACCTCCTTCATTTTAACTAAGGTATGGAGCTGATTAGGACCTAGAGAAACCTTTGGTAGATTCTTGGAAAAAACAACTAAACCTATGCTACACAAAACTTACTTCTTCCCGCGTACTAGACTTAGGTTAGGTACATTGGGGTAGGCGTATTTAGAAGCACCAGTTGAGTATTTTAGTCAATGGTATTTATGTTTGTATTTTTAAATGGCTTAGAAACTATACAATGCTTTTACAGTATTATTTTATAATACTATTCTCGCTGTACGCATTATACTTTGCAGTCTGCATAACGATTGTAGCAGTTCACTTCTCTTGTATGAGAAAGAAGACTGTTCAATAAACCTTTTCATTGAAAACACCCGTCTATCTATTTCTCTGCAAACTCTGTTGAAACGAAGCATGCACAATTGACTGAGTGGAATACTTATCTATTGTTTCCGCGACTCTAGAGATGTATTTCTTATTCTTGGGAAACAAAGTTGTCATGTTTATGTGGTTATCAGAAACTAATTCATTCTTGTGAATTCGAGAAAGTTTCTAGTGACCTCTGAGCTAGCTGGCAATCACTATTAAGTTTAGTATATTTGATAGAGACCTAGTCGACCTCAGTCCTACGTCTAATCTATAGGATATATTATTCCAATACGCAGAGCCTATTGGGAATATAAGAACCACACTACACCACCTTGACAAATTACTAGCTTCTCTACATGGATCAAAGTGGTGCTCAACACAAGTTCAATCACGTGGTATTTTCCAACATAGAACCTGATCAAAGCATGGATTGCTGTGAGGCCTATATTTTAAAAACAGAAAAAGTGCCAGAATGCATTGCTTTTGATGAGGGAATGTATCTTTCAAGCCTAGTTTGAAAATACCTGCCATCCCTTGTTCCCTGCCTAATATTGTATGCTGAATTTTACAGTATTTTCAACCTTATTGTCGCATGTTGTCATAAGCAGGCTTGCCTGACCTTTCTGATTTAGTGCAAGGCAGAACTTACATGCTTGTTTGCTTTGTCTGATTTGTTGCAAAACGGTTCTTTAAAAGCCTAGTTGCCTGGTATGGTTTGGTGTCAACTGGGATTCGAGGTGATGTGTAATTATCATGTTTTACATTTATAAAGTTTTCCAAAGTTTAGCTGTCTGTGGAGAGAAGGCGCCACTAATCTGTAGTTTCTGTAACTGAGGATGACAACCAGTAAGGTCACTGATATCTGACAGTTTACTTTGATTGGTAGGTTTGGCTAGTTTCTCACATGGCGGCACAGGGGGGGGTGGCATTTTCCGACAGTGATACTCTTTCTTTCCATCTATTTTGTTGTATTTCAGACAGATTGTAGGGTATTGAGCATGTTTGCAGAGTAACTCTGTAGGAAAGTAGAATCTGCTTCTTATGGTTACCCCCACTTTTTGCTTGATGTTAAACTGTTTTTGACTAGTCTGACTGGGATCCTGCTAATCAGGAGCCCAGTCAATCTGCTTTCTCCCTAAGATGGTATATCCTGTACCTAGGTACACTCCAGATTGGATACTGGGGTACCCTTGTCAGTCCCTAGTATGTGGTACGCATGTACCCAGGGCATAGGTACCCCAGAGGCCTCCCATGCGCTTAAGCAAGTATTATGCCACCCATGAGAGGCCATGCAAAATGGAACTACAGGCCTGCCAGTGCAGCCTGTGTGAGCTGGTGCTTGCACCGCCTACGAAAGTTATAGGTTTACTGTATCTATAGGTCACTACACTTAAAACCTATTGGTCACCTCTCTATCATGCCTTGACAATCCTCAGCAGCTCGCGCCATTGCGTTAGCGGTAGCGGTCGGGATCCATTGTGCGTTCCCATAAGGCATTGTCCTTTTTTGCTGGTTGTTCACCTAAATACTTTCATAGCAACCTGCCTACACGCCGGAAGTCTCGCCATATAACCAAGGCAGTAATACAATTCAGGCATGTGAATTGCAACAAGTCCTGATGATGATCCGACGATACGTCTTATGGGATCGGAACGCCGTCGACCACCTGTATAGTTTCACACAGTCGACTATTGTGTCCTATTAGTGTGCTAACTATCACGGATAGCTTGTCTTTATACTTCCATTTACCTTTAGCTCCCGCCAAAATGTTGCCTGAAAATACTTATGGTTTGTATTTAACCCACTTTTTCCTTTTATGTTCTTTCTGTTTAAAGCGGATACAGGATGGTGTCCCTCTGCATTGTTTGTTCTTTCGCGTAAATTGGATTCAGGATTGTGTCCCACTGTATTGTTTGTCCGCAACATTACGATTATTTTGTGAATTTTGTTTGATTGATTAAATATGTCCGGCTGGTCACTAATGAATATAGTGCTTACTGAAGACTATACTTTATCCGTATGTTCTTATAGTTCTGTTTAAGGACCATTGTTGCTTTAGAAATTACTACCCAAGGTCCTTAGCTACCTATTGGGTTCCCTTGTACCCACGTTAGCCTTGACAATCCTCAGGGCAGGGTGCTGGGTTTTATGTGAGAGGATGCCCCTGCATGAGCAGAACACTCCTGCAGCCTTCGGAGACCATTCTCCCGGGTTGTCAGTGACGCAGCCAGACATCAATCAATCAGGGAATTGTGAGCGTGCTACTCACCCGTGAGGTTCTCAAGGCACTGGGAGGGGAGGGATGTCAGCACTGCTGTTCAGCGTAACACCCAGGTCTTGAGAGCCTTCTTGAAGGTGTTTGGGGAGGGGGCGAATCTGATGTTTATTGGGAGCTCGTTCCAGGTCTTGGCCGCGATGTAGGAGAAGGATGTTCCTCCTGCTTTGGCTCTGTGGATGCGAGGGGTTTTGGTGAAGGCGAGGTTGACTTATCTGAGGTTTCATTTGGTTATATGGAGGGTGACTCTATCGTTGTTGTTTGTGTCCAGTGTTATGTAGGCACTTGTAGGCGTGGGTGAGGATCTTGAAATTGACTCTCTTCTCCACGGGGAGCCAGTGGAGCTTCTGTAGGTGTTGGCTGATGTGTTCGTGTTGCGGGATGCCTAGAACGAGTCTGGCGACGGTGTTCTGTATCGTCTGGAGCTTGCGGAGTAGGGATTTCTCTATGCCAGCGTAGAGTGCATTTCCGTAGTCCCGCCAGCTGGTGATGAGTGCGTGGGTGACTGTCTTTTTTGATTTTGGGGTGGATCCATTTGAACGTCTTTCGGAGGATGCGTAGGGTGTTGGAGCAGCTGGAGGCGACGACGTTGAACTGTCAGGTCATAGAGATGGAGGAGTCGAGTACGATGCTGAGGTTTCTGGCATGTACACATAGAACAAATATCTATTCACTTACTTAATCATAGGGAATAACAAATTTCCCTATCATTGGTACATTGCGCCATTCCAATTTTTTAAATAACAATAAAAGAATTACAGATAGCACAATGACTTCCTTTGGAAAAAATCAATAGTTTTTTTTTTTGTATGTAGAAAACATGAAATTACACACATATAGACATCTCCATAACAAACATATATAGACATGAATATAAACCAAATTATTTGTTGCCTATACCCACATATTTTTATAATGAATCAGTGTTGACACATTTAATCTAAGCAATACACTGTGGGGTAATCCTCTCTGCACATGAGGTTTCAACACCTCTAAAACATTTATTAAATGTTGAAATACAATAATAAATCTGGTTTACAAGTGGATTCCTCCCATCAAACCTGTAAACGCGTTTCAACCCCCATTCCTTCCGGGCCTCATCAGGACACGGGTAAAGGAACCAACATGGCCTATACCAAATCAGGCTCCTGTGTGTCCTCCAAGAGAGTAGTAACCCTAGTATGGGGAATAATGTCTCCGTAAAACGTGGTTCGGTCACCTCTCGATGTTTTCAAATCCTCTTAGCTATGGCGTTCAACCCTGGCATGACCCGTGGGGGTCGGTGGGCTGCCGAGGGCGGTGGGCCACCAGGTGTTGTCCCATGCTGAAGGGGTGGTTTCAAGAACTTCTGTCTTCTTGGAGGTAGAGGTGCATTATATACTCGTGTAAAATGCTATCTCAAACGGCTGCAACAAAACATGTTGTGATTGGTATCAAACACCTTGAAAGCATACCTCCACACCGGTAACTGGTGAGGGAGGTATGATTTTACCCTTCTGAAGTGAGCTTAGTGGGATCCCTGGTCTTCCTGGTACCAGCCTTCGCAACCCGGACAGCACAAAATGTTTGCTGTCAACCAGAGATACATTTCTGCCCTCTTGCTGCTGAGCCAAGCTCGAGCAGGGGCAGACAGAACAATAGGCATCCTGTCACAGGGAGGTGTGACCACCTCCCAGACAGGATTTAGTGTATTGGGGCTGGGTGGGTCCACTTCTAAAGTGCCTGAAAGTCTATATGAGGGGCACATTTGGTGTCCCTGTGCAAATTCCAGTTCAAACCAGTCCTGGGAGCTATTGACTACTACTCTGGTGCAAAACTGGACAAAGGACATTAGATTATCCACCCCACTGTCCTCACCCAACCCTGGAGGGTCCCCTGAATCTGCCCAACCCTCTCTTGTGGGTACAAAAGGGCTTACCTGGCTGTAGGACACTAGATTCGATGTGGAAAAGATTCTGAACAAGAAATCACTGACCTTTGGTTGACTGAATACTCTGGACTTTGCTGGACTTTGACTGGGCCGGACTTTGTCTCCCTCCCTGTCCAAAGCATCATCTCTGCCTCTGCACCATACAGGCTCAGGGCAGGACCTGTGGCACATCAAGTACAACTGAAGTTATCTCCCTTGGGGTGAAGGAGTCACTCCCCTGCATTTGCGGGCACCTTAACACAACTGACTGGTCTGCTGATCCCGAGCTCCTGCAGACTCGGAATGCTCCAGCAACACAGGAGGTGGGTTCCTACGTTCCTTGTGGTCGAGCTGCCCTCTCACCAAGTCTCACCGCATAACCGAACCTCAGTGTACTGCGTACTTTTGCAAGTGCATATGCTTGTTGGTGTTTCCCGAACAAGTGCATTTGGCTACAAATATCCCCAACCTCTGGGCACATTTCCACCAAAGAACTTTGGCCTCCCCACACTGGGTGCTCCATGGGCTGTTGCTTTGTAAATCTGCTCAAGGTCCCGCCGTGACTCCTATGCCTCCGGCCTGTGGGTCCTCTTGAGGGCCAACACTGCTTCTCCTGGGCTCCCCGGTTGCTCCAGGCCTGCCCTGACTCCCCTTGCTCGGGTGAGTCCCCTGGTCTTTGCTTGGCCAGACCGTAGCCTTCCTTGAACTTATTCGTGGGTTGCCGCTGCCAAGGCTTGTTGGTGCTCCCGTCGGACACCGACCCCTCAGCACCCGACATCCTTTGTGGAACAGCTCATATCCGGCTTATGGTTGTCCTCAACGTTTCCTGGTCCCTGCAACTGTAGAGTCAAGGTCTCCATCGTCAAACCTGAAGCACCCGACATCAGTGGGCATTCGTCTACCAAGCCCCTGGTCACTCCGGAGTGACCCTGACTCTGTCCCCTCTGCTTTCAGGTACTCTTCACCAAGAATCCACCTTTGGATTCCAACGGACACTTTTCTTCTTTCCCGCACTGGCCTTTCCATGAACTCCTCCATTGAGATCGATGGTGGTTTCCGACACCACTTCAGCCCTATGAACCCAGCTTCCCTGGGATAGGTAACTCTGGTACTACGGTATCCCTAGGTGGGGTGGCTCTTCAACCTCCTATGAGCCAAAGGGCTTCTTCGTAATCCACTGGGAAGGGTCCTTAAACTTTAAAACTGCAACCACGACTCTCCCATTGAATTGTATGTAGCACACGGTCGTGTTCTCACACTACACCCGTCCTCCTTGAGGTCCCTACTTAGTCACCTTGGGTGGTTCCTTGGGGTCCCAGCGATTCTACATTTTCTAGACACTGTCTTGACTCGAGTCGTGGTTCTGATACCACTATATTAGTATATCGTTTGGTCTCCCCCTGGAGCCCACTGTGTATTAGTGCTACTTACAATATTTTCTGTGCTACAGCATTGTGTTTTTTGTGTTTATTAGCATGTAGCAGATACTGTGGGGTATTTAGAGTGTGTTATTATAATAAATACACATTTTTTATAACTACTGTGAGGTTCTCCTTTCATTTAACCAATTCAATAAGGTTGCATTCTGGTAAAATAAGCTGCTTAATATTCCTTCAAGAATAAGCCTAAAGGCTTCTCTCCACAGCTACCACTTGGTCGCTTTCTAAGGTTCTCTTTGACCTCTTAAATCATCATAAGGGTTGTTTCGACTGGTACAGGGTGCCCACTTTGATTAGTGGACTTCTCACAAACTCACCCTGGCAAAGTGGTTCATACTTTAACATAACTTTAAGTTGGATTCAAAGTGTCCTCATCACAAGATTTCATCTTCATGATAGCTGATTAAAGGTTTCAGAAATCCTGTGTTTTTCTACTCTGTTCAGGAAATCAGTGGGTGTGGTCTTAGTTTCCATGGGAGGCCCTTTGGAAGTGCAAATGCAATAGTCCAGGAGGAAAAAGGTTGTATTTAGCAGGTAGCAACTGTATCAAGCAGAGTCCGTGGTCTGCTTCGAACATCTAATCCTTGGATTGAAGTTTCAGTTACTGCATTTTAATTGGCTCACTCTTGATTCGTAAACTGCAACCATCTTTTCACAGGGTGTCATCAAAATGTGTGTGTTGATTATCATTTCCGAAAGGAAGTGGTTTTGATGAAGTAAATTACTAAATGCCTATATTGTTGTCTTGACCCGTTTGGTCTTTAAGGAGACTGATGAAATATGATTGTGGCACTTGTTCTTTAAACCTAATTCTGACACTCATGATGGAACTCCACAGCAAAGCGTGACTCTCCGGAACATGGTGAAGATGTCCATCACAGTGAGGGTCCGCCTGTCCTCAGGGGGTGAGTATAGAATTCATTAAGGCACGAAGAAAGTCTTGGGTTATATGGTTACTTTTGAGATGAAGTTTACATTGCTTGTTTACCATTTGGACCAGGTGGGCTGTAGGTCCCCAAGGTTGAGAAATACTGTGCCTTTTGTTAACCCTAGCCTAGGAATCCCGTGTTCCTTTTATCCCCAAAATGCTGTCTCTTTCCTTCCCTAGCCCCAGGAATCCTTTGTTTCCTTTGGCCCATGAATCCCTTTTCCTCTTTCCCTGTAGGCAAGTAATCACCTCCCATCGATATCCTATGTTGCAGATATCCCAAGGCCTATGCTCATTAATGCCCTTAGATCCCTGTGCCATTTGTCCTTTCAGTCGTCACAAGTATACACAACCTGTCTTCTTTGGCTTAGGAGTTCTGTCAACTGGCTGATAGGAAAGTTTATTTGACCTTATTTTTGGTGTTTCTAGTTCATCCTTGTGGTCAGGTTATGGTATTAATAAAGGTTTTTAGAACAGCCTACTTACCCAATTCTTTTGCAGAGGAAGCAATGGTGAGCTCTGCTGACCTGGTGCCTGGTGACTGCCTCCTCTTGCCCCTGGATGGCATTGTTCTACCATGTGATGCCGCTCTGCTCTCTGGGGAGTGCATGGTGAATGAGAGCATGCTCACAGGTGAGTGAAGTAAAGAGCTCCTTAGTGACTGAGTCTCATTCTGACCAGTGATTGGTTTAACACAGCATAGGCTAGTAGTGTGCTCATATGTGATGGGCTGAGGACCCACTGGTGATGGGGAAAAACATTCACATTACAGGGGCTAGAGGGTCCACAGGGGTGGTTGAGGCATAGTGTCTAGAGGAGGAGAAAGAGCAAGGACCGGTAACCACAATTGAGGGGAAATTGTGATCCAAGATGAGCAAAAAGAGGGCCGCCTGGTAAGAGGAGAGAGTGGCGAAAAGAGAGGTGATGCGGAGAGAGTGTACCATTTGAGGGGAACAAAGGACGTACTAATGGGAGAAGCGATTAGGACTACTAACTGAATGATAATAGAAAGTGTGCCATTAGGTGAAGGGGCAATACGGAACCCTGATTCCCATGGAAAATAGAATGTACAAACATTTGAAAGAGAATAAAATCTGTGAAAAAACCTGAGATAGTTGGACAGGAGCAACAGATCATGTGTAGAAAGAGCAAAACTTCTTGGAAAGCACTCAAATCTTATATGTAAAGATAGTGCTGACAAAATGTGCTCTAGAGAATATTGCATAAGTGAGATGAAGTGGTCATTGATGAAGTACTTAACCAGATAAACCAGGAGAAAAGTTGTTCAAGGTGTAACGCTCTCTGGAATGTTGCGAGCCCCTCCAAAGAAGTAACAAACCAAAATGAAAGTAAATGTGAGTCAGGCTGTAGGGAACAGCAAGCCCAAACACTCTGCGCATTGAAGGAGAATGACAGCTGAGTGTGTGGGGGGAGGGGTGAAAGAAATAAACCCTATACATCACAAAATGTACTTGCTAGTGAAAGGTAACCACAGAAATCAGAAATTGTGTCATTACATCGCGTCACAAGACAAAATAAGTGGGTGATGCTCTGAAGGGTAAATCCACTTGTGTGCTACAGCAGGGTACGCTGACAGCTGTCTTCACCGTGCCAGCAGCGAGTGCTGTAAAGGCAACAGCATTTCAGATGGAAACAGAATCCAGACTGGAAAACTGGGAAAATATTACAGGCCAGAGGCACCCACCATGAAAAATTCTTGGATCCTGAAGAAGAGTTCATCAAAACAGCACTTCACTTAGCTCTAATCTGAGACAAGAGTCAGGGTTGTGTCCTCTAAACAACAGGACAATTTCTGTGACACTGAACAAGATGCAAAAATAACTGACCAGATTGTGCCTAAGGACGAAACCCACACTCCTGAGTAAAGAACAGAATAAGAGCACACATGTCTAGAGCCAAGAACACTAAGGTGCTGAAAAGCAAGAGTCTGATTGTGAAGAGAAAGGAAACCTCTTTATTTTGATGGTGCGGACGTTCCTGAGGCTAGATATCAAAGGGGTGAACAGTACAGTACACGAGTGCGCATAAAGCACCCAGAAAGAGCAAGAGAGACAGTTTTTGTATCCTTCAGCACGCACAGCACACAAGTGAATACAGAAAAATAGTAATATGGCAGATTGCTTCAGTCAAGCAATCAGCCTCTGATGGCGGGGGCATATCCTAGAGAGGACAGTGCTTTGGGAATCACAGAAGAAAAGTGGTCGTGGCTACCAAAGAAAAGAGCACACAGAAGAAAGGACAGGTGAAGAGATGTGAAAGAAGTTCATTCCCCTTATGCCCCTTTCAAACTTAATTTGGAGAAATAGAAGTTATCCTAAAATTCGAAGCTGTAAACCCTTGCGTAATTTTTTCACTGCTCCATCTTCTATAACGCTACATTGTTTCAAGACTGACCCATGAGGCATCTGTCAGAGGAGGATGTAGTGACTACATATTTGGGCAGTATTGAGAGATAAAGAGTACTAATCTATGAGAGAAGTAGTTCTTGGATGTGAGGGATAAAGTGAACCCAAGTAAACAACTAATTAGGCCTTCTGGTGCTATGATTTAATTACTTCACACTTTTTTTTCTAGGAGAAAGTGTCCCTGAAATGAAGATCCCATTACCTGGTGGTACTGAGGCTGCAGATGTGCTGTACTCCCCTGATCAACACAAGAGACACACTCTTTTCTGTGGTACCCATATCATTCAGGCCAAATCCTACTTGGACAAAGAGGTGATCGCTATAGTAACTCGCACAGGTAATTCCAGCCTTCAAACATCGCTTCCTGGTTGGTGTTAGGGTTTGCATGCCAGAATATCATTGTCTGAAATATTATCTTACATGAATGATGGTGCCTAAATTAAGTGTGCAAAAATATCAGCCCATCGACTAGATTTTTGTAAACTATATTTTAGACTGCCTTATGCCAGTGATGTTCTGACAGTGATAGTCTGGTAACATAGCGTAATGGGCAAATCAATGTTGGTAATGAATTACTATTATGTTGGGGGCGTGGCTAAGCACGCAACGGGAATGGCCGCCTTGGAGTGAAGCTCCGCGCCGAGCCTGCCTTCCCGGGGCATTTATCCGCCAAATCGCCGCCCGCAGACGGCGGAAATCACTGGCGCTGCCACCGGACATCATCGCCGACCTTCTGGCCAAGTTTGAAAAAAATCGGCACACCCGAGGCGCACCGGAGGTTTCGCTGTGCCGCAGCCGCCTTCATCGCTCCCAATCTCGGGAGACGCGCAGGACAGTCCGCGGCTCCAGTCGAGGGTGCAGGCCCAGGGCTCGGCCCGGCGGGCGCGGAGGCCGCGTGACGCTAGAGAGAACACGGAGTCGGACTGAGGCACCGGACCCGGTCTGAACAGAGGCTCTACCAGCGGGACATTACTTACCCAGGTACCACGCCGGCGGTGCAGCCACACGAAGCCAAGCGGAGCCTCCCTGGCCCACGCGGCCAAGCGGCGGTCAGTGCGGACCGACCCACAGGCCACAGGAACACGCCCCAGCCCAGACACCTTGCTCCTTTGCTGGGAAAGTAACGGCAACGAGGCAAGGCAACCACGAAAGACCCGTGGCACACGCTACTACGATGGCGCCGGCCTACCCAACGACGCGTTACATAGAACGCACCCACGTGGCGACCGGAGCCGGCGGGGCCGTGTGGTCACCCCCGGTCCAACTCTTGGGGCACCTGCAATACCACACACGTCTTGGGAGTGCCGCACAGACCCACATGGCCAGCCGTGGTGTTTGACCCTCAGCAACGCGACGCACGCTTGGCCTCTCCCACGCACCAGCCCAGTCATACCAACCCGCCGAGCGCAGGACGCCACAGACCACTGCCAGAGGGCGTGCCCACATAGGGGCCACACACACTGTACAGCACTCGCCTGCCCAGTGGTTGGACTGCCGACTACACGAACCGGCCCTCTGAGGGCGACGTGAGCTGCTAGGCAAGGCCCGGAGAAGTGACGCAGATGTCTAACGGGCCCAAGACGAGAACTGGCACCGGCACCACTAACCAGAAGGCCAAGATGGATAAGACCGGGAAACACACCGACTAGGACCAGATGGCGGCCAAGCTGGACACTATGCTGGCGGCGATGGAAAGACTTGAGGAGTCACTGAGCCTAACCCGCACCTCCCTGGCCACCAAAATCGACAGCGTGGTCATCGATCTCACGCACCTGAGGGCAGATCACAAAAAACTGGCGGAGCGCACCACCACCTTGGAAGACACACTACAGGCACTTCAGCCCAAAACCGACCAGTCACATAACCACATCCAGGACTTGTTGAACAGGGTGGAGTTCTTGGAGGACAGGGCTGAAGACGCGGAAGGTAGGACCCGCAGAAACAACGTGCGCTTGGTCGGAGTTCCGGAGAAATGGGAAGGGAGGTCCCCAGAAGTGCACATGGAGCGGTGGCTGCAGGGCCTCCTACCGGAAGGTTCGCTCTCCCCGCACTTCGTGATAGAACGAGCTCACAGGGTCCCCACTAAACCCCTGGCGACGGGCTCCAACCCAAGACCCATGCTGCTCCGCATAATGAACTATCGGGACAGGGACACCATCCTACGAGAAACCCGCAAGCTCCAAGAGGTTCGGATAGAAAACGCGTCGGTGATGTTCTTCCCAGACTATACTGTGCAGGTCCAGCGGCAAAGACATGACTTTCTGGCGGTGAAAAAGCGACTAAGACAGATGGGCCTCCAGTACTCCCTGCTCTTTCCTGCAAAGTTGAGGGTCGTGGCGGGAGAACGGACTCATTTCTTCACAGACCCCACGGAGGTGGAAACTTGGCTAGACAGCGGAGTTGATACAGAACCCAAAACGTCGGCGGGTCCTACGCCACGTCGGCAATCCGGCAATCACAGACGAAGACGACGACCCCGCTGGAATTCTCAGCCAGGTGCACGCGCAATGACTCGACCTTCCCCTCCTGCAGACGCCAGACGGCAGGAGAAGCAGGATGCCCTCCGCCTGGTGATGGAGCTCAGCGGTTCCCCTGCACAGAGTGAGGTGGCGGGCGGCAGCGCACAGGACCTTCGGAGTGACGATGAAGCCATCTATGGAGTACCGGACTCCCCGACCTCGGATGACCGACCTGATGTCACTCCCCAAACGGCAGATTACATCAGCTGATCAGGCGACGGATGCAACATCTCATGGAAACGATCACGAGTGACCACCACAACGGACCTGCGGCAACACAGCTACAATGAGCCCTGAGCGGGACGATGGACTAACCCCCTCGTCCTCCATTCTCTACATATGGGGCACATGCGCCATATACCCCATCGATGGACATGACTCCAGACACTGGCGGTGAGGGCCCACGCCCGACAGTATACAGCTACGGAGACGTTTTGCCTTGCCTGGCGATGGCCCGATTGGAACACCTAATGTATGGAGTCTTATACATGTACATGATGGGTTCATTCTCTACAAGGGCGGCATAGACTGATACGTCCTCCCCGGGAAGGCAATATGCCTTCGCTTCACAATCATATTGACATAGACCATTTGATCTCGTGCATATAGCACACCCACCCCCTTAGACTTGATTATTGTTGCTCTCCTAGAGAGTATGGACGGGAGCACGTTTCGCATCCGACCTTTTGGTATTCTACAAGTTCATATTGTTCAATGGTTTACTGTTTCAATAGCCATGTTTCCTTCCCCTCCTATGGTCACAGTGCAGTGGTGCGCCTCATCGGGCGCTTATGGGGTGGCGGGGGCTGTCTACATGACGATGAGCGGATATGTGTGGGGGGGCGGAGGCAGGGACGGATGGGGGGTTTTGTTGAATTACTGTAATGCTACCCATTAAGATCTGCACGTGGAATGTGAGGGGTATACACACACCATCCCGACGCTACCAAATCTATTCATACCTCAAACGCCATCACGTACAAATTGCCCTCCTACAAGAAACTCACCTCAACAGCACTGAAATAGCCACACTACGACGTAGGTGGCGCGGACAACTTTATGCTACAGGATTCTCCTCATACGCTAGAGGGACGCTGGTATGGGTCAGACCGGGCGTTCCTTGGACCACACAAGACGTACACATAGACCCCGAGGGCAGATACGTGGCGATCCACGGCAGATTAGATGGTAACCCATTGGTCATAACATCGATTTATGCGCCTAACACGGGGTTGGCAGACTTTCTCACCAGCTTGTCGCACACACTGGCCCCCTGGCATGGGGTCCCATGGGTCATTGGTGGGGACTACAATAGTTCACTAGACTTGGCACTTGACCGTTCTCATCCTACATTGCCCAACTCACAAGCTCAGGCCACTACGAAAGCACTACAGGCGTGGTCCATACAATGGGGCTTACAAGATGCGTGGCGCACTCGCAATCCACACTCCAGGGTCTACTCGTATTACTCGGGAGCACACGCCCTGCATGTCCGCCTTGATCGTTACATGGTCTCTAGCGAACTCATGCCCAATATCACAGACACCTGTTACATGGGACGCACACACTCCGACCACAACCCACACCTCCTAGACCTGATGTGGGACCAACCTCGACCACCAATACCCACATGGCGGTTACAACCCGACCTCTTACTGGACGCCACGTTTAGGGGCTCCATCAGCGTGCAGACGGCACAATATTTCGAAGACAATACAGGCTCGGCATCGACACCACAGATTGAATGGGACGCGTTCAAAGTGGTCCTCAGGGGACAATGTCTAGGCACCCAAGCTCACTCCCGGCGACACTTAGAAGCAGATCTCAGGCGCATAGAATCTGACCTGCTACGACTGGAACAGACCGCAGCCGCAGGCCCCACCACAGACTTAATACATGCACGGGCGGAGCATGATAAACTGATTGACAGATTGAAAAATGTCAACTATAGGGCCCACTCAGCCCGCACCCACCATACCGGCGATAAACCCGGCAAGTTGCTAGTGTGGCTGATACAACGCGAAAACCGAACGACACCAGTGGCAGCGGTGCAGTCGCTGGCAGGCCCGATGGTATACACACAGGCGCAGATACACGAGGCCTTTGTGACTCATTACAGCGCGCTCTACAAATCCCGTCTGCTGACTGCACCACCTGTCATAACCGCGTACCTAGAAGATATCATGCTACCTACCCTGACAGATGAACAACGAGAGGACCTTGGGTCACCGTTGGTAGCCGAGGAACTTCATGACACCATCTTTGCCCTCTCGAATGGCAAGGCACCAGGCCCTGATGGACTGCCAGCGGAATACTATAAAGCGTGCTCTGACATCACAATTCCAGAGCTCCTAAGGGTATATGCAGCGGCGCTAGAAGACTTGGACCTACCCCTGACTATGAATGAGGCAACATTAGTGTCCCTTTTAAAGCCAGGTAGAGATGATACACTACTCGGCTCATATAGACCCCTAGCACTACTGAACACTGATTATAAGATATTAGCCTCGACTCTCGCCCGGCGACTGGCAGGACTGGTGCCTGGCTTGATACACGACGACCAGAACGGCGTTGTGCCCTCCAGATGCACCTCCCATAACATACGTAGGCTATTCCGGGTACAAACGTATGCAACACAAGACTGGCCCAGGTCAGGCTGCCTAGTCCTGGACCTGGAGAAGGCGTTCGATTCGCTCGAATGGCCCTATTTACTGGCGGTGTTGCGCAGATTCGACCTCGGGGAAGACTTTATTGAACTGGTGGGATTACTGTATAGACGCCCAGTGGTAGAGTTCGCACGGGCGGGCTACTATCTGACGCCATTAGAGTACAACGCGGCACCAGACAGGGCTGCCCACTATCCCCGTTACTTTTTTCACTAGCAATAGAACCCCTTGCTGCACTACTGCGCGCTGAGGACATACACTGGGGGATCCCACTCGCGGATGGCATACACACAGTCTCGCTATATGCAGACAACCTCCTTTTATACGTCAAAGACCTCACCCACATACCACATGGCCTCTCGGAGATCTTTAGACCATGTCAGGCCTCAAGGTAAACTGGGCCAAGTCAGGTGCATACTCGTTCAACCCTGACATCCCTGACCCTGGAATCACGATTAATGGGGAGAGACTGCCATGGCACCACACCACGTTCAAATACCTAGGAGTGTATATCTACAGGACACCGCAAGATGTCCTGGATGGTAACCTGACACGCGCCATCACGTCTATAAGATCCCAGATTGCCTTTTGGAAATCCCTACCGCTCAATGTCCCGAGCAGAGTGACACTGACAAAAATGATAGTACTCCCCAGACTCTTATACTACTTCGCCAACATACCAGTATACGTGCAGGCGCGCACCTTCAGGGAACTGGCCTCCATGATCAGAGACCTGATATGGAACACGGGCCGACCCAGTGTGGCCCTCAGAAAGCTATATGCACCAGTCGATGAGGGAGGCCTGGCGGTACCGAACCTCGAACTTTACTATCTGGCGGCCCAGCTACAATGGGTCACTGCTTGGCTTGCAGGAAACCACCTGGAAGACACAGCCACAATCACGGATGTGTTTTCCTCCACGCAAATACATGCACTATTCCACCCCCTGACGCACCCAAGGAAATCCACTCAGTTACACGTCAACGTAGCGGTACGATGTTATGTCAGAAGCCTACGACTCACGAGATCGACCAAGCCATATGCCCCGGCGCTCCCACTCTTGGGCACCCCCAAGTCCACCTCTATAGTCACAGAAACAGCGCTAGAACACTGGACGCGCACTGGAGTAGACACTATGGCAGACCTATATGCCGATGGTGTCCTGATACCGTTTGCAATGCTAGCTGCTGACACAGGTCTCCCGCCAGGACAATTTTTACAACACGCCTCCTTACTTTTAGCATACACGCAGCGGTGGGGTAACATCACTGATGAACTACCGACCCATCAATTGATACAGAGCCTACACGTCATGGGGAATGGCACACACGTAGTGCACTGGCTACAGCAGGCGCTATTGTCGCACACACAGCACTCGCTGCAACCACTACGTGACCACTGGGCTACTGACAGGGGGAGGGACTGGACAGATAAGGAGTGGAAAATGATCCTGTTGGGCCCAAGACACGTGCCACGGAACGCGCGCTTCAAACTGATACAGTTCTACATACTGCATAGAGCGTACCTCTCACCCAGTAAGATTAACCGCTATTTCCCAGGTGCTGCAGCCAGATGCCCGAGGTGTGCACTGGAAGAGGCGGACTTGCTACACATGCTCTGGCAGAGCCCACGGATTCAGTCGTACTGGGGGACGATACTGATGATACTGGACAAATGCACAGGCATGACAGTACCACACACATGGGAGGCATGCATACTAGGCCTATATCAACGAACTTCATTGAATAAAGCCCCCTCTCGCTTTTGGGACCTTAGCCTCCTCACGGCAAAAAGACTGCTCACGAAACACTGGAAGAGAGCTACCCCACCATTACCAGAACACTGGCACACATCCCTAGACACCTGGGCAAAGGCGGAAAGCACCACCCTCCATAACGAGGAGACGGCGGGCCTACGTCAGTTCCCGATTGCGACATTATGGGACACAATGCTCAACTCTTTTCACAGGGAATACCTTCTAACACAGACCACGACAGACATCGTCCACCCGGACAATGTCGACGACGCACCCCCTGCAGATATTCCGTGCAGACAGATCTGATGACGTTTCCACCATCACGTCACTCCCCTCCCACCTGATGCTCGTCATGACGGGCACACTGTCCCCCCCAGGCCATGCTCACTTCGTTAGTCACTTTTGAATATCGCCCACGCCCCCCATGACGTCGCACCCGCAAACAGATGCACACATCTTACTCCAGCATCAGTTGACCATGCCCAACCCTTCCCTTTTTCCCCTTCATGTCCCCTGTTCCCTATCCTCCCCTCCTTCCCTTAATGTTTATTTCAGAAGTTATATCCTTGTTGCGCAAACATGGTTTGAAACGTTTGTGATGAAAAATATAGCCATGATGTATGAAGCAAGACAACCAGTGCATTGGGTGATATGCCCCGTAAACATGACAGACATCTCTGAGATGTGATAATGTATGTATTGTACCATTCATGCTTTACTTCTCCTATACCTCTAATAAAGGATATTTAAACAAAAAAAAGATGAATTACTATTATGTTTACACCTCCACCTCCACCTCCACTGAACATTGTGACATTTGAACTTCTTTGTGTTTGGCTTATGATCCAGGGATATAGTCCAGGTCAGGTCATAGTTCACAAGGGTGTGGGAAAAGCCCTTAATAGTTAAAGAGCTTCCTGGTATTTTTTGATGTGCGTAAGGCTGTCTAGCGGCTTTGCAAGCGTATGCATTTCGAGGCTGTTTCCCATCTAAAAAAGGCTGGATTGAATAAACCTTTAATTTGAGGGCTCTGTGCAATATTAACCAAAAGATTGCTGTGTTTTATTGTGCTGCAGTATTTCTCGGCCACCCACAGATATGGGGCTTTAGTTTGCTATTCCATGGCGGTTTGGCTAGACAGTATTCCCCCCTCCCTCTGCCACGGAATAAGAAATTACATTAAGGCTTGTAGCCAGTGCCCGCGTTGAATTTCCACCCTCTGCCAAAGTGAAGAACGAAACTTGAATTTATTGTCCATGCCCATCATTGTGGCTGCCAGCAGCACAGTCTTTGTACCTGCAGAACTTTCCAGTCATATACCATTCTCTGCTCTCCCAAATATAACTTGGACTTTGCTTATCCAATACCTCTAGAGCTAGCCTGCCCAGATAACATGCCAATCCAGGTAATGGAACTGTTGTCAGGGGTTTTCTTTCAACCTCTGTATTCATCTGCCCTACACCTCCAAAACAAACTGGTTGTAAATCTGTAGTCTCTACCTCCTGAGCTAGCCCGTCAAGTCAAAGCGCTTGTCTCATAACCATTTAACTATTTTGCACTCTGTACTGTGCCACTGATCTGCCCTGCTGTTAGAAATGGGATTTCTGGTTGGCTAGGGCATTCGCCTAAGCCAGGCAGAAACCACCACTCTAGTCAGGGCAAGGGAGTTACACTCTGAAGATAACCCCTGCTCACCCCCTTGGTAACTTGGCACGAGCAGTCATGCTTATCCCAGAGGCAATGTGTAAAGGCTTGCGCAACATACTCACACAGCAGCAACACACTAGGCACACTACAAAAGAAACTCCACACAAGGTTATATAAAAATAGCCTTTGTATTATCCAACACACATTAGAATCATCATAACACAATGTACACTAGGTAGTATTTACAGGGGTTTATATACACATGACGGGCCAATTGGGCCACTGTCAGAACCTTTAGAAAGTACTAGTAACTCATGTAAAACACAACCAGTAACTACTGGCAGAATACTGTACTCAGCATTAGCACCTGTAACATAAACACATTATGTCTGCATCACTTTGGGCATAAACACATTATGCGTTGACCTCATAAGCATAAACACAGTACGCAATAGGCATCATCCTAAATCATCACAGCATGACATTAGGCATCTGCATAAATACATTATGCAACATCACATTAGGCATAAATACATTATGCATAAATCAGCAGTGCATCACAGTAACACTACTGCCAGGTGCATACATCACCTTACAAACTTACCCCAGGCCATCTGGCCTTTCCCTGGGGCTCAAAATGCTCTCTCTCCTTAATGTCACGGCACAAAGGTAGGGCTTCTCAAATAGCCCTGGAGCTGCAAACGCAGCAAAAGCAAAGTGTGCAATGCGGTGAGGCAAAGGAGAGTATCTCACTCCCTTCTCATGAAAACAAAAAGGCCCCCGGGTAGCAGCTGCCCGTACTCAGAGTGGTACCGCTGTAGAATAGCCTTGGTACTGCGGTGCCTCCTGAGCCCCCCCCTCCCCTCCCACTGGGACTCTACAGCAATTTGCCCCCCGTTGCAGCTTCCTGTGCTCTCGCGGTGCAGCTGTGAAGAAAGCAAACAGTCCAAATGAGCCGTGCCATGGAAGCCCCACACCGGGACTTCTAAATGCCACATGCCCCCAAAGAGAAATGAGCAGGGATCAGCTATGGCACCACGGTGCCTCCTGGAGCGTCAATGCTGCTCCAATTCCCCCCTACTCACCAGGGCGTCTCAGGACTCCTCCCGGCTTCTCCTCAGGTCGTGGAAAACTATCTATGCGCCCGGCGGGCACCAGCCGTATGCGGTCCCCACCCCACTCACCGGGCTTCGCAGGACTCTTCCGGTCTTTCCTGGTGCTGCGTGGTACGTCCGGAGCTTCCTACGGGCTTGGGAAGGGAAGCTCCCGTCTCCGTTCCTCTTGGGGCTTAGGAGGCCCTCCTGTCACCCCTGCCGCCCCCCTCTGTGCGGGGGGCTTCCTCTCCGCCTCCAGCAACACCGGTAAGACACGCAGGTTCTCCTCCTCCTTACTGGGAGCCCTGCCCACTGCCAGGCAAACACTGCCTGGCTTCAGGGTCGCTGCTCCTCTTTTAGGAGACACCACAATGCGGAGTAGGCTCTCATTTTTAAATCCGCATGAATGCGGGGTGGGCTGTGGCCTCCCACTCCTCTTCACAGCATAGGGGAATCCCCACACTGGGGTCCCCTTGGGATGTAGCGCATAATGCGGAATGGGCTCCCGCTCTTCTTTGGCAATGCGAGGGAAAATCCCCACGTCGAAATTCCCACTAAATACGGGGCAGTACAACCGCCGGGCACACACATCAGCAGGATAGGCTCCTGCTTCTCCTATAGGCACAGGGGGATCCCCCCACATCGCAGCCTCGCGCTGCAGGCCACCAGCACTCCTCCTGGAGTAAAAATATAGCGCTCTCGAGGCGCTAAGCTCTCAAAGTTAAAGGGGCAGAGCTGGGCCCAGGTAGGCCAGCACACCGGGCCCTCTAGCAGGGAGGCAGTCCTTTGTGGCGGGTCCTCCTGGGGCCCAGCAGCAGCAAGCTCCCACGTCACAGGGAAGCACAGGAACAGCACCAATTTTCATGGGGTCACAGCCCCCATATTTATATATTTGCTTTGTCTGCCCTGGCACAGGTCTTGGGGGAGCCAGCCTAAACTGTTTCTAGGGGTTTTGGAGCACTCTGTTGACAAGGCTCCTCTTCCACTTTGTCAGGTGGGGACTCGTCATGAGACATACCACAGGGGGGCAGAGCCAGCATTCACCTAGACAGGCACAAACCTCTTCAGGGTCAGGGGACTACTCCTCCCACTACTCCAAATGAAGATGCCCTATTCCGCCTAGCGCTGACTCACCCTGCTCTCCCTGGAGCCACACACACCTCACCAGCCCCTGTCACTCCAAAGCCAGACATGCAATCTACATCAGCCAGGCAGACACATAGAACACAGAAATGCCAACTTCTAAAAGTGGCATTTCTAAAATAGTAATAATAAATCTGTGCACACCATTGAACAGCATTTATTATTACTATTCCAACCATACCAAACTTGACCACGCCGCTTCGCACATATCAGGAATTAAGACTGAAACACTTATCAGGTAATCACCAATGCATTCCTATGGGAGTGCACCCTCACAGCAGTGAGAAACCAAAATGGCTGTTTGTCACTTCCAGGACATATCTCACATAAGGTACATGTCCTACCTTTCACCTACAATGCACCCCGTCAAAAGGGCTAGCTTGGGCTTACCTTAGGGGTGACTGACATGTAGTAAAAGGGGGTCACAGACATGGCACACACTTTAGGTGCCACGTCACAGCGGCAGTAACACGGCTTGCACAGGACCTGCAATGGCAGAGGCCAGGGATAAGTTTGAAAGGCTACTTTGGTGAGTGGCGCAATCATGGCTGCAAGCCCACCAGAAGCATTTCATTTAATGGCCCTGGGTATCTGAGATACCACTTTACAAGGATCTGACAGGTAAATTACATATGCCAAACAGGTGTAGACCAATCTTACCATGTTTACCACAGAGAGCACACGCACTTTACACTGGACAGCAGTGCGAAAGTGCCCAGAGTCCTAAAACCACCAACACCATGTCAGAAAAATGGCTAGGAGGAAGGCAAAATGTTCAGGGCCAAGTCCAACACCTGCTCTGTCCTCCACTCAGCCTCCAGTCACTTTCCTTATCGACTCATCAGTCCCTAATTTTGTTCTGTGGGCTTTGTTGCTATGTTTCAGCCATCTAACCTGGTATCCTAGTCATGATTATTTTACTCTCTATACCAATTCTACTGGCAGCATGGATACTATAATCAACCCTAACATACTTTCAGGCAGATACTACCACCAGTATGCTCCAGAATCTGAGGTTGCGTAGTGGCAGACTAGGATGATAAATAAAGTCACTACAACAAAACATTACTCATTTGATGATTCCACTGAGATGGTACTAAATTTCTTCAAGGCTAATGCAAGTTATCTTTGCCTTTCACACAGAGGCTACTGTGTTAGTGTCTCATCTGTTTTTTTGTTGTTTTGTTTGATTCATTTAAACCAGGTTTCTGCACAGCTAAGGGTGATCTGATCAGCTCCATCCTGTACCCGCAGCCTGTGGGCTTCAAATTCTACACAGACTCCATCAGATTTGTGCTATTCCTGGCTATATTGGGTAAGACTGAGACAAACTGGTAATATGCTTGATGAGGTTCCTTGCATGGGTTGTTGTATACATATCTCCTACCATGGGAACAAGGAGCTTTCCTGACTTGGGACAGTGCAAAAATTCGTGAGTGATGCAAAACACTGGCTTTATTCAGTCTGCTCTCTTTCCTAACTATCTTTGTACAGTAGGTGATTTTAACCCTTCACAACCCTACACTAGAATAGGTTGGGCCTGTGTTACTATCATTTAAATACAGGTATTTGTTTACTCTCCACTAGTTGTTTGTTCATGAATCTGCACTTGGGTTTCCACACCTTAACACCTTGCGTGCGGCGCCGATTTCCCCTGAGTGCTGGACATTCCATAACTGGGTGTGGCCGTGACGGAACCATTCCGTCATCCGCACAGCTCAACCGTGAGGCATGACAGAATGGTTCCGTCACAAGCATCGAAGGGGTTAAAGTGCATGGGTGCCCACTGCCGCCTTTGTAGTTATTTGGATCCATGCCTTCTCCACTACAGGCGGTGCCGTGGAGTCCAACCATTTTTACTGTGAATTGTTCTATAGATTTCTCACAATTTCCATGCCATTTTTAAGTTACTCATGCCAACGGGCTTAAAGTCTCCTCGTGCTTAATTTATAGACTTTGCTTCATTTTGTCCTCTGTCCTCTCATCTGGTCTACCTTTAGTAATTCAGGCAGGACTGGTTTTAAGTTAAAGAACACTACTCAGTCCCTACGAATGCATTTAGCATAGTGCAAGTGAGTTCTCTAGGAAGCCTCAACTATTGTCCCATTGCCAGGAAAGTGTGGCAAACAATCTTGCACTGTTCATGGACGTGGCTGCACAGGGTAAACAACCTTTACAACGAAACTATTACAATGCACTACCATTACAACGCGGTCATTACAACGCAAACCATTACAACGCATTGCGCTGGGGGGCGCTCTAGGATAGGGGATAAGTTTAATTTTCTATCCAACACCTTCCCTAGTGTCCACGGGGACTGGAGTTGGAATAGAAAATTATAATTACCACTATCCAGCACCTCTAAGCGCTATGCGTTGTAAAGGTTTGCGATGTAAAAACCGCGTTGTAAAGGCAGGCGTTGTAATAGCCTGCGTTGTAACGTCATACATCCCTGCACAGAGGTCTCCCAGTAAACAGACCAAATGTCCTGTGTAGAGGCTCCATAACCACTGCGTCTGTGGAGGTTAGCTGTTCTCACTCATGCTTCATCCTGTATGACAAACAAACTTGGCATACAGAAGAACTCTGGCAGTGAGTGATACGTTTCCAAACACAATTTTAGCCTCTCCATGCAAGCAAGTTCAAGACATAGAGCTAGACTTGCAGTTGATAAATCTTGACCTCCAAAGCCTTATTTAATATATACTCTAATATTTTCCTCAGTTTTCATGCTTGACATTTTCATAAAGTACTTACATTGACGACTGCCCTGCATGGACATTTGTTGCCCCTTGTTCCCTTTCCTAAATACACACATGTTAATTAGGAGTGTTCAAAGTTGCAACTTCGCAGATTTTTTTGATTTTAGTTTTTTTAAACTATTCAGGCTTTCCAAAGTTGCAAGCTTATGTGGTTTCAAAGATAAAAGCAGAGGTAACTGCTGTCCCACAGCTGTACTCTTTCTTGTGCTCCTAGCCCCTCCATGCCCAGTAGCAAACTCCAGGCACCAGCCTCTCCTTGCTTTCCCCATCCTCACAAGGCTACAACGACTGACTGATGCAGGTTGTCTCACTCAAAAAACATCTTGGAGCAGGAAATCCTCAAGGTGAGGCGGGCCCGTGGGTTTTACGGCCATTCTGTGAACTTCAACCAACTTCCCAAAGCCCAAAGTTTGCAACCTGCCCACAAACATTTGTTTAACAAACATGTTGTCCTACCCTAAATGTTAATTCATCATTACTGAATACCCACTACATTTTTTAGATGCCTGCCATCATTGCCAGGATGGCTCTGTCATGCTAACAATTGATTCCAGTTATCAGTCATACCAGAAAAGGCCACAGTATGTCAGAAATGGCCATCATTATCACACACACACTCTGTCTCTCCCTTCCTCTCTTTATTTCAACCCCTTTCCCCCATGAACCCACCCTTGGGGACATGCACATGTGCATGCATGCATGCCAGCATTGTCTGCTCGCCTGCTTACAGTCCAAGCTTAACCATTGCATCTGCTTCTTCATGACATTGTGCTGTTCCAGTGGGGCTTGAGGACATGGTGTTACGTTCTCCTGGGGAGCCTTTGCCAGCCAGGTACCCCTGGGTCCCTAAGGTAACTGTTTTGTTGACTATTGAGGCTGATAAGTGCTGGTTATGACAGCAGGGACAAATAGCGACAGAGTGATGTCCATTATTCCCAGGACCCCGTCTCCTCCTCTGATTGGATGCCTGCTGCTGCTTGTTAGACTCAGTCATCTAGTGAGGGAAGTGGATACAGATTTAAGAAGCTTTTCCAACAGTGAAGTTCTGAACATTCACCTCCCACAGTGCAGGTAAAGCTGTTGTCCCTTCTTTGACAGCATTACAGTGCTGATCACCTTCCATCAAGACATATGTAGTGTGGATTTAAAGTGTTGTGACTAAGCTGATGGTATGGATGTAACTCAGTCCATCAGCTTACCTTCTGTGACAGTGGTAGCTGACAAAATTGGTGAGGCTCACTTCCCCCACTTTCCACAGTGGGCTGGCACTAAATGATAACTCCACACCCTCCCAATTCCCTAAATGTGGGGATACGCTTACCCCTCATATAACATTTTAGGAAAAAATAAAATTTTTAGCGTCCACTGGAATACAGTAAAGGGAGAGTGCAAAGGGTGGGCAGAGTGAATGCCTTCATACACCAAATAATAAATCAGTAATACAAGGCACATTGAGCTATATAACCCGAATTAGATGTATCTGAGCGTTGAGTCTGTAGTGTGGGTGCCTCCTGTGAAATGGCTCTTTCTGGTCTAAGTCAATAGCATCTGTTTAGCCTGTGTTCTATTTATTGTCGAAACTAAAACGGAAAGGTAATGGGCAGAATGCTTGCAAACGTTTCAGTGTTTGAAAACTGCTCAGGTCGTCTTCCAGTTCATTTTATTTCTCTACTTTTCTATTGCTTATGAGCAGCAGCTCTATACAGAGTACATTCGTTCGTGCCCCTGTAGGAGCATTTCAGTCCAAACTACCAAAGAGGTAATGATTTAATGCTTGCCACTTCTAATCGCTCATGGCCTCCTTTTTTCCACTCACAGTGCCTCGCCAGAGTGGGAACAGTCAGATGCAAATAAGACTTGTTCCTTCTCCATCTCTTCTGCCCAAAGCCATCGTTCTTTATATAGTAGAGTTGTACAGTCTTAGGCCTCAGCATGGAAGATAGCGTTGCTGTTTCAGGGCAGAGCGAGTAAGATACGTGATAAGGGATAGGTCTGCTACCTGTTGCCCGAGCCTATTATTTCTGTGTAACCTGTGGCCTAGCTGTGATTTTCAGGTTTTAGCCTCCGGGATCTGTGCTCCTGAGGTATAACACTGCTTATTGATGCCTCAGCCTCGTTGTCATGCAACTTCAATAACTCTACTGTCCACGTCGTGGTTCTCAAATGTCCGTGCGCCCTGTTCAGTAGCTATTTCTTGTGCACGTGTAAAATGTAACATGAGAGATAGTTGTGCTGTGCGCAGTGGCAGCCTGTACAACCTGTGTATCCGCCTGCTAAGGGTAATAGCCGTCAGATATGTAAGCCCGGGGAGATTTGTGTAGGGTTAGTTCACGCAGTTCATCTTTACACTGGATGTGAGCATTGGAAATGATCATTCAAGTGGCTTCTTTTTGTAGTGTTTTCAGAGAACATCAAATGATATGCAAGACGAGAAGTACTCTGGATTTAATTGGACTAATCTTTCTCTCTTTTCTCCTTTCCTTGTCATCTCTTATATTTCTTCATCTCCCGTTCGTTCTCACCGTTCTCTTTCTGACCTTCCTTTTCCTACTTACACATTCACTCATTTTTATTCTGCCTTTATTATTCATTCCTGTTTCTTTTGGTCTCCCTTACGTTGTTTTGCTAATTTCATTATTTCTTTTTTGACCTCTCATTTACCCACTTCTCCTGCTATGTTTCCATTTGTCTTCTGCATGCTCCTTTATCCTCTTTCTTCTCTTTCTCTGTCTTGCTCCCCTTTATTTTCTCTTTTGGGTTTTCCCCTTCAACATTTTACCTTTTCTTGAACATTTTTTGCACTCTTTCACCATTATTCCCTTCCCCCCTACCATTCTGTTCATCTTCTTTGTGCTTTCTTCACCACTTCCTCTTTACATTTGCCATCTTCACATTTCCTCTCCATTTCTTCATCTTTCACTTTTAACCTCTTTCAACTGTTCCTTCACCCCTTTTCCACTGTCTCCCTTTCTCTATTTTATTAACCCTGTTTCTCTGATTGGACATGCTTACCCCCTTCTATTCCTTCTTTTCTCCCTTTATTTCCCTGTCCTCTAAATTGTCACCTTGTTCATTTCTATTTGTATCTCCTGTTTCCTCCTTTCCCTCCTGTTTCATGTTTCCTTTTCAACTTCTCTTTCTTTTCACTCCTCCCTCACAGCTGTCATGGGCACCATCTACAGCATTGTCATCCTGATTATGAATAAGGTAAGCCAAGATCACTCTATCCTTTGCTCCCTTCCAACAAGTCTAATCTCATTGGACTGAATTTGTCACTTGTAAATCGGACATTTTTGGGTTTGTCAGAAGGAAGATTGACTGTAACAGAACATTTTATGATATGGATGGATGACCAAATTCAAATTATTTTGCCAATAGTTGTGTCTAACTTAAAACCTTATGTATTACACCAGAATTTCCTGGAGTAAAACACCTGTTTGTGGGAACAAAAATTGTGAATCATCGGCATGACATTTAAGAGCTACATGTAAGGGGGTAGGGGATGAGGCGAGAGTGGGTGTAAGAGTGTTGAGAAGCCATAGAATTTAAAGGGGCAATATATGAAGTGGATTGGAAGATTGGAGAAAATGGGTAACGTGAGAAGGAAGAGTGAAGGGACAAAACTTGATAGGTGATAGCACAAGAATGAGTCAGACTAGAGGGGAGCACATGAATGGGAACTAGAATGTGAGAGGTGAGAGATTGAGCATGATAGCTGCAGAAAATGTAATAATAAAGGATCTAGAGGGTAGGTTTAGCAGAGGTAGGGAGTAAGGACGGGATTCACAACATATACTTCTTGGGATTACTCCGCTATTTGGAGAAGATTTCCACAAAGAATTCCTGATGCGGTCCTGGAAATCTAGGAAATTTGTTCTCCCATGCATAACAGGCTTGAGAATTAGCGCATTTGAGAGTTATGGTATAAATGAAAGTGTAAAAGTAACTGACATGTGTTCTTAGCCAACTCTATCCACTTCTTGCACATTTCTTTGACATTTACGTCCACGGCCACAAATGTTGGCCTTCTCCTCAACCCATTCTTGCACCTGAAATCTTTCATCACCACTGCAGCGCGTTACCATGCTCTCAATGTATGAAAGATCTGCCCTTTAATTCCATTTCATCGACCTAAAGTACTGGTAACTTACTGGTACTCAGTAAACAAGAATATTGCAATGGTCTACTAGTTTCCCTCCAATGGATAGAGTTCCCAGTTTTGCGACCAGAACCTCTTCCAGAGTACCAAAACACCCACCAACCTCAGTTAATCTCCTTCAAGCTATATGGCTCTCTGCCAAGAACCAGTCCCTCGATGAACTCTTGACAGTGGTATTAGAGGCTGCACACCTTTTTGGTGGAGTACCTTTTCGACTTCCTTAACAATTCTGGTCCTTAAAACAGATTGAAATAATCGACATCTCCTTTTATCGAAGGACACCTTATACCTATTTCACTCTTTCCAACTATACATATTGCTGCCGGTATATCATATCTACATTTAGACATTTCCACATTTCTGGTTTCTATTCCTCTTTGCTGCTTCTCACTTTTTTGTTTATGCCTGCCTCCTTCATTTGTCCCATCTGCTACCAGTGTTCTTATGCGCAGCATTAGCGATTGAAATGCCATCCGGTTTAAATAAATAAATAAAAGTAAAATGTGACTGTGCAGGGATCGCGTGATTATCATCGAAAGATTGTCTTGTGTGTGCCAGGTTTCGGTATCAGAGATTGTCATACGTGCCCTAGATGTCATCACCATCATTGTGCCACCGGCGCTTCCTGCTGCCATGACCGTGGGAACCATCTATGCCCAGAACCGATTGAAACGCCACGGCGTCTTTTGCATCAGCCCACCGCGCATCAACGTCTGCGGCAAGATCAAGCTGGCCTGCTTCGACAAGGTAAATCATTGGATCCCATATGAACCAAGTTTCAGGAATCCGCTCCCTGCCAGCATTTGATAAGGGCAGTGCCACAAGCAATGCTAACATTATAGCGAATGGACATTTTAATTTCTTGCCATGGGATACTTCTGTTTCTTCTTTAGTCACATAATTACATAAGTTATATCATCTGATTCTTTCAAACTTAGCGGTTATTTTATTGTGTGCCTATTTAAGTTTTGGTTTAAAGAATATATTTAACATTTTCCATTCTACACAGAGATTGAGAATCCCCAAGTTCCTATCTGGCTATTGGAGTGTTCTCTTTCTCTTACCTCCAGTTCCAAACAGTGTCGGTCTCCACCGCACCTTCCCCAAACATTGACTTTGACAAACATTGACTTTGTCCAAGTCATTTTGTGGGAAATTGCAGCCATGGTGTAAACTAAGACTTTGTGATGGATCCCTTTTTCTGAGTCTTCAACTTTACACGTCAGCAGCCTGTTTACTGAAATCCGAAGCATGCCAGAAGGGAGAGCAGCTTCACCGTTTCTCTATCTTGGTTTCTTAATTCGTATTAAAAAAACATTGAATAGTTTCCTCCCTTGTGCAGGATCCTCTCAAAGTTTTGAAACAAAGAGAAAAAAATGCATTTGCAAAGGGCAACATTTGCCATTTTTTCAGCTTACAAAATATATAGGAATAATATTGAGAAATCCATTATAAAAATGTAAATGAGTAACACGCATCATTTGTACCAAAATCTTTTTTTTCATTTACCCTTTTTTCTAAAAGAACGGAAGGGAACCGTTCACAGGCATTCTGCCTCACACAGAGAAACAAGCATTAGCAAAACCAACAGGTCATGCTTTTTTTACCCATTAAGTTTGCCAAATGGATAGCATGATGCAGTGCAGCATGCTTAAAGAATTTGTTATGTAGGTGCACGTGTAAACAAAATGTCAGGCACTTTTTTTTTTCATTACCAGAGTTGGATTGGTAAATAAAAACAAAAAAGGGGGCACTGAAGAAAAAACAGGGGACGAAAACAACACAAGAGGACCATAAAAGCACATAGCTAGACAAAGGAACATGAAGAGTGGGGGTGGGTGCATAGAAAACACAGAGCAAGACAGGGCAACATGGATGCAGGGAAGCAACACAGAGAATGGAAATAATACTGGTTGGGCATAGACGCATACAGCAAGACAAAGCAACATGGAGACTGGCAGTGAGGTGGGCAGAGAAACACGAGGTAAGACAGAGCAACACGGAGAAGGGGGGACATAAAAGCACACGGCAAGACAGAGCAAAACTAAGGGGCAGAGAAGCACACGACAAGACAGAGCAACAAGGAGACCAGGTGTGGAGGGGCAGAGAAGCACACGACAAGACAGCGTATCATGGTGAAGAGGGTAGCTCAGTAGCACACTGTGAGTCAGAGAAAAGTCGGATGGCAGAGAAGCACACGGAGAAACGGACAGGTATACAGGAGGCAGTGAAGCAGACGAGGGAGACAGCTGGAAAACAAAAGCACCCTCATAGAGTGCTTAGCTAAAAAGAAAAAAAGAGCCCAAAAAATCGAGCAGCGTAAAGACGCAGTAACATATTCATGCTCCTGAGGCAGGATAAACTTGGGAAGTAAAGCTCACATAGGCCATCAAATAGGAGGGTGACAGTTAGGGCGGCAAACCATGCCTTTTGCTTTGTGAAGATTGTTGTCATTAATTACTGTTCTGCAGATAGTCGGCTCCATTCCTGTAAAGCACACACATGTTGACAAATGGCTGAAGTGGAAACATTTGGAACAATGCTTGTAGAGTAAATTCTGTATTCTTTAACCATACCAACAATACTCACTCAGCTAAACTTAGGTGCACTTTTTATATTCTATTTTTTCTCATAATTCACAGTATTGCATTTCGCTTTTCACACCTGATAAAAGAGAAATTCTGTAAAAAGTATTATGTCTTCTGTATAAAACTGATTTAACAACTAAGTTGTTGGAACTAGATACCACCACTCTGTATAGAATTTGGATGTGGATGGACTGCAGGCAAGTTAGTTGATAACCCACCAGACAAATAATTGTTTTGTTTTTTTGTTTGTTTTTTAGCATTTTATTTCAACAGTCAGCTGTACAATGAGCAAAATAAATATCAAAATCAAGCAAATAAGTAAGAATATCCTTAACAGAGAAAGAAAAAAGGAAGGATATCACATGATAAATAATACTTCTAGAATGCAAACGATTAATGTAAAGTACTTAAATCATATTAAATCCAATTGGTTATTGGCTCCCATATTTTCTGACCTTGTGACCTTCTTTTTATCCCATTAAGTTTATACATTGCAATTTCTAATCGATATATAGAGAGCAATTTAGATCGCCAGTGATAAAAGATTGGAGGTTCAGCATCAATCCATCTAGAAGTAATACAATAACGAAAAATTGACATACAAATTAACAAAAAGGCTTCTTCAGCTGTCGATCTAGTACCGATGTGATCAGTTTGAATGCCTAGGATTACTAGTTCAGGGGTTAGCTTTGCATCAATTCCTAGGCTGTTATTAATAAAAAATTCTATATCAGCAATAAATCGGGAAAGTTTCATACATTTAAAAAACATGTGAATAGAGTCAGCCCGGTCTCATCACATCGGTTGCAGCTATCACCAGTACCTGTTTTCCATCTCGCTATTTTAATAGGAGAATAATACAGATCAAAAATTGACATGTAATGTTGGCTTTGAAGTGAACCATTGAAAAGAATCTTAATTGATAATTCAATAGATCTTCCTATGTCAACATTCTCAAGTTCAAATTTCCTTTGCCATTTGCTCTCTACTAACAAAAGATCATCTTCAATTTGATTTATAGCAGTAGTATAAACTAGACCTATTTTTTTTAACTTTCTTACTTGTTTCTAAAATAGTTTTTATTCATACAGCTATGATCTAGAAGGCCTTTAGATTCTAAAAAAACTCCAAATCTGGAGATATTTGAAAAAATCATATTTGGATAAACCATATTTAACTTGGACATCTAAAAAAGAAATTAATTTAGAGTCTTGATATAAATCTCCTAATATAAGAATTCCAGATTGATACCATCTTTTGATAATTTGGTCATGAAAAACTGCTGGCAAGCTATGATTATTTAAAATAGGAGAATAATGATGAAGTTCTTTTAAACCTTAGAAAAAACAAAATGAAGGAGTACCACCAGTGAGAATTCACAAGTCACTGTGTCGGTGGATGGTTTTCACAAAGTAGAGGAAAACTCTTTTTCTTAAAAACCCCTCACTCATCACCTAGTGATGACATGCTTCATCATCGGGGTCCACCCTAATGACCTAGCGTCATCAGGGTGTGCTTCAACACCTGATTGCAGTGGAGCAGGTTGTGAGTGGTGGTGCGTGAAAAATGAAAAAAATCAGTGGGTTAAAAATTGTCCTGGTTTGAACTTGTAAAATAAAGATTTTTTATTGGCAAGCAACTGGACAATATTAAAATCGTGGCGAGATAAAATAGGGTAACAATGAGCCCGTGTATCTCTATAAATAATAGGGTCTATGTGTTAGGTCTACATGTTTCAACCTTAATGGTTAAGGTTAACCAGGTTTTCGTCAGGACCATACAACCAAGTGGTGGACGGTCTGCGTCCCCTAAAAGACGCACCCAATCCTACCACATGGGACCACTGGATGGCGAAAATGCGCCCGTGGTATTAGCTCGCTCCACACTGGGTGAGCTAAAAAATCAAAAAAACCTGTAAAAGAAAATACCGACATTTGTCAAAGTATTGAACATATTTACAAGCCTGTAACGTAGTGCAGTGCTTCAACGTTGTGTCAGCATGCTGTCACACCCAGTTACATGGTGAATTCAGTGGTAGCATCATACGTCTAGCGTTACCAGTGTTGGGCTCTACTCCAGCATACTTCTAGAGGAGGGAAGTGCAGGTGCGAAATGTGGGACAGTGTAGATTACCCACAACTTGCACACAGAGGGAATATCGTAATTTTCTCTATTCACAACTTACACGCAGTTCATAAAATGGTCACCGCGTGTTACTTCCTCGCATACCGACTAGTTGGTGCGAGACTATATCCAATTCGATCGTGCATGCATTGTCAAAGAGAAACTGTACAACACAAAATAAGACAAACACAACATAGACACAAGACAGACAGAAAGTATATATAACCAAGGCTCACTCTCAATGGAGTGTTCAAGGACTTCATGGGACGGGGGAGGTTACCCTCTTTAAAACGTATTCTGAAAGAGAGTGATATTTTTAAGAGGTAGATAAATGCGGGTAAGAAATATCATCCAACTCGTGTCCTGGGCGCGTTCGTTTTTGGCGCTAGTTGAAAAAAGACACGCCCGCAGGAAAACGGGTACTTTTACTCACAGTTAGTTGCCGAGGAATTCAGTTTGTAACCTACTGCCTGCACCGCCCCGCTAGTACTGGGCTGGGTGAAGGCGCGAGTGAAATAGAGTGTGGGCGCTTCCGTGATGGGCGTGGTTAAGCCGCGATCACGTGCGCGGAAGGCCGCCAGGAATACTAGGACGGTGGCCGCATAGCCTCAATTGGATACAGTTAAGGCGAGGGATCGAATCTTGTGCTGGGTAGTTGGGGTTAGTCCCAGGCTTGGAGGTACAATATTCCAAAAATATTATATATTCAAAAGACCATCAGGAGTATTTCAGTAATTGTGTACAAAGACCTGAATGGCTGGTGAAATATTGGTAATAGCATCGTAGATAGCCATATTCAAGGGGGGTTCTGAGCTAGAACTGGGGTGTATATTACCAGAAGACCCCAACAAAAGACCAATGTTATGATATAGGCGTGGTCATACTAACCAGAACGGACCATGACTATTTAAAATTACAAGAGTGCTTCGGTCATGTTTGTAGACAACTCATTAGATGGTTAGGAGTAGGCTGAATATTGCTTAAAGGGTAGTGGGTAGGCTTAAAGTATTGAGGCCCAAGGGACATTATCATTAAGGCCCGTGATATGAGTGGAAAGTCGGTACACCCAACGTTGTTCTTTCTCATGTAGGATCTTTTGGGAGTTGGGTCCGTTTGGAATCTGCTCAATGACAGTCCATCTCATGTCATTCGGAGTGTGGTTTGCATCCAGGAAATGGTCCGTCAACTTGGTGGCGTTTTTTCTGCAGCGTATTGTGCTACGATGCTCACAAATACGTTGCTTGACCTTTCTGGTCGTCATACCAACGTAGTTTTTTCCGCAGATGCATGTGATCATGTACACAACGTTGGTGCTGTTGCAATTCGTGTGTTTACGCTGTTCCCACACTCTGCCTTCTTCAAGATTCAGTGTTTTCGTGTTCTCTGTCAGATGGCATACACTACAATCCCCACATTTGTAGTGCCCAATAATTGGTGGCAAGTTCCACATTTCAGTAATGCTAGGGTTAGAGTTGATCGTTGCATTCTTTGGCCTTGTGTTGACAAGGCTGTCTTTTAAACTTGGTGCTTTTTTATAAGAAAAAAGTGATTTGTCCCATTTCAGCGCGCCTGTGTTGAGGATTTGCCAATGTTTTTTGATGCTCTTACTCACATTGTTTGAAACGGAATTGTACGTTGTAACACATGTGAGGGGAATAGAATCATTCCGGGACATGTTTTCTTCAAGTAGAGAATCACGAGGTTGATTCCTTGCTCTTTTTTGGCACTTCTCAATTATTCTGTTTGGATACCCTCGTTGTTTCAGTTTGCACGTGAGGTCTTTAGCTTGAAGTTTATAATCTGATAGTTTGCTGCAATTCCGCCGTAGTCTCAGATATTGGCCATAAGGCAGGTTTTCTCTGAGCGGACGGGGATGGAAACTCTCGTACCTCAGTAGATTGTTCTTGGCAGTGGGCTTAAAATGTGTTTTGGTTGTTAATTCCTGCCCCTCTTTCTTAATTTCTATGTCCAGAAAGATCATCTGTCGTTTGTCAAACGTGTGAGTAAACTTGAGGTGTGGATCTCGAGTATTAATCCAGATAGTAAAGTCTCTGAGTGTTTCTTCAGGTCCTTGCCAGATTACCATGACGTCGTCGATATAACGACGCCAAAACTTGATGTGATCTCTGTAGGGGTTCTCTTGTGTAAGGATGTGCCTTTCTTCAAAGTTATGGACATATAGCCCGGCTATACTAGGAGCAAAGACACTGCCCATAGATGTACCACCGATTTGGAGGTACAGGGAGCCTTCGTACTCAAAATAGTTCCTTTTGAGTGCGAGCATGGCACACTGTAAGATAAACGCTTTTGGTGTCTGGTGTTCCCAACTGTTATTTTCCAGAACGCTTTTAAGAACATCCAGGGTGGCATCTTGAGGAATACTCGTATAAAGGCTCTCAATGTCAAAACTGAGTAGGATAGTTTCATCGTCTACTTGTACATTGTTCAGGAGTGTCAGCAGGTTTTTTGTATCTCTGAGGTACGTTGGAGTAGTTTGTACGATCGGTTTCAGAAAAAAGTCGCAAAACCTAGAGAGCGGTTCCAAGAGTGAACCGATCCCTGACACGATCGGTCTTCCTGGCGGGGGGATTTTTCCTTTGTGCACTCACAACCTGCTCCACTGCAATCAGGTGTTGAAGCACACCCTGATGACGCTAGGTCATTAGGGTGGACCCCGATGATGAAGCATGTCATCACTAGGTGATGAGTGAGGGGTTTTTAAGAAAAAGAGTTTTCCTCTACTTTGTGAAAACCATCCACCGACACAGTGACTTGTGAATTCTCACTGGTGGTACTCCTTCATTTTGTTTTTTCTACTATTGTATCCAGGGGTACAGGAGTACTCCCCGTTCACTCTGGTGAACATAACCCTTGCTCTCTCCATTGTTTCTGTATATCTTGGCAGCGCACAGCTGTGAGAGTTATTAAATAGCAGCACTGTCTTCTTTACTGTCTATACGGAGAAGGCGACACAACTATTGACCATGGCAGACACTCAAGGCTTAACATTCTCGACTGATGAAATCGACTCTATCATGGGCAATCTTGCGGCGTTTGCGGATGCAAACATAAGCAGTACAATATCCCAGACATCAGACTGGGACAAATTGACGGAAATGAAAAGGAACAGAATAAGAACCATTCTACACGGCACTATATTAAAGGAATATGTGACAAACCAAATGGCACCTAAAGGCTTACTAGTATCTAATGCCCCTCGTATCTTTCTGGACGATCATGAATTCCGAAGAGACTGGGCACGTATAGCATGGCATTGTACCCATGATTGGATCATGCTGATCCTCAAGACTGCCCTACGCCTCTCTGAAAAAATCCAGATCGAAATACAGGTGACTGAAGCACAGATAAAAGCTAGCATCACGGGATATAAAAAGAAACTAGATGATCTCAACAAAGAGATGAATGAATATAGGGACAACCTTACCCAACAAAAGGTACAGAAGTTCCAGAAGGATCTTAAACGCTTTTCCTTTGTAAAGGCCTATCCCTATTCTGATGCTGACTACAAAGCTTCCACAGGACCAGATCAAGACTCTGATGCATCCAGCAACACATCCAACAGCTCCAGCAATAGTGGTAGTTCAGGGAATGGAAACCAAAGACAAAGACAAAGAGGAGGATTTAGAGGACATTATCAATGGCCACAATACAACCAACCTCCTTTCCCGACACCATTCATGCCAGATCAATCATTCCCCATGTATGGATGGCAACCACCATTCCAACCGCACTTCTTTCCACCCAGCCAGTACCGCCCTCCTTTTCAGAACAGAGGCAGGCGCAGCAGAGGTCGGAAGAGAACCGGAAACAATGTACAGTGGGAAGACGAGGACCCAGTGGGCAACAATACGAGGAGCAGAGCAGGAGTGAGCAAACCAGGACCAAGCAACAAGACGAACTAGTCACCAACCTTTCCTCAAGGAGTCTCACTACAACTGAAACTAAAGTGCTGAACAAGGGCCTGGGCTTTGTACCCACGAGACATTTGGACAAATTCAAACTACATTGCGAATTGGCCAATTTCTTTCGGAAATTGAAACTCAAAGCATTCTTTGAAAAACACCCAAGCAGTGAAAATGACGAAACACCCAACGAAACAGGCCTCAAAATTAAGTCAAAGTTCACACCACCTCCACACACTATCCCTGTGGAAATCCACACATTTGAACAGGCCGTGTTCAAAGACATTGAAGAAATGAGGGAACCCAGACAATTTGAAAACAATAGCAGGGCAGAATGCGAAGCAATTTTGCAATTGAAGAATGACGCCTCAGTCATAATAAAACCAGCTGACAAGGGCGGTGGCCTTGTTGTCATGAATAAGAGTGATTATGACACTGAATGCAGGAGGCTACTCAGTGACATCAAGAGCTACCAACCCCTATCAAGAGATCCGACTGAGGAACTGAGAGCAGAAATTTTGGAACTTGTTGAGACAACTGAGGCCTCTGGTGCAATCTCTAAACAGGAAGCGGATTACCTCTGTAAAACAGAAGGGAAAATCCCGTATTTCTATACTTTGCCAAAGATGCACAAAGGAAAAATCCCCCCGCCAGGAAGACCGATCGTGTCAGGGATCGGTTCACTCTTGGAACCGCTCTCTAGGTTTTGCGACTTTTTTCTGAAACCGATCGTACAAACTACTCCAACGTACCTCAGAGATACAAAAAACCTGCTGACACTCCTGAACAATGTACAAGTAGACGATGAAACTATCCTACTCAGTTTTGACATTGAGAGCCTTTATACGAGTATTCCTCAAGATGCCACCCTGGATGTTCTTAAAAGCGTTCTGGAAAATAACAGTTGGGAACACCAGACACCAAAAGCGTTTATCTTACAGTGTGCCATGCTCGCACTCAAAAGGAACTATTTTGAGTACGAAGGCTCCCTGTACCTCCAAATCGGTGGTACATCTATGGGCAGTGTCTTTGCTCCTAGTATAGCCGGGCTATATGTCCATAACTTTGAAGAAAGGCACATCCTTACACAAGAGAACCCCTACAGAGATCACATCAAGTTTTGGCGTCGTTATATCGACGACGTCATGGTAATCTGGCAAGGACCTGAAGAAACACTCAGAGACTTTACTATCTGGATTAATACTCGAGATCCACACCTCAAGTTTACTCACACGTTTGACAAACGACAGATGATCTTTCTGGACATAGAAATTAAGAAAGAGGGGCAGGAATTAACAACCAAAACACATTTTAAGCCCACTGCCAAGAACAATCTACTGAGGTACGAGAGTTTCCATCCCCGTCCGCTCAGAGAAAACCTGCCTTATGGCCAATATCTGAGACTACGGCGGAATTGCAGCAAACTATCAGATTATAAACTTCAAGCTAAAGACCTCACGTGCAAACTGAAACAACGAGGGTATCCAAACAGAATAATTGAGAAGTGCCAAAAAAGAGCAAGGAATCAACCTCGTGATTCTCTACTTGAAGAAAACATGTCCCGGAATGATTCTATTCCCCTCACATGTGTTACAACGTACAATTCCGTTTCAAACAATGTGAGTAAGAGCATCAAAAAACATTGGCAAATCCTCAACACAGGCGCGCTGAAATGGGACAAACCACTTTTTTCTTATAAAAAAGCACCAAGTTTAAAAGACAGCCTTGTCAACACAAGGCCAAAGAATGCAACGATCAACTCTAACCCTAGCATTACTGAAATGTGGAACTTGCCACCAATTATTGGGCACTACAAATGTGGGGATTGTAGTGTATGCCATCTGACAGAGAACACGAAAACACTGAATCTTGAAGAAGGCAGAGTGTGGGAACAGCGTAAACACACGAATTGCAACAGCACCAACGTTGTGTACATGATCACATGCATCTGCGGAAAAAACTACGTTGGTATGACGACCAGAAAGGTCAAGCAACGTATTTGTGAGCATCGTAGCACAATACGCTGCAGAAAAAACGCCACCAAGTTGACGGACCATTTCCTGGATGCGAACCACACTCCGAATGACATGAGATGGACTGTCATTGAGCAGATTCCAAACGGACCCAACTCCCAAAAGATCCTACATGAGAAAGAACAACGTTGGGTGTACCGACTTTCCACTCATATCACGGGCCTTAATGATAATGTCCCTTGGGCCTCAATACTTTAAGCCTACCCACTACCCTTTAAGCAATATTCAGCCTACTCCTAACCATCTAATGAGTTGTCTACAAACATGACCGAAGCACTCTTGTAATTTTAAATAGTCATGGTCCGTTCTGGTTAGTATGACCACGCCTATATCATAACATTGGTCTTTTGTTGGGGTCTTCTGGTAATATACACCCCAGTTCTAGCTCAGAACCCCCCTTTAATATGGCTATCTACGATGCTATTACCAATATTTCACCAGCCATTCAGGTCTTTGTACACAATTACTGAAATACTCCTGATGGTCTTTTGAATATATAATATTTTTGGAATATTGTACCTCCAAGCCTGGGACTAACCCCAACTACCCAGCACAAGATTCGATCCCTCGCCTTAACTGTATCCAATTGAGGCTATGCGGCCACCGTCCTAGTATTCCTGGCGGCCTTCCGCGCACGTGATCGCGGCTTAACCACGCCCATCACGGAAGCGCCCACACTCTATTTCACTCGCGCCTTCACCCAGCCCAGTACTAGCGGGGCGGTGCAGGCAGTAGGTTACAAACTGAATTCCTCGGCAACTAACTGTGAGTAAAAGTACCCGTTTTCCTGCGGGCGTGTCTTTTTTCAACTAGCGCCAAAAACGAACGCGCCCAGGACACGAGTTGGATGATATTTCTTACCCGCATTTATCTACCTCTTAAAAATATCACTCTCTTTCAGAATACGTTTTAAAGAGGGTAACCTCCCCCGTCCCATGAAGTCCTTGAACACTCCATTGAGAGTGAGCCTTGGTTATATATACTTTCTGTCTGTCTTGTGTCTATGTTGTGTTTGTCTTATTTTGTGTTGTACAGTTTCTCTTTGACAATGCATGCACGATCGAATTGGATATAGTCTCGCACCAACTAGTCGGTATGCGAGGAAGTAACACGCGGTGACCATTTTATGAACTGCGTGTAAGTTGTGAATAGAGAAAATTACGATATTCCCTCTGTGTGCAAGTTGTGGGTAATCTACACTGTCCCACATTTCGCACCTGCACTTCCCTCCTCTAGAAGTATGCTGGAGTAGAGCCCAACACTGGTAACGCTAGACGTATGATGCTACCACTGAATTCACCATGTAACTGGGTGTGACAGCATGCTGACACAACGTTGAAGCACTGCACTACGTTACAGGCTTGTAAATATGTTCAATACTTTGACAAATGTCGGTATTTTCTTTTACAGGTTTTTTTGATTTTTTAGCTCACCCAGTGTGGAGCGAGCTAATACCACGGGCGCATTTTCGCCATCCAGTGGTCCCATGTGGTAGGATTGGGTGCGTCTTTTAGGGGACGCAGACCGTCCACCACTTGGTTGTATGGTCCTGACGAAAACCTGGTTAACCTTAACCATTAAGGTTGAAACATGTAGACCTAACACATAGACCCTATTATTTATAGAGATACACGGGCTCATTGTTACCCTATTTTATCTCGCCACGATTTTAATATTGTCCAGTTGCTTGCCAATAAAAAATCTTTATTTTACAAGTTCAAACCAGGACAATTTTTAACCCACTGATTTTTTTCATTTTTCACGCACCACCACTCACAACCTGCTCCACTGCAATCAGGTGTTGAAGCACACCCTGATGACGCTAGGTCATTAGGGTGGACCCCGATGATGAAGCATGTCATCACTAGGTGATGAGTGAGGGGTTTTTAAGAAAAAGAGTTTTCCTCTACTTTGTGAAAACCATCCACCGACACAGTGACTTGTGAATTCTCACTGGTGGTACTCCTTCATTTTGTTTTTTCTACTATTGTATCCAGGGGTACAGGAGTACTCCCCGTTCACTCTGGTGAACATAACCCTTGCTCTCTCCATTGTTTCTGTAGTTCTTTTAAACCTACCATTTTCCTCCTTATTTGCCGCAAAACTGTAAATGCCGCTAATACAATTTTAAATTTGTTTTTTTTTGTAATAACTAGGTTCTATGATTTTTACCAAACATTGTGATACTTTATCACCTAGCAGTAAATCATAGACAGACGGATATACTGGTTCCTCAATAATGACACTCCTAAAAAGTAATATACCCATATGTCTTAAAAAAATAAGCCAATAATACAGCTGGAAATTGGGGACTCTCCAGCCGCCTCTTATTCTTGGCAAAATACACCATTTTAAAGCACGCCTAGAACGATGATAGCCCCAGAGTAACCTAGATACCATTCTATCAATTTTAGTAAAGTAGAATGACGAAATTAGCGAAGGAATTGTTCGAAATAAGTATAAAAACTTCGGAAAAATTAACATTTTAATAATATTAACACGGCCGAACAAAGAAAAATGTAAGTTATTTAACCTTTCTAGCACCTTATTAGAAGAAGTTAAGACGGGCTCGATGTTAAGACGTATAATATCATCAATGTTGGGAGCAATAGTTATCCCCAGGTATTGAGCTTCTGGAGCAAAAGCTATTTCATTTGGTCGCCCCTATTCAGAGTGAATCAATTGAGTTTTAGTTATATTTAATTTATAGCCAGAGAGTGCTCCAAATTCTTCAGCTAAACTAATTATTTTTGGGAGTGCCCGTCTGATATCTGTGGTGGTAATAGCGACATCATCTGCATAAGCAAATACTTTAAAACGATTCTCACCGATTATCACAGGAATGATGTCTGTTGCAGTGCATAATTTACGAAGATAGGGTTCTAAGTATAAGGCAAACAACAAGGGGGAACAGGGACAGCCTTGCCCCCCTTGTTATGGAGAAACCTTCAGAATTAGTATCTGTTACCCTAATGACTGCTTTAGGATGGGAATAAAGAGCTTTTACTGCAGTAATATATAAATGTGGAAATCCCATCCAAATTAATACAGACCACAGGAACCCCCAGGTGACCCTGTCGAACGCTTTTTCAGCATCCAACAGGGCCACCGCAACAGGAGATTCTGAGGCCTGCGCCCAATCCAACAAGGCTATTATTTTTTTGACATGATCGGTAGTGTCTCTTTTAAAAATTAATCCGTGTTGTCTGATATAAACCAAAGATGGCATTAATGTATTTAGTCTATTAGCCAAAATCTTAGAAAAGATTTTGCTGTCTGCCGTTATAAGAGAGATAGGTCTATATGAACCTAACTCTTCACTATTTTTACCTTTTTAAAAAAAAAATATTATTGTAGCAAGCGACCATGATGCTGGTGGATGACCAGCGAAAGCAGACTGAAAAATCTTGGCCAATTCTGGCTTCAAGACATTCATAAAGACCGGATAAAATTCTAATGGAATTTGATCCGGTCCCATTGCTTTACCGGCAGCTAAGCTAAGAATGGCTGTTTCAATTTCTTCCCAAATAACTGGAGCACTAAGTATCTCTCTTTGTTCAATCAATAGTTCAGTTTTATAAATTTCTTCAAGATATTGTTTAATATCTGAATGTGATGGTTGGTTGACTTGATGATACAATATTTTATAAAATTCATTAAATGCTACCACTATGTCACCTTTCGAGGTTTTCGCATTTCCATTTATATCGAAAATTTTAAAGATCTCATTGGTCATTACGCGCTGGCGAAGTCTTTGGGCCAGAACTTTCCCTGTTTGTTCGCTCAGTTCATAACTTTCTGTGCGATATTGAGAAAAGCGTAAAGCTACCTGATCAGCAATATGAGAATAAACTTGATTACGTTTGATAGATAGATCAATTTGAGATTCTTCTCCATTTTGATTATTTTTAATATTTTCTGCTAGTCGTAATTCTGCTTCTAGAACCATGTCACAGTCTTTTTTAAATTTATCCTGATTGCATTTCAGTTGAAAATTCGAATACTTTAAAGTTTCGCCTTTATAATAGATTTAAATGTATCCCAGACTATTGGAATTGATGCGGATTCATTATTAATCTGAAAGAATTCTTGGATAATGTTCGTCATGAAAAGGATGTAATCTTGTTGTAGTAGTAGGTTCCTCTGAAACAACCAGGTTGATTGCGGGCGTGGCCCAGTAGATGGCAAATTAAGATTAAGAAAAACAGGATTATGGTCTGACAATAGTTTAGGGAGAACTTGTATTTTATATTTATCAGAAAAGAACTGGGAAAGAAAAAATAATCAAGACGGACAAATTTCCTATGTGGGGCGGAAAAAAAGCTGTATAATTGTTTATGACAAATAATGTCCTTTTGAAGCCAGAGGGTGAATACAATTGAGGTAACTAACATGGCTGATCTCTCTGCTCCTAAATAAGATTCATTCATTATAACATTTTAGAGAAATTCACCCATTGTTGTAATGTATGTTCATTTTTCTTTTCTAAGGTTTTATTGGACAAAACAGAGGTAGAAAAAAGTCCTTGAAAAAATATTTCTAAAAAGTAGATATTTCCAAGGTCCAACTTAGTGACTGCGAATTATTTTAAAGCTATTATTCTGGGGATGTTCCCTCACCTGACAACTATTGTTGCAGGTAAGTAACTTTTCTATTTTCATTAATGTTGTGTAGTAAAGTAGTGTTCTAACAGCTGCTGTTTGCCCCAGCATTTCATCCTGTAAAACATTGCCTCGTCTCTTTTACCCCTTCTAAAAACCATGCTTGTGCACACAGAAATGTGCTCCGCCGTTTCTAATCTGTCTCAAAACCTACTGGGTGGATAATGTTTTCCAATTTCTTTCCCTACTTGTATATCTGCCCCTGTTACCCTCTGCACACACATTGATTTCTCCCATGCGCCAGTTCATCCTTTTCACATGTCCATTTTCTCTTTTCTCTTTACCTTCTTTTCCTATTTTTCTTTACTATATTCCCTCTTTTCCTCTTATATACCTTACGCCTCACTCCCCTTTATTCACCATATCTGTATCCTTCTTCTCCTTCTATATCTTTACTTAATCTCCCCTCTCCCTTTCTCACTCCCCTTGATCCTATTATGCTCTCTCCTCTCACTCCCTCCTTTTTCCATTCTCTCTCATTCTCATCATCTTTCTTTCTCTTTCTTCTGATCGCCTGTTGCTTCATTTGCCATTTCTCTCCCTTTAGCCCGCTGTCTTCATGCTTCTTGCTTATCTTGGTTCCTGGCTCAGTTGTTTTCCCTTTCCCTATCTCCACCTACCCATAGACAGGAACGCTGACTGAAGAAGGCCTGGATGTTTGGGGTGTTGTGCCCCTAGATCGGGACTGCTTCCTGCCAATTCAGCACGAGTTACGTCATCTTCCAGATGGACCCTTACTCTATTCCCTTGCGGCCTGCCATTCTGTGACTCTACTGAAAGATCATCCCATCGGAGACCCTATGGATCTGAAGATGATTGAATCGACAGGCTGGGTATGCATCGCTGATTGATGATTTTGTGTTTTGGCAAGCATGCTGTATGTCAGTATTTTGGCACCCATTGTTGTCGGCCAAACCATTACTTCACCATTACCTTTACTTTGACAAAAGTGATTTACTATTTCAGCTGTGATCCTAGCCAATTCGGATGCAAGAGCCATGTCAGATTATATGTTGAAAAGTAAAGGCCACATTAATGGTATAAGAAATAAATGTGGCAAAATAAAGATGCAGGCTATTTTAAGTGTGTATATATATATTAGTGGGTAGGTCTGTGAGCAGGTGCAGATAGCTGACTGGACCTGTGTGGCATCTGAGTGAGAGGAAGGTGTGGTAGATAGATGAGTTGCTGGATCAGTGAGTTTGATTAGTCTGTGTGTGATTGGATTGATGAATTTGGTAATGCTACTGCCGGGTTATTAGAGTAATGGGTTGAAATAGGGTTACGTAGGCGAGTGAGAGGCTAAGTCTGTGAATAGTGCTAGGAGACACGTAGGGGAGTACAGTGGCTCCTGCAGGGGCATTTATGAATAATTAGATTTAAAGACTAATAAAGTTGTGCCTACTCTATCAAATAAGGTCCCATTGTATAAATAAAAGCTGTAAGGAAAAAAAAACGCAATAATAAGCATACCAAAAATAAATGTGTTATTTTTAATCAGACTAAAAGGATGCTATATATGTGAATGGGAGTTATGAATCAGTGTACGGGGTGAGTCAAAGGTGTAATAATGGTGACAACAAATACGGCATGCAAGGGAAAAATGCAGTAGCTGTAAATCTAGAAAGGGTAGTCCATTGCTATTCTTCTAGTTGTCTCCTAAATCTTCCTCTAAAAGAGGGAGAATTTAGCCCAAAGTAAGTGATTTGTTGATGTCTCAACTCCAACAACTACTTAATACAGGACCATCGTCAGGGAAAGGTTATATGCAATAGGATTTTAGCATGCCTGAAGGTATAAAACAAATAGAAATTAAACTTGATATGAGACCATATAAGAATTATTATGGGGCCCTACAGGCAATCACAGACGCCTGTCTTATGTAATTTATTAGAAGAAGTCTTGTAAGAGAAATAAATCTAGAAAAGCACAAAAAAAAATCATTTTGTATAATAAAACAGAGGCAAAAGCTCAAGATTAAAGGGTTATCTGAACGCTTACTTCAAAAAATGGACAAAAAGGCAGAATGAAATGGTGATAACAATGGAATAAATCGTGAGGGCTTTCTGTAAGGAAGATGAAAAAGGAGAGGAAAATGATGCATCAAAAAATGGGCCAACCATATGACCGTAAGTAAGGGGAAATAAACCTGAATCATGTGTCTAGTCACCAGTGAATTGCAATTTTTCCCAGGAGGAAGCCGGGTGGGTGATTCTTTTCTGAAATGGGGAATGACGTTTCACCAATCATAAAGGGGAGAGGGAAAAAAGTTCTTATGGACGGACCACTCAGTTTCCCGAGACTTAATACTAATACTACAGAGACATCCTACCAATAGGCAAAAGAACCATCACTGCCTATATTCGCCTGACAAAATAATTCTCATTTTTCAAAGGAACTCTCACACACACACTGATCTTTGAGTCCTGCGTCTGGTACCACTATTGTTGCCAGATGGGCTTGATACCACTTTTGGAGGGAGCGCTTTGATGGTAGCCCTAAAGACTATGGTAGGGGTCTGGAAACAGTGCAAAGTTAAAATAGCAGGTAAACCCCAAAACGAATTTGATTAATGGGCCACCATTGGTTAGATTAAAAACAGGGCAGGATGCCATTGGGATTTTCCTGATTGACTCAGACATTCTTGTGTCAACATGTTTCTGCTGCGTAATGTGTGCCCAAAACATAATCCCAGGTTTCATCAGGACCTAACGCATCCCGTTATGACGTCATACATGTTAATTTTAATTAGTAGTCCGTCTATGGGTTTGCCACTTATCCACTCCAATCATATGTTACTTCACCATCAAGTGCTTACGGAGGTGCAAATTTACTCCCAGTTTTTTTTAAAGGGTGTTAAGCATGCCCCATGGAAATCTTGCGGGCAGGTGTCTCCTTTGTCAGACTTACCCCATGGCACGCACCCGACTTCTCTACTAATTAGGTTCCGCAGCTCCCGAATATTCGCAGGACTCAATGACGAAGCATGCCACACTCCAGTGTGGGTGGGAGTCCTTTTAAAAAATAAGATTTATTTTTTTCTGGTGAATATAGGTAGTGGTGGTAATTTTGCCTAGTGGTAGGACTTCTCTCTAGTATTAGGAATGACGTGCCACAGCCCATGCAAGTTCTGGCCAAGAAGAATTTATAGTGATGACGGAAAGAATACTTGTGGCGGATATCTCTTCAACTGAAACTAATATGGGGGGCAGGACGTTGGAGGGTGGCTCTTGCTATTCTACAGAGACCCTTACTTGAGGGATGTCTTGGGGCACCTAACTTCAAAATGTACTACGTGGCGGCAGAGCTGCAGTGGCCTCTACACTGGCTGAGCATGACCTCATGCCCCGACGACCGGCCATCTGCACGATTCTGGTAGGGACTAGCATGTACATATGACTGACAAACAGTCCACAATGGGAGAACACGACAGATGGCGGTGGCGCCGTGTGCTGGCGGTGATTTGTGTTTGACAGGGGCCCCGTACTCCATATTCACTGATAATAGGGATATGGCACGTACGTGATCTCCAGGGAGTGACTAGGAGACATGATTTTGCACCATGGCGGTAGGTAAGGATTGACCACTTAGCGTATCTCTTCCGTGATGGCACCTGTATGTCCTTCCAAGTTTTAATGGATAAATATAGCATAGGTGCGGGACACTTCCTGACATACCACGCCATACAACACACAGTGCGCGCCTCCTGGAATTCCAGGGTAACGGAACCATCCCCATCACCAGGGCTACATGTTCTCCTCCACACAGAGGCATGCGCTGAGCTATCACCACACTATACACGACCCTGACCTCGAGAACACCAGAAGACATGAGGGATGCGTAGAGTAGGTGGAATAATGTTCCACAATCGCAACCCCAGATTTCACTTCACACAATTTAACTACATACAGCAGGCCTATCTTCGCCCCAATGCATAAAGCACATGTGCCAGCGACTGCCTCTGAATGTCCTAGGTGCAAGACTGTGGAATCCATTTTTTTTTTCACATGTTATGGGAGGGCCCAGTGTTGCAGTTTACCTGGCCGGAGGTCACAACCTGTTTTTTTAACACACTCTAGCACCCACTCCTGAGTCCTCTCTCCTGGGCCTCCGTCCTAAGGCTAAAGCAGACAAACATTTATAGACCTTGTGTTTTGTAATATTTAAACAGTAAATTGTAATGTCATGGAAGACACTCTGAGCCCCAGACACACAGCGATGGCGACTTAGATTGTTGCAATGAGACCGTGCAGAAGCTGCCCCACCCCAGCTGCTGTGCACAAAGGGAGTTGGCATGGTGGGAGTGAGGATCTGGAAGACCTACATTGAAAACATTAAGGCCAAGAATGACACCCACCCACCCAGAAAGGAATGTCCAGCGGAATTCACTGGGATGCCGCTGAGAAAGTAACCCGACCGCAAGCTGCATAGCCTTCCCTATTCATTGGTAGTCTCAAGACTTTCCTGCAGCTTAATACAGCCCGACCCATTAGCACCTGCGCCCCTCATCCGCAAGTGCCCCACCAGTCCGGTGGCGCTCAGAGGCAATAATACTCGTATCCCAGATAGCCTACCACATCTCGACAGCACCGCCCAGACCACACTAGTTTTATTCTATACAGACTCCACCGTCACAACTGTTTTGTGACTGTTAATCTTTTATTTGCATTTAGTCCTTGGTTGGACGATGTAGTTTGAGACATAGTGTTTATTATGTGCACGTAACATGTCTGATTATCCTCTCTGTGACTTGTTGCTGAAAAGAAAAAAGAAAAAAATTGTTGGGCAGAAAAACGGTTCAAAGTATACAACTGAAACAATAACATTGAACATAAACCTTTCAGCACTTTTCCTTTACACATAATCCAGTCGATATAGTCAGTTTAATCATTCCTGCTTTTCCACTGAAACACCACAGGACAGACCCAACGTTCCCTTGTACAAAAACTACTATGTGTCCCGCAAGCACTTCTCAGGTCATTGGGTCCAGAGCACACCCAAACCTTGAGCACCCAAATTGCCAGTCTTCCCAAAACCTCATATTCTGTCTTGCAATTCTCTCCAAGGGTGCCATATTTTGTAACATTTTCATGGGCACCCACGAGCTTTGTACACAGATCTTTAAGTTTGCATGCACCAGCCCATGCCGATTGTCCATTGTTCAAGGTGAGGGATTACCCTACCCCAATAGCATACAAAGTGTCGCCGGGCAACTATCAGTGTCACATTGCAGAATAACAGGCTCTATTTTTGTCCAATATGCCCTTAAACTTGAGCAGTACCACAAAGTATATAGTCCTGTTCTCGCCCGCCCATATCCAAAGGACATTTGTCACTGTCAGTTTTCCGTATCCGGAAAAGCCTGGTCCTGGTAAAGTGTGCCCAGTGAAGTATTAGGAGTTACACTCGCGGAAACCAAGCCTTTTTGGCAACCTCGCATGAAGTGGCATGCCTTTCCACAGTTGTCATCCTCCAGCCTCTACAGATCTCCTTCCTGTTTTCCCTTTGTGTGTCCAGTGAAGATTAGCTGTGTTCACTAGCATCCTCTAGATCTGACAGATTGCATGTCTGTATAGCAGAATGGATAGTCTCCTTTGGAGACTCATCCATGACCTCCTGTAGTTTCTCCCCATATCCTGCAAGGACGTGTTTTGCTTGTACATATTGAAAACATTGACTATCAGCTAGGTCATAATCTTGCTCTAGTTCCTGGAATGAGAGAAGCCCGTGTGGTCCCCAAATATCATCCCATTTTGCTATTCCTATTTGATCCCAGTGTTTCCTTCTTCCAGTGATTTCAAGGCTGGCAGGGCGTTTGATTTCCACATAGGGGTCTCACATGTCACCTGTCCCTTCCATCCCAATTGCGAGGTGGCTTTCTTCCAAATCTTAATTATAAGTTCTGTCGAGGTTTGGATGTTGGGCAACCAATTCCCCCCCATAACAGCCCTGCTAAGATATCCTCTCAGATTCATTGCACTTATGTCAGCCATTAGTGAGGATTCCTGTAGGAAGGGAAAGGCCCACCTGTTAACCAGTGGTAGTTGTGTTGATCCAGCAGTGTACCAACAACAAATACTCCAATACCATATACTCACCTGGGCCCATTAACACACACACAAATTGAGTAAACCGCTGGAGTCAAAGTTTATTATTTTTCCACACTTTAAGATTGATTATCTCTTATTCCTATTCAACATTTCACTAATCATAAAGTTCTTTCCTCTGGTCGATGGACCATTAGTTGAACTAGTTGATGGTGAAAAATCTAACTCAATTCTAACCTTGACACTTTAAGCAAAATAACCACAGACTCAGGAAGGGTTTAAATCTTTATCTAAATTATTTACGTGTGATCCACTCCAAAGTACAGTACATTTACCTTCACTCATAGGAGAGAAAATTCAATTAATCAAATAATTTACTCATACTTCAAACTTGCAATGACTTATACACAGAAAGGAGAGGACAGAGAGAAAAGAACATCGGCAACCTCACAAAATTGATAATTACCTAGGATGGTGTGAAGACCAACCCCCTGTCCAAAGGGCTGGTAGGGGTCGCCCGGGATAGTACAGGAGACAAAAACTTCAGGACAGGATAGCTGACCTCTCTAACACCGACGATCACGTCGCACCCCTTTCTGACACTCTCTTCCTCCTCAAGATTCTTCCGGCGATCTTCTTTCTAAGCCTAATAATTAGGATAGTAGGTTCTGCATTCAGTTCTTCATCAGTATCTCACAGCATCTCTCCAACAGCACCCACGGTTCGCAGCATTTCAGCATCAACGTCTGACTCACTAACTAAACTGCCTCAATTATACCTTTTCTCTCATCATGTACCACCCATTAAAGTTTCAATATCGTAAAATACTAACATTGATTGGTCAGGCAAGGAAGGGAAGATCATCACACCATGCTTACATATCACTCTTTTCAGTTAGCCCTTTGTTAATAAATCCATCCCCTTAATTTTTATTCAAACTTTATTTTCCCACACGCATTCACATTACATTCAATACAAATGTTTAAATTTAATATGTGGTTTCGTTCATTCAGGTCGTGTACTGCCGGTTTCTCAGGCTTCAAGCAGGATGTGGCCTTGCACTCTTCTTGAACCACATGTCATTCTTCCAGGCTAACTTCCACTTGCCAATGCTGCTTACTCCAGACATACCCAAGAGGCCAAAATGCACGCTAATAATAAAGTCAGAAAAACAGACCTTGCTTTCAAGAATAAATGGTTTCACTGTATGCCACCCATCTCTACTCTCATTCCCTTTACTCATTAATACTTTCCCCGCATTAACATTAGTAAAAATAGCTCCATTTAGTTTCAAGCAAGCAGATGCAAAGCATGTGAGTCTTTGAGAAACCATATTATTACCTTCTGCTCATGTGCAAGAATTCCATCCAAGTGACAGCTCGTCATACTGCATAGATGCAGTTGACGCATGCGCAATAAAGATTTCCTGTTAGCCATTTTAGAAAGCCAATCGAGTTACTCATGTTAATAAACACATGAGCAAGCTCCTCTGCCCCTTAATTTAATGTGGTACGCATTAGTTTCACACAATACGTAATTAAGAACATGTTAGTAAGTTAAATGAGAAGATTGCTTCCGAGCAAGTCTCTTTATCTACGAGTCCCTGCTCCAGCAGTGTCTCCCGGTAATAAAGCTGTAAATTGGGGAGGTCAATCCCACCCTCATAGCGATTCCTGGTCAGGGTCTGTTTGGCTATTCTCAGGGCTCTTCCATCTCAGAGTAATTTTCATGTAGCTGCATCTGTTGCCTGGAAAAAAAACATCCGGGAGCTCATAAAATGTAGTCTGTAGCACATAGAGGAATTCAAGCAGCATTAGCATCTTGAAAATGGCCGCTCTGTCCATTAGCTACTTAGGGAGTTACTTCCAATGGTACATGTACTGACTATAATCTTTCAGTATCCAGCCCACATTTTTCAAACGGAATTCATAGGGGCCAGGGTCACATAGGTTCCTACATATCTGAATCTCTGTGGACACCCTTAACTTATGCCAGCTAATGCTTATACTGGAGTATTTTCCAAATATGTCTAAAATTATGTGCCCGAAACTTAGCGAGTCTGCCAGTATTGTCGGCGTAGAGTGAGATAATGTCATTCCAGTCCGGACCACATCTTAACCCCTGGATCTAGGTATCTACTCAAATCCAGCATGCTAGAGGTGCCAATGCCAGGGCAAAAAAGAGGCGAGAACGGGCATTCCTATTTCGACCATTTTCCCAAGTTGAATTCTGCCAATATCGTCTAGTTTACCCTGACTCTCTCCACTGGATTTGTTATATAGCAGCTGTAGCTGTGCTGCATGCTATTCCCATAACCCCATCTTGTGCAGAACAATGGCCTTTTTTGCACCCAAGGGCAGCAACATTGCTGGCTCTGTAAAGGATGAGCCACTAGAGAGCCACCCAAACAGACTTCCAAGAAAATGACGTGTGGATTGCAATGGTATGAGACTTGATTGATTGGGTGCAATTAATTTAGCAGTCACTTCTAGCAATCAGGCAAACAACCACTTCGCCAGTACCTGGACCTCTGCATTGAGCAGTGTTATCGGCCAGTAGACCCAACACTGGTACTCTGATTATCCTACTTTATGAATAAGGACATTGGTGGCTATTTTGAGGTCTTGATGCCTGCCTATCTCACCTTGCTCCGTAAAATATATTTCTTTTTTTTCTCAATTCATGTTTATTGACAGCACAAGTATAACCATAGCCTGCAGAATCACAAATGACATGTATTGCATAGCATCGTTGGACTGCCCCTCCCGATGTCTTGCACTGCTCATCTGGTCCCTCTAGAGTGTCTCTAGGCTACTCCTCAACAGATATGCACAGGGACCCACACATATTGCCCCTGTAGGCATTCCAATCACTCCAGATTTTCCCCCATTTTCGGCGGCAGCCTCTGCCCTCATAAATCACCCTATCAGCCATCATGCACCAATTTATGTCTCATTTCCAGGACTCTAGGTCTGAGTTTTGGCTTGCTCTCCATAACCTTGCATGGTTCCTTTTGGCCACTATCAGCACTATTGTCATACATAGTCGCTGGGCTCTCATGACCCGGTGTTGCCCCAAATTTTCAGTATACACTATTTTCCGGAGAGACTTGCACCCTCTCCTTCCATCTCCCTTGGGTAGTCTATAACCTCCGACCAGTAGGGTTGCACCGCAAAGCAGTTCCATAGTATGTGTAGGAAGGGGGCCATTTGGCCACAACCACACAGGCAGTCTGCATCTTTCGTACATCCCATTTTTACTAAGGTGTATCGGATGTAGTAGGAATGATGTAGAATTCGAAGCTGGATGAGCCAAAACCCTGAATGTATTGCCACCTCCCTCTGGCCTGCCAGAGCCTCCTCCCACTCCCCATCCTCGAAGCCTCCCACCTATTTTTCCCATTATTCTTTCAACTGAGTCAGGGTATCTGGTGTATTATTAAGGATTTTCTTGTTAGTCAGGGACGTGACTTGCCTGGGCAGTAGTCCATCTAACAGTCTGTCTTTTATGAGTGAAGAGTCGGGTAAGTTTTTGTTGTTAGGCAGGACCACTCGCGCCGCATGATGAATTTACATATACCTGAAGGTCTCAGTAGGGGTCAATTGGAATTCCTGTCTGAGGCCCACCCAAGGGATAATGTCACTTTGCATCCAGATATCTCTCGCTTTGGTGATGCCTATAAGGTCCCACTTATCATACCTTGGTTGCCTCTGTAATGTCCAAGCTTCTGTGTCCCAGAGCAGGGTCGCTTGTGTCACCTTGCTTTTCCACCCCAAAAACGCTGCGTTCTTGTGCTACAGTTGCACCACAAACTTTGTGAAGTATGTCAAGTCTCCTCTTTTAATCCCTCCATTGAGTGCTTCCACGTATCTGTGGGTCCCAATATTGCTAAGTCCATTTGGATTGCATCCATTAATCATATTTCCTAGTGGGATACTCACTTTTTCCTTCCATCAGAAAGTAACCTAGTCCAGACATGGTGTTGAAGGTACTGCGGGCATAGGAGTACTGTCCTTTTGAGTGGTGCTCGTCTCCCCAGATATCCATGGGCCCTCTGGTTATAACAAATGTCCGTAATGGGGTATCTCATCCTAGTTGCTGACTACCTCTAATAAGGTTGAGTTCTCCCTTCATAGTAAGGTTAATGTGCCCTGACTAATTTTGTTATTGTGTCCGGAGCCCATACCAGACTATCACCCAACTTTTCTAACATTATGTACTGGAGTTGGAAATACCAAGACATTATAGTTATTTGTTTACCCTCCACACCCCTTTTACTGCTGTGTAGCAGCCCACATGGTGTTCCCATGTCTTGCAAACCTTCAGTGGGAGTCATTTAAGGGCCAGTATTCCTTCACTCCTAGAACCTGTGGAGAAACAACAGTATAGCAGGGCCCTTTACCGTCATCTTCCCAGGAACGCGCAATTGTTCGCCACTAGCTGGACCACCTGCATAATGATCAGATCTATCTCACCACTAGTCTTTTCCCCAAACATTTACATTCCACGATAAAATGGTGAGCCCCATACCTTAAATATTAAACTATTCCTCTAAGTGTGGAAAAGGCCTTCTTCTGTGTCTCATGCCTGTGTGTGCCCAGTAGTGTCGATTCCCTCCCATTCAAGTCTTTTAACTCCCCATCCTCCCCTCTTGCTGCAGGTACCATACCTCTGGCATCCCCAATGCACAAGGTGTCTGTTGCACTGCTCATCCCAATATCAGACCAGTCTGTCATCAGCTGATCACCAGCTCTCGCAAATTGTGATCATGCTGATCCCTCAAAGAGGAGAAATAACAGATTCAGCCCCCCTGCCGCCTCTGGTATCTCTCCGGACACTGAAGATTCAGTCCGGATGTCCAAGTCAGAAATGATTGTGCTTGTGTTATACATGGTGAGATCCTCGTTGTCTAATTCTGTTCCCCAGTCCCCTCTCAGTTTCTTTCGGTTTATTGATCTCCAGACCCCCTGGACTACAGCACAACTCCTCAGGTGTAATGAAAAACCATGATCTCTCTTCTAAGTTCACTTTAAATTTGGCTGCAAATATCATCAGGTATAGAGAGAAGCGCTAAACAGGGACTTCAGGTCCCATATTATGTTTCAACCTGCTGGAGGTGGAATCAAGCTCTATTGTGAGCCATATCGATACCTAATTTGACCCGCAGAGCGGGACACGCTCTACAGGGACTCCAGGTCTCAGACTGTTTGTCAACCTGCTAGATTCGGGGTCAGACTCCATCAGGCGCCATAAAGATCCCTCATTTGGCCGCTGCGCGGGACACACTTGGGCCAAGGGCAGTTCCATCTTATGCATGTCTACGCCTGGAGGAGGCAGGGCTTTGCCGGGCCACCCCCCGCGGCTCGTGTCTAAACGTGTCAGCAAAGCATGTGTGCCTTCCAGTGGGGGCTACAGTTGGATTAAAGTGGGCTAGGGACTGTTCAAAGTTGAAATGGTTTAAAGAAAGCTAAGGGAGGATAGAGAAGCCTCTCCAGAGAAGACGTGTGGCACCACTCTCAACTCCTGCCTGGTATGTGCTATAATGGTAATTGACAAAGAAATAATCCTAGCGGAACGACACCTATTGCTGGAGATGGGTGAGCCACCCATGAGACTTCTGGGTGACCTGCTCGAAGTGGTTCCACAATCAAAGTGGCTGCAGCGCTCATACACTTTCTAGTGCAATGCCTACCTCTGAACTTTTAACTATCAATGCGTATGGGCCCCCTACAAAGTAAAAAGAGGAAGCCAAGCATACAGGTCAACACAGGGTCTCTAGAACCACCAGGGCTGCAAACGTGCAGAGCGGTACGGCTAACAAGCTATTTCCTTCTCCATGGCTCAATTTAGCCAAAATCCTCACCCCTGAAACCACTGACCAAGCAAATGGTTTACTAAGGACTGACGCAAGGCAAAATGCCAACTTGTCAAAGCTGTTAAGATGGGTGCCCGTGATAATTTCCATGCTACCCGCATAATTACAAACTGATAATCTCTAGTACCAAACATGGTTGGGTAGACTCCAATTTGCTAGCCCTAGTTGAGGCCTCAAACAATAATGATTCAGTCATTTTGGCATATTTTTGCACATTGCTGCCCTAAATCTATCAGCCCCCTAGAACTAACAATCCAACCACAGCAGTGGGTTGAACATTTCTCTGCAATTTATGCCCAACCTGGTATAGAGCTGGATGTTGCAGTAATTGAAAAGATAACCCCAGAAAGGTTAAAGCAACCTCCCCACTCTGTTGTACTCTCCAAGAAACTCTTCAAGTGATCAAGGCCAATGCCTCCTGGGAAGGATTCAGGTCTAGATCGAATCCCTGGCGATTTGTTTCATTCCGAACCAATTGTCTGGGGCCCCTACATAAATATACTTTTGAATGAGATATCGGCAGGCAGATGTGTCCCAGAATTCTTGAAAACGCTGAGATCATCCCATTTTACAAAAAGGGTGACAGAGGAATTCCAAATAATTGTCGGTCCATCAGCTTTATAGATCACCTGCAGAAGATATTCTGCCACCAGATTTTGGGTAGACTCCAGGACTGGGTGGGCGAAGATTCTATCCTGTCACCACTACAGACAGGTCTCCGCACTAAGTTGAACACAGTAGATCAAATCTTTCATCTTGATCTTATTGTGGCTAAATATCTTAAGTTGTCCAGGGATCATTTATATTTGGCTCTTGTGGACCCCAGGGCTGCCTTTAATTTGGTTCGACTACAAAAAGAAGGGAGTGACCCCAGTTCCCAAGAGAGGGGGTACCACAGGTAAATCAAATACAAAACTCTCTTGGGTAGACAGTTTTTTTCCACAAGGATCCCTAATTCTCTATCGATACTCCTACAGTCATGCACACTCACTCAGAGACCCATAGACCCCAATAGTCAATTATAATATATGTGAGATGTGGCAAAGAAATACATAAAAAGGTTCTTCATTTATAAACTCAATGTCTATATCAAATTCTTCAAATAAAAACACTTCCAATACATTGACAATTACATTAAAAACACAATACTATAATCATAAAAGCTGTGAGACCAAAAATTTCCAGTGCAAACAATTAATCACATCAGTAATGGGTTGTTTCCTATGGGATTCATGTTATTGTTTGTGAAGGAGTCCACTGCCCACTATATTCTATTAGACCCCCACACGTTCCTTGGATACAACCATTTTATATAGACATAGGCGTCGACGCGTTTCGGTGATGTTATTCTTATTAAAACCACCTTCTTCAAGACAAAATGTACTTTACAGTCTCTCTTGTAAAAATTCCTAGATTCCTCCCAGGATAGACCTGACATAATTTGTGTCCTCCAGTCAGTATGGGCGGGTCTCCCTTGGGCTCCAAGCGCCAGTTCTACGCATTTCTACTAGTGCAAAGAGGTTGGAAACAACTTGTTAACACATTTATATATAGCTGGGAAACTCACTAACTCATGTCAGCAGTCTGATAGTTTTGTAATCAAGAATCTGAGGATGTTGAACATGCATTATTTTTTTGCTCCAAGTATGATAGGCCCAGGAGGTGTTGGCTTAAACCCCTGTGCACTTTGATGGGGGTGAGACTACTAGGGGTGAGACTACTTGGAGGCCTACCACATCCTGCGGACTGACACAAGCCAGGTCCTGGTTTCCGGAATCAGCCGATATGTATCTGCTGTATAGCTACTTGGGAAAAAGGTGGGATTGTCGTTATAAATACCTGGTCCAATATTGTTGGCTCCCTGCTCAGGTTTTACACCACGCCTCAATACTAGGGAGTTGTGGGGTGGCATGTTTGGAAAACTGAGTCACTGATTTTATATAAACATTAATTCTGCAATATTTTGATTCTTACCTTTCCTCTCTTAATTTTTTTATTGTTGGAAATCATGTCGTATTTGAATTATTGTTTTGTAATATTGTCTTTCTTCTGTTGTAAACAAAAATCTGAGCAATGTAATGCTTTTTTTACACCTTGTTGCCTTTATCTCCCCTGACAGGAACAAGTATAACTTTTTAAATTATATGCGCACTTCATAAGTTTTAAATGTTAGCCATTAGATCAAGTTACCCTGATTTTATCATTGGTTTTTACCTCTCAGATTGCTTAACGGACTGGATTTTAGTCCATTCTTAGGTCTGACTTTCAAGTTTTTGTCGTCCTAGTTGTTGTCTCAGCAGTAAGGTTACTCGATGTTAATGGTTATGTGATGATCTTAAACCAAACTTCATTT